>NW_025814056.1:6886565-8092920 GCF_018902025.1 Drosophila willistoni
ACAGATAAAGCAACTGCAACAGGTAAGTTCCTTTATATGAGTTTTCATTATTTATTTTTGATTTTGTCAATTTTTCAGACACTCGTTGTGATAGCGTTGCAAAGCTTGAGAGTGAGCAACTCATGTGTGGAGTATTTTGCAATTGAACAACCCTCGGATGGCATCAATGTGCCCGACATTAGAAATTGGACAAACACTGGTACCTATGGCTTTATATTTCATATCGTGGTGCGATTCAATCAGCCCAATGATGAGCAACAGCAACATCAGCAGCAGCAGTCACAGTCCAATTGTAGGCGTATGTTACTTATTCTACAGACAGCCAGTGGATGCGGCTATGAGATATTTGTTCAGCCCAATGGCAATGTGGTGGTAGCTGCTTTAACTAAACGAGAGTATCTTACCTCATTGACGGCAACAAAGACCCTAATGGATGGGCAATGGCATTATCTAACTGTTGTCATAGCACCACCAAAAAGGCCATTTTCCTATAGTCAGATAAATATTTATGTGGATTTTGTACAAAAGTTAAGCGCCACACTTAAAATGCAATCGTTGAATGAGCCCTTTACATTTTGCTCCGTTGGTGGTGTGGCAGCGACACCTCAGCCCGGTGATCTAGTAACCACAAAGGCTACGGCTCAGGAGTCTAAGGGTGCCAAAGGAATGTTGCCCAGTCTTCTAGAGCGTACACTATCAGCGAATGTAAGTGAAAGTGTTAACTTTTCGCATTTCTCATTGATTATCATTTTCGTTATTTTAAAGGTTTCGAATTATTTCACCTTACCGATGCGAGCGCAAACAGCTTTTGATCCCAATGTAAAGAATTTTCCCATCGGTATGCAGGATACGGTTTTTGGTGAGCAGACATGCTTACAAGGACATTTGGGTGGTGTTCTCCTGGCCGAGTCTACGACGAGTCTTAAAAATATATTCGATGCCGGCATGAACTTTAGTTCGATATTTTCACAGGAGAACGATTTGCTTGAGCTGACATCTCGTTTCGTTTTCTGCTATGCACCGGGTGCTGTGTGGCATGGCACTTGTCAGGATCTAATCCCGGGTAGTCGTTATCCAGGCAGAATAATGGCCCAACACTGCAAAATTGTTAAGATTCAAGAGACAATCAATAGCATTGGTGGAATTAATGCCATATTGCCTATATTACACCGTTTGGTAACTGATCAAACCGATGATATATCTATTGGCGTTGACAGCAAAGAGTCCATGTCATCATCCACACCCACTGCCGAAGAGTTTACCGATTGGGAAGTGCTGTCATCGAATTTGAATACCGAATGGAAAATGATACAAAATCCATTGGCAAGTTTTCTTTGTCTACTACGCTATTTAACCTACGATCATGAGGCCAATCAGGAGCAGTTATTAAGTGAGGATAGTCTTGCCATCATTGGCATAATGCTGCAACGTTGTCCGCCCGCGATGTTCGATGTGAATGCTTTAATGTCCACACATTTACTAATGGAATCGTTGCAAGGACACAAGGCGGAAAGGGGAGGACAACTGTTGGATGCTCTTTATGCACACATTGTCTTTGACTTTGCCATTTGGTCGCGTCTGCAATTTCAAATTATGCTGGGACATGTCCAGTATCTAAGTGCCATGATTAAAAACGATCGTAAATTCTTTCGCCGCCGGTATGGTGTTCAGTTTGTGTTAGATGTGGTCCGGCAATATTATACCACACCGGAAAATTTATCTAGCGATGATGCCAAAACTATAAGAGCTACACTACTGGGCATTGTGCGATTCTATCTGCAAAAGGATGTCAATATCAAGGAGGTTAATGCTATGATAGCCTTTTTAGCATCTGTGCGACAAGATGTTGTCTTAGTTGAGTTCCTTGAGATGATGACTTTCTATGTGCGTGGCAAGAACTGCAAGGATCAGATGGTTTTGCTGCTCCATGAACCCCAATCGGCCAATTTAATTTATAATTTTCTCATTGACAAGAGCTACACCTGCGAAATTCAGGAAGCAGCCATTAGGGTAAGTATAAAGTTGAACATGAAAATAAAATTGTCATTTTTTAATGCTCTTTTTTCTTTTGCAGTTTATCAGCGGATTATTGGCCACATCGCGAGTTCATCAGAAATACAAGCAAGTTTTGCGTCTTTATGATCAGAGTAGTGAGCAGAGCATGTTCCCGGGATTCTTTTCCTTCATTACACCCATATCACTGAGTTCCATTATATTGTTTCATATGCTGGACGAAATGCTCGGTATGCAACCAGATTATGTTGGCCTCATCTTTCTTGTCTATCATGTTAGCAATTGTGGCATTCAGGTGAAGGTTGAGGTGGCAAAACGTTTGCTACAGACCACATTTGTTAAGCAGCAATCCGTAACGGCCATTGCCAAGCAAACGGGCTGGCAGGAATCCATTGCCCGTTTGCTAATACGTAAACCCATCAGTATGGCTCCGCCAGATGAAGAGAAACGTCGCAGTTTTGGTATTAATATGGATGTTCTATTGGAAGATAATTCCAATTTTTTGGCACAAGCGGATCTTATTACGTTTTCGGATCAAGAAATTGGCCTTGCTCAGCTCCAGCAGCAGCAACAGGACGAACAGCAAAGCGACAGTGGCTTAATACTTAATGAGATTCAGGCTAGCGTCACAGAGGCGGCCACAGCCATTGAGACAGAAATTAAAGGTGTGTTTGTATTTTGTCTAATAATTGAAGAATTTAGCTAATTTTCCCCTAAAACAGAGCTTGCCGAATCTGTATCTGGAGCTGTTGTGGAAAATGTCAATAGTGTCTTTTCGGTTATACGCCAGACAACGCATGACATTCAAGATACATTCGAGTCTTTAACTCAGGGCAGCTCTGTGGATAGCACAGATGCACCACCAAGTCAGAATTCTCCAGTGCAACGTGCTGAATCCCTTAGCTCTGAGAGCTCAACCCAATCACCGAACAGGCCGCCCAAGAGTAGTGACTCCATGGAGGTAAATTTTTAGCAGACTATGTTTTATTTTTTCTTGACTTACACACAACGTTGTTTTTTTTTTTTTAGAGCACAGCTGCCTTTGATTTTGTTTCGGAAGGCGATGTGGATACAGAGGAACAGTTGGTCTATTTGATAACCAATACGCTTTTCAATATCTTCTGGCGCGGCATACCAAATGAGCATCCCCAATGCTGGCAAGAGCGTGGACAGGTCCTTGGCTGTATTAATCTGTTGGCATTGAACAATGAGCTCATCACCTCGCATTTGTCTTTGCGCCTACGTATCCTAGAAATGGCCGTACAAGCCTCACTCTTTGATCTAGCTGAACATGGCAGCCAAACATTGATTAATCAGGAAAATGCCTCAAATATTCTTCGCATGGTCTATGAACTTATTGTGCTCGGCTCCAATGAAGATGAGTCGAAAAAGTGCTCAACCAAACTACTTGACGGTGTTTTGGCTCTCCTCGATGCACTTATGATCTTTCAGCAGGGCTCATCCGATGATTGGTCTGATATGATACGTTTGTGTCTGGGTATCTTGCTAAAGTGTTCACATCATCCGAATCCTAGTATTGTGGCCATGGCCACGGCCAAATTGCATGCAATTCTCCAAAGTCGATCCACAGAGGATCCGGCTGAACTATCGTATTTATTGTACAGTATAAATCGGGCTTTAGATAATGCTATTGAAGGTGCGAAAAGAAGAAAGAAAGATGCGAGTTTTTAAAGAAACTTTCATGTGCCATTCTCTCTCTGTCTTTTTTAGTTGGCAATCCCGAGGAGTATTCGTTTCTTATGCCTGTGATGAAAGCTTTATTAGAAAAATGCCGCACAGCATTCAATCTGGATTCAACTCTTCCGGATTTGCCATCAACATTATCGGGGCCTGTGTTTTTCAATGATTTTCAAATGTACAGTACCAGCAAAAAGTGGCGCAATTTTATTGAACGTATGGTAAGTGTTGAATCATATTGAACTAATTTAGTTTAATTCCACAAACTCCACGTAAATACCAGGATGTGTGGCCTTGGCAAGCCCAAGATATCGTTTGAATAGAATTGCCTATCGTGTTTAGATGATTTTGGTTCCGAATTCCTTGTTAGGTTTGTAGCAAAGTTTCTTTAGTCTTTTTGTTTTAAGAGGACAGTTTTCTAAGAAAATAGCAAAGATATACACGAGCTACTAAAAGTTAATATTTTATTAAATTTGTTACTACTTTTTATGTTTGAACTCTGTTGTACGGATACTTTTTCTATTCATTTAAAGTTTTTTGTTTAGTTAACTTTAATTTAAAATGATGGAATCATGTAAGAATGAATTAAATATTTATATTGGACAATTACTATGTTAAACATATAAAGATCAATTTTATACTTTTAAGTTTGTCAGAGCACAAATTGTTTAACAAATTGTTATTGGTTCATGGTGTACGGATTGTTTTTCTAGCAAATGTATTTATTCTTCGTGTTCTGGTAGATTTATCTTCTTTAATTATCCGTAGAAATATGCTTGGTATTATATTTATGCACAAGCCTTTAAATGGCGATATAAACTCGCCTGATCGCCGATCTAGACATCCCTTTATTACTTTACCTTTAGCTACTACTAGCTATGTCTTGCATTAACCTTTTAGGGTCCTCTGCGCTGATTACAACCTCGTACACTCTGTAAACAGCTCAGAGCCTTCTCTTCCTCTAGCAAAAACATTTGTCCCATTAAGTAAATGATCTTGTCATACTTTAGTGACAGTTTTTACAACAAATAAAAGTAAAAGTCGCTTTCTTTTTGTGTTCTATTTTAATACATATTGATTTTTCAATTGAGTTTGTTTAAAATTAAAATATATTTTATTTCTATGAATTATAATATTAATCAATTGAAAAGTCTTGCCCCCCGTTTGTTATTTAAATATTATTTTTAATATAGTTTATGATTTTTTGGCAAGTTCTGGTGCAGGACATTCAGCTTCCGTTGAATCTCTCGGTTATTGTGAGGGCTCTTGAAGAGCGTTGTATCGAAAACACCTTTTGTGGTTCGCTTGGATGTGTCATCTGCCTGGTCATTAGCAGGTTGAAGGGCTAGTGATATGCCTGGCTCGCGCCTATATGACTGAGAATGTGAGGGAGAAGATCGAGTTCGTGTCTGGCCACGGCCATTATTGATGGGAGAGAAGTGTTGATAAGCGGGGGGAGGTGCAACAGTTCCATCGTAATAGCTCTGCGAATGGGACTTCTCAATTGTCACTGTGGAAATTGGCTTGGCTAGACTGTGATCAGATGGCGTTGTTATGTGATAACGTGAAGTGCCTCGATTGACAATGGAACTGCGTGTTGCAGCTCGTGTGGCTGGTGTGCTGGTTACAATTGTGGGCAGGAAGATAGTACTTGGTGATGTTGTGCGCATCTTCATTGGACTCCATGGAGCCGGTGTAGTTGTTTGTATGGATGTTGTTGTTATTGTTGGCCGATAACTGGGAAATTTGCGTTTATGCTCGACATAGCGAGAACCATGAGCATCTGTATCCGCATCCGTATGGGTATCCGTATCTATATCCCTCACATGGCTGTCATCATCGTAGGCCTGCTGAAGCTCAGGGGCATCTAGAGTGTGTTTCTTGGATGGAACTGCAGTATTGGGGCGTCGCTTGCGTTTCCTACGTCTCTTGCTATGCGCATCTGGCTGCACATTGCTTGGAATGGGTGTCTTGCCAGTTATAATGGGAGGATACAATTCCTGCTCCTCAAGATTGGATGCTTCAAACGGTATGGCATCATAGATGGGCACCTCATAGCTCGATTTGGTATAATCAAAGCCAGGAGTTTTCGGATTTGGATTCAAAGGCAGTTCCTGCGAAGGTGGAGCATAATCTTCATGCGGATAATTGGGAGACGGATGAACAACACTATGGCTATCAATTTGGGTGTAACCAATCGAACTTTGCTGATGGTTTTGTGGCGGTGATGGTGGTGGTGGCGGCGGTGGTGGTGGCAGTTGTGGCTGATGACCCCCACCCCCATGGGACGGAGGCTGCGACTGAGGCACGCGATACTGATGGGTCTGATCGTATTGCTGATTGTTCAGCTGATACGATGTGCTCATCTCGTAAGCTGGCTGCGAATGAATAAAATGCACATTGGGGCTGTTGTGTTGCTGTGTGGGTGGTGCTGGTTTCGGCGGCTCTGCGAAATTCTGATGATAGCCCACATTGGGAACCTTCTGTTCATATATGGAATAAGAGTCAGGATCTGGTGGACGAATTGGTGTGTCTGAGTGGGCATAGCTATTGGTATAACCAGAGTCAGGAGCTGGGACACCATATTGTTCACTTGGTGGCTGTATATAGTGAGGTGCATGATGCGATATATAGGATTCGGGCGGCGAGTCATAGCCAGTGGGACCAATACTCTGCTCTATTGTGGGCAATCCATATTTTTGATGTGGTACATGAATTTTACTTGAACCATGAGACGGTATCGATGGTGGGCCATCAATTGTATAATCGATTGACGAATATTTCGGTGGTCCATACAAATCGGAATCTTCATTGTAGAAGTTCAAATCCATTGATTGTGCCTCATAGCTTGTTGGCGGTATCCTAAAGTCATGTGGATCAAGTTTTAAATGTTGAAAATCCAAATACGGGACACTTGGCTCATCGCCATGCCCCGAATATGTTGGTGGACCACTCAATGGTGGCTTAAAGTAACCAAATGTATCTCCATGTCTCTGATGTGATGGTGGCCTAATCTTTATTTTCGATGCTGGCGAATTGAAGCGTCGTCGGAGCTTCGAACGCTTGCCAGCTGAGCCCTTGTTAATGCCACTTGTATAGGGTAGACGATATAGTATTAATTTCTCCGATTTCGGTAGCAAGTCGCCACTTTCCTGCTGACTGCCAGCGGCGATTTGTGTGACAATAGTCGAGTTAATTTCACTGAATGCCAAGGGCAAACATAATGCCAACTGTAATGAAAAATAAAGAGCAAAGGGCAGCTTTTTAAAAACTACAATCATGCAAAAAAAAAAAAAAAAAACAAAAAAGTAGAAACTTTCTCTAACCGAAAACTATATGTGTAACATAGACTTTAGTGTCGCCGCAAATTGTTTTTGTTTTGTTTATTTTTTCATGCCACCGGCAATCCTAAAATCTCGCCAGGCTACCAAAATTGGTTGTCGCAAAATGAAAACAAAAAAAAAAAAACAAAAAGTTGACTTTGCCAGCTGCCTACCATCTTGCCATCCTGACCACTTTGCCACCTGCAACATTGCTGCTGCTGCTGTTGCTGCATTGATTGCATGCAATCGATGCGCATGTTGAAGGAGGAAGAGCATTGGCAGAGAAGACCTCAAGGCGCAAAACATTGAACCTGAACGATGGTTGCATAGTCACAAGAAAATAACTCGAACTCTGGCGGGTTCATTGTGAAATCTCTGTGTTTCGTCAGGGGCGGGGGGAGGGGTTTCCCCTTTTGGTTTTGGTTTTGTTTTAAGTGAACAAAGGCGCCACCTAAAGCGCGCCACTAAAAGCGGTTTATTTATTTTGAATAAATTTAGTTCGGTGTGGTAAATTGTTGTAAACATTTTTGTTTAGCTTTCTAAGCTGTATTTGTATTGTATTTGTTTTTTATATTCAATGCAAATAAAATTTCTAAGCAATTTAATTAAATAACAATATGACATGACATTTTTCAAAGAGAATTAGAGAATAGACTGAAAAATGTTCAATATAAGTACATATGTATCTTCATCAACACCTAGTTATGAAGTAATAATTTAAACATTTGTTTAAACTTTTATTGCAGAATAGATTGAGCTTATTAGAACTGATTCTCATTTTTGATGTCGAATAAACTAGTTTGAATTTCGAGTTTGACTTAAATAATTACTTTTCTTTGAGATTACAGAAATATCCAAAACTATTATTTACAATTTTAAATTTACTTGTTACATAAACCAAGTAACAATTGAAAACGATTCGAAAAAGAGAAATTTTTCTAGCAATAAATTCACCAAAGAATTCATGATATAACATTTACAAACTGAACAACGAAGATCCGGGTTCGAGTCCAAGGCTGGTGTATGAATGTATTTTTCGTCTAAGCAGAAGGCCATAGTTGCTAGTCCTTAAAACTGACTATATCCTATACTGATAATCATAATAATAGCCTCCACAATTCATTAGTTACTTCTCAAAGAACTTTGTTAAGGGTTCTTATAAAATCGCTTTATAGTCTGAACTTGGAACTAAATGATTACTTATGTCTATGCTCATTGTCAGGGACGCCTTCAGATCAAGATTTCGAAGTGGTTTAATCGAAAAATGCGTAATAAAACCATATCGAAATATGCCATTAATAGTGTAATAAGACTTTTGCCTTATGTCATAATAAAAAAGAAACTTTTATTCAGAGTCTAAGGTTTAAAATTTCGAGAAGAGTCTCGACCTCCGTACCAACTTCCTGTCCCTGCTCTTTGTCTATTTGCCATTAAAAAATTTACTTGAAATGCGTCGTTTATTTGACGTATGTAACTCTACACACTATATACATATATCCTTTTGTACATTCATACACGTATACATATATAAAACTTAGCCCTAGAAGAGATTTTTAAGGTGGCTCTATTGAATGATTATCCTTCGGTTTGTTTAATATTTCATATATTTTTGGACTGAAACTTATTTCATGCAATTTTGAATACAATTTATGCCATTTTTAATTCTTTATCGAAAATTTTAAAAATAAATCATTATTATTTTGATAAAGTTTCGATGGATCAACTTTCTGGGGTTTTCTTTTTTGGCATATAGTTTTAAGATCCTTAAATAATTTATAAAGTTAATTGCAATGAAAGAAGGCTTAAAATAGTTGAAATTTTTCATTTTTTGTTTTATGTTTACTATTTAATCTTTTTTTTAATTTGTTATTAGAACCAAGTTTGTAGTTTGTAGTTTTTGTTTTTTGTAACTAAGCACAGCTACTAAAGTTTATTACTATGTAGTGTATTAGTTTGGCACTTAATTTTGATTAATATTATTTTTAGTATAGGATATTATATTCACATAATTATTATTATTATTTAACATCGCTTACAATACACAAGGCACAAAACCAAAAAAAATTATACATTTTCACAGCGATAAATGAAAAACGAAGGAAATCAGATTCAATTAAAATGCAGAAAATTTAATTAATTTATTTATATATTTTTTGATGTTGTTGTTATTGTTTTTATTTTGTTTTGACGCGAATATTTGCGGGAAAACTTTCATTGGCGTCGCGAGTCGCGACTACACCTCGACGATCGTGTATGCTCTTCTGTGAATTGTTGTGATGGTGAATTTTCCTCAGCTTGCAGCTGACGGTGGATCGGTCACAACTCGTTGGACTTTCTTTTGGCTACTGAGCTCTGTTCCAAGAAAGTGGTCTTGTTTTGTTGTGTTTTACGTAGACGTAGAGAGATGTAACCAACACAAAAACGAACACCAACCAGTCGACTGGCAAATGGCAGTGACGCCAACAATATAAACCTAGACCAAAACAAAAAAAAAGACGGAGATGGGTCTCTTTCTCTCTCTCTCTCTCAGTCAGAGATTTCAGTTGAAATAGTCATAGAATAGAATTATTATCCTGACTTCTAGAGATTGTGTTCTTAGAGGGCAATTTCACTGGCATTAACTTCAATCTCAAAGATTCAAGTTAAACTTGTTTTCGTCTTTTCCTGTCGGTATTGAACTTGAATGCTCATCGAACGTGACTTTGAATTGAAAAGCCTGGAAACATCAGGAAAAATTAAATGTGGGCGAAAATCTCTAGTTAACTTTTCGCACTAAAGAAACATCAATTGTAATTTAATTAAATTTGCAGGTAAAACCGTTATACGATCACTATCAGCGCGACATCGAACTCCATTTGTGGGAGCCGATCAATCGATTCTGGGCAGAATGCTATGAAGCATGCAAGGCGGCCTCAAATCAACGTGCCTCATTCCAAGCAGCCAACCGTCGCGTTTTCCAGCAAAAGATTTATATGCCATGGAAAATGCGACAGGTGGAGGAGAGTCAGCGACTCCAAACGGCGGCCGTGCAGCGTAAAACGATCGACAGTCACATACGGAAGAAATGGAAGACAGCGAAACGTTTCTTGTATGGTCCAAGAGGCCCCTGGTTTACGGGGTAAGTTAAATATTTCTTTTTCTTTTTTTTGTTTGTCTTTGTCTTTAGCTTCCATCTTCTCTCTCTGTGTGTGTGTGATTATGAAATAAAATGAAATTAAGCATTTTAATTGCTTGACGTTACAATTTTAATCGGGCGTGCCATCGCTAATGATTATACATATGTATCTTGAAAGTAAATTTGTATAATTATACCCTAAGGAAAAGGCATACAAATTCTCTTACTAAGTTGGACAACTTAACATTTTCATTTGTTCTATTGAACTTTCTGTTTGTAATAAATTATATGAAAAGTCTCCGACTTTTGGTAGAGATATGAACAAAAGCCTTTGAATTTTTATTTGGAAACCATTCAGTCCATAAGGGCATACAAATGTCGGCATACCTTTTTTTTTTCTCTGTCCTCTTCTGGCTTTAATTTCACTTTGAAATGCAAAACAGTCTAGAGAAACTTTTGGTGCAATTGTATGGATATTTTATAGTAGGCATTTATTTAACTAAGCAACTCAGCCAAATTTTACGACTTACTACTTGTCAATAATAATAGAAACTAAAGTGGCGGTAAAACCCTTTTTGGAATTTCGCATACAACAGTTCTTTACATCTTCTCTAGAAAAATATTCTCTTATAATTAGATGAGCGGTGAATATTAATACATTTCTTTAATTTATTAACTGCAACCATTTAAAGAGGCTTAGAAAGTCTAAGGATAAGAGTAAATAAACATAGCTTGTAGTTAAGTTTATTTTTAAACCTATCACAAGTTGGCCAACATAAATTTGCTTTAGTTTTGTTTTTTGTTAACATTCGCTTGAGGAAATCGTATCACTTCTCTTTGGGTAAAACGATTCTAGTCTTGGATTTGTTAGTTTTTGGTTTTATATAAGAAAAGAACTCAATGATTTTTTTGTGAATACAAACTGACAATAACTATGAACTAAATAGTTTCCTCTAATTGATAATAAACTCACTCAGCTAATCAAAGTTAAATCAATTTTACATCCCTTACAAAACAAATTATTGACTAATTAGTAAACAATTTATTTCGATTCGAATAAATATTTGTAGTGTAAATCTTGCATCTGTTAATCAAGGGAGGTGTCGGGTATGATCTGGACACCTACCAAAATATCGATATTTTAAATAAGTTTTTAAGTTTTTTAGGCCAACTAATGATTCTTTGAAATGGTTGGGCGATTTTGAAAAATTCTCAAAATACTACACCTCGAAAATTACTGACTTTTCTAGACCGATCGTCTAAATTTTTTTATATGACACCTCTCCAAAATATTTCTTACATCCGTCCATGCGCTATGCTGAGTCATTTTGAAAAGATTTGTTTCTAAATTCTTTTGTTATTTATTTAATTAACTTTCACTGAACTATTTGAAAATCATTTGTAACAAAATAACAATTGACATCTTAAAAAATGTCAAAGCAAACAAAGAAGCATCAAAATTTATGCAAATTTTGAACTTTTTCGACTTGTTTGTTCCTTCTAAGGACAAGAAAATGTGGCAAAACTTCTCCAACTATTTCTTCTTTACTGAAAAATCTCACAATTAAAAACACAATCTCGTTGTACAAGTTTATTGAAATTATCTATTTAAGAAATTTTCTGGAATTTCCCATTTTGAAGACCTTGTTTGGTTTGTATTTTTGTTTCTTAGTTGCATAAATAATTAAACTATCATTCTAAATAAATAAATAAATATTACCGAATAGTTAATGCATTTTTTGTCTTCATTTTGATATTAAATTTTATTATGCTTAGCTTTACCAATTGAATAGGCGTTAGACTGATAGACTCTTAGATATTTCACGTTATCTTAAAGACAATTTTCTTGATAGAAATTAAATTTGGATTAAAAATTTCCAATAGACCAGAAGAAAGTATTGAAAAGGCGTATAATTATTAAACATTTAATGATATTGTAGTGCAACAATTATAATAATAAAATTTGCAATTCAACCATAAAATTTAAATGAAGTGGCAAAGTAAATATCAACCACAACATAAAAATTTCATTGGTTTTTAAAATGGTTTGCTAATTTAAATTTTGCAACTGTGGTTAATTTTTGTAGGTGCCTTTTTAGCAGGAAATATTAATTTTTGTGTTAAAGAGAGATAGAGGGAGAAAAAGATGTTGGGGGAAAAGTAAATTTCATTTCCTTATGACTTGGAGAATTGGCCTAGGGTATAGAAACATTTCTTGGCCCTCTGGTTATGGTTTTTGGTGGTGGTAACAAACTAACACATTGCAACATCATTCAACACCAGCTAACTGCCGCCTATTGCCTCTATTTCAACCTACCTGGTTGTGTTTTACGCTTTCGCCCAAACCGTCCCATTGCGCCGTCTACTTTGTTTCTCTGTTCGTGCTGCGATTAACATTTTAATTTAGTTTTATTAAATCATCAAAACGTTTAAAGCAAAGTGCAACAAATGCTTCAATTATGCAACTGCAAGTGTAACACAAAACAAACCTCTTTCAGTGTTACATAAAATAGCAAACACATGCATATAATATGTCTGATATATATTGAATATGCATATGTAAAATCTCACATTAGATGACAGACAGATAATGTTGATAGTCTGTCTAGCTGTCTTATTAGAAGAGATCACAATTTCATTAACGACACCGCCTCACCCGAGTTATGGACATTTAAGCATTTATTAATTGAGTTTAGGCCAAGCAGCAGCAGCAGTTTACTCAGAATTCAAAACGCCATTCAAATTCGAGTTTTCCGTTGTGCGTGTGTGTGTGTGTGTGCGTAAGATATGTGGTCATTCGGCCCAGCCAGGACAGGTGCGTATGTACTCCAGTACACGGACCTTGAGCGATAAAATTACAATCCATTGGCAATCTAAGGCCGCCAACAAGCAAAACTTGCTACAATAAAGTCAACAAAACTGATTCATTTGCCGCATATATAGACACTAATAAATTATATATTATAATATATGCCCACTTCTAAAATACCCTTTTCACACTTGCCAAAACTATAATTTGCCTATATTTTGCAAATAAAGTGAATTTTGGCCAAGAGTATCACAAAGTCGTCTAGTATATTTGAGTGATTAAAAAAAATGCGTGGCAAAAGTTTAAAAAGAACCTTGATCTGCTTACATATCATCTGTCGCGAGTCTAACATAAAATAATGCATTATGTTTTCCTTGAAGATCATTTAATTAACCCTCTAATGCTATTTTCTAAACTATTGGAGGAAAATAAGAACAATTTTTTTTTAAGTAAATAAAGGCTTCTAAACTCAAAAATGAAATCAGAAAAAATCTAGAAGTTTTCGTTTAGCTGCCAGATGCAAAAAAGGTAATAAGTGCCTCAAGGCACTCTTGGGCATCTGAGCGCAAAAAAAAGTATTGAATAGAAATTTTAAATTTATTTATTCATATGGTATATTTTGAAACAATTTTTTGTTGAATTGCAGCATAAATAGATTTTTTATTTAAATTTCTGCAAAACACTACATGCAGCATATCATATTACATGCGCGAAAAAACACATGCTTTGTGTTTATTAAGAAAAAAAAGTACCGTTAAAAGCTTTGGAGGGCTTTTTAAGATTTTTTCTAAATATTGTGGTGTGATTTATTAACGATCAAAAAATATTTGAATGGCCACAAAGCTCCAAGTTTTTTTCTAAATTAAATAATAAAATAAATGTCTGAAGACACTTTTGAGCGTTAGAGGGTTAACCCTCTAAATTAAATAATGAAATACTTTCTTTTAGTCACTAGAATAAAATTGACAAGAAAACAATTATTTATTGATTAATAACAAAATGAACATTCAAACCTAGAGAGCTAAAGATCTGTAGAGTTAAAGAGATGTAAGAATATAAACCAGTGAGCTCATAAGGTGGGTATAATTTATTTGCACAATATGTGACAAGCTGTGCAGGGATATAGAACCATAAATCAATAAAAACCAGACAAGCCCAACCTGTTTTATCTTCATACATCTGGCCTAAAGCCATTCTTTAAGCCTATCACACACGGAGGGGGAGACAAATGTAAAGAGTTTTGATCTGTTTGACTGGGTAGACCAATTCCTTTGACTTTAAGATTCTAATCGATTGGAATTGAACTATTTCGCTAATTGTTTAATGTTTTACGATATACAAAAAGCTCAATAAGATAAATGAGTCACAATTTCATTTGTCCAACTTAGTAATTGATTGCAACCATTTAATTATCCAACTATCCAATCCAAATTATTAAGTTTAACCAACTAATTAATTGAGTGCAACCATTTAATTATATTAAATATCCCTTCAATAATTAAAAAAAAAAAACATATTTTCTTTTGGGTTTATAATAGATAGTTTTTATCGCGGTCAAAAACAGCCTTAAGATTAAGTAGACAAGAAAAAAACATACATGACAGGAATAGTATGTGTGTGTAGTGAGTAGTGAGTGGACTGAAGTGATGTGTAGAAGATGATGAATGGGGATCCGTTTAATTGGATCCGCGAATTTCGTTTCGTTTTCAACTACTACAAATACTACAACTATGATCAACTACGATGGGAAGGAGAGAGCTAATGTGGTCGTCGTCGCAATCTGTCCGTTATCGTTGTGGTAAAAATCAGATGGCAAGAGGTCGTCAATTGAACAGCGGCATGACTTAGTGATAGCCCAAAGGTGAGAGGGCAGGCAGTGCCAATTTGGGCAATGCCGGAGCGTAGGCTGGTGCCAGAGCAGGAGCGTAGGCCGGAGACAGGGCAGGGGCATAGGCCGGAGCCAGGGCAGGAGCATAGGCCTTGGCCACCAAAGGAGCGTGCAAAAGTGCTGGAGCCGGTGCCAGGACCTTGGCCACTGGAGCCACCGCTTTCACAACAGCGCCCTCGCGATGGACAACAGCATTGAATCCATGGACTGGATCGGCAGTATACTCCACAATGCGACGAGTGCCATCGGCTTCGATCAGAGAGTAGGCACCCTGGACCACATCACCGCTGCGAGACTCCTGTTGGCTCTTTACATCACCAGTGGAACCATCCTGTAAATATATATGAAAATTATAATGAGTCAATGTCAACAAGGATTTGCTAGGATTTATTTGTGCCTGTGCTTACATGAACATCATAGCTGAAACTATATTGGGGATTAGGATCATATGGCTCGGGAGCTGCCACTTTGGCAATGGTTGCCACTTTAGCCAGGCCAGGATATACAGGTGCGGCCAGTTTGGGTAGCAAAGCGGGTGCAGCTAATGAAGGATATGCTGGATAGCCGGGCAGGGCCAAACCAGGACCAGGTACAACGACTGCTGTGGCGACTGCTACCAGAGCACTTAGAACAAGGATCACCTTTTGGGCCATTCTTTTAATTTGTTTGTTTGTTGTGGTTTTTTTGGTTATTGGTTTGATGGCTGCTGCTTTTGATGGCTGCTGCTGCGTATTTTGCTGGTTGCTGCTGTGATGACAAATAAATCTACTCTGTGGTTCTGTTACCAATCGACAATTGCTTTTTATAGGCCTCCAAAATTCGCAGCCAAATCTGTGGTGCCGCCGCCGCCTGCAACAAATATTTATGCAAAAACAACAACACCACCAACAATAACAACAATAATAAACAACTAAAAAGTACACATGCGTGTGGAGTATATGAAAAATACTTGCACCAATCGCAAATAACCTAACAACAAACATAAAATAATTCATTTTTATACCCTTCTCAAATATGGTTTTAAGTCTTTTCGATAGTCACTTTGTCAAGCAACTGCTACGAAATATAAAATCAATCAAAAATATAAAATCAATATAAAATCTAAATACATTCAATTGACTTTTAAAGAATCAGTTAAGACTTAAATATTGATTTCAAAAGTTTAAAAGAATGTTTTGAACCAAATCGAAAGAAGAAACGGAAGCAAAAAATGTAAAAAGTCGTTTGGTAAATCCTCAAAAAAGTTACAAAAATTACACTTGTTGAGTTTTTAAGAAGGTTTGATATAAATGATCTGAAATTGATAGATTTCTGTTAAATAATTCATTCCAAAGAGCAAAAACCACCCATAAACTAACAATTTATCGGTCCTAGGGGTGCTCGCTTTTGGGAGTAGCTGTATATAAAATTTGGCAGGATATCTTTTTAAATATATTTAGTAAATTTACATATTTTATTCAAACTTAGTTGTCATTGATTAACTTTTAAGCCAAAGACAATAAATATATCAATAGTTCTCGCTTTAAAATTGTTTTTTTCTTTTTTTTTGTCTGCAAGTGTTAGTGTATGTAATCTTTCGGTTTGGCCCTGTAGTTTTTCTTATTTTAGTTGCCGTTGACGTTTTGCCCATGGCAATTGATAGGCCAAGACAGTGGCGGAAACGGTGGAGAGGTGATGGAGGGGCCAGACGGAGACAGAGGAGAGGCTACCACCATGCAGCCTAAAGTTAGAGAGCTAGTAGCAAAGAACGTAACAGCCACGCAAAACATGTGTGTGGGGCCGCCGCCGCCTCCTCCTATGTAACTGCGAGTAAATGGTGGACAGACGACAGACGACGGTCCGACATTAAACTGGTTCCATGCCGGCTGCAGTCGTCGTCGTGACAAAAAAAAAAAAAAAAAGAGAAAAAAAGTTCAATTTGGAAAGCGACTTTTGGTGCAACATAGAACGAAGTGGTGTGCGTATGTGTGTGCAACCGGGTGGCCGGGCGGCATCAGGTATGTGACTGTTCGGCCACTAGATGGGAGTGCACGCACCCAGCATCGTCGTCTCCGCCGTCGACTTTGTCGTTGTCGTTGTCGTCGTCGTTTGTTGAAAGGTGTGTGCACGCACAGCCTTCGAAACTGGGACATTGCTTGCTTGAGCCGCCGCGCCCAACCAAATCTCCCCCAGAGACTGTCCAGAGACACAACCCCTTACCTTCTTCTCCATCCCCTTCCCCTCCCACTACAACAACAACAACAACAACAATATGTTTTACTATTGGGACAATTTTGCCCATTTTAACCAATTTTTAGTATTTTTTTTTTGTTTTGTTTTTTTTTTTTTCTGAACAAACCGAGCGGAGACATGCCTAGTTTGCGTAATCAAAAATTGTATCTCGTGCTGATTTCTGCTTTCAATTAAACTATTGAATAACTTGTAAGCAAAATGTGAATATATGTGAATGGGCAACATGAAAATCGACTAATAATAAATTCTGATATTTAAATAAACGTTCGCTGAGAGAACCGGTAACCGGTGACCATGTCCCTTTCTTTCCTTCCAAATGATTTTGGTTGCTCTCTAATATTGAATTAAATTTAGTTTTTATTAATTAATACATCACCCCAGCAGCAGCATAATAATTTATACTTTACAATCTAGTTAGTAGATAGTAATAGTAATAGTAGTTGTTGTTGTTCTTGTTCTTGTAGTCCAGGAAACTAACCTAAGAATGGTACAGGTGCTGGGGCTGGTGGTGCCACTGCAACTGGAACTGGACCACGTTGAACCACAGCATTGAAACCATTATCATCGGCCGTATAGAATACCGTACGCAATGTGCCATCAGCATCGACCACTGAATAGGAACCCTTGACAACATTACCATCACGAACTTCCTGTTGGCTCTTGCTATCGCCAGTTAAACCATCCTGTACATTATAGGCAAAGGCATATTGTGGATGAGGATCCACTTCGGTGGCATGGAATGGAATGCCCGGCAGCAAAGCACCATCAATGACCAACAGCAGGCAACTGGCAAAGATAATCTAAACAAAAAAGAAAAAATGTAATTCTAATGTATTCCTTCTCCGTTTTGGCATCTCGTCCTTCAAGTACCTTAAAAAGAGCCATGGCAATATGTGGTTTGGTTTGGTTTGTGGTTAATTGACAATTGTTGCTTCTGCAGCACTGGAACATTGGTTTTTAAAGGGCCAAGAGACGGCTAAATGTGTCTGAGCCCATGCGATTCATAAGCTGCCCATTTGGCAACTGCTGCCAAAAATGTTTCCGAAAAATGATTTCCTCAATAGACGTGCAGCCGACGGGGACAGTAACTTACTCAATATGAACAATAAGTGATCGTGATCAGCATTTGTAGCTAAATTTAGTTAGGTGGTAGCTAGGGGACTCTCCCTCATATGGTAGCTCTTTCCACATGCGTTTCATCGAAAATTCAGTAAACCTGTTTGACCTTACAATATTCGTAAAAATGAATAAACAATTTGGAGATTTTTTTTTTTTTTTTTTTGTTTTCTTTTATTGTACCGAAATTTTTATTCAGTAAATGCAGTATTTAATTTACTAAGATTTGCCGTAGATAGCTGTTCTCCAGAACAACACTATATATACATATAGGGGAAGGGAGTTTTGGTTGGGGTATTTAAACCTATTTGGAGGCAACAGCATTTGCACGACATTTCTGCTAATGGCAGAGCGAAAGTTAGAAAGATGAAGATGATGAAAAATAAGGAGCATTATAACTATTTAACAACGGTCTATAAGATCGGTGGACCCTTAATTGTGTTCTGTTGGTTGCTGGTTTGCTTAGTAGTGTCCGGCCAAACTGAGACCAGGAGCAGAGGCGTATCCAATTTTAGTCAGAGCAGGAACAGCGGCCACAGCCAAAGCGGGCTTAGCAATGGCCACACCCTTCTTCTCGACAATTGCATTGAATCCATTGATTTTGTCAGCGGTATAGGTTACCTTGCGAATGGTGCCATCGGGTTCGGCCAAAGAGTAACTACCCTGAACGACACCATTGACCAGAGTCTCCTCCTGTTGCTTGGAATCGCCAGTGTGTTGATCGGTTACTCCATATGAGAAACTGTATTGAGGATTGGGATCATATGGTTCCGGCACGGCAACCTTAGCCACAGCTAAAGCTGGAGCCGGTGCAGCCAATAAAGTTGGAGCAGCTAGCAATTTGGGTGCATATGAGATGGCAGGAGCAGCCAGCAATTTGGGTCCAGTGGCATACGAGATGGCAGGAGCAGCTAACAATTTGGGTGCAGCATACGAAATGGCAGGAGCAGCTAGAAGTTTAGGGCCAGTGGCATATGAGATGGCCGGTGCGGACAACAAGGAGGGGCCATAAGGATCGATGGGTAGAGCCTGGGTTACCGACAGCGCCAGTCCAAGAACGAACAACGTCTACATGGAAATGGAGAGAAGAGATCCTTGTATAAAAATCCTTTGGTGTGGCTTTGTGAATGCCTTACCTGGGCAATCATATTGAGAGCGGAGGAGACTTTTGGATGCAAGGAAGCGACTGCTTTAGCTTGAGAGCTTGTGGTCTGTACTGCAAGAACTCAACTTGACTGTTTGATGCATTTTTCAGTGGACTTTTCAGTTTTATATTCGTTTCGTTGGCAAAGTTTTTCCACCACTTAAAGACCTCCCCGGCCCCCTTGGCAACCCGTTGCACTTACACCTACTAACTCGCCTTCTATTAACTGGCCAATCTATAGGCTAAATGACAATTGCGATTACTTGCATTTTGTGCTGTATGTAAGCTTACTCTGACCAATCTCATCGGTGCTTCGATTTCATGTTTTTTGGTGCAGATTTCATCATGGTGGTGCGTTGTCTGTTTTTTCTTTACTCAATGGAGTACCTCTCTCTCACTCTCTATACACCGACAACAGTCTCCAATTCGAAGAGTG
Source organism: Drosophila willistoni (assembly GCF_018902025.1). Lineage (NCBI taxonomy): Eukaryota > Metazoa > Arthropoda > Insecta > Diptera > Drosophilidae > Drosophila > Drosophila willistoni. Next base: position 6,906,340 of record NW_025814056.1, read on the forward strand.
AGAGACCAAGACTAGTTTAGCGAATGGGAACTGCAAATCTGGTTTTATTTTTGGACAAATTCTCAAGTTCTCTAACTTTTTACGATTTGTCGTCTGATGTAATAGTCGCATGGTGTTGAGGCATTCATTGGCAAAAACAAGACCATTCAATTCAGTCTAATTACAAGACCAAATATTAGTAGAAGAACAGAAAACCAAAAAGAAAAACTGAGACAGTCGGCCCTGGATTAAACAATGTTGTCTCACCAATTTTCCGACTAACTTGCCCTTAAATGGACACTAAATGCAAATTGTATACAGTTAATTTTTGTAATCAATTTAATTACAATTACAATTAAACAAGAAGGAAGGACATAGCACAACAAGCAATAAGATATTCCGTGCACACAATACTGTGATTTCTTCCGGCTGCAAAAACATCCGTGCCAGTGACCGTTAAAATGTCTATCATTTGGTATGCCTTCACTTTTATTGCCCGCACTGTGGGCTGTGTGTGTATTGAATTTGTAGCCAACAAGTGGCAAGGTCGTTCGAAGAAAATAAAAGCTGGCTGATTATTTAGTCAAAAAAGGCACGCACTAAGGACACACCCAAAGTATTAAGCTGATGGTAATTTCCACAAGTAAATTTGAACCCTTAATTTAAATGCATATCTTACACCAAGACGCCAATTAGGTTTCGATTTCAAAAATGTATTTCAAATTTCGAGTCATTATTACTTTTTTGACCATGTTGTGCTTATACTTTACTCTATCAAGTGTTTTTTGAGCCCATAATTTTCTTGGCCCTTTCATTATTGCCTTTGTATATTAATCTAATTTTGGAGATTTCATAAAATGCTTTTGCAAAAAAGAAAGTTTTCAGAGCCTATTTAAAGTTTGCCGAAAGTGATGAATATTTTTCATTGCTTTTTTTTGTGACCTCATTTATTTCAAGTCATAAACTATAACTATATAATATTCTTGCTTCAAAAAACTTACTGAAAGTTTAAGAATATTTTTAGTTCAGGCTTGGACTTACCGAACATATATCCGTTTATAGTCTCCTACGAATACTGCGGATCCTAAACTGTTTAATCTTGTTTTGTTCTTTGTGAAGTCTAACCAAAACTGAAAAGATAAAGTTCTCTCTTCTGAATGACAATATGCAGTAATAATTTGACAATCTTTGTGTATTTACCCAATATGAAACTTTGAAATGTATATACTTCACTTTGCTTAAAGTTCGCTAAAGAACATCCTACAAGCTTAGACTGGAGCAATGTGGTGCATGGCTTCTTTAAACTGATATTATTCAATTTTAAGGCAATCGGTAGCAAAGTAACGAAGTTATTGATAAAACTTTACTGTTTTCGACTGATCTTTCCTATGGGACCTAATACGACATATTCATCCGATATTGATCCAATTTTGTATAGTCATTAAGAGGTTTATAAAAGTAACAAATATTTATGACAATGGCTCAGAAAATAACGAAGTTATGAAAAAAAGTCACTTTTTAAAGGGGACTATGTGATAGAGTTAGGGAACTATATGATCTAGTTCTCCGATCCGTATTGTTAGCTGAATATAGAAGACTAGCTCTTACGGTCTAAGAGGAATCGCTGATCCAGATGGACGGATATGGCTATATGAACTCATCTCGTACTGATCAAGAATATATGTATGTAAATTCTTTATAAAACAGCATATTTTTTGGAGGTCACACACGGGTTAACAAACAACACATTTACAATCAAGCCAGCAGAAGCAAAAGGTACCAAAACGAAGCCAGCTTTAGCTTGGACGAGGCTATCTTATACTTATTGCTTCATGGAGCGATCTAAACAAAACTTTGTGAACTCTCGAGTCCAGAAAACTTGACTTCGACTGATCGTTTCAGTGGCAACCATTTCATCAGATGCTCTGGACAACTCAAGAAGTTAATCTACATAGTATATGTAGCTTCAAACATGTTTTTAATCCCAATAATGTTTAAGGGATTGATCATTTTGATTAAAAACATTCATACTTTATCATGTCAGAGAGTGTTTTTCTCAGTGTTGGAAACATCGGGCCAATTTTTGAATGCGTGCTTTGAAAGTACAAGAGCACAGAGTACAACTAGGAAAGAGTGTGTAATTTGAAATTTTCCATTAAAGGGAAGAGGCTGAGGGTCAATAACTCTCACGTTCTGGAACTCCATTTCACAAGATATATCCAGGGACCTCTAGGTCTACGAGAAGCAATCAATTTGACTTTTCAAACCAACATAAGTTCCAAATGAAAAATGAAGTGGAAAACTTGAAACAATTGAAAAATACTTTCAACAATTTGATTTCTTATTACATATTTCTTGTGAGTTACGTATGCAAGTTTTATTGTGAGTTTAACATGGTTTAAAAGAATATTGAAGCCATTGTCATTGATGGCACATACAACATACGCGCGGACAAATACAAAATAAACGTTTAAAGACAAACATAAAATAATCAAAAAAATAAAATAAAGTAAAATAATGAAATCAAAGCAAAATCGCATTCACTTTCAACACCAATCACACGAAACGGTTTGGTCATGTGCCATGGGCCACCGAATTGATCCAAAAACAAAAACTCATACTGCAAAAGAAAAAAACGACCAAAGGCAACGGAAAATTGACTTACGTGATGGGAATTTGGATCATCCTTCCCCAAAAAGCAGAGTAGACAGACGCAGCCAAAACTAGTCGGATCGGGGGAGTAACAATGGCTTCCACAGATGGGTTACAAATTGAAGGCAAATGTTGCGAATAATTTCCGGCGGTGGGCGTTTTTTGTGTATAAAAGACGTCGCCGCTTTGGTAAAGGTATGTCAGTTCAATTTGGTTAACCGACGACGGTGGCAATTAACGAAACCCTAAACCCTACAATGTATCTTTTGACGGTAAGGAAACAACAACAAGATGAGGATTCGGCTTGTTTCATCAGTGGATAAACAATTTGATTGGATCAATTATTTCGCTTAGGTTGTTGCTGTTCTCTCCTCGATGGCTCTATCGGGCGCCCAGGCTGGTCTGGCACCCTTGGCCGCAGCACCAGGAGCATTGGCCTATTCTACCCATCTGGGAGCTGGACCATTGTTTGCACCGGGTGCTTATTCAGCGCCTTTTGGTTACTCTGCACCATTGTTAGCTAGTCCTGCTCCATACGCTGGTTTGCCTTTGGCTGCTCGTTTCGCTGCTCCAGTTGCTGCTCCTTTGGCTGCCCGTTTCGCTGCTCCAGTTGCTGCACCTTTTGCTGCTCCTCTGACCGGTCCAGTTGCTGCTCCATTGGCTGCTCCAGTTGCCGCTCCTTTTGCTGCTCCAGTTGCCGCTCCTTTGGCTGCTCCTCTTGCTGCTCCAGTTGCTGCTCCTTTGGCTGCTCCTCTTGCTGCTCCAGTTGCTGCTCCTTTGGCTGCTCCCTTGGCTGCTCCAGTTGCCGCTCCTTTGGCTGCTCCCTTGGCTGCACCAGTTGCCGCTCCTTTGGCTGCTCCAGTTGCCGCTCCCATCGCAACTGAAATTGTTGATGCCCATCCCCAATACAAATATGCTTACAATGTCCAAGACGTTCTGACTGGTGACTCCAAGACACAAGAGGAGACCCGTGATGGTGATATTGTACGTGGTTCATACTCTTTGATCGAACCCGATGGTTCTCGTCGTATTGTTAGCTACTACGCTGATCCCATCAATGGATTCAATGCCGTTGTCCAAAAGGATGTCCCAGTTGCTGCTGTTGAAGCCGTTGCTCCCGTTGTGGCCAAGACAATTGCTGCTCCTGTAGCTGCTACACCCTTAGTGGCACCAGCTCCAGTGCTTGCCAAAACTTTAGCCGGCCCCATTGTTGTCTAAAAAAGAAAAACAAGGAGAGAGAGATGATAGAGAAATTGCCAAAAGATTTTCATTTGTATATATTCGATTAAGAGCATTGCCGTAAAACTTTAACCCCAAAAAATAAACCGAAACTTGTAACTGAAATCATGAAATTGACTTTTTTCTAACAACTGCAACTAAATTTATTTGTATCTCTTCTGATAAAACTTTGAGATGATTTTTCTAAAACAATTTTCTGTTTAATATTTTCTTTTGTAGAGAGTTTGGCAAAGAGTTCTGGAAACTGTCACCTCATGAGAATGTGACCCGCATGCGTCTGAAACTGGAGCCACAGCTCTATCCAAATAATCATGAGAATGCCGCCAATTTGCGTGATAATGCCACCAATGCATACGATACAAAGTAAGCGAAAAACAAAGTGGGAATTTTTCAATGGAATATGATAATGTTTTCTGTTTTTGTTTAGAAAAATATCAGAACTCGATTCAACCATCAAGAATGCTGTGGTACGTGATTTTCTCGTTGACGATGAGAGCCAACAGCTGGAGGAGGAGCTACGCCTGCTAATTGAGACACAGTCACAGCAGGATGTGGCATTAGAGAAGCTAGTCATATCACAGGAATGTGAATTAATCACTCTAATGACCAAGGTCAAGGGACGCATCGAAGTGAATCAAAGTGCGTTCATTTTTGTTGATCTAAGTCCACTCTCGGAGGACTCATCGAAGCATGATTTTCGTTTTCACATCAATAAAATTCGAGAAGTTCATTTGCGGAAGTATAATTTAAGGCGAAGTGCATTGGAAATCTTTCTGATTGATCAGACAAGCTATTTTCTTAATTTTACAACAAAGGTAATTTCAAAGACAAGACTGATGTGAGACTTGGGACTAAAAAATTGATTCGCCATTTTCTTGTATGATAGGTTCGCAATAAAGTTTTTACCAAAATCGTTGGCCTTCATCCATCAAATATATTATATGGCTCTGGACGTTCACCGGCTGAGCTATTGAAGACTTCGGGACTCACACAGCGTTGGGTCAATCGAGAAATCTCAAACTTTGAGTACCTGATGTATCTAAATACCATAGCTGGTGAGATTTACTACTTGAAAAGTTTTAAATTAAAGACTAAAACTAATTTTCAATGATTTTTAAGGACGTTCATATAATGATCTAAGTCAGTATCCTGTCTTTCCATGGATATTAGCCGACTATACCAGTGATGTATTGGATCTAACAGATCCTAAATCCTTTCGTGATCTATCCAAACCCATTGGTTGTGTAAGTAACTTGAGACTATTTTTAAATAAATTTATATATTTATATATTCTCTAACCAATGTCTGAATAGATTAATCCCAAAAACGAAGCGGAAGTTCGCAGTAAATATGATTCCTTTGAGGATCCATCGGGGGCCATACCTAAGTTTCATTATGGTACACATTATTCCAATTCGGCTGGAGTACTTCATTATCTGTTGCGTGTAGAGCCCTTCACATCGCTGCACGTTGAACTGCAGAGCGGTCGTTTCGATGTGGCTGATCGGCAATTTCATTCGATACCGCAAACTTGGAAATTACTTATGGATAATCCAAATGATGTTAAAGAACTGATTCCAGAGTTCTTCTATTTTCCAGAGTTTTTGAAAAATATGAACAAGTAAGTGAGAACTTTTGCAATAAGCCAGTAATAATCAAATGTCATATTTCAATTTTAGATTTGATTTGGGTCACCTGCAAATTACCAAGGAAAAGGTTGACGATGTGTTACTACCTCCATGGGCTTCCACACCAGAAGAATTTATATCCATACATCGACGATCTCTTGAATCGGAGTATGTGAGTCAACATCTGCACAATTGGATTGATTTAATATTCGGATACAAGCAGAAAGGTTCCAAGGCAGTGGAGGCCTTGAATGTATTCTATTATTGCTCCTATGAAGGTGCCGTTGACCTCGATAAGATAACCAATGCGGTGGAAAGAGAGGCTGTTGAAGGTTTGTTCCGTTGTGCCTTCTTGTGGATTGACACACGGTTAATATATTTCACTTTGGCATTTCAGGAATGATAAATAACTTTGGTCAGGTGCCATCACAATTATTGCGTGAGCCACATCCACGTCGCCTCACACAGGACGAGAGTGCATTGAAGCTGGTGCGTGCCGAGCTACGCCGTCCTGATCTTACACAGTTTTTGGACAAGATTGTTCAATACTACTGTGAATTGTCCACGCCCAAAGATCCCATTGTTTTCCTAAGTCCTCCAAGAAGTCCGCCACGCTCATTCCTGCAATTAAGTCCTGATGTTCTGGTCAGTCTATCGAAAAATGCCATCTTGGGCTGCAATTCCTGGTTGTCGTTCGACAAGGAGCAGGGATTTTTATTAGAGATCGATGCCACCACTACTAATCTAAAGTATGTATTCCTTGGTGACACATCGATTGAAGCTAACACTTTCACAATTATTAATGTTTTCACAGAAATCGCAAGAGAGTCTTTGGTCCCTTCCATCCATCACAGCAAATTCACTCACAATTGTTCGCTGTTAGCACGGATGGCAAACTTTTGTATGCCGGCGGAATTTGGGATAACTCCCTGAGGATTTATAATTTAAACAAAGGCAAAGTGGTGGCTTCTGTTACACGTCATTTGGACATTATCACCTGTCTGGCTCTTGACAATTGTGGTTCGTATTTGGTAACTGGTTCACGAGATTGCACATGCATTGTGTGGAGCATTCAATGGAATCAACAGAGTGCTGGACACTCCAGCAACATACCAGGCCATGTCCTGACAGGCCAATCGTATATGCAAACAATCTCCCAACTCAATACACAAAATAGTTTTGCACCAAAACCATTGAATGTGCTCTATGGTCATGATAATGCAGTTTCTAGTGTGGCCATCTATACTGAATTGGATTTGGTGGTCTCCGGATCGTTGGTAAGTTGAATATACATATGAGGAATTTCCATTGAAAATTTATTGAACAATTTGTTTTTTTCCACTTTTTAAGGATGGCACTGTCAATGTGTATACCCTACAGGAGGGTCAATTTGTGAGAACTCTTAAGCCAATCGGATGCACAGAGTCGTGTGTGCAAATCTCCTTTCTCACGGTCTCCTATCAAGGTACTTATCAGCCTATAACTATGCAACAGATTTTTATTAAACAGTTTAGGTCTCAAATTGTTGTTGCGCCTGCCTGCAAAAAGACTGAGAGAAAAGTTTCGTTAGAAAGAGATGCAATTAAAAGGCATAAACAAATATAGATTTCTTTTCTCCATGCTTCATTCTTTATGCTAGTTTATTGTTTAGCACACAATAATCAGAAATAATTACTAATTCATAGCAAAGGCTCTTTGAGGCTCCATTAATTATAGAACTGTACTTAAGTACATTCGTGTATAGTATATATATGGTTAAAACCTGATCTGTTTAAGAGAGTATTTGCGATATTACATCACTTGAATTTCTTTCCATTTCATTACATACCTTGCGTAAATCAAAACGCAACATTTGTAAATCCATTAAATATATTTCTACTCACTCTACTGCTAATCATAATTAATTACCAAGGTCTTGGATCTGGTTTCTAACCACAATGCGGCTAGCAAATGCAAAATGGATCAGTTAAAGCTTCTCTCCCACATTGCCGCAATATGTTTAATCAACTTAGCTCAGTGTCGAAAGTGAATTCTTCTCTACCCTAGCTCTAGGTATAGTATAGTGTTAAAATGACCCACTTCGCTAAATCAAAAAAAAAAAAAAAGCCAAGTGGAGGGAGAAAAATAAACTCATCATCATTGTCATTGGTATACATCGAGCCCCAAAACACTCACGTGACATACAATGGAAAAGGCAACGACAGCGGGAGCTATGTCAATGTCCAATTATGTTTGAGAAGCAAGCAATCAAGTAATTTAATCAGCATCGTATTGTCTTATCACCAATTTCCAAATGCGACGCAATTTCCAAGAATCACGTGATTCTTATACCCTGTTATGTCTATGCATAAAGTATAATAAAATTGATGAAGTTTCACTCAAAGCAATGCAGCAGCATAAACTGTGAAATTATTCTAGATAATACCAATATAGAGTATCTCTAAAATCTGTTTCAATTTCAATAATAATGAAATTTTACAACTCATTTTTTTCAAGCGTTACTGATAATCTGAGCTAAATAGAAAAAGAACTTTGATCATGGCCTTTTTTCAAAATCACTTTATCGTGAAAAAAAAGTGACAATTCATTTCATTTTATATATAACACGATGAATTTCTGTACAGACAGTCAGATTGAGTGTATTTATTATTATTACTTTTGTTTTTTCCAATCATTGTCATTATTATTTATTGTTATTTAAGAAAAATAGAGGCCGGGCCGAGTGGGGCTATCTTTGACAGAGTGACGTAGTTTCTGTGCATACGTTCGCAAATTCCATGACTGGACCCCCCTTATCAGTCGGCCCTAAATGAAATCACTCAACTTCAATGAAAATGTGAAACATCTTTTTCAATAAGATGATTGAATGACAGTGATTTATACATATATGTGAAACACACAACGTATTTACGATTTAGAATTTATAGAGATAGGTATTCTGTGAAATTTTGTGTAACATTTCAACCCTTTTCATTTATTTGTATATACAATTGGCATATCTAGCTCATTTTGATAGGAGAAATCGGCCATTTGAGGGGGTCAAACGTATTTGGATATTGAAATTTAACGAGTTTCTAAGGTGAAATTTCAAAATATCCAGTGGAGGAACCTCTAGATTCCTAGGAAAGGTGCTTAGGAAAACCTATATGCCTATGCCTTTTGATCGAATTACATGATTCTTAAAGTAATGTCTTAATTTCTAGAAGTTGCCAGGTAAGAATTCTTTTCATAAAGATTTGCAATTACACTTAAACTTTTACTATCTATCCATCTACTATACAAATAGTATATAGATTTAAATACACGGCAATCTTTAAACTTTGGTACTTGATATAAAAAATTTTTTTAAACTTTAGCACTTGAAATGAAGATTATCGCAAATGGCACGCCCCTCTTATCAGGTTTTTTTTTTAAATATTTATAGATTTTACTTGTTTTAAGTATTTAACTAGCCATACCTACCTCAAGATACTCTTTAAAATTTGTAATATAAAACTAACAATTAATTAGTTTTACTATCAACTTTATCTCTCAAATATATGTATATTGCCATATATGTACAGTGAAACCTCGATATAACGAACTTCGTTATAACGAAAAACCCAATATAACGAATTTTTTGTTAAGTCCCTTGAAAGGACTAAGGTTTTACATTTCAGTACCTATAGCGAATCAATAGATATAACGAATAATTTTGCGATCCCCCTCAGATTCGTTATATCGAGGTTTCACTGTATTATATGTACATAATTCTCTTTATGTTGAGGCTGATCAAGACATTTGCACTGAGTACAAAAAAGAAAAAAAACGCATTATCAAAAAATTAATTAAAGCGTACATACATATGAATGTGTTATGTGTTATACATACATACATTTGCGTTTAATATTTCTTGATTTTGATAAGCAATTATTTGTTCTGCTCGAACTCGAATCAATTCAATTAGAGAGGCCCTATTAAGATACCCCATCCAATTGCTGAGCGTCGCCATTCATTGATTAACTATATCAGCTCAATGAATATATGTACAATATGGTTTGTTGTATTTACACACACACACACATATACACACATAGAAAAACTAACTGCGTATGTACATATGTACACGTTCATGGTGTGTCGTTTCAACCAAATGGGATCAAATCAAAACCAAATGAACCCAATTAGCTAGCCAGCAAGCTTCACGTACATATATGAACATATATACATACGTATACCCTGTATCCGTATGGGTTTCAAATGGGTTTTCAATTGTTTCATTTAATAGAAAGCGTCATGGATCTAGTCCTGCCACTTTAGAATGACCCTTGACTCCGATATACAGGCTTAACCAATTCACTTTTTAGCACTTTCCGTTCTATATCTAATATTTAAATTTGCGATTATAATATTAAGAATGTTATCTCAATCGTTGTATTTTCAATTTGGTTTTGAGACTTCTCTAGTTAGGCCTGTTCTCGTTTCAGATTCGGAATATTTTTGACGGAATCGTATTTTGTTGAAGTTATTCGCTTTCATATCGTTTGGCTTTGAGTGCCTTAGTGAAATAAAAAAATTGTAAATTGCCTTAATATTTTCTGAAAATTATGCCTTTTAAATATTTTTCTATTAATCTGTAGTATGTTGAGAACAAATCGAAGTATTAGTTGATAAATTCGTTCTAAACATTAATTAGAAGAATTATTCTTAGCAGGCAATCAAAAAATTGAATGTGAAAAAGTTTTTACAGCAGTCGAAATTGAATTGAGCCTTTTCTCGTTTCAAAATGTTTTCAATCGAAATGCTTAGGCCACTTCTTATGGTTTGACAATATACGTCAAATGAATTCGATGTAAAATTAAATTAATTTGCCAGGACTAGAATTGAAATAGTTTATAAACCTTTCAGAAAGAAAACCTGTTCTATTTTTGTTCAGGGTTTTGCACTTAAAAACAAATTTTACTTACATAATTATAAAGCTTGGAAACTCGGTATAGTAGGCGAAACAAAAATGTTTTAATCTAAGGTTCGAAAACGTAAACGATTGAAATTTCACTCGGAATTGAGAACAGTAAACGAGAAGAGGCCTAATTATTTGGGAGATTGGTTTTATAGACCCCTTGATGAGTCCATTTTGAGCCCTGGTGTTGACGTTTTTCTGAATTCGATTAAAAAACTCGACACGAAAACAAATCGTCTACAATCTAAGAAATGATTTATAAACGATTGGCGCACTATTAAACCTTTAAAATTAGTCGTTCATTATTAACTGATTAACTAACTGATTAACTGAAGAGGTCATTAGCATTTGATCAAAATAATTAGCTGAGCTATGACTATTTGATGGTGTAAATTCACATATGTATATATAATTAGAAATTTGCTGTTTCGGTAAATATTAGTTGCAGTCTATTCGAAACTTAGGCTATAGTAAAAAGGAATCATTGCCCCACATTCCGCTATATTTGTAAGATGAGCTGTCATAAGGCTGAGATGCATCGTCGGCGATAATAATGATGCACCTATGTATGTATGTCCTAGTGTTTATCAGCTAAGCTAAGTCTGACGTCAGTAGCTTAATGAAATGTTTCTTGCTTTTTGTTTTTGCCTTCTCACTCTCGTAGGTCATATTGCCTTCAGTGCTCTGGATGATGCCTCACATTCAGTGCATGTCTATAGCATAAATGGAGCCAGCCTGGGCTCAAAGTATGTGTCTGGTCGTGTTACTGGATTGGCAACTGCATCCGATTATTTAGTTGTGGCCGATGATGCTGGTGATATAACAATGAGCCGACTGCATGGGTAAGCAAAACATTCAAACATAGACAATATTAAATCTAAATAAAACTATTTTGTATATTGTTTCCATCTAATTCTGTTAGGCTAAAACCCGTATTTGACATTCCACTGCATGTACCCATTCAGACTGTGGTGGTTACACCAGGAAATACGCACATTCTGGCACCGTTACGTGATGGACGTATGGCCGTAGTGGCCGTACAGATACCATCCGGCGGTAATAAAAAGCATTCCGTGCTCAATGTGTAGAACAAATTAACGAATGAATAAGGAAAACTCTTTCAATTCCAAAAAGAAAACACAAGACGCAGCCACATTTAGTTTTTTTTTTTCGATAATAATTTGTTTTTTTCTCTTCTAAATTTTACAATACCAATTGTCTATAACGTTTTTTTTTTCGTTTCTTTTTACATATGCCTAAACAAACTATTTAAAATTTTTTCTAAATACTTTTCTTTTTTTTTATATTTGACCGAATTTTGCTTTCTAATGTAATGTAAGTTGTGTATGTATGTTAAATTGTGTGTGTTAAATAGATATGGAAAAGTCACTTTTGATTTGATATATGAAATTATAATTATTGCCCAGCGTCGTCACCCTTATAAATATAAGTATTCCCCCTCCCCCCGTATTATGGGGAATGCCGATTTTCCATTACGTTAAGAAGAAGACGAAGAAGCCGAAGGCTAAATTGAATCGTGCACACTGACACATAAGTGTCTATCTATCTATCTATCTAGCTATATGTTATAGTAATTATATATACACATATAAATTCTTTCACTTATCTAATCTAAACATTGCCCACAAAAAAAAAAAAAAAAAAAAAAACAGAAGCAAAAAAGAAAAAAACTGATACTTCATTTCCTTTCTGACCATTGATCATTTGTCTCAACGTGGGGTGAGTGCGCACCTTTCAAACTAATTCCAGTTGAATCCATATCAATCATAGGTACATACATATATACATACATACATATGTATGCCAGAACCAGAAATGAGTTGACATCAAACCCCAGACCAAGCATAGAAACAGCTAGACCTGCACTGAAACTGGATTACACCTGGTAGCACAATTCACTTTGTCAACTCAACTGATGACTCACGAAAAACGCTGACTTTCAAATTGATTCACAAAAAAAGCCAAGTGGGAAATGGCACTAGCAACAATCGACGAGTTAGCTCTAGGCAAAAAAAAAAAAAAAAAAACTTTCATTGTACTTTACCGGTCAGTGATCTGCTTCTATTCTCTTTATGTGGTTAGATTCCCCCATACCGCCCCCCTCCCCCTTGTAAAGTGTGTTGTTTACTCATTAACAAAAGTTTTTTCTTTCAACACGCAAACAAACTCCTCACTCCATTCCTTTAATGATTAACAAATAGTATTTGAAAATTTTCAAGTATTATTATATATGGCAAACATTTCATCAAAATCCTTTAATTCTTCAAACTAATGTCAAATGTTTGATACTTTCTCAAGGATAAATACAGTAAATATTTTGAATTTAATTGCGTTTTTCCTATTTAAAGTTAACTTGAATACAAAAATTGTCTACGTTGTCATTAAAGTTGCTTGCATTACACTCTCTCTTTTATTTTTTATACAAAAAAATAATAAAAAAAAAAATATAAAAATCCAGCCGTCCCGTATTGAAATTTGCAAATATTTTGGGACAATTGATCGACAATAGAAAGCCAAAATTTACTGAATAAAACATAATATACAATATACACATATAAGTATGTTTATATACCGACCTATAAGTATATATATATATATAGGTCCATTGCAATTCGTTGTTTGTTATGAAAAAAATATAAATACATATATCATGAATGTGTTGTTTTTTTTTTTTTTAATATACAAATATACCTAATGTATAATTGTAAATCAGTTGCTGTAGATATATATTTGTGACCATGATTGTAGATTTTAGATCTATAAACATTCAATAAAGAAGAGAAGAACAAAAAGAAAGACGTTACAAATAATTTGGGCTTAATCGACCAATAATTTTGTTTTGCTTTTATTTCGAAAAAAAAATTATATATTTATATACATATATCTAGCGCTTGGAAACAATTAGAGAAACAACAAGAATATATAAAAAAAAAAGAATAATAATAATACACGACACAATTATTTCAGTTCAAGCTTATTAAATAAAAGATGGTGGTAAAAATATATATGTAATATGATAAGTTTATATGGATGTATGTATGTTTGTATGTATAAATTATCTTAAAAGATAACATTGGAATACTCTGTGTGTGTGTGTGTTTGTGCGTCTGTGTATACGTGTGTATGTGTGTGTGTAGATGAAATTGGTCGATCAATAAATTAATTCTTGAAATGATTTGATGCACATTAAATACGTTAACGAGAATACGACTTGGGTGGTTTCTGTCATTCTTTGTTTTCAGATGCCGTTCATTTGTTTGGTTTTTTGTCTTGTTCTTTGTTTTTTTTTTTTGGCCACTGATTAAGTAAAAGGGCCAAATTACATAAAATACACTAGAGTTTTGCCTGAATTCGTTAGGAACAATCAGTGCTTAATTAAAAGAAACAAACATAAAAAAATTAATTATTCTTCATTGTTTACAAGCTGAGAATAAACTAAAACTAGCAAAAAATTCATCATCATCATCATCAATCGTCGTCGTCATGATGAATGTTGTTTTCTCTGGATTCTTCTTCTCCTTCTTGGATTATCAATAGAAATTAGTTTTATAGTCTAAGCCGGCATTAGATTCGGAATAATAAACTTAAATAATTAAACTGCAAAAGTTTTGTTTTTTTTTCTTCTTAATTCTAATTGTACGTAATTCTGCAAATCGTTTGACCTTTTCTTTGATATTCATTCACCCATTTGTTTTTTTCTTTTTAGTTATTTTTTTTCTTTTGTTGTTTTTTTTTTTTTTGGTTTTTGTTTTTTTTTTTGTTTTTTTTGTTTTTTTTTGTAGAGGTTGTTGTTGGGTTTTTGGGTTTCTTCGACTAAGCATACAGTTTAGTATATAGTGTTTCATGCATCTTCAAAGGCATTTGTCTATCTAACTAACTAGATGAATTTGCTGTCAATCCAATAGCCTTTTTATGTTTTGTTTGTGGAATATTTAATCCTGCTCCTTCTATAAGAAAAGAAATGAAGAAGAAATTAGTCTAAGGAAAAAAAGGGGGGAAGAAAATTCTTCTTTCTACTTACAAGTACGGGATAAACGAAAGTATCGGCAAAATCTCGACCGACTGCATTACGCGCAATACATTTATAGTTGCCCATATCCTCCCATTTGAGGTCTGAGATAAGAAGCTCTCCCGTTGGCAAGACCTTGAATCGATGGCTCTGCTTGATGACTTTATTCTCATTATTCTCCCAAATGATCTCAGAGCGTGGACGAGAATGCACTTTGCAGGGCAGCAACACATTCGAGCCAACCAAATCCAAATGTGTCTTCTCGGTGTAGATAATGCGAGGCTTCTGTGGTCCAGCGAACTGTTTCTCACGCACACCCACATTTGTGTGCGGTGGATGAACCACAGTGCTGGCATATATAGTTTTTGAACCCGTGCGTCCAATGCATGTATAGATTCTTGGCTCACTCAGTACATGGTCAATGATATGCACCGATCTGACCCTCACTATCGCACTGGGTGCACTCTCCATGACGCGATTTGATTCCAAATTATCAATCTGTAATTAATTATTGATTGGTTATCTATCGACATGGACAAGTGGATTGCTTTTGGTTACCTCTGAGAGCGGCATGTGACCGACAATCCATTGAATGGTGGGCACTTGGGAGCCCATCATTTCGCAGGCAATCTCCACTATGGCACCCGGTGATTGTTGCATTTTGGTGGGCGGAGTATTGGTGAATTTCAGCCAATCAACTTCGAAGGGACGTCCTTTGTGCTTGTCCTCAGCCTCAATGGAATTGTCCACATCGTTATCGTTCTCAGTATCATCATTACTATCGTCCACAGTGTCCACTGCCCGACCGTTGGTCCCCAAAAGGCAACTGAACAGCAGCAGTGCTATGGCGCACAGATATAAATTCATTTTCTGCAATTACATAAAAATTTCAGAATTTAGTCGATGTCATGTGACTTGTTTCAGGATCTACTCATAAATAGGTTAATAAACTTTATGACTCGACAGTTTTGATTTATACATATGTATGTATGTATATATTAGCCTGATAAGCCCCCAATGATAATTGCTAATCACATGGCCTGACGACGGCTAAACGCAGCTGCAGCTTAAAAGCTTCATCTCTGATGGTGGTCCATCGTCATTTAAATTCTTATCATTTGTATATTATGATCAAGTTGGAAACAATACAAAAAAAAAAAAATAGATTTGAAAAAACGTAAATATCCCCTGCACACCTTCTTGGCCAGGATTCAAGTTGATTGCTGGCGCAGCGTCCTTTTTGTTACTAATTTCTTGGAAATTGAATTTCACAATGCCACGCGGTTGCACAAAAATAGAACATTCGAAACATTCGCATCTACAAGATACTTGTCACGCAACTAACAAAACCAAACATATTCATATTAATGGATGGAAATCCAAGTGATACAATTTATGTGAAATGTGACGTCAATATCTGTCCAAGCGCGCCCACACAGGCAGCGTGAAAGATTAAGGGCCCACTCGACTACGACACTCTGGTCTTAATGTCTAGACGGGGGTCTGGACGGACAACCAACAGCAGCAGCAGAAGCAGCGTGACCAATTACTTATTTAAATAAATATATGCACACACATATATATACATATATATTTCTTTTACGTCGGCACAGTTTTTGAAGGTGTTAGCATTATGTATACGTATATATATTTAAATACATATATACCCGATGGGCAACGATCGCTCAATCGATTGCTTTAAATCTCACGAATGGTTGGCAAATGTTGCATCAGAAAATTAAATTCAATTTGCCCTTCAATCGGGTTAGTCCGAAAGGGGGAAATTTTCGACTAATTTGGTTTTTCACACTCTCTTTTAGGGGTATGTTAGTCATCGCCCTTACGCAGGGGCTTAAGTAGACTAGACTAGTCTAGACTAGACAACGATAGACACTCACCTTTTTTTGTTAATTTGATTTCTTTTTTTTCTTCCGGTAAAAAATGTTTGCGAATTTCTCCCTAACGCTTAAAAATAAAACAGTCGATCGCGAGATCTGAATGCTGATTTTTTCTTTTTGTTTTTTGAGTGTTAGCTGGTTGTTATGTTATAAAGGAGTTTATCAGCTCTAGATTATGATGACTTCTAGTTTGTGTTTTTTGATTAAAATTCAATAGCAATTGATTTAGCAATGACATATGTCCGACGCGGGATGCCGTCTTGGTGACCTTGTAGCAGATTGGTGGCGGAATCTTGAATATGATTTGCTTATACACGCAGATGCGTAGTATTTATTTCGTAGCTCAGAGTTCACAGAGATTTGGGTCCCGTCTTGAAGAAGATCGTCAGAGATTGGTGTCCAAATGGTAGCGTAAGCGAGCCAGAGAGACAGTCACAGTCAACACAGAGAGACAGCGAGAGAGATAGAGATGGAGAGAGATGGAGAGGAAGAGCGCTAATCGAGCGGAAGCGACTGTATTCTTCTTCTTAGTTTTTTTGAATATGTTTTTTTTTTTAGTTTCTTCAGTGATAATTCGCGTAACGAATGTCTAGATCACGGCCTTGGCACATTCGAACTCTAATTCATATGTATCTCAAATCGCAGATGAAACACCAAAAAAACCCAACAATTCTTTGAAGCGGTTTTTTTTTTGGTTTTTGGTTTTTTTTTTGGATTTTTGTGGCGATTTTTAGGATATATCCTGCAAGTGGGTTTCGATTTCGATATGATCGATATCGGCTTCAGTTGATGGTAGTTGTTGTTGTAGTAAGTTGGCGTGGCACTCGTTTGAATACACAGCGTGGTTCATCGACATTACACAATTGTGAGACTTTGGCTTCGGCTTTACAACACGGTGTAAGTGACGGCGGCGACGGCGGTGGCGATGACGATGGATATCGGTGGCAATAGCAAATCGAAAGAGGAGGAGAGAGGATCGATTGAAGGCAAAATGCACACACACACACAAAAACACACACAAAAAAGGCACAGGCAGAGAGGCAGGCACAGAAGGCACAAAAAGTTGTGTTTAACAGCTGAAAACTGTAACAGAACTGGCTCGATACGATCGCGGGTCTTGAATTTATAGTCGAGCGTCCAAGCCCCGCAGCCGAACTGCCGATGGCCGTTTGCCACTAGGCAGCCGAACACCACCATTATACTCTCGGCCCAGGTCTCAGTCTCACATTCTTAAGAGATAGTGACAGGGACAGGGACAGAGAGGGATTGTGGCAACGGGCAGAGGGGTGGGGGCAGAGCGGCAACAGTTGATCTGTCCGGAACAGAACGGATTCCACCGGCATTTCTATGCTGCCGGCGTTTTTTTTGTTTTTGTTCTTCTTTTTCGTTTATGCCTTTGCAGTCATCGTTGTCTTCGGTTGTCGTCTGGCTTTCGATTTAGCAGAGCATTCCAAGCACATTGTGGTTTAGGAGTAAGTGCAGCCAACAAATTCATTACTAAGAATCCCATCAATTAAAGTTATAGATATGTGTACCTATATATTCTTTGCCAGAAAGTGAAAAGCATTTGGTTCTATGCAGTTTTATCAGGACATACATATTTCATTTGGTTATTAGCTCAGAACCGACCTTATTGGACATTCATTCCATGGACCATTCCAAATCTTGGCCATCATAAAAAGTCAATTCGAATATTTGAATTTCTAATTCGTAAGTATGTCATCCTGGTGAAAGATGAAAAAAAACTTTCCAATTTGTTTAGACTTGGCCTTAGACATTTAATTTGCTTCTTTCTGTGATAAGAGCACAAGAATTCCAATGTAATGGCATATTGAATGGAAAATTTTATTTGATACCCAAACAAAAAAAAAAAAACAATGAATTGACTTGGTATCCGTGTGGTTTTTTTTTTTCTGTTTCGACTTTTCCCACATCGGAACTTGACTTTAAACGATAATTATATTCGGAAATGTCTTTTAAAGCTCTTTGCGGTTTACGATCTTCTCCTTCCCCCCCACACCATACACAAGCACCAACGACCAAATCGAACTGGTTAGCGGTTGAAGTGGCGTAATGGAAGGTTCCATTAACCGAGACCCGAGTAGTTGTCCGTCTGTCCATGTACAATTCAATGCAATCAAGTGAGTGCCAGTTTGTCTGCTGCGATCGGTTGAGGGCAGCAACAGAGTGACAGAGATAGATGCATACAGATAGAAAGAGATACACAGGGAGGGAAAGAGAGAGACCGAGACCGCATTGGAGCAATGCTGTGTGTGTGTGTGTGTGTGTGTGTGTGTGTGTGTGTGTGTGTGTGTGGCGAAGGGGCATGCGCCGGCGGCAGAAACTTGTCTCTGACTGAGATTGTAAATGTAAGATGGGGAGAAGGGTGACAGTCAATGTAGAAGAGGAGGAGTTGGGGGTTGGAACTGGGACCGGGGCTGGGACTGGGTCTGGGGGGTGGGAGGGAAAGGAGGCAAACTTGTGACTGGGCAAAACGGATGGCGGAGAGCAAGAAGGCATTTCACACTGGCAGACAGATTGGCAGCCAATTCAACTTAACGAACGAACGAACAAACGAATGAATGTAAGCTTTCCGCATGTGGTTGTGGGCCGGCTACGTCTGGTGGCTGGTGGCTGGTGGCTGCTCGTGGCTAGTGGCTGGCTGGTGACTGTTGCCGGGCGGCAGCTAAAGCCAGGTTAAATAAATTGCCAAGTCAATGGTGGCATGTGCGGGAGACAGGAGGCGGCACACTTTAGATTCTGCTTTGGTTGTGACTAAAATTTGTTTCTTCTTTTCTTCGTTTCTTTTCTTTCCTTTTCTATTCTATATAATTTTATCTACAATCAAAATGGTAAATTAAATTCTAGAAGAATAAAAAAAAAAAAAATGAAAAAATAAAGAATGAAATTTTTTATTCATTGATTCGTCGTCGTACGTCAGAGAAATTATCCACATTCATAGAGTGACCATAGTAGAACATAGAGAATCGTTTGCTTTCCTGGCCAGCAGAACAATTCGGTTCAGTTCAGTTGGCAGGCGGCATTTTGTCTTTGGCACCAAGTAGATTTCAATTAGAGGTGCTTGAAAATTTTGTCTCGTGCCTTGTGTGCCCTATGGGACTCGTGGTTGTGGTTGTCGATACTCTCTCTGTGTATGTGTGTGTGAGTGTGTGTATCGCTGACGTAAGAGGCGCATTGAATTGAATTGGCCTTTCGATGCCGGCGGGGAGCAGCACTTTCTATTAGAGATCACACACGTAATGGGCCATTAGATAGCATTTCTCCTGTTGAGAATGAACTCGTCATTATCAATCTGCTGCTGCTCAATGTGTATCATTCATTTCCACGAACGAAGACAATTTCAACACGGATGCAATATTTGAACTCGTACAAAACTGTACATCGACATCGACCAAAAAAAAAAAAAAATGGCTTTTCAGACGGGTTGGGCATGATAAATTCACACAGAAACACACAGAGACAGAAATCTACCTTACATTTGTCTGCACCACACACACACACATACACACACACAAACACATACATGCATTCATATATTCATGAATGTATTTATGTGGGTATGGGCCAGGGCCACCGACACCGGCCGACACCGACTCTGACACCGACACCGACACCGGCCGGCACCAATTATCATTGATCTCAGGTAATCAAAAACCAAAGGCATTCATTGTCAACGTTGAATTTGTCTTTTCTTTTTGTTTCTCTCTTTCTTTGGTTTTTGGTTTTTTTTTTTCTTAATGCCATTTCCTAGAAAAGTCTCTTTCGATTTGACACATCAGTTTTTTTTTTTATTTTTTTTTTTTTTGGTGTTTTCACTTCGAGTGGGGTCGAGATCTAGTATCGTATGATTACCTCGAATGATTTGACGGCACAAATTATTTGTGTGTATGTGTGTGAGTGTGTATTTGTGTGCCCAGGGCCGGATTCATTAAAAATGCTGGCAATTTAAACTTTGATTCCGATTTTTTTGGTTCCCAAGTAACTGAATTAAGAAATCTTTTCAGTTAGTTGTTAGTTATTGTATTTAGATAATGACCCGTGATAATGAGTCCGTTTTTTTCTGGGCAATACATATAAACCATTGTACGTTCTTTCTTTGAAGAAGTTGTAGATCTAGGAAATCTAAACTAAACTGCATATCAAAAATGTTCAATTTAGCCTCAGCATTCTATTTGGGGGACGATTGTAATTATGAAACAAAATTCTCGAGGTCTTTTGGCATAAAGCCGTTTTACGATATTAAAGTACATATTTTTCTTCAACTACGAGTGAAAAGTAAGTGAATTTCCCGTTCAAAGTTCATTCCCTCTATAAAATAATTAAGAAAATGGAAAAATACTATGAAATATTTCAATTCTTTGAAAATACTGCGCCCCAAATTGTTGCCCCTGCTGTCCTCTATTGTATTTCCAGTGCTATGCATGCATGTGTGAGTATCTCTGAGTCATGCAGCGTCAGTGTTGCATGATGTGGACGACGTGCAGATACAGATTTCAGATACATTGTTGCCCATGGTATGAATATTCAAATTGGCTGGCATGGCCCTGTCTTTGCTTATAGTTTTCTGCTAATTAAGATCGTGCAAAACGATCAAAAAACGTATATGTGCAATGCTGCATGTCAACCAGGTTTAAGTTTCCAGCAACGCCGGAACAAAGTGTGAAAAAAACCCGTAGTAACATTTAATTGAAAGACCTCAACAACAAAAATAAATAGTGTAACAACCAAGACCAGAGACGATCGTCGTCGTCATGATGACACACACACACACGCAGAGATAGTCCCATGTATTATGTATGTATGTATCTACATATGTATGTATGATTGTGGCATGCTGAATTGCAGGTTGCATTGGTGTGCATATCTCTCTGTGGCTCTGTGTGTGTGTGTCTCTGTGTGTGTGTTGAAGCACTAAAGTGTCGACGTGAGAAAATTCATGTTCATGCCACAAAATTCTGTGCCGTTTTCCTACATTTTCAGTTTTCATCTGTTCTTATATACACTCTCTTTTCTTTTTTTCTTTTTGCCACGCTAAAAGGAGCTCACTTCATGGTAACGGAAAATCCCTAATGAGTTAATTTGAGAGGGAGATAGTGCGAGAGAGAAAGAGAGAAGAAAATAAATTAAATTAAGCTAAACTAAGAGTTGGCAACTGAGACAGACTGTGAATAAGGTGTTTAAGTGGTTGCCAGAAGACAAAAAAAGACAAAAATTCAAGTGAAACTAGATAATTTTGGCATTGCCGAATTTTAAATACTCTTGCAATTATTTCCAAGTCCAATAGGAAATAGATAACTACTCCAAACTTATTCCAAAACTTAAAAAAGTAATTCCAAAAAAAATCCAAAAAAAAAGTCTTCACACTTGCGATGCTTATGGCAAAAGTTCTCATCAAATCGAATAAACGCCCATTTCCAAAGGGTATAAAAATGATTCAGGCAGATCTATTTTAAAACTAAAAGTGAATTTTCCCTTTAAACTTTTCAAAAAGACATCCGCTGCTGCAATCAAAGAATCTACCAATACCAGAATTTGTATAAATAATAAAGGGAGGGGGGAAAAAATGAAATAAATACAGATAAAGTCATAGAAAAATTACAGCTAAATTTTGTTTGATTCCAGTATTTGCATACGTGTGAATGAGGTAAATTTTTGTCGTTTTCAAATGGAAAATATTCAAATGCAATTATCACTAATTGTGAAATGTTAGCTCAAAGTGTTTCTCTGTGAGATAGTAAGACACCGACGACACCGAAACAAATACACAGGCATACATACATACATACATACATACATAGCTGACTTGGGGGCTGGTTTTGGTTGCTTGGGTGGCGATGGCATTCGGACTTCCTCATAGCCTCATTTTGTATTCATATATTGTAATTTATCAATTAACCAATCGAGTTTGTCTGTGTGTTTGTTGTGTGTGTTGTCAGTAATGATTTAGATTTTCTTTCCCTTTCCCTGTCTCGGTTCTACCTATGTACGTATGTATGTCTGTGGTGTATTTGTTTGTATAATCTGCTTCTGTTGCATTAAATTGAAATGTGTGCGATGGGTCTCGAGGTCTTGTCTCCGATTACCTACTACAACTATTACCACGAATACTACTGACTGTTGTTGTTGCTGCTTCTGCTGCTGCTACTCTTTGCTGGGTGCAACAAGCTGAGACTGAACAGCCAAAAATATGCCCTCTCTCATTGTCTCTCTCTCTCTCTCTCTCTGAAGCTGACCCAACTCAATTTTACGATTGCATCAGCCAATTCTGAACCCAAACCCAGCTCAGGCCCTTTTGACGAAGTGTCGGGGTGCGTGCTCTTTTCCAATGCGTTTTCAGTTGACTTAGCATTTAGCATAATCGTTTCTTTGTGCCATGAGTCAAAAGACTATAAGAACATTTGCATAACTGAATACCATGTGAAGAATGTTAGATAATGAGATCAAACTGTAGGACTTTAATTAATTTTCGAAATATTCCTTATCAGTTTCAAAAATACCTACATATAATAATATGTAATTTCTACTCCTACCATTCAATTTTTTTGGTTAAATAAGTTAGAATAACATGACAACGTGTTGATTACCTTCAAAAGAAGAGACAAAAAAAACACTGGCCTTCTCGTCGTCAGTCACCATGGCAAAAATAATATAATCGAAATTCATTGGAATTTCTTACCCCTACCACCACTCCCCCTCACACCAAATACACAAAAAAAAAAAACCGAATGAGTAAGTCATCTGTGAAATAAATGTGCCTATTTCGGGAGCATTGACAAATCGTACATTTTGTGAATGAAATTCAAGGAATGCAAGATGTTTCTTTTTTTGCTAGAAAAATAGATATTTCGATATTGAACATAGATTATTTTCACTTATTTTTTTGTTTCTTGCTTGGTTAATTAATGTTTTTTGGACGCTTCTTATTTATATAAGAAGTGTAATAATTCCTAATTGAGAGGAGTAAAATTGGTAACATATACTGTAGCCTTGTTAGAGAGAGTTCCGAGGGAAAGAGGGACTCTTAATTTGCTTTATCCTTAAGAAAGAAAAGTACCTTATCTACAAGTACGCAGCCAGGTATAAACAGGGGAGATCAGTTCCCCCCACCTTAACTGTTAAATATTATACAATTTTGTAAAGAATTCAGTTATTTAAGATTCAAATTCTTTAAATTTGTATTCTTAATAATCCATTTAGTTCAATTCATTTAAAATTTATGCCCTATTTGACTTTTTTTGGAATTCAAATTAAGATGTATTAAAAAAATGCATTTAAAATACGGCTACGCTATTGTTTATGAAGAAATTTTACGGTTTGTTCATTACATTGTGCTAATGAAAAATCTTAATTGCTCTCGAAATTGTTCTCTGCAAAACCAACTACTCATTTCTGATTTCTCTTATCAACGATCACTGGAGCGTGCTCATTTAAAAAATTCTCTAAAAATTTTGTGGCATCGTGAGACAATTTGCTCTATCTAGAATCTAGATGCGTAAAAGAATCGTAAAATATTCCATCAAGTTGATAAGTAAATAAATTGAAATGATTTTGCATAATTGTAATGTGTAATCAGTTTTGGTTTCCGGCATTTAAGAGATCTGTACTAATTGTTTATTAGCTATTGACTTTTTGCTACTACAATGGAATCATCAAGATTTTATGGATACTAGTGATAACCGGTGGATACCCACCGTTCCGGATTCTAAGTTGATCCAGACAAACCTCAGCTGACCATCGTCATCAGCAATATATTCGTATGTATTTATTAAGTGAAGATACTTTCTTTCCATGCGTTGAAAGAACTTGTGACCGAAATTTATGTATGTCCCCATGTACATATATACATAAGTATATACATATGTACTTTGCTAGGGTCTCGTGACAGTTGTTGAGATCTTTTCAACTTGAATTCATTTCATTCATGCCCAGCAAAAGTTCAATAAAGCATAAAAATCAAACACATACATATATATATATATATATTGTACATAAATAAGAATATACATACATACATACATAGAAATATTTAAATTAAACAAGGGGCTCGTTGTCTCCACACATACATATGTATATATGTATGTATATGAACAGACGCACACACACAAATATCGAGGACAGGGCCGCCAATTAAGATTCTTAATAGTTCTAATTTAAAAACGAGGTATGTTCTAAGAATAATTCTGAAACTATTAGTTGTCTCTCAACTTTAACATCACTAATGATTATTTTAATCCTCTTTAATGGTAGTCATATGTATTTTTGAAAAGTAAGTTAAATTATTGAAAAAATAATCAGTTCAAACTGGTAAATTTGTAGCCAAAAAAGATCAGAGAATTAAGGATAGACCTATCTACATGCTTTCTACTATTTTGTTATTTTAAACAAAACAATACAAGATGATTTGGTTTATAAATAAATTTGATCATTTAGCAAAATATTTGATTGAAAGGTTTTAGTATACTTTTCTGAAGTTTCCAACGAAAACATTTTGAAAATGCCAGATGTGTGACTTGGTATCCTGTGATCCTTTAAAAGAAAGTTCCCTTGCAGTTTTCAGAATATCGCAAGATACATTTTTCAAATTAAACAAAAAATTTGTTTGGTTTCTCGGATCCAAACACAAAAAATCTACTATCTTCCTTAAATTATCATTGCTTATGACCTTAGTTAAGATTATATTGAAGAAATATCAGTCAGTTTTTTCGAAAGTGATGAGTGATCTGATAAATACAGGCCTATCTTGTAAGAAACTTCTGCTCGAATCAGTTGGTTAAATGTTCCAAAAGCAAAGAAAGTAATGATATAAAGGAATGCATTTCCGTACCAATTTCTTCTGCCAATAGATATGTATCTAGTAGTCGGCTTATTTTTGGAGCAAACCTCGTGCATGCATAAATTAACATCAGCAACAGGCATGGGGAGGGCATCATCATCATCATCAGAGCATCAACATCTCCATCAACGCCAACACCAAGCGATGGCCTTTTGGGGGCTCGTCTCTCTCTCATATTTTTCCGCTCTGTTGGCAGCGAACTAACACACACACACACACACACACCAACCAACCAACCTGTTCCCCCCACTCCCCCATCTCAACCATCATGTGTGCCCCAAGAAAAGTGGTTTACTCTTTCAATGGGTGGTCGCGCTCTCACTCTCTTTGGCATACGAAATGTGCAAAATTATATTGAGACAAAGAGAGACAGATAGACACAGAGAAAAAGAGAGAGAGAGAGAGGTAGAGGATGGGACAAGGGAAACCTGGAGACTAGCTGACATTGCTATACCCTTGCCAATAATCGGATAAATAATGGGATAATGTTTTAGTGAAACAACAATTAAAAATTGTAAGAAAATTAATTACTAAAGAAAATCTTATAAACTCTAATGATCAAGAAATATATCAATTTTCTACTATAATTTTAAAAAGGAATTTTACGTTTTCCAAAAACTCTTATATCAATGGTTCGGAAGGAAGGGTATACCCAAAGTCATCAAATAAACTATGCAAATAAAGCCCTTCCAAATTGTATTTGAGTGTAGGCAGATAAAAGTGTTTTGTTTTTTCCTATAAACTTTTGGTTCACTTTCCATAGATAGACTCAGACAATTCCCACAAAAACAAAAAAAAAAAACAAAATTTGTTACACATTATAATAGAGCAATTTGAATTCAATTAAATCGCAAAAAAAGGAAGTTCCTACTACGTAAAAAACACATAAATTCAATGCGATGTGCACTCTTGTGACCCTAAGAAAATTGAATAATTTGACAAATATGTGATATAGTAAACATATTGATTAAGTT
This sequence comes from Drosophila willistoni, assembly GCF_018902025.1. Taxonomy (NCBI): domain Eukaryota; kingdom Metazoa; phylum Arthropoda; class Insecta; order Diptera; family Drosophilidae; genus Drosophila; species Drosophila willistoni. Next base: position 6,932,533 of record NW_025814056.1, read on the forward strand.
TTTCAATATCATTTAGATGTAAACAAAATAAATAATTGACAATTTCTGAAGTAAAATAAAAGGTATTTCAAGTTGGAAGTGAAATTTTGAATTCTTGAAGATCAATTTGGTCACTTAGATTCATTTAAAACATGAAAGAAGAGTTTTTGTGAAAAAATAAAGTAAGTGTATTTAATAAAGCAACGATTTTCATGGAACTAAATATATATGTATACTATTTATTTCCAGTTCTTTTCTTAAAACTTGGTTTTTGATACAAATTTTAGTGTGTCAAGATTAAAGTAGTAATTAAGGTACTAAGTTTCTAGAAAGTAGCCAGGATTCAAATTGGGGAATGTCAGACATTTTATCAACGATTTGAATTTAAAAAATATCAAAGAAGCTAACATCGGCTATGCCGAAGTTTATATACCCTTGCAGTCCTTGGTAATAATAATTTTGCGTGTTCAAAATTTGTTTTCTGCAACTCAATTCATCAATATACAAACAAAACAATTTGAATCTCTATTTTACAATCACATATGTAAATTTCATAGCATACTCCGATTTTTATGAAAATGTTTCTTCTAGTTCTTCGTGAGCTATATGATATAGTGGTCCGATCCTGATGGTTTTCATACTTTATTTTTCCCGTGTAATAAAAAACAACGAAAAAAATTTCAGCCCGATAGCTCTTAAGACGGCTGAGTAAAACGCATTCGCACAGACGGACGGACGGACGGACAGACCGACAGACGGACATGGCTATATCAACTTAGCTTCTCATGCTGATCAAGAATATATATACTTTATGGGGTCGGAAACGTCTCCCGTGCGTTACAAACATCTGACCAATTTTATAATACCCTCTGCCAGGGTATAAAAAGAAGGGAAAACAGGACGTTTTTTTAATGAATTATTATAATGAGTTTTTACAAACAAAATTATAAAGTTATTTCATCTTTAATTCAATGAATACTTCAAAATAATTATAAAATTGTAACATTTGCTTACACCTGGCTTGGCACTTGCTTATTTGAATGAAATATATTAGATAAGATCAATGTACTGTAGGAGCTTACATATCGAATATGCTAGCTATATGTTTTATATAAAGAAAGAAAATCGCTCTTAATGATGATCAAGAGTATATATACTTTATGCAAGTAGTGCTTTGTTTTGTTTGTTGAATATTCGTGTGGAACTCTTATAAAGCTATAGAGAGGAATATCCTTCAGACATATTCTGATATAGAGCATTTTAAAGTCGTTGTTAGTTCGCTTGTTGAAAAAATCAATTTTTATGATACTCATAAATTGCAATTTATTGAAAATCAATGCGATTATCAATTAGCTACTTGCTGGTGAAGTCGGTGGAATCGCGTGACTAACACAACGTCAAGGTAAGTCGATGCATGCCAACAATCAGGTACATGCATATGAACATATATGCATGTAGGCATATAGATATACATATGTATATTGGATGCTTTGAAGCTCACGTAGCCAACGCCGTTCGATCTGGTTTCAGTTAGATCTGGCATGACCAATTGGGTCAGCAATCGCAATTTAAACTATTTAAATGAAATTCGCCAGATAAATTTTGCTTGATTTGACATTTTGTATAACCTGTTACCCCCTTATATACATATATATGGGGGGGTAAATCGTTTCATTAAAAGGTAAGCAATTAACACAAGGAAGCAATTTACTTTTAAATAATATATACTATTTGAATAGCATAGACAATTGCCTAGATATATTATATTAATGTTTTTCCATATAGGCAATTTCCACAATATATCTTTATTTATCCAATACATCATTAAGTTTCAATAAATCGTTCATTTAAGAGTGGCTTTGATTTGATTTGAACAATAAAAGAACTGAAAACTGATTTAAACTTTTGAGTTAGACCTAAAGAGAGTTTTATAGCAAGAGAAAATGGAATTCTCTTATGAAGGACTTAAAAGGCATAAGACACATAAGCCATATAAATGGGAGAAGAGAAAAGGATATATTTTTATATTCCTTTATTTATATTTTCATATTTTTTACCTATTAAAGGACATAACAATCCAATGAAATCTAAATCCTCAGAATTAAGTATTAAACTTAATCGAGTCTGTGTATTTTTGTGTGTGGCATTTAATTCAGAAGAACTTTGCAAAAAATTATATGCAAAATAAGAATTTGCCAGAAATGTATGTACAAAAAGTTTGAAATAAATTTTTGTTATTCTTTTAATGCGCTTCTCACGCTTTGTGATGGCATGCCAAAAGCATCTGTTTATATTTGCCATAAAATTTTTAACTTAAAGCTGTATGGGCAGATATTTTGAAATGTTATTGCCCATTCGTAATATAAACATAAACCTAAATCCTAAAAAACGATGCCAGACTATGCGGCGTCCGTCTCTGTGTTTATATCCCTCTCTCTCGCTCTCTCTCTGTATCTATCTCTCTCTCTCTCTCTCGCTCTCTCTCTGTATCTATCTCTCTCTCTCTCTCTCTCTCTCTCTCTCTCTCTCTTGTTCTCTCTAAATGCAAAAAATTATAAAATATTCTATATAATCGAGATGACTGATTGTTGATTGTTGTGTAATTCGATGATAAACATACCCTAAAGACATTTAGCCTTTGAGGTAGCCGCAATAAATGATATAACTGATATTTATATACCCTTTGATAAGCAGGCAAAACATTGATGCTCTTACTAATTTATTTGGCAAATTAAAAAAAAATTTGGAAACTATAATATATAGCAACTTAGTTCTTTCGCTGATCCCCAACCTTATACTATAGTTTTTCTTTCTATACTTTTGAATTTATAAACAGCTTCAAGATATATATCTGAAAGTACAATAAGTCACCAGGTTTCATATGTAAATAAGTCTATCAAGGTTGCCTTCAAATTTGTATAATCCCATGCATCGCAATCAATCAAATATCCGCTATTTTAAAAAAAAGTGTTTCATCAGATTAAATTTAAATTACAGTTTCAAACGAAAAAAAAAAAAAAATTGTCGAAATATAATATCTCAAAGTTATTTGTAGAATCAAAGAGCTTTGTCAAACGGAAACGAGATAATTTGGAATTCAAAGTAATTTTATGCCTTCTGAATTATTGATATGAGTAATCATAGAATAGATAATTTGTTAAGCACTCAAACATAAATAGATTGTGTTAAGTTCATTGAATGACTAGCAGAAGAAAGAAAGTTTTTTTTTTCTTACCTGCATTATTTTTGTTTGGCTTAAATGTTTGTTTGTCCTGACGGGTTGCTTGTTTTTGTGTTTTTTTTAATTGGTTTGTTTTGATTTTCTTATTTTTTGGCACTGCAAAACTGATTGTGTCGTATGCACAACTTAAATAAATATATATTTTCACTTTTGGGGAAACTTTCGGAAAAGTTGTATTTTCCCTTTTGGTATTTGTGTGTGTGTGTGTGTTTGTGTTTGTGTCTGTTCTTTAGCTGCTTTGTTTTCGGTTCTGTTCTGTTTCTATTACTGTGTGGCAAAAGGTTCAGTGTCCATGCTTTTATATATCGGCCATGCCCGAAATCAACAAGTGGGTTCTACTGCTCGGCGGATGCTACGAGTGAGCGAACAAACCGAATAGGACACCGCAGAGACGTTAATAACAGTTATGATGGAACGATGCAGTGCTCCTCTGCTTTGGTATTGGTGTTGTCGTCGTCGCTGTCGTCGTCGTCGTCGGTATAGATGTCATCGTCATTATCGCCGACGACGACATTCGTCTTCGTATTCTTGTTCGCGGGGTTCTTGAGGGTGCTGTATAGGGTAGGTTGGGGCTGTTACTTGATGCTCTCCTTTGATTAATTGATTAAAATAAAACAGCAAAAGAAATAAAAACGAAAAACCAAAATGTCCAGCAAAACATTTGCAAAAGTCCGAATTGCGTGTACCCTATAAAATAGTAAATGTCTGGCACATTCAAAATAGAAATAACTCGAACAAAATGGCTAAGAATTTGTTAAGTAGTACCTTCTAAAGACCAAAGTCGTAAAAAATTGCCCCTCAAAGTATGCAACAGGTTGCTAAAGAATTCATTTTTGGCTAACATACCTAGCAGTTTATTTAAGAGCAGTGTTTTTATTGAAGACCATTTCTTATCTACAGGACTTTTTAACACAATCCTTTATTTGTTTAAAAAAGTTTATTATTTAAACATCTATTGCATACGTTAGGGAGCGCGTTGTTCCAGCTACTGCTAAACTTATTCAATTTTTCTGATTTCAAAGTCGATTTTCTATTGGAACTATGCTTTGATAATCAGTTCTTACTTTTTGACGTAAAACATTTCAGCAAATCTAAGCGTAGAACCTTGTAGTAAAAGTTAACGCATTGAAAATAAAGTTCTTCTTTATTGGCCATCAAAAAATATACCCTTTTAGCGACTGTATAAGAAAAGAGCATAGAAAAAGTAAATGCAAATTTATGCGAATTATTTTTATAACACATTTTTCTCATTAATATTCCTAGCTTGGAATTGGAAATGAAATGCGTGTTCCACTTGCATATGGTATGTACATAGATATATACATATGTATATATGCGTAAGTATCTCACAGTACAGTTGGAATGCCTATGCCTCAAGAGGCATGAGATGAAACCGATCAATCATCATAGCACCTTATAGCATCAAGCAAAGTGACGACAAAGAAAATAAAGCCAACTAAATATAGCTTAGAAAAGGACGAGATTAAGGTGGGAAGAAAACTCTTTAAAGTTATATATACTTTATCCAAATGATAAGTATGTATGGCAAGAAGATTTTACTTTTTATATATCTTTCAGAAGCAAACCTTTTATATTTGACAAGGCAAACAGATTTGGCTACTAATACTTACTTAATTTAATATAAATTAGACAAATTGAACAATTTTCTTGTTGTATGCTTATAATCTCAGCAAAAGAGTATAGACATGTCTGGTTTTTTTTATTTTAATTGATTAAAAATTTTCTTAATCAAAAACTGGACTTATTTGGTTTGTACGGCTTTTGATTTGGTTTTAACGGCGGCTCCAAAAACTAAGGATCCAGAATGAACTTGGTCGTTGGTCGTATTCAAGTTTTGAGAGTGCCCAAATGGAGTCTCTAGAGACATAGTGCGAATATGAGTTCGAAGTACGAGTTTCGAGTCTTTGGCTTTGGCAGACCTGTTGCCTTCAGAAATCATTCAATTTGCATTTCACTTAGTCTTGCCATGTATCAAAGAATCTGATGTAACGGCAGCTGCAAAACTAAACGACAATTGATTTCTTTTTTGTTGTTCTCTATTTCTTTATCTAAAGGCATGTACTTCCGAGAATGGTGATCAGGATAGATCACACGATTGAGAGATAGAGATAGAGAGAGAGAAAGACAGACGAGAATGACTGTGTTCAGATTTAAATTTGCCGCCATTGCGAAATTGCATTTGTTGCTAACCAAAAATTTCCCGTAATGGAGGGCATCGGCCTTAAGATACCCTGTAGCCCCCAGAGAGAGAGAGAGGGAGCGAAAGAGTCAATGACTTTCTTTTTCCTGTTGCATTCAACTTGATAACTTGAATATACCCTTTTATTCTTTGCCATTTAGGACTCAATTTAGACGCTGCGTGCATTACTGTGGACATTCTTTATTAATTATTATTAAATATTATTAACATTAACATTTAAAATGAGCTATATTTAAAAAAGTTGCCTGTTGTGCATTGTCTGCCACACATACAGACACACATAGACACACACACGAATCCCGATCTTTCGGTCTCCCACGTAGCTAATTTGGCCATCAGTCAATAGGGCTTCATTTATATTGCCAGCTTGCCTTCAATTGATGATGAACATCAGCTATCAGCGGAAACCTACGTCAGACATCGCTGCTGGTCCCAGCCTGACGAGACGTGCCCGTTCGCCTTGGCCATCACTCTATCAATCAACAGCATGGTGTAATTAAACATTCGGATGTGGTGTCCCCATCCCCCACACGCCCCCTACCCAAGACCACCCCATTTAGGGAGGGGCGGGGCTTGCAAAAGGGGTGTGGGGGGTGGGGGCAGTTATTAACAAACTTTTTTCATTAAATCATGCAATCTATGGAAAATCCCTAATAACTATGTACATGATGAATTTATATGCCCTATATGGGCATACATATGTAGACAGGCGTTAACTAGGCAATTATTATTACTATTATGACATCCTGGACAACAAGGGTAATGGAGGCCAATTAGATATATGTATATATTTTTGGTAAATTTGACAGCCGTATAAAAAAATATATACTCGTATGATTCTGTATTGAGTTTTGGAAGTCAACTACTTTTGCTGTCTCTTTCATATTTTCGACCATCATTACAACAACGAAAAAAGTAGGCTAAAGTTATTGCTCTCTGACATTATCTGTCATTATACAATGATATGCTACTATATATATATACAATGATATGCTACTATATATATACCATATACATATATGTATGTACATTCATACATAGTCAAATTGAGCGGCATGGGACGATAGAAAGATAAGAAATTATTATATGGACCTGTAGGTCATTAAAATAATACTTTTCACATACAAGGGGTATGAGGGGTATATGACAACGCCTTGTGGGAGAAACTTATCAATGGGCAGAGGAAGCCTTTTTCTCTATAATATGATGGGAGTCTCGTCTAGGCAGCTGCTAGCAAGTCTAAGGTCATTTTCACTTAGTCTAAGGAAACGCCTCGTAGATGGATCGTGCTTTGAAGAATATTTTCTAGCAAAGTTTTCATTATTATTAAAAATTTATTAAAAACTAATTAATACAAGTATATAGGAAACTAGAATTATGAATTACGCACAAGGAGGAAAGATACTCTTCCTTTAGCCTTCTCTTTCTAGCCCAAAAAAGAGGCATCGCGCTGGCGGCAAGGATAACTGGATGCAGGATCATCTAAAATTAAATTTTAAGCCGGCAGTATGTATGTATATATGTAATTGTCATCTTGTACTCGTTAAGAATAGTTTAATGTCAAAAAAATAGTAGAAAAAATCTTAAAGTTTGACTGAGGTCAGTACCAGAGGATGTCGATTCTGCATCGATTGGACTTTGTTTCATGAAAATCGGTTCAGTATTACGGGCTATATCTTTGCTGCAAATTGAAAAAACGTGACTTTATTTAAAGTTATTTTTTTGCATATAAAAACAAAAAATTGCCTGACAAAAACCCCCAAAAAAAGTCTCACATCCTAAAGTATTTCGAATTTCAAAAGACCCTTTTACGAAGATATTCTCAAAGAAAAATCGAATAAAAAGTAAAGATTTTCCAAACCAATATCTATTAGAAACAAAAAAATTAAACTAATATAAATGAAAATGAAATGCTTTAAGAGATATAAAACTAAATTTGCTGAGTTGCATAGTTGAAACACAAAGTCATAATCTCACCATAACTGACTCATCATTTACTATGTTCAGGTCCGGCTTTAGATTTCATAGGGGGCCCCACCTTGTAGAGGTCGGGGGCGATTTAATTAATATATTTTAATTGTGTCCCCAATTTTAACAAAAAAAAAAAAATATACCCTATAACCTTGGAAGAAATTTAGTACAAATAATTTGGTTTCAAGTTTCACACATATGTATTTATATTGTGAATCAAAATGTGTTCAGTGGCGGATTTAGTGCTGTGAAACGGGATGATCTTTGCCCATTAAAGTATACAATAGACTGAAAAGTTTTTATGGTTTCTGAACAGTTTTTTAACTTTTCAAATGCTTGTAATTTAAAAATTCCCGATAAACATGAAAAGGTTTAGATACAATCTGAAACTTTTTCTGAATATTTTAATACTTTTTGAAGAACTATCCAAAAATCTGTTTTAGTCTTGTATGAAAAACTTGCAAAAACTGTGCAATTCTCATTCTCAAAAAAAAAAGTATTTTGGAAAGAATACTAATCTAAAATTGTTTTGTTTATAGTATAGTTTTGCCTATAGATAAAATTCAAAGTCTATTAGGATCGACCTTAGCCCTGACTTTTCTTTTAAAAAATAATGAGTTTCACTAGTATTATTTAAAGAAAACTTACAACTTTACAACGCACTTTTCGGGCACTTGAAAGACAGACTAAACCAAACTCGAAACTTTATCAAATTTAATAGTTTGGAATGGACTTTCAGTCACATAAGGAATAAAGTACTTCAAAATTTGAGTTTTGGTGTTAATTTACTTTTCTTTACTAAACTTTTGTTTAGCATTAGCTTAATTCTTCGATTCTAGACATATAATATGGTATACCTTAAAATTGGATTGGAGTAGTGAAAGAGGATGGCTAAAATTTCTACCTTGGGTGCCCTAAAATGTATACTTACTAAATACTTAAAATGAAATTCGCAAACGACATCAAAAAATACTTAAATTTCGATTGTTAAGCTAGAAACTGTTAAACAACATTATTGGACCTAAGGTAAATGCGGCATTAGTTATAATACGAATCATAAATAAACCATTGACCTGTCAGGCTAAGTAAATTGAAAAAGTGTTGGTTGATCAAGTGTTGCATACTTATAGGGATGAAAAAATTTATATCCATTTGTGTGTCTTGTTTTTCTCCTAGTTCAAATGAGAAAGAGATAACCAAGCAGCTGTCACGCGAAATAGAGTGAGAAAGATAGAAATATTCAGACAAGGTATGGAAATCCTGATTTGGTTCCTAGCTGAAACTTTAGTACATGATCTTAGACCAATTTTCAAGAATTTATCTTCCAAAAATTGCCAAATAAAAAAATTGTTTTTACCTACAGACATAACTTTTAATTGTCAAGCAGATCAAGTGCTATAAATAAATTGGATATTTGGCTAAGCCGATCACCCCTGCCCATACCTGGCTACGCCCTTGCAACCAATGACCAACTTTTTTGCTTCAGTGTCAGTTCTGATGCTTACATTTTGATATTCCTTCATGGGAAAAGCAATTTGTTGAGTTAGCAGACGATTTCTTTGGCTTCAGTTGTCGCCAAATAGTCGTCCACATGTAAATGTCCTCTTCAACTGCTTTGAGTGAAAATTGTCTCTGTATAATGATGATGAAATGCAGCAGCAGAATTGTGATACCAAGCGCTTTACTATCACCATGAATTTCCCCGCACTGTTTCGATAAAAGATCATTAAGTCAAAGACAATAAAGATGCTTTTTAAATCACAACATTTTATTCATATTTTTAAAACGTTTTCTAAAACTTGACAAAAATCAAATTTATGCCAAAAACCATTTGTAAATAGAATGTTCATTTGCTCTTATTTAACTTAAAGGGAGATAATAGATTTCGCATCAGCGCCGGACCATTCCAATAACCGGGTAACATCATTTCCCAATACAGAATTGGCATTAGATCTTTCTTCATGATGAACATTGAATAACGCTCCTTATTTTGGGCAATCGGGAATGTTTCCAATGGTGTGAGACTATAATCGAATTCGGCCAGAATGCACCTATTATAGCCAGTGACCAAAGGACAGGAGGCATAGCCATCGTAAGAGCTTGTTAAAGGCTTACCATCCAATACCGAAATCATATTACGAAATACAACTGGCGACTGAGCAGCTAAAGAAAAAAGATGAAAAAATAGAATAAAGTTAAGTTGAAGTGATTAGCGAATTCCTACTAACCCGCCGATGCAGCAGTCTTTGAATTGGGTGTTCCAGATGAATCACCAATGGCGAATACGTTTGGATACTTGACATGCTGCAGAGTTGATTTATCCACGTTCACAAATCCTGCCTCATTAACCAATTCCTTACATTTGGTTAGCTCATCGGGAGCACACATTGGTGGGGTGACATGAAGCATTGAATACTGCAATTTGTTAACAAATGTCATCACCTTGTTTAATAGATAAACATCAGAAGCTTTGCTTACCTTCTCTTCGAAGCGTTCGCCATTATCAAGGTTCTCAAAGACTGCAATATCCTGGCCGGGCTTAACTTCAATTAAATTTGTACGGGTATTGACGGTGATATTACGTTTCTTTACAATGGGCCACAGAGCATCGGCATAGTGTTTTACTCCAAAGAGAACTGGTAATGCTGTATTATAAACAATATTAACATCATTCCGCCTGGCCACCTAAACAGAAGATAATTGCAAATTACAAGTGATAACAAATTGATCACTATTAAGGCTATACCTTGCGGAAATAGTGCTCTGAGATATAGACTATTTTCTGTGGTGCTCCTGGGCATTTAACCGGTGAATGGGGAAAAGTGAAAATTACATTTCCATCAGTTGTACTACGCAGGCAATCATAGACTCGATCCACATAGTCAGGTGAGTAAATTGAACAAACCTTGCTATTTGGTATGCTCAAGGCATCCAATAATCCTGGAATCTATTTTAATTATTGTCAAATAAAAAAAAAGCGATATTCTTTTTTTATTTTCTCCTTACCGCATTGTATTTCAATTGCAATCCAGTTGCAATTAGAAGCAAGTCATATTTTATGGTATTACCACATGAAGTTTGAACCTCATTCCGATCGGGATCAAATTCCACAGCTTTCTCCTTAAGCCACTTTGCCTTTTTGGGTAATACATCAGCCATGGGCTTATAGGATTGTTCCAAACGTTTCATGCCACCACCAATTAGTGTGAACATGGGCTGATAATAATGTTTCTATTGCGAAAACAAAAACAAAAAATCGAACCACTAGTGTATTTTAGAGTTACACTCGTACATAATACAAATGAAATTTCTTACGTACTTCAGCTGGTTCCAGTATGATAACATTATTCTTTCCCAGTCGTTTAGTTAATTTGGCAGCCATGGCACAACCACCGGAGCCACCGCCCACCACCAGCACTTTGCAACTAAAACAAAAAAAAAAAAAAAGATTATTAATCTATTGGGAATTAGCCTGGCAACTCGTCAGGAAACTCATTTAAGTAATACACATATTAAGGCTCTATGGCCCAACAGTTTAGCCCAACCAAGTGGAAGGACCTACATTTTGTGTATAGTCAAGTTTCTTTTTCTAAAGAAGTGACTAATTTGGCTACATTTGTTAATACCCTGCCACGAGCATATAAAAAGTTGTCTTAGATTAAACAGCGAATTGAAATTGTTTCAATTATTATGCTAAACACGTAGGTCAATAAGGCTAAAACAATTTCCAGTTTCAACAATTGAAACACTTATTTGTTACTAGGCTGTCGATTACTTATCAGTCATCCCCCCAAAAAATGTTTATAATATATTTTATATAGATTGATACATATGTACATACATATGTAAATGTGTGTATTTTGCGTGAGGTCTTAATTTGAGCTGTCTAATTGTTTAAATAAGAAAATTTTTGTGTTTAGCTTGAAGTTAATATATTTTTGTACATATATTTCTCATGAAACTTATCTGTATGGGCGCGGTGATATCCTTTCGATACCCTAAAAGCTTGGGTATATCAGTTCACTTTTAAAATTTTATTGTCGTTAACTGACATGATGAAATTTACTTTGGGAAAAGAAATTTCTGGTCAGACCGGTTCGATCGGTCAAAATAAATATTTGTTTGATCATATAGAATGTATATAAAATGTTATAATCGAGCCTTCTTGTTTACCCAATTAAATACTAATATCACAGTCACAATCATAACAAAGCTTTCACAATCAGTAAACAATCCCAATACTCACTCATATTTTTCGGAACGTGTGTGCGATGTCGATAATTCCCTTATATAGCTGGCGAACTGACTTCGCCTATTGGCAAAACGCAGGCGAGAGATCATTGTAGTATTACTGAGTATCGATATATGATCAAGCGAATCGTTGTACGTGCCAAACAACTACAAACACCTGATGGCAACTGAACCAAGAAGGCTGAGAGATATGCAGATGGTAAAGCTTTCTTAACTGTTACGTTATCAATACTGTGGACACCCAAGCAAAAGCGCGATCAAAAGCTTTTCGTAATACTATTAATTTACATGTTTGTGTTTTTTTTTTGTTATGTTATAGTATTTAAAAAACGTAGCAGGTCCGAAAAAGGTTTGATGTTGAAATTTCGAACTGTGAAATGAAAGTGACTTCATTTTGTCTAGGGCAAAATGCTTGTTTATTTTGATTAAAAATTTTAACAATTACTTTCACTACACTCTTTGTTGAGTGTCTATCTTAAATACTGGCTAAAAGCTTTTTTAGCTAAGCTTTATTTACTTACAATAGCGGCTGTGACTAGTGACTAACAAGATAGATAGTGCCTGTCACTAGCACAGTCTTTATTAGTATTTACATTATATTAAAATGTTCATAATATTTAAAACACAATGATTGATTTTTTTCCATGTAGAATAAAGTTTAATTTTAATAATTAAAATTTGTTGGCTGCAAATATTGTCCTTTTGAAATTTTTTTGAAATTGATTGCGGAAACTGGAGTTTATTCTGCTTCCGGCTTCCGATGTGGCCATTGTATTTTTGCCGCCATTTTTAAAAGTTGGCTGCCATTATATTCAATATATGTACATATTTCTTTTATTGTCAATAAAAAAGACGTTATTGACAAAGGCAACTTAAACTTTTTTTTTGTAATATTGCCTTAGCTATTATTTGCTATTGGCTGTGTGTTGATATACATATATAGAATTTATTTGTGTTTGATTTAAATAAAAAAAAAAAAAAAACAATAATTCGCTGTGGCGTTAACCCGTCCGATACGGGAAGGCCATAAATTACATGGAAGTAACTTAATATAAAAAAAAAAAAAAAAACAATAATTTCAAATATTAGCCCATCGATAGTTGGTATTTTCAATAATAATTTTAGTATTTTTCACGTGAGCTATCGATAGTTTGCCTATCGGTGTCGATGTATCATCTTTAGTTTGCCGGTCCTCATTGTTAATTCTAAATAAAAATTTGTTGACATTTGTTGATCATTTGAAAATGTTTAAAAAATTAAAGCCGGGGGAAACTGAAGAGGATGTTCTTCGAATGGCAGCCGAATTCAATGCTGAGCGGGAAAAGAATCCATCGTTTCAGCCAGCGGCAACAGTTGTCCGCGTCCCAGGTTGGTCCGTCTGCAAATTTGAAATTTACTTACAATTAATTTCATAAATCTCACATTAGCTCCAGCCGCGAAAAAATCGGTGTTTGCCCAGAAGCGGGAGCAGGCCAAGCTTAACCGTGCTCCTGAACAAAAGCAAGAGATTGAGAACAAAGTTCAAGTTATAACTTCCCAAGAGGATGAAGTGAGAAACCAGAAAATACTTCTTGATGAAATACATGAGAATATATTGGGTGATGTGCGGGGCAATAAGGTTAGCCCCAATCTCATTGACAATGTGCTGGGTGAAATAACAGAGAGAAACTCTGGCTGCAAGCGCAAGCTTGACAAGGTAAGTTAAATACATACATATGCGAATTTTGCATTGAGCTTAGATATTTCTCCGTAATTATAGACCGAGACCAACAAGCCTAGAAGCATCTTTGCTCGGCAAATGATGGGCGAGCAGAGAACCGGCAATTTTTTAAATAGCAGTCATAAAATGCAAATTGACAAAGACGATCTGGGCGCGAAAAGTTCCATTATTAAAGATGAGCAGCTGGCCAAAGAGTTGCATGCCGAAAATCTTAATGTCCTCAATCAAATGAGTTCAGAAGATATCTTAGCCGAAAGGCAAAAACTATTAGAGACTTTGGGTAAATATCTCTGCACCCAAAGTGTCAGTTGAAGTCTTTAAAGTTGTCTTTGCAGATCCAGCTTTAATTGCCATGCTGGGCAAGAAGCGTGAACCCCAAACAAATGCCAAGGCTACGCCTATGGTTATACCACCGCTGCCCATGTCACCCAAATTGCCAGAGTCGAATCCTGCCCTAGAAATACTCCAGCAAAGTGATGAGGGTCAGTGGCTTAACTTTAACCTTATCGAGGAGCACAAATTAGCTTGGATGCGGGATATACCCGCTAAGGTGGCCCAACTGAAACCTGGCCAGCAATTTGATGCCCGTTTCGATTGGAAGGGCGTCCTGTTGCCACATACACTGCCCCAAGATGAAGATCAGGATTCGCGGGAATTGTATTTGCATGGCGAAGAGGCTGAACGTCCTGGTTATACGCTGCAGGAACTTTTTCGCTTGGCTAGGTACCCATATATATTTGTGTTTTGTCTCTGCAGTCTCTCTAATTGTCACAATACTCTATACAGATCAACCGTACTGCAGCAGCGTTTATCGGCATTTGGTGCCATTGCTGGCATCTTTAGCATCTATAACCAAGGCTTTTATGATCAAGTTCTGACTTTGCCGATATCGAAAATGTTTTTCCTATTGCGCTTTGGACTGGATGACAATACCCCCGCCCAATTGGAAGTGGTCAGCCGAGCCTTGGCGCGCCTATGCTACAATGAAACGGATGAAGTGGTTCTGGATTATATTTACAATAATGCCTACTGTCATTGGCAACCATCGCTGCAGGTGGCAATGGGCAATGCCATGGATGAGAGCGATCCAGGCAGTGATCCCACTTCGCTTGCATTTTTGCAGAACTACATGAAGTTATTGCGCTCTAATCCCACCTCAGTGCGAGCTGAAATTGACGAAGATGAGGGCGAGAGTCGCACAAGCATGGATGACTTTCAGCTGGCCGAGACGGATCTAATTGATTGCCTTTTAAGAACCAATATCTTGCAGCGGATCACGTGAGCTTATAATAATTCTGCAAGGGAATCGGAACTAATTGCACGCTGCCTTTTTACAGATTCATTTTGACTTCAGTGCGTCCAGAGAATAGCACAGTTGACTCCTGCCTGAAGCTACTTATACGCATAGCCCGCACCAGCTCAAAAGTGGCCAGGCAGTTGGCTAATGAAAGTCGCCTCTTCGAGGTACTGTTGACCAACTTCATGCCTCCCCTTAGGGCTAGTGTACCAAATTCAGGCATATACTATGGCCATCCGCAGTTTCTATGCTTGAAACTTCTTCGCGTACTTATTGGTACTCATTTGGACATAGCCAAGGCTATTTCTAAAGACATTGTAATCGAGCGATTGCAGCAGTATTTGTTCCATCGAGACGATATTAAAGTGGGTGTTGAGAATTGGTTGGTTATAGACACGATACTGATTATTTTTATTATACTTTTGCAGTCCCCAATGATACGGGTTCAGATCGAGGCACTACGTATCTTGCGCTGTCTCATCTTGCTCGGTATTGTGCATCGTGACTTGTACAGGTGAGTGAGCTAACCCAATAGGTCATCCACTGCCCCCTTTATAAATGGCCCGTCCGTTTCAATATAACATTTGACGGTCAGATAAGCAGTTTCACAGCCATCTGCCCCCTCTGTAAAGTTTAACAAAAAATATTTAAGAAGATATCTAGATCTGAAGATGCAATAGACTTACTCTTTGTCCCACATGTGTCGGCCAGACGCTGAATCTGGGCATGCACTTCCTCTGGCAGCACCTCAACGAGAGATTCCAGATGCATGATATGTTCGCTGTCGATCTGCAGGACAATTGTTTAGTTAGGATTTCATTTAAGATGATTTTTTTTTGTTTGTTAAACTAACCAATCCAAAGATTTCAAGCATGCAGTACAAAAAGCACTTAAAGGCCGGATCACTGGGCAGCTGTCCAGCCTGATGGGCTTTGCGTATAACTTCTGTTGGGTCAACCAACAAAGGAACGATGAATTTTGAAATAGTTTCGATTCGATTTATGCATAATTAGGACCTACCTTCGGCAACACCCGTTTGATTAGCACACCGAATGTGGAGTTTCTTTACTTGCTTCTTTAAAGCGGGTGGCACTTCAAGCTAATAATAGGAGGGGCAGGGGGAGGAGTAAGGCAAGGAAGTTCAGATAACATCCGTACTTACCGCGTGCGATATCACGAATAGAGCCAAAAAGATGGCAATAATCTTAGAGATCATGGCTAATGATAGTTCCAATTGTAACTGAGAATGATTGAGTTGGATAGGCCGCTTTTATATATTTGTTATTGTTTGTTTTTTTTTTTTTATTCAAGTGGCAGGTGTGGCTATGTCAAATGTTAATGCCTATTATTCTGTTACTTTTATTATTATAGACAGTTTCTGCCAGCTCTGCGTCAAATGCTCGACTGGCACTACAATCATTGCGTTTTCGAAGTAGGCGGTTCGTCGCTGATTCGCCAGCACGCAGCCGCTCTGCTAGTGGCAATTGTGGCCAGCGGTGAAAGTGGCATTTGTGACATAGAAATGCAGAAAATGTTGCTGGAACCTTTAAACAATTGCTGCTGCAAATGGTTTCACACGGCAACGCGTAGCGATATGCCTAAGGATGTAAGCTAAACATATGCCAGATGCCTGCAAAGAGGTGTCCGAAATTAATAGTCCATTTATATCCCTTTTTTTCCACTGCAGTTCTCTCAATTGACTTTGCTAAGTACTTCTCTGTATGCTGTTAAGTGGTTTGCCAGCCATAGTTATGTGGGACGTGCTGGTTTTCCGCTGTTCCTGCGTAGCATTTTGCCGAATTACGCTAATTCGTCGGGATTCATTGCATGTGCACAGCAGTTGACGTGAGTTGTTATTTGTTTTGACAGGTGTTTGAGAGTGTTTTTATCTTTGTTTTGCCAACAATATTGAGGGGATTAATTAAAACGATTTTTAATCACTATCCCAATCCAGTAAGGGCTCTATAATTTTACGCCAATTTGGCGATCGACGTCATGTACATGCCCCTTTACCCAACATGGGCGCTGTGTTAATGCACGATTGTGGGCCACAGTTGATCGTAAGTGATACGTATCCGGTTCAGTTGTTAAGCAACGTCTGGGCTCTGCTTGAGGATCCAATGGAAACGCGCGTGCGGCCATTATTTGAGGCAGTTATGCAACCAGCTATATTGGAGCCCTTGGCCGAGTATCTAACTGCGCTCAGTACAAAGTTAAATCGCATATTGGCCAGTAATATTTTTGCCCGCAGTGAACTGAGATTCATTCATCAATTGCTGTGTACAGATGGCCTGGAAACATATCTGGAGCGCACACAACTGCTGCGGTTGGTCTATAGCTATCTATGCAGTTTATCCACCGCCGATGCAAAACAAATAAAGAGCATTTTCAATCGTTACATATTCAATGAAAAATATATGGAACTAAATGAGAAATCGTTGGCCCTGCTAGAGCAAACATGCCTGGAAATGGTCTATCCCCATGTAATAGCAGTAAGTTTAATTTTGAGAGCTCTAAAAAGGGTAAACAAAATATGTGTTATTACCTTTTTTCTGTTTGTTTCGTCTCAACACAGGATAATAGAGAACCCTCGTTGACTCTCAGCTACATTCAGGCTCCTATTCTACCGCCTGATTGGCCATATTTTCAATTGCGTCTCATCCTTAGCAATTACTTGGAGAATGTACAGCAACGTCCAGCTGTAATATTCTCAGGTAAGCCTTACAACCATCCAATGACTTAGTGTCAACTAATCTTCTAATCGTTTCGTTCTATACAGAGCATCATGTTGTGCGAATGACTTTGACTTTTGTCCAGCAATTGGAACAACAGGGTCTGCAAATTGTTAGCCCACTCGAGAAGCTAATGTATCTGATGATTGCTTTCATGGGTCCCGATTCACAATTTTTGGAACCATCATTGCATGAGCTTTTGCAGAGTCATCTAAAGGATTTCTATTCTCAGAATGCACAAAGACATTTTGATTTCGATATCGAATTTGCGGACAAGGCAAACTTTGAGCCACTCTACTACCTGTTTGTCAATCATTTCGAGGCAGCCAGCTACGGAGATGAGCTATTTAGCTCACTTGTTCTATTACCGCTGGCCCAGAAGTACGACAATAAATGGCGGCGTCGTCTTTGGTCCGAGCATGTTCAGGTCATGCGCTTCATCAACTGTGATGAGAGTTTGGTATGTAACCGCAGAAATGTGTGACAAAACCGCTTCCTACACTTCGAATTGTTCCACTTGCAGTTAATTGGTGGTTTAGATGCCTATCTGGAGCCAGTGGAGGAGGAACCATCTTTGTTGCAATTATATGGTGATGCCTTACACCGTCAGCTTGTGCGTCCTGGCAGCATTGCATACAAAATAGCCAGACATCATTTCAACAACTCCACTGCCATTCAGAAATCTAAACTATTCTGAGTGTTTTACAAACTGTCTCCTTGGGCTAAATTTGCCGCCGTGATATAGTCTATACTTTAGTTGAACAATAGTGATTCTTTTTTATTATTCTGCTATCAGTGCAAATTGAAAGAAACTAAAAATAAAAACAAAAACTGACACTGATATAAAAGTGAGCAATCTTTAATCATTGGAATTATCTTCTTAATTGTCTAAGATTATAAATATGAAATATGAATGTTTATATTTGGATTGGCAACTATCTTAGTTAAATCATATAGTCACGTGATTAGTCATAAAATATATATAAATATGCTTAGAATGATAAATGTTAAATTTGATTGAAAGATAAGCTAGTCGAGAGTCCATTAGTGTCAATTGCTAACCTATGAGTTATTTAAACCCAAAATCATTCTCGCTCTTTGTGAGAGCATTAAATAACGATTATTAACTATGTGTCTGTTATAATCTGCCTGTAGAAAAGCTATGAATACACTTAATTTATGTCAATCCATTTTGTCCACGCGATTCAAAATCACAATTTATGCAGTTGCCGCCCTCGTCTGAGTCTATTGTGTGGGAGGTAAACTCTCTTCTTACCTTCCTCAAATGATAAAAATGCATGAAATTTGCTTTAGTTCTTAGTCACTTTGCCCACATGACTCAATCATATTGAATTTGACCCATTTTCTTTTTTTCAACTTTACGACAAGCCCTCTTTGCTTTGTGTCAATATATTTGAAATGTTTATAGTCGACATTGAATATTGAAATTATATATACAGTAATGCGTTTAGTTCCAGGTAAACAATTTTAAAGCTATTGTTCTGCATTTCAAGTAAAACCTGTCATCGAAATACCTGATTTTAAAATTAAAATAAAATTTTTAAATTAGTTATGTGACTTCTGTTTTAGAGTTTCGAGTGTCGTATGAAATGTTTGTCATACGAATAATTGAAAGTTTTTGAAGAAACTCCTTGGCTGCAATTTATTTGAGAGAGCTTTGCTTGCATTTTCTTTTAGTCTTTGTAATGCTTAAAACGCATGCCAACAAGTCGTATGAGTAATATTAGTAAGGTGTTTACAATGTTCTTTTGCTAGCGTTTTAGTGTATTCAGTTAGTGTGTTAGTTATATATAGTCTCATATTCGCGAGAATATAACTTCCTATATGGATATTAATAAAAGAAAAACTTCCTAAATTACATTACAAGTAAACAAGTAACATTTTGTTTTTGGTTCTTTTTTTTTCCCCTGGCTTTGGCAATCTTTTCACATATGTATACCCTGCAACGCATGGAGTGAAAAGGGGTATAACTACATTGTCAAAAAGTCTTGAGAGAAAAATCAAACAAAATTTTTTGAAACATTTAGGGATTAAAATACAAAACAAGTCTGTTAGTAGTTACCTAATTTATAGTCGATGCGTTGAATACTTTTCTGTTGTTGTTGGTAGTAATGTTTTTTGTTGTTATCCGATTTTATTCTTAAGTACAATTTATTTGCGATTATGTAAGCAACTATATAGGATGTAAAAGATATATGTTTGTATGTATGTATGGACAATATACGCATGTATGCCAATTTTAATTGCATGTCCGTCTCCGTTAACTGTTTCTGGCAAGCTGCCAGCGGCAGAGCATTTCCACTATCAACCTCAATTAATTAAGATCACTTGACTTATTGACACTCCGGCATACCATGGGTCGCGACTTTGGCTTCATCGTAGTCAGAGTCGGAGAGAGTCAGAGTCATCGTAATAGTCGTTGTTGTTGTTGTTGTTATTATTGCTGTTTGGCTGCGTCGGCAACTGCTGATAAAATAGTCGTATATGTAATTATAATGAACACAATTGAAAGGCCAGTTCTAATTAAATTATATGCTCTTTCAATGTACGTAAAACTATAGATATATACATATATACACGTGTGTGTGTGTGTGTGTTGTATTGTAACGGCACCCACACAACTACATTGGCAACTGTGATATGTCAAGTCATAAGGTTTTTTTTCTTCTTTTGCGTGTGGCCCATGGGGCGTATGAGAAATGTTAAGAATCTACGAAAAGAAACATTTCCGCTTGCGACATGCAAGGCTCTATCTTCAAAATACACTACATCCAGCAAAAAACTATTTTAAATCTAATTAACAAGCTATTAACAAGAGAATGAAAGTTGAAGTAACTAAAATGCCAAATAAGATTAGGGAGAAGCTAAGAGTGAGGTATGTAGATTTGTTAAGCCCAACTTGTAAATCTATCAAATTGATTCAAGAAGAAGAATTGATGGTATATATTTAAAATTTCGATATACCCATCTATAGGGTATAGGGTATAAAACCGGCTTGTAGCTGTTAGTAGCATAACTCCGAATTGGACCTGAACAATGCTCTGAAGTGTGAGTAAATCAATATTGAGCTGTTAATTGCTTTTAAATAGACGTTAATCATTTAGTAATAATAATAACTGAAAGCTTCACGCGGCGGTTAGTAAATATTTACCTAGACCCCATAAATTATATCAATGTTGGCCCTGGCCATTGCCAAAGAGGCCATAAAATAGAATTTTCAATTTCAATCGCTGAATGCTATTAATAGTCTTAATACGCAATCTATTGGCCCGAAATTGATTGCCCACTTGAAAGCTGAAATTAGTATTTTCTAAACTTGTGCCGATAATATAAATTTTCCCTCTTTCGTTTCGTACTTTTTGCATATTCCATGTGGGCTAAATCATACATAAGTATATGCCAGGGGCGAATTTATCAAAACCGAAAATATACTTCCCTCAATCGAATACATTCATACTCAAGTATATAGAAAATAAAGATATATTTCTACTTCTGTAGGAACAAAATGTAAAATGTGCTCATAATTACTTGTCATTATCAATAAAACTACTTATCGATTTTTAGATAATATATCGTTCCAGTTTTTTCTTCTGCCAAATCCACTCCTGTTAATTTCTTTATTGTTTTAGTGTTTATCAAGGAAAAAGTTCTATGATAATGATTTAAGGGGTCTTGGGATTGGATTGATTTTGATGTCATCGTTTAAATTATATGCCACCTACCAATCATCCCGTGTTGCTGTCTGGAAAAATAATATATTTGTACATATATGTATCTATGTATTTGTCATTTGTCGTTTTAAATTTGATTTATTGAAAATTCCCAACTCTCATGCCTCACATGCCTCCAAAAAAGTTACAACATTTTGCGGTTTTTGAAAGCATTTGTAAAGTTTTACCATTTATTTGTTTGACATCTTAACGCAAGAGAAGTGAAGTTAACTCATGCCATTGATGCAATTTCAATATCTTTGTTTATATATTGCATGTTGCACAACCAAAGAATAAAATCGGTAAAGTTCTAAAGTTACAACAAAACAAAAATACCAATAAATTTTGTTGTTTCTTTCATTGATAAGACACATATGTACATATAGATAACTAAGCAATCGAATGTATGTATCTGTCTAACCCTTCCAAGTGCGAAGGTACATAGGAACCAACAATTGATGGAAACGATTGGGTCGTTATCAATGTTAGATATTTGCATAGCGTGCACCTGACAGAGCAGGCGCAACCGGTTTTATTTAGTCTACTCCGGCCATATTCACCTTCAGATCCAGCTGCTCCTTGGTCAAAATGTTGATTTTTGGCTAAAATTGAAAAAAAAAGAAGAATAAAATTGAAACATACGTGCGTATTCTACATACATACATGTGCATATTCATATCCATATGTATATGCGGCATCTACATACAATCGCCGGTGTAGTCATGTGGCGTCGATGACGATGTGCCTTCCTGTGCGAGAGGCAACCAGCCAAACAGCCAACCCAACCAGCTGGTAAATATTTACACTTGATGGAAACAAATATTTTGTTAGAATCAAGCAGACTCATTTGATATACTAACCGCAAATCCGCAAATATACTAACCACGCAGAGTAAGTTTCTAAATTTGGTATATTTGGCAATACATATGATTCTTCTGCTAAACTTCAGTAAATTATTATATTAGGAATAATAGTCCCCAAACCTAAAGAATTTTACAAAAAGAGTTTTTACTTTGGCCTCTTATTAACTAAGAAAAACTCAATTTCGGGCTTACGTTTTGTCGTTCAATCCGAATAATCACAGATAATGATAAATTTTCTAAGAATAGAATGTATTTTATATCGATGATAGGTTGGTTTCCACAAATAACAACATTTATCTATTAAGTATTGGTTATTGTTCTTGGGAATATTGTCAACAACTGCGTCAGACACTTTTAATGATATAAAGGCATATTGTTAATTGTCTTACACTTGCTAAATTATTAATGAAAATCATTGTTAACTAAACTATTGTTTGTTAATCAACTCGTTAATGCCGCGTTAAGTCAGAAATAAAAAGATAAAATGCAAGTTTTTAGTGATTTTCAATGGACATGAATGAAAATCAGTCAGAAACTAGCAGAGATAATGTTATTTTTCTGTTTTTAGAATTTTTCAACATGACTTCGCCAGTTTCCTACTGAATTTAAAAAGACATCTCTCAATTTATCATATTTTAAAATGACATCCGAGTTTTGGATATTTGAAAAGGCAAATTATTTTTGACCTAATAAGTCAATCAAATTGAAAAATAAATATTAATTTTTTCAATAACTCCAAGATTTGACTAAATTGGAGCTTATCTGCTGCTATTGCTTATCATTTTTTTTGCACCGCTTGAAAATATAACTTGATATTAATTAATCAGTTTAAAACTAAATTTACATGGACGCAGATTAAGTTCCTAGATTTGATATATTTGGCAGTATGATTTGTCTAAGAAGAGATATTACATTTAAAAATGTGTTGAAGTTGGTCAATTTTGTGAATTTTTAGAATTTTTCATATTAAATTTTTGACCAACTTATTTTATTTTGCTCAGACTGTAATTTGGTAAATGTATGAAAAATAAATTAAACTAAACTAAATTCCCATGAGCTAATTGGCTAGTCCCTAATCACTGGGTGTATATATTGGTATATAGGTTAAAATATTGGATATCGATCAAATGGAGTGAAAATATTTAAAATTAAGTATATTTGATTACTTTGTTTCATATATAGCTTTGGGTTTGAAAAAAGAGGCAATAATCGTAAGCTGGCTTAAATGTGATTGAAATTATACTCTACCCAAAGTCTAATAGTAATGCCAATTACAAGGAACTACTTTTGTTGTCCACTTCATTGCAGGAGTATCATAAATTGAAACATAAATATCACTAAAGACTAAGGGTGAAGAGTCGAAATAAAGGAAAATTTTGGATTAGATTTTTATTTACCATTGAAAGAGAAGAAAGAAGACCAAATATATTCTATCTTAGTGATCAAAATTTGTGGATCGGACGGCACATTGACTTCGTTTAAGGCGCCAAAATAGCTCTCAAAGGCTCTAGGTAAGGGTATAAAATAACTAACCACCATAAAAATAAAACCAAGTTCCTAACGGAACTTCTTTGTCCATAGTTCGAGTCAGAGTCACACACAAGAGAGAGAGAGTGAGAGGTTGAGGGTGAAGGTGAGAGTCCGAGTGGAAGAGAGGGAATGTAAAATAAAGGGTGGCATGAGAGAGAGTGATAAGAGAGGGGGCTGATAGACACCACCAGCCGGCAAACTCACAGATACATACATACATACATGCAAAGGGCAAAATAACTCCATGTGCTCGAATGGAATTTTTTTTTTTTTTTAACTTTATGGAAGTGCACGTTTTAGTAGTTTCTCATCGATCACGTCATACTCTTCGCTCTTTGCGTACATCATCATCATCATAAGCGGCCAAAACGACTTGGTCGAGGTGGGGTGGGATAGGGGTGGAGGGGGTGGTGAAGAGGATGAGGATACACATTTCAATATTACATAGTTACAACGGAGCAGCTGAGCGGCTGTTTGTTTGCTCACCAAATGCGGCGAATTCATCATCATCATGAGGCATTTAGTTCATTCAGTAGTACATTCTGTTTGTCGTTCTGTCGTTCCGTTGGTCTCCCAATCTGTCGGTCTGTCGGTCGATCGTCGTCGGCGGCAGCTTTAAGTATATTTTGCCTTATGTTGTACTTTTTCTGGCGACGATCGGTTCGGTTCCATTTTAGTCTTTCGTCGACTCTCTGCTTGTGCGGTTGGTTCGGTGGTGTATCGGTTTCGGTCTCGGATTCGGATTCGAATTCTTTTCTTTCTTTTTGCTTTCTTGCTGATGCGGATTCTCGTATGCCCCACAGCGCCGCCACGTTTTTAGTATTGAAGTATCTAAAAAGTAAACATTCTTAAATATTTCGGTTGTTTCTTTTTTTTGTTTTTTTTTTTTTGAAAATAGAGCGAATTTGAATTTAAATTTTGTGTTTCGTTTTTTTTTGTTGGTTTTTTTTTCTTGTTTTTTGGCGTCTGTCGGTTATCTACATAAAAAATAGATATTTATTTTCGAAAGAAGGCCCTCAGGCAAGTGTATTATTGTTGCTTGTTTGTTTGTTTGTTTGTTGTTGTTGTTGTTGGTGGTGGTGGTGGTGCTGCTGGTGGTGCTCTTCTCAGTGTGATTCCCAAATGAATATATGTATATAAATTGTATATTCCATAGATACATAAATATAAACTTCTTCATTAATATTTGAAAAGAAGAAAAGATTCATTCGTTGATCGTTGTGTGCAAAAAACAATTTGTTATTCCTTTTGTTGTTGTTGTTGTTGTTATTGTTGTCTCTGTTTCTGTTTCGATTGTCGGCCCCACCTGGCCACAGTTGATCAGTCAAGCCAAACGTGAGTACCGCTAAAAAAAAACGTTAAAATAATTAGTGTAAAAGCGTTCAAAGAGTTTTTCGGTTTCGGCCACCGTGGTCTCTAGTCTTGAAATAATGGAAGAAATGTACATAAATGGCCCTTTTGGTGGGTTTTTTTTTTTGTTTTTTACTCTGTACTTGTGGAGAATTTATAAGTTGGTCTTTTATCCACTTTTAGAGATTTCATTGTTGTCTTTATGGCGAGGAGTAAACCTCTTTACTTTTGGAGGTTTCGTTTTTTGTTTCATGTTTTCTTTTTGGCTGTTGCTGATAATAATTATAATTCCGTACTTGTTGATTTCGTATTGAGATTCACAAGTTTTTGTATACCCAGAAAAAAGTAAATATTGATTATTTGTGTATTTGTTCAGTTTTTAAGTTTTTCAATTGCTGTGAGTATATGAGAGAGATTGGCGTGTGATTAATATTACAATATTACAACATTATATACACAAATTGAAATTGAAATATTTCCTAACACAGCTTTTATTCAATTTAGTTTTCCAAAGTTAATTGTTTTTTTTCATTACGAGCCAATGAGCTGATGGTTGTAAGGCATTTTACATTTTCCATTAATGCAAGTTTTTCTTGTTGTTGTTGTTGTCTAAAAAACCCTCATCATAATTCACCTTACACCGGCAATTTAATTACTTTGCCAAGAAGTAAAGATTCGACACTAATTTTTGAGATTTACCTTCAACATTCAGCTGTGGCTGGCAAAAATTTGACCCTCCACTAAAACGAACAAAAAAAGAAACAAAACAAAAAACCTAAATTCTTATGCATGGGTCATTTGTGTTATCAAAACAATTAAAAAATAAATGTATGTATACATACATGCACATATACATATATACAAACATACACACATACATACTTATATGTTGATGTATTTATTAACTTTCGCCCAAGTTGCCTTTTGTTTGCAAAGCACTTGAACTTGAAAGTTAAGTAAGTACACGAATATTATGATGGTTTTCTATAATCTGGCTAAAGTATAGCATATCCCACTCAGGTGCGGTGATGCTGAGAAGGAGAAGCAGGAGAAGAAGAGGGTGTGGGAGAAGAAGATGCAACTGGGTGGGTTGGGGGGCACATATTGTTCAGTCTGTAATAGAATATACTTAACTTGAGCTCATCTCATCTTAAGGGGGCCAAGTTTGCGGTCATTTACGACAAGTGGATATGGGCAGAAGAAACAAGCACATATCTGGTTATATGTACATATGCACAATATATTTTTGGTCTTTCAGTGTATGACACAACTGAAAATATTTACTATATGTAGTAGTTATCGTTATTGTGGTTGTTTATTGTACACTAATTAGTTCAACTTTAGAATATTGTTTTAAATGTTTTCAAGTTTTTACATAATAATAACCATGACGATCTTGAATTTCCACAGAAAATTCTTTTTGCATGTGTATTTGATTCTTTAATTAGAATAAAGGGAATTTATTTGTTTTACACTTAAGTAAGAAAATAACAAAACAAAAAGAAAACCAAGCAATGTGTGTGTTTTTATTATTAAATATTATCGATGTATATAAATTAAGTACATACATAAAATCTTTATCAGCTTGATAAATGAAGTCGATATCACGAAACGATAACCTTCAACATGTTTCCCTTCCGTTTTCAATCAAAATTATGGAGGGCTTATTGTAAATACTCTTCAGTTTTCTAATAGTAAGTGCTGCTAGGGCCTAATAGTAAAATATTTAGTCAAAAATAATTGCCTTACCATAAGTATTATAGTATTTATACAGTAAGTCATTGACAATTAAAACAAAAATTGGTTAAAATTCAAAAGTTTTATAATTCTTATAAATAGTCGATGCAGTTTAGTTTCAAGATTTTTCATTTGGAATTGAAAAACATTTTGTTTTATCATTTTAAACAAAACAGAATCGGTCTATAATCTACATGCAGATCTATCGGGTTTCTTAATGACAAGAAATCATGTTTAAACTTAGTTTTAGGTGGTCAGAGTTACAACTCCTAAAAATATCACAAGTAGTTCTAGTCTTTATATAAGTAGGTATACAAGAATTTGAAAATATTTTGAATATTTAATGGATTCTGCAAAAAGCTAAGTAAATTTATAAATCTAAAAAATCGTGCTATGATTTATTAGGAATTTAGAACAAAAGAATTCCATTTGTTTGTATAAAAAAACAAACTTAATTATGAAATCATTATTTTGATCTATGTAAAACATTATATGAAAGTTAAAAAAGGCAAGCTTATTTTAAATTTAGAGATTTAATATATAAAAGGCAAAAAATGTGGGAAATTTGTAGGGTTTTGTCACTTTGATGATTGATGCAAAGACCAGGTCCGAAAAAGGTACAAAAAATGCCTCCAAAAGTTTCTTATTATGGCAAAAAATACAACTCAAAAATACATTATAACAGCATAAAAAACGACTGAAATGAGCTGCCTATCAAAATTCTTCTGCCTCAATTAGCCCTAGTGTAGATCCAAAATTATCCACGGGCTAATGAATTTATTTTCTAAGAATCATTTCAATGTAATAAAATTTCAAAGGTTTTAAAGAGCTTCATTGCTAAAAGTTTGAAGAAGAAGGTACAAATAATATGTGTAAAACGATGGTAACATTAGAAGCATTGAGAGATCTTAATTTCCAAATGTCATAATGCACCTGCAGAAACGAAGCAACGAAGAACCAAACCAAATAAGAGACTTCTCTTGCATGCAATGGGAACCAGTAGAAGCAGCTGCACATGCGCAGAAGCCCTTAGCAACAAGCCCAACAAAAAAAAAAAACGTGCAGAGACAGAGAGAGAGACTCACCCTGACGGATTCTGGTTGTGCATTTTAAGGGGTTGCATTTGAAGGTCGTGTCCCATATTCACACATACACCATACATACATAGATGTACATATGTATGTATATATTTTTAGATGCAGTAACTCCTTGGCATGACCTGGAATGGATTGGATTGCATTGGATGTGGATTGTTATGGCCCAGCTGTGCCCATTAAAAAGTAAACTTGTCCAGCAAAATTGCAACTGAAATTGTCACAGACAGCTCAACGCTGGCGCTAGCTGGCCCACTGGCTAATCCATAAAGCTTTTTATCTCCGACAGCGTGTGTAAAGAAGCAGAAAAAAAAGCCAAGAGCCAAAGTATGACAATAGAATTGGAAATACTACTTAGACGAACAGGCAGACATAGAGCCAGAGAGACAGACTTGAAGGCGATAGAAAAGCTACATGCTTACATAGATAAAAGACACAGAAGAGAACACATTCTACAGCTAATAAATCATTGACCTTGCGAACCTTGGCAATGCAATTCGTGTGCCAATAGAGAGACACACACACACACACACACACACACACACACACACACACATACACTCTCATGGAAAGAATATACAAACATAGTTAGACTGAACTTGCAACAATCGACTAAATGTGCTTGGATGACACTTGGCTTGCGGCTTGGTTTGGCTTGGCTGGCTTAGCGGAAATGTGAATGTGAATGCGAATGCGACTGGCAAATTATGCAAAGCAACCGCAGAACAAAATAGAACAGAACAGAATAGAACAATTTTCACATTTTCACCTACCTCTTTTGCTGTTGTCTTTTTCCGCTTTTAATCAAGATTTATGACAATTGACGAAAACGCAAAAAAAAGCGAACGAACGAAAAATGGAAAAAAAGAAACAAAACCAAACCAAACACATAGTACGCGCGCGTGGGCGTGAACTTGGGCGGACGGACGGACAGGCGCTTACAGTAAAAAAAAACTTTTTGCATTCAGAGAAAATAATTTTATACCCTAAGAAAACTGCTCATCAAAGTGAAATCAAAAAGGGGGGGAGGGCGGAGGGCAGATTCGTACGAAAGAAAACAAAAAATTGAATACGCATTTAATTAAAATATGCGCCTGTGCCTGTATTTTCTGTGCGGTTGCCATTGAATGGAAGTGAAAGGCGAAGGAAACATGAAAATACCCAAAGGAGAGGAGAAAGCATTCCGATTACACCCATAACTCGTTGCCCCTTTGATGTGTCCATGGCCAATTAAGTCAGCGGGGCGAAGGGCAACATTAGAAGGCAAATCAGGACCAACAGAAAAAACTCCATCAAGAATGGGTCAAATTTCAAACACAAAAAAAAAAAAATAAAACATTAGTCGGTTTATTTCGATTTAAGTTTCTTTTTTCTCTTCTCTTTTTTAAATTTACCTCAAATTTGTGAAGTCTTTATATATATAGCTTTGGCTAATTTGCCAGCCAATTGGTCAGGTAAACAGTTTCAGTTTGATTTTATTTGCTTTCTGTTTTTTTTTCTTTTTTTTTTTTTTTTTTTTGCTTCTTTTTGGGTTTTTTGGTATTTGCCTTTATGCTTTATGGTTTATTTTTTTTTTGCTTTGGCAATAAACGTGTCTTCCTTTTATATGTGGCCTATGTATTATAGCCTTTGCTGTTGCCGTTGTCTTCCATAAGCTACCATATGTACATACCTACATATGTATGTACATACATACATACATACATGCATACATATGTAGATATGAAATGTACATTATTATTAGGGTGATTCATGATATGACACACACACAAAAAGTGAAACGTAAGCAAACTCAAAATGATCGATAATTTCACTCAATAAGAAAACAGTAAAAAAAAAACCAAGAGAAAGTAAAATTTGAAGTATTTCAGTGGTTATATAAAAGTTCTTGAGAGAGAGCTTTAAATTTAACTGGAATTTTTTAAGAAATACTTTTCAGAATTTCAATTAATCGAAATTTGAAATCTTTCATAGTCATATTACAAGCTATTAAGACTGCTCTTTTCTTTTCAAATAGCTTTAAAATATATGTAAAATTAGATTTAAATTCAAAAAATGATTTGAAAACTAAACCGTTTTAGAAATTGTTTTAAAACTGAACTCTATGATTGAAATATTTAAAATTGTGCACTGAAATGGAAGAAGCCCCTTATGAGGATATGAGATTCTACATAGGACCATCCTAATGCTTGTACATACTAGTACACACACACATTGATAGGTATACACTTTAGTCCTCCTAACATACATACAAGAACTGTGTGAATCATTTTGGAGTCGTTTATTACAATCTGTGCAATGACCTGTGAAATTATGTGGATTATATTCATAGGGTCCCCGCACCAACCCAGTCAGCCATCCAGTCAGCCTGCCAGCCAGCCAGCCAGCCAGTCGGCCAGCCATCTTAGCTTCCAGCATCAGATATAGAGCCTGTGGCTCTAGCTTCAGTTTATCATTTCTAGGGCAAAAGTTATTTGGCTTGGTTTGCTGCTATTGCTGCTGCTGCTGCTGAGCAGTCAACAAAAAGAAACAAGAAACGAATAACAACAAAAAGTAAATCACAAAATGAATTGTTGCTGCTCATTTTCTGTGGCCAAGAGCTTTAAATTTTTATGAAAACAGGCAAAAGCCTTAAGGCGCTTACCGATAATATTCTATATACAAACTTATATGTATATATGTATTTCTATATATTTTTTCCATTCTTTTTTTGCACTCTCTTATTGTATACAATATTCCTGGAACTTTTAGTTCATCAATGTTGTTGAAATCGTGTGTGTTTGAGAAAATTATTAAGAATTCAATTATAACAAAATGAAAACATTTGTTTGAGCCATTCGCGAAAGAGAGACTTGTGTGTATGTATGTACATACATATGTGCTTGTGCCAGTTAAAATTTAATATTTATCTATTTTTTTACCATCTCATTCGACATATTTATGTGAGTGTTTAACTAACGCGTTTTTTTTTTCTCTTCATATTTTGTTCTGGCTGATTTGCATGTAGCAAATAGAAATAAAAAAAAAAAAAAAGAAAACCTGTATGTATAAATGGGCATTAGCAACAAGTTTATTGCCAGAGGTGAAGAGGAGGGGTAAAGGGACCCGCCCCTGGCCAGATAATAAGACTTAACGGTCAAAATAAAAGTTGCTGATTAGATGGCTTAGAGCATTAGTTAATTAGCTGGGCCAAAGTTATGTGTATACATTCCAATCAACATAAATTGGTGGTACGTGCAAATGGCGTAAAGTTTACTTTACACGATGATGTCCATATGATGTTTTTGTTGTGCTAAAACTTGTACTAAACTTTAGCAAACTGTTGAATGTGCGGCAATTCGTATGTATAAAAGCGTGCTGAAATGCATATTCATTGCCAATCATATTTTTTTTTTGTTTTTTTGTTTCGGATCGATATTAAATTTGTGCATAAATACTTTATCGAATAGGCCATTTAATGGAACGATGACAAAGCACCTTTGGAAATGTCCATATATGCAAGCAATGAGCAATGTCTCTAACATTAGTTCTATTTAATTAGCCAAGAAGAAGGTGATTCAAGCTATTGACCTTAAGCTGAGGTGTAATTTTTTGGCGGGAATTTGGAATAAAATTTTCAAGTTTTCATTTCCTTATTCGCCTCAGTCGATGGAAAGAAGCAAATAGGATTGCCTTGATTGAAATACCATAAAGAATCCTTTATTGTTATTGCCTTAATTAATTCTACAATTATATAGATTTAAATTTGTCCGATTAAGTTATTTCCTTATATTTATTACCGATTTAATCTTTCCATTTCACTAAATTGATTCCTACTCGCCGTTCATTTAATTGAAAACAATTTTAATTGCCAACAAATTGCTTTAAAGTTCTTTAGAACCAAAACAAATGTGTTTTTTGGCTTTCTTTTGTTTTTAAATTTCATTTAAAGTAAAAGATACATTAAATTTTCTAAAGCCATGGCGTAAATATGGAAATTATGTCATAAAGTCCTTTCAACAGAAGGCGGAATGTACTTATGTATGTATGTATATATATTTTGCCCCACTGACAGTTGGTTTTAAAATGAAACTTTTAATGTGTATATATATTTACCAACAATGCGTAATGCACATATATGTATTTATTATAGTACAGTACGCTTTTACGTTAAGTTTTATTTTACAAAAACTTAACTTTTGCCTCTAAGTGTGTGTGTGTGTGTGTGTCTGTGATACTTGTATTCAAGAACATGACAAATTGCCATTCAAAACAAGCTGTCAGCAAGTAAAGTCAACTCGTATGTAAAGGAATGTCAGCTTTTCAACCCAAAAAAAAAAAAACAAAAAACCAAAACAAAAACGAAAAAAATGGGTTTACAATCACATGTTGGCACATTGGTGGGCTGCTAATGACTCTTGGAAAGAAAAAAAACATACCTATACCCATTTGTATATGTATATAGAAATTTCAGTAGTTTGACACTTGCACATGAGCGATATCCATTTGTAAGTACAACACATTTAAGTTGTAATTACGAGAGGTCTCAATTGTGATGGCAGGCGTCGGTGTGAGTAAACTGAGCAATCAGCACGAATTGGGCCAACTACCTCTGACCACGCCCCATCCCCTTTACACTCCCTCGTATCCTACTACGAATATTGTGAGTTGTCATTAATTTTGCTTGGTCAAGCAAAAGTAAAAAAAAAAAAGAACAGTAAAAGAAATAAAAAACGAGTCTTAGCAACGTTAACGTAATCGATTTGCTTTCAACTTTTCGACGAATTCATTTTAGTTTCTTGAATTATAGAAACACACACACACACTTTACTCATTCATTCAAACATACATTTCTTTTTTTTTTGCTTTCATTGTCGGCATTGACATTTATGACTTGTTATATGGTATTTGGTAACTTCAAAATAAAATATATATACCGGCTTTTTGGTTCAAATTATATTTCGTTGGCCAAAACTTTATTTACTGCAAAGCGTAGAAAGTGTTCATAAAATGAAAGCCGGCCAAATGGTTTTGATTCGTGAAAAAACAATTTTCCATGCCCCACACCAAACGAAAAGCCCATACAATTGGTCCTGTTCCTGGTCGTCGTTGCCGTCGTCTTCTTCTACTCCATGGTGGTCCTGGGCAATACATTTTTATTAACCTTTCGAATCCTTGGCTTTTGTTTTCGTTACGTTACATTTTGGTCTCCCGCCAGGCACGTGATTTGTCGTATGTTTGTTCCTGTCGCTTTTTTGGCACTTAATTTATGCTCCCACAAATGAAGCAAATAAAAACTGCAGCAAAACGAAAAAGGAAGAACCTGCTCTTCAATACCAATACAAAAGCTGTGTCTATATATATATACATACATATATAGCTATGTAACTGCGGCTGATGATGTTATAGGTGGAGTCCACAAGTTGTTGGAGTTGTTGGTAGTTGCCGGGAGGGGCTGGTGGGGGTTAAGACACAGCCGGTTTGGGTACTTACCAAATGGCATGCCATTTCCATTTCCGAGTCGTAAATATTTGCTGGCGTCGTCGCACATTTTATGACTTTAAATCATAAAAAGCCATCACTTGTCCTGTTGGCCTTACCCACTTACTCTTGAGAGCTGAGCAGAGCAGAGTAGGGCAGAAGCAAAGCTGAGCAGCCGGTGGCCACCAGAGAGTAACTCCTGCCATGGGGACATTGAGAGGGGAAAAAAAAAACACACACACACACACATACAGAACTGGAATGAAGGCTGTTGGCATAAAAACCCGCGAAATATTATTTATGACAGTTTTCATTTGAAATTTATAACCGAAAAACCATATGAAATAAATAAGTAAATGTAAGCCACAAAAGGCAGCCGGTTCGTCTTTGTCTTGGACTTGCTACTTGCTCTTTGGTCCTTGCCAAGGTCGTGTGCTGTCTGCCACACACACACAAACATACAAACACACAAAAAATGTTGTAAGCTTTTATTACTTCACAGTATGTAATATTGTTCACATTCATTCTGGGCACTATGTCACGTTGGCAGCGTTTCAATAGCCATACAATTTATGAAATCTTAATGAGTTCAATAATACGTCTAGTTATTCCGCAAAGTGCATTAGTTTAAAACTTCCAATTCTATTACTATCAATTACTATCCATCATCATAAAATACTTAGCAGGCTATTAATAATCATAAAAGATTTGTTTGTTTTCTCGTTTCCGAAACACTATTGAACATCAAATGTCAGCAATTTTTCATGATTATGTCCTTTGATGTTCTAATTTCCGATTGACCTTAGTCAAAGTTGTCTTTCAAACCTTTTGGTACTTTATCAGCTTATAGGTCTGCCGCGTTTCATTAATTCAACATCGAAGCAATTTCTTAAAAAAAAAATGTGTTTTCAATCGATTTACTTGGCATCAAATTAATAACGAATTTATATTGAATGTATTCGTTGCCTACAGGCTGGCAATCATTAAACGTTCTATGGTTATTTCTATTGGGAATATTATGAAATATATTTGGGGATAAAATGTTTATTACTGAAAAAAGCGATAAACGATTTATAAACCAATGCGAGAAAAGGTCTTAATTCTGATTTCGACAAAGACATTTGGAATCGAATATTAATCCATAATTTATTCTTTAAGACTTGAGAGTGCTTCCAGGCGGAAATCGATATTTTATAAAATCATCATTATGGCCAATCATTTGGGAAATTTAGTAAGGTTAAATAGTTTAATTTGCTTATTCCCGACATAAATAAATTTCCAAAACATTTTAAAAACTTTTGCTTTACATATTTTGTAAAATTATATGACATTAAAAACTCATGAGTCTTATAGGGTTAAATAAAAATATTGACAAAATTCTAATGACAAATATTTTAAAAACTAACAATACACAAATTAGTTTCCCAGTTTTCAAAAAACTTACTTTTTTCTATAAATTACATAATTATTAAGCAAAAGCAGTGAAATTACGCAGAAGGTGTGATGAAAAGTTAATTGACGCATATGAAAGTTATATACCCTGGACCAAGTGCAAAAGTCACCTTACTTTAATGTTTTTTTTTTTTACAAACCTTGTTGAGAAACTCATGCCATCTCCCTTTGTCAAATAAACAATGTTTTCGAGCACCAAGACGCCAAAAAGAGATACAAGATATATATGTCTCTGCTAAATTGTACATATATCCACTACGGACTTGGAAATATATATGCCTATTGATGATGATCAAGAGTATATATACATTTTAAGGCTAAAAAAGTTTTCTTTCTTCTCTTTTTTATCCACATTTTTGCGACTCTAGGAATATAGAGTATATGAATGATTATATATTCCATTTAATGCTAATAAACTTCCTCATAGTTGAATTTTTTTTTTACATAGTAGTTGTAGGGTTAACTGGAAACTTGATTTTTATGACTTTGTTACAGGGTAATTAATTTTATTGGTTTTCTGTTTCTAGTTTCTGCGTTTCAACAAGACTGAAACACGTCATCTTCAGCATGGGCGATAGATTTTTTTAGACAATAGAACGGTAGGTTTTTTAACATATTCAAATTGGTTTCTAGTTGGTCGACGAATTGAAATTTTAGTTTTTGTTGTAAATTAACATAAACATTGCACTTTTCGATTACTTGGAACAATTGAGTCTAGTGTGTTTACACGATTGCTAATGTGTCTAGCAAAATTTGGCTAAGCTTTTGCTGTGACATTCGCCGTTTATGGCAAATTGGGTCAAGTTGAGAGCAAATAAATGAATGAACATGCGCTTTAATGTATCACAGACAATGAATAACAAATCAATTAATGATTTATTTAAACATTGCGAAAATGGTATTGAGTTTTCTCTATGTTGTCTATAGGCAAATTGGGCATTTGAATCACCAAACTCAACGTAATGGCCATGTGCTTAGGCCCAGGTAGCAATTTTTTGGATTCTTTTTTTTATTTTTATTTATATGCCATTAAGTAAGATTATGTTTGTATTTGAACTACAGTAAACATTCTTTTAGGTAGACAGCGAATGTCATCTAAGTTTGAAAATTAATTGTTTTGTTGCTGAAATATCAATTCTTTTCTTTTTATTGGTTAGTTTTCCAGGATTTTCGTTGATTTTGAAATGAAGTCCAACTTTATATTGGTCGGATAAGCATCTGGACAGATTTGAGGGAAATCCAGGTCCAGCTCATACTTAAACCATCATTGACTTCTCTATTGGAATATTTTCCGTTGAGGTTGCTATTTGAGATAAACAAAATATTTGACAATTGTTAATTCTTGTATAATTAAATTGATTACTTACATCAAGGTACAATGCCTGTACCACCATGCTCCAAACCTTTGTGCACAATTACCAATTCTCCATTGATCATTATCTTGATCGAAAGTGGAAAATGATCCATTTAAATTGTACTTCATAGCATCCTCAGCTGTCCCTTTAAACTCTCCCAACGACTCCAACTTATATTTTGCAGTTTCGTTACCAATTCTAAAATTACCATAACTAGCAAATTGGAGAGTTCCATTTTGCATTTCCAATTGCACATAAAGTTCATTGGTTTGGGATTTGGTAATACGATGCAAGTTCTCAAGACCAATGAAAAATTCTTCTTTCTTGTTACCGAAACCATTACGATACTCAGTCCAAGTTCTATTAAAGTCTACGTTCCCATCAAATCGTTTATGAATAACTATCCACCCACCACCTTCTAAATCTCCCTCGCAGAGTGCGGAAATCGGATCAATTTCAATTGTATGAATTCCCGATGAGAGGCCTTTACAACTGGGTTTTGGTTGTTTTTCCCAAAACTCGATTAGATTTTTCGCAGTTTGATTTAGTTGTAGAGAATCTCTTTTAAGTGAATGATTTGAATCAGTCAACTTAGATTCATATTCTTCTAACTTTTTCTGTAAGAATGAAATTTTAGAATTAAATTCTCCAATTTTGTTGCTAGAATTCTTTTCCTTAGTCTCATACTCGTCAAATTCCTTCTTTTTCGACTCGAGGTCTTTAATTGCTTTATCTAAATCTGATTTTTGGGTAGCTAAATTCTCTTTTAGATTTTCTATTTTTCTATTTCTATTTCTTTGTTCAGCTAAGCTTTCTTCCTTATCTTTTGCTGCTTGACGTTGAAAATTTTCCAATTTCTCTTTCAATTGTTCTACTTTTCTTTTAAAATTGTCTATTTCAGTTTGAGATTTGGCTTTCTCAACCACCTCTTTCGGCCTGTTAACTGAGTTTGTGATAAAATCGTTAATATTAGCTATCTGTATGCTCTGTTGATCAATTTTACTTTGCAAATTGTCAACTGCTTTGCTTAGCTGACTATTTTCACTTTCTGAATGATTCTCCTCGAGTGTTTTTATTTTTTCCTTTAGCTCCACGATATAAGCTAATGCAAATTTCATGGATTTATGGCAATATTGGGCACACAAATCTTCCTCGTCACTGGAGAATCCACACTCCTATGTAGAACAGATTCATCAAATAGATTAAACTTCACTTTACACTATTGACCTTTCCACTCACCCCGTGATCTTCCATGGATTAGGAGAAGAGATTCTGATATTACATGCTGGAAACCAAGAATAAGGAAGAGGCCAACAAGTGGAAAGACACTTTTCCTTCTCATTTTGAAAAGTAATCCAGAATATATGAAAATTATGAATTTGGTAATGTTTAATTGACTTAACACTTGCGACTGAGATAATGTGTTTGAGATGAATGATTTAATTTTGAAATATTCATTGAATTATATACTTTTCGGATTGTATTGTCGTTTGTCGCGATAAGAATTTATTCTTAGAATTCTTTCTTAGTGCAAAATCTATTTCAATTCAATTATGTGTAATCATTTTGACATTGACCAAAACGGTATGGTTGTGCACGAAAGTATTAAAACAATCGTTACTTATCTCTTATTTATATATACATAATGTGAGTTGAGGCATTTCAGGTAGGTGGCTGTCGTCAGTTCATCAATTGTGGCATTACCCAAATATTTTGTTGGGTTAACAAAGTAAGAGAATGCCTTTTTCTGTCATTCTCTGCCATTTACTACGTGCAGCAGCACATAAGGAGTTAACCCTTGAACTTGGCAAAGAGGAAAAAAATAAATAAACATCCGCATTCTGGCATAGACAGAGCCTTGAGACATAGATAGAAAGAAGACGAGGTACCGAGGGAGAGAGAGAGAGAGAGAGCGACTGTAAAAAATGTTGTATCATTTCTCAAAGCTGTCATGACAAGAACGTTTAAGTCAATGTTTAAAGGGCTGACAAGGACCGCACAACTCCTTAATCACTTAAGCAGTTGACATACGCACATGGGATAGGTCTCAGTCTCTCTTTCTCTCTAAGTGTGGTATAATACAAATTCCTATCCTTTGAGCCGGGAAATAGAATAAGGAAAAATTAGCTGGATTGCACAAATGGACGCTTGTATGTACATACATATACATTCATCCCCCTCAGCTTTATATTAAACAGTTTGCAATTTATCAGCTTTAAGGCAAAAAAACAAAAAACACCTACCTAAAATACGCCCATTGTCGGCTGCTTTGCATTTCTTTCTTCGTTGCCTTTCTTTGATTTGTTTCTGGTTTGCATTATCTAACTTATGTAAAAGAGCATATTGACATTTGTAAAAGGTTTGCATTATTTAAACGTTGTTCTTGTTGTTGTTCAATGAGAGAGAATGTAAGAGTTAATTTTAAGCCGTAAAGCAGACTGACTTTCAATTTTTATTAACCTGCCTAAGCAATCGAATTGGTTAGAGTATTTAGACTTTGCTATAGTTTCCTTTAGAATGGCTCATTTTTGGTGTGATTTTTTGTTCAATGTGATTTTTTGTTTTTGCTTCTTTTCGGCCTAGTTGGTAGTTTATTGGGCTACTTTGGTGTGCATACAATAATGTAATACTCTGCGGATCAGCACGCTTGACTTGTTTAACTTTTGGTGTGTGTGTGTGTGTGTGTGTGTATAGGTGGGTGTGTTTGTGTCTTTGACACTTTGTTGCTGCTCTTTGCCCTGTCATTGTTGTCTTCGTTTGTTTCGTAGGTTTCGGTTTGTTAATCCGCTTTGATGCGTATCTGTAGCCGGGCCTTAGTTTTTCTATTTGCCTGTCTCTTGCTCCCTCTAACTGTCTATATATATATATATATATATATCTTTCGTTCGCTCTCTCACTCTTGCCGTGTATATGTAGTTTTTCATGTATTCTGTCAGCTCGGACCTGACCGGATGACCTCCTGTCATGTGCTGACGGCCATGAACATGGACCATGGACATAGTAGGACGGACACATCGGTTACACCCTCCGCCATATAAGCAGATGGCTCCAAAAAGAAAAAAAAAAACAGAAAGAAAGAAAGTTTGGTTTGTTGTGCGTGCCATTTTGCTGATTACCGTTTGGACATGTATCACCATCTACATATATATATACATACATATACATATGTATGTCACCATGTTCTTGCTTTTGCCATTGAACTATAAAAACGATTGATATCAATATTTGGACATAAACTTTGACCATCAGCAATATGTCATCTGATGATGTTGCTGATCTAATGTTGTATCATTAGTTTGCCTGTTGCCATTGAAACTGGTAGTCGAGTTGCTGCTGCTGCATCAGCACACGAAATCATCGTCAATGTCGCTATGTTTTATTGTTGCTCTTTTTCGTTATCGTTTTCTTTTACTTGCTTTTTTTTCTTCACCCTGTAATTGAGGCAATGCAATAAAAGCCAAATAAAAAATGAAGAATGAGAAGGCAAAATACGACCTAGGCATAGGCACTTACACGTTGATAGCTTGAGTTTGACTTTTTGATGGTGCGAATTTATGTAGGAACAACTAAAAATGCCCTATCGACTTGTTTAACAATTGCCAAAAATAATGAAATTCTATGAAAAAACATTATTTGCCATTTCTTTTGAGCTTCTTTAAATGTTGCACATTGGAACAGATTTACAAAATCTTATACAATCACCCACCATGGGTGAAAATGACTTTAATTTAATAAAAGCACTTGCAGTGCACGGATAACCATGTGGTTACTTGGCCTACGCTGCGTATACTTTATTATCATCTAAAAAGCCATGCGACAAATTACTGAACCAGTGGCAAATTAAGTTAATTTCGGCTAGAAAACTTTTCTATCTGATTGAACAGAACTTGTACCATTTTTATTCACTAAAAACTTTCGACAAAATGTTAAGGGAAAAAAGTAATTAATTTTAAAGAATGTTAAAGTAAATCATGAATGACAAGGGGCAACATTTTGCAGTACCTACATATACGTATGTATATTTTTAGAATAGACTTAAGTTTCTTATAGTTCTGACTATAAAATTTTTGTCATTTATATGTATTTTCGACCCTATGATGGCCCAGTGTATAAGTGGGGGATTGCATTTTAGCTGGCTCAGCTGTAAAGTTCAACTCCTTACTCTTAAGCCATTAAAATCCTTTACAGCGCCAACATTTAATTCGGCCATATAGTAAAAAAGGGGCGTAGAACAAGCTTTATTTGCCATTGCGCCTCAAAGACCACCAAAGTAGTAAAAATTGTATTTTATTGCAGCAATTGAAATGCGAATGGGCGTTGAATTGAGCAATGAAACAAAAAACAAAAAAACAAAACAAAACGAAAGACGGCAAAGGCAAAAAAGCCACCAAAGAAAGTAAGAGCATAGTAAAAGTAGGCAAAAAAAAAGAGGAGAAAAAAAAAAGTTCGTCGTGTCTTTCCGTGCCCAGGAGAACCGGCAAGAACACCAGCAACACCAGTAACACCAACAACAACGACAAAGGCAATCACAATCGGTAGCAATTGGCCCATTGAGAGGCCATTAAAATCACAGGGTGCGAGTGTGAGGCGCAGCAGCGGCAACAATTATTCAGATAGGTTTTTTTTTTTTTGTTGCTTGTGCTTTTCGTGTTTTCTTTTTTCAAATTTATTTTTACTGGTTTTTTTTTGCCTCTTTTGTTTATGTCATGGTTTTTTAGCAGCTGTCAAGCGATTTCATTGAGCGGCGCAACGGGCAGGGCAAATGGTTTACTAAACGTTTCGTTGGCATCATTTTCATTTGGAGATTTGATACCAGGACCACCTGAAGATGATCATAAAAGCGACAATAAATTGCCTTATGGCACAATTAATCAGGCTTCAGGGATCATAAATCAGTCATTATTGGCATGGCTTTAAAAGTCATTAGAATATAGACGCAAAATTAGAAGAAGAGAAGGCAGAAAAAAAAAGAAAATAATTCGAATAAGCTTTGTCTGTCATCAGTTGAGTAAAACTTTTAACCCCATAGATTTAGCCCAGTTTTCTGCTTATCATTCAAACTGGTAAACTCACAGTCCAGGCCAATGTCGCTCGTGTGTCGCTGTTTTTGGGGTCAACATTTTATAGAAACTTGCCTGTCTGCTGATAAGCCTGGACAAGGGCATAAAACTTTTGCTGCACCTGTTTCAAAAAAAAAAAACAAAAAAAAAAGAAAAAAGAGACTCTGAGAACTGATGCTTGTCGGATTTTTGCTGTCTGCTGTCACTTGCCTTGTTGTCAGTGTTCACCTCTCCGGGTAGATTCATCGAATTAAGCTCTTAATTGCCGCAATAAATTCGTGCAAATTCTCTACGCGCTTCAGCTGGGAACAATGTTCCCACATTTTGTTGTAAAATGTCGCAGTAATTGGC
The DNA here is from genome assembly GCF_018902025.1 of Drosophila willistoni. Lineage (NCBI taxonomy): Eukaryota > Metazoa > Arthropoda > Insecta > Diptera > Drosophilidae > Drosophila > Drosophila willistoni. Next base: position 6,973,928 of record NW_025814056.1, read on the forward strand.
CGTAATTGCCTAGCGTTTTGCCGTTTTACCCTAGTCATACTCACTGTTTGACTTTTCTATTATTGTATCGGGCATTTGTTATGCTAATTGTTGTTGTGTTTTTCTTTTGTGTTTGTTTTTTTCTCTCTTTTTTTTTTTTTTGCACTTGTCGCTTTCAACTTGACCCATAAATTGCACCCGGTGCGGGCGGTATGAGTGAAATCCCAGTTGATGTGACAAATTGCCGTTCAACTCCTTTGAGAGTCTGCTTTAAAAATTCATAACTCATACGCCAGGTGGGCCAACGGTTGGCATACCATTCATCCACCCATCCACCCATCCAACCAACCAACCCATCCACGTGGCAGGCAACCACATGAGGTAGCTAATCATGATTAATTTGCGTCAATTTGCTTGAGCTATTTTTAGTCAAGTGCGGAATGTTAAAAAGAGAGAGTGAGAGAGGGGGAAAGAAAGTGAGGGAGATGGAATACATTTCAGTTGAGTTTCCTGTAAACCATGTTTAAAGTGTTTTGTATTTTCATGTAAAATAATATGAATAATGTATGTATGAACATACATATATGTATATATACATTGCCACTATTTACAATCTGTGTATGCCCAGCAACTACACATATCTACGGTTTTATGCTGTTATCTGCTTGTCAGATTTCTTGGGAATCCCCACAACTGTTACGCATATCCACATGATTAGATCGTTATCCAACTAGATGATGTGGGAGCAATGGAAGGGTCAACAATAAGCCGCTTAACTAAATTCTTTTATATTTTGGCAGAATAAAAAAACTAAATATATTATATATTTACCTTTGTGCAGCATCTAAAAATAGAAAAATTAAAACTTAAAAAAAGAATATGCTTTAAATACTTGGATTTCGGCATGCATAGTTAATACTACCTACTTATATTTTATGTTATTTATACGCGTGTTTATCATTAGCTTGTCTTTGGGTCAATCTAAAGACTTTTTTTCTGTTTGGGAAGAGATTTTCGTTTATTGATTTATGCGACATTCCTTTCATTGTTTTTTTTCTTTTCTATGTTTTCTTTTTCTTGCAGTTACAAGAAATTCCACTTCATTCGGCAGAGACGAGTAGCAGAAAAGGTTCTGGTGCTATACACAATTAGCTGATGTGAATGGGTTGGAGACAAAACAAGGATAACGACAAAAGACAACAACTCAGTCATCCGTTTACGGAAACCACAAGCAACTTGTAGAAAACTTTGCCTAGACCCGACAGCAACACAGAGCACCGCACAGACAAACAAATCCAACAAATGTCGGACACAACATCTTTCGAAATGGGCTCGGCCTCAGATCGGCCACCAAATAGATTCCAAGTGAATCCAGTCAATGGCAACAGCCGCAAGTCACAGAACCCGCCACCCGATGGGGCCGATGCAGCGGGCGGTGACAGCGATGGGCCACATGAAGTTTATCGCCGGCTGACCAACATTGATGGAGAACTGCTCGACGACGATACATTCGATGCGACACAAATGCTAAACAAACAGCAGCCCCGACAGCAGAGGTAAGTAGTTGGGTGTGGGTTTAAGTCGGGTTGCCTTTGCCCATTGTGTCCTTTTTGGCAAAAGAATGGAAATTTTTGGGCATTTTTGTGTGTGTGTGTGTGTGTGTGTGCTTAATTTGCTGTTGCTTTTGCTGCCTGCTGGCCGTTTCCTGGGCTCTTTTCTTTTTCCATTCCTCTGGTCTTAATTATGACCTTGTTATACGCTTTAAGAGGCGTCATTTGCATTTTCTATTGTATATTTGAGGCTATTGAAAAAAGATAGCATACTTTTTAGGGCGGGCCATACTCACTCGTTTATCACACAAGTTGAAAGACAAGTTGTGTGTGTGTGGGTCTGTGTATGTGTTTTCTTTGACCATTTAATCATTCACGCCTTATTTATTTCAATAAATTGTAATTCCTTTTGCCCAACCAGTAAGTGCAGAGTGCCTCATCATTCAAAATTGATTAAATTTTTGAGGCATTTCATGGCGAGCATCTATCAAATTACCAAAAGTTTGCTGACCTGGCCCATGTTCCATGTTTCACGCCCCGTGCCATTGAGCCAAGCAGCCAGCAGGTTCAACAAACAGAGCCTTATCCTCTCCAGTCTCTAGTCGAGGGACAAAGAATCAAAGGAGCAAAGCTGCAACAGCAGCAGCAACCAATTTTAACAATGCCACCAATCACAGACAACATAGTAATAGCAATCATTTGCGCTTGTGTTCACTCAGACCATCGTCAAAAAATGTAGCAAAACATTGCCAGTGGACAGCCAATTTGCATAGGCATGACCATGATGGTCATGGTCAATGGCCAAGGTCACAAAATAGTCACAATAATAGATAGAGGAGATAAAGAATATATTTTGGCAATTTAACATATCGAATTTTATTTAAATTCTAATTTGAATTTACCCATTCTGCTCCCTGCTCCCTACTGCTTCTTTGTTAAATTGTTATAGCCAATTTGAAAATGAATTTAAATTCCTAGGTAACTAAATGGAAAATTTCATTTTTCAAGGAAATCCATTAATCGGCTCATATGATTTATTCATTGACTCAGCATAATGCCTTTATGCTATTTTCACCCACTGATGGCAGACGTAGGTAGAAGATTTTAAGCTTCAAAGCTCTTTGTGAAGAGCTACTTAAATTTTTAATTATATTTCCTTTTGCACAAATATCCGACCAGTCTAGTACTACTCCCCAATTGCCGTTTCCCAATCGTTACCACTTTCCAAAGCCACGCCAATTATATCAATTTCATTTATTGACAGACAATCATGCGTGGCTTCATTTATGTGCGAAGCTGCACGCTTGCGGCTGCCATTGCCTGCCATTGCTTTGACAGGCATTTGGCCTGACGTGCCAGACGCACGCAGACCCATAAAAACAATGATTCAAATACTACATATATCACTATACATCATACGAATACCATATAGGTTTATATACATACACATATATGTGTGTGTATATATCATATGAATAGCTGGAGGCCATTGAGTAAAGTCGATTGGTTAACTTAGCCAAACCAAAATGCACCCAAAACAAAAGAAAACAAAACCATAAAAAATAAATAAAAAACAAATACTAAATATTCGACTCAATGAATACCGATTAGAAAAATGTTTTATATCAGTAAAAATGTAAAACAAATTATTCAGTTTATATTTAGGACAATGCAACAAAATTCTTTAGAGGTAATTTTTACTTATGATAGATTGAAGCCTTCGCTTAACACGGTCTCTTTTAACATAAACTTGATCTTACACGATTATGAATTCGCCTCAATGTTATTCGATTAAATATATGGATTTTAGTTGAATTAAATTTTCAAATGGGTTTTGGCTTTCGTGGAATATTTAATATTTTGCATTCTCGCACACCGTAACATCTAATTCTGTAGTTTTTGGTGAATGATTCCAAGATCAGACAATCGATGATGTGCAAGAAATGATGGATGATCGATTCTACAACGATATATTATAAGAGCTTGAAACGATTTTTTATAAAAACTTAACAAACAGCTTGATGTCGTCTGCTGTCTAAACGAAGTAACATTTGACAAATAAAAATGTTTAAGCATCTGTAGAAATCTTCAAAAGTAACCCCCGAAGGTCCATGTCTCGTTTAACACGGTATTTACTAGGAATTTAACCCAAGTATTTAGGCAGGGCCAGGTGTCAGTCCTATATCAGTCATATTTCTGAAAATCTAAATTGGATTATGGTCTGAGTTCAATAAATCTTACTTTGCTAATCAATCCACAGTTGCAATGGCCTTGCCACTATACTATTTGGAGATTCCCACTACAAGAAAAGAAAAAAAAAATAAAAGAATATGAAACATATTATTCAATCTATTAAATGAATTAATTTGTGTAAGAATAGAGACAAAATCGTCACACCTTCCTATTTATCTAAAATCAAAACTGCCAGAAATTGCCAACCGCCCTTAAATTGCAGTGCCTTCTTCTTCTAGGCTAAGACAAAGTGAAAATAATACTCAATTGATAATAAATTAATACGAAAAAAGTAAAGAATAGTTTGCAATTAAACAGTTTTCATATTTTTAATACATATTTCATTTCCGAATTGTCTAAGCATAGTTTGAGAATTTTTACTTTTAAAAGCGACGCTTTTGCGTATATCCTGATACAAATTTTTAAAGCATCGTTTTATCTAGGAGATGTGCTAAATATCATCATTTTGTTTAAAAAGTACAAGACAATCATTTGTTTTTTCTGAACATAACTTGGAAATCCTTGACTTCTTGAGTAATAATTTTAGTTTCGCTCTAATTTAGCGCGCAAGAAACTTTCCAAAATAATCATGGAACTTGTATAAAATTTCATCATCGAATGGAAATTTCATAAATGAATAATAAAGATAATTGGATGTGTTACCAAGGAAGTGTAGTGTTGCGTAACGAGTAAAAGGAGAGGCATTTTTGTTGAAAAGTTTCATCCAAAATGCGAATACAGCAAGTTCGAAGAAGCCCTAGAACGGAATTCAATTAGTGGGTATAATCAGCAGGGAATCAGCACGTTATAGCCATCCAGGCATGCAGCATATCATTGACAACGAACACACATTTTACACACTCTGGCACACAGCAGGCATGTGGTTGAACTCCCCCGCCTGTCTGGCTTAGTGGGTGGTATCCTGTCCTGTCCCATCCTGTCCTGGGGGTCGTCTACTTGCTGTTGATGCCAGCTGGTGGTGTCAGAACCGCTACTTATCTTATATTTGGTTTTTTTTTTCTTTACACAATGTATAGCAATCAGAAATTGCAAGTTTCGGATTTGGCATTGAATGGAAGCAGCAAAGGAATTCAATTTCATCCTATAATGAAATCTATTGGTTTTAGCTTTTTAAATTGACCAGTCAAAACAAACGAAGAAGTGATCGATTGACACGCTTTGTGTGGTTGTTATTAAATTTTAGAAAAAATTAATGTACTCATTGTCAGTTTTTTCTCAGTAATTTAAATTTGTAAACTCTAATGGCTAGAGGGGAAGGACTGGACATTCATTCATTGTGATATCCATAGCAATTTGAAGCTTTCCGCCTAATTAAAGCCGCAGGGAGATAAACTCAAAGGGAAAAAGAACGCCATGGAACCCTTTTCTAAGTTGTTTTTCGTTTTTATGCTCTTATACATTTTCTTTTTTGTTGTTTGTTGCAGGCAATCCATCAAGAGCAGTTTTCGCGACAAGGATAAGCCATCGCGGTTCAAGGATCTACAGACAACGACACGCTTTCAAGTGGATCCCCTAAATAATGAATCGGATGACTCGAACGATTCGCAAGAGGAGCGTGAACTCTTGGACAATGAATATGATACAAAATATGGTAAAAGTTTTCGGTCAGTTTTGCATTTGCTACAACACATTCCTAAAGCAAAACAAGTTATTCGATTCTAATGTTGAATACTTTTTTGTTGTTTCGTTTCTTTTCATTTTCTTTTGTTTTTGGGGTTTGTAGACATTTTACCCGTGAGGCGTTGCCACGTTTGGATAACTATCGTAACATGATGTCAATACAGGCTGCCTATCGTCCAACACTTGATGAGCTACATAATGCTACACTTGTCGGCAAGGTAAGTGCCAAGTATAAAACAGACAAAGAGGGAGAGAGAGAGAGAAAACATGCTCGTTCTTTCTTACACAAAAACATAACTTTCTCAGTCCTGTTTGCTTATCCAATGAATGACCCTTGGCTTGGAAAATTCGATTTAAATGAATATTAATGCAAAAGCCATAAACTGGCAATGGCCATGCGCTGACATTGGGTAAACTGTCATGGCAGGGGATAACGCCTTAGCATATGGTATGGGGAAATCGAACCCTTAGGGGCAACAAATAACAATTTTGCAGGCACCATAAAATAACAATACGCCATGCTTTACGAGTGTTTAGTGCGCCGCAGTCGAAATTTAAATTTATTTTCCGCAATGTCAATTCAATCGATCGATTGGTATTCAGTATTCAGTATTCGGTATTCGGTAGGAAGGAACATCTCTCCACATGGGATGTCAACCGTGCTCAGTCTTAGAAGAGCCATTTGCCTTGTCGTGACTTGGCATGCCATTGGTATCTCAACCTGTGGCAGGGTCGTTAGCCGCCATTACATTGCAGTAGCAGCAGCAACAGCAACACCAAAATGGTCTCTGAGCTCGTGGTAAATTCATACTAATAAACAGCAATTGGACTTGATTTTCATAGTGGTGAGGGATTTGGAAGAATGAGTGATTGGGGGTGTCAACCATTAACCGCAGAGAAGCCGAAACACATCTAGAGTGGGCGATTTAATTAAAGTTTGTGCCACAAAAAAAAAAAAAAAAAATCAACCAACCAACCACTCAAACAACATCAACAGGTCGCCTCCCCATCAACCACTACAGGCTTCGGGGCCTTTGACTTTTCATTTGACTTTTCAGCGTTGCATTTGAGAAAAACTTTTTCATTTTGTGTTTACCTCCCATCCTACCACTCCCCCTCTCTCTCTCACTCTCACTCTCCCTTTCCCATTTATATTTGTTGCGTTTGTTGTTTTCAATTTCAAAGTTCACTTGCAATCAATTGGCACTAATTGATTTCAACACGACTTTAAGAAAGTCTCTTGATATTGAGGTTGTTATTTGTTGATGCATTGTTTTTTATTTGCCAATTGAGTACAAATAAATGACTCAAAAATTAGCCAAACAATAAAGAATTATTCTTTCAGTTACCCTTTGTTGGTATTGTCCACGCATATGTAGCTTAAGAAGAAGAAGAAGAAGAAGACTGCATTTAATACTCTTTCCCACTTTTCATAAATTGAGTATAAATTCATTCAATTTTTAATAACACATTAGATGTCTATAGAGCAAACGATATTATATATAGGGTATCTACAAGTCTTCTTTGATTTCAATGTAGAAAGTTTTCTTATAATATTTTTCTCTGCTTTTGTCGTGTCTATAATTGCATCTCACAATCGATTTAAGCCATGATTTGGCTATGGATCTGTGTGGATATTTATTAAGTTCAGGACATAACAATGACTTTTGGTTAATTAAAAGTGACTTGACCTAAGCCAAATAATTCGATAATTTAATATTTAAATATCTGTAGTCATGATGTGGTCGTCGTGCTGTTGCTGTTGCTGTTGCTTAATTGCTTTGACATCATCCCGCAGCCAGAGTTCAAAAGTTTAATTGGCTCAACTGGTGTTGCGGTGACTCTGTGGCGTATGATTAATTTGGCTAAGAAAATCATGACAGGGCCGCATCGTTAGCGCGGGTGGTTGAAACGTAACGAAATGAGCAATGGAGATGCGATATATTATGCCTCCCTCTGGGGAGAGAGATTGAGAGCGAGAGTGAAAGAGATATTCATGCCAAGGTCATTAAATTTTCAAGTTTCCCTATGGAAAGCATGGGCCAAAATAGAGATGGCTCAGAATATAGAGAATGGGAATGCTAATGGGGATGGGGACCGGCATGACATTTGAGCAGTCATTTATCACTAGTAGACAGCTTTATTGAAATTTTGAAAAACCCAGTTACCGACACACACCCACCCGCCCACACACTACCCGCCCACACTACCCCCACCTGGTAACACTCCTCCAATTTCCATTTAACATTTTCCATTTTGAACATAGAATACGCACAGCTTGACGCGCAATCAGGATCCGGAGTCGGGCATCATGAATGGCATGTTGAAATTTGGTTGGATCAAAGGCGTACTCATACGATGCCTGCTTAACATTTGGGGTGTCATGCTCTTCCTACGTCTCAGCTGGGTGGTTGGCCAGGCTGGCATCATCGAGGGCTTCATATTAATACTGACAACGACCGCTGTTACCACGATTACTGCGCTGTCGATGTCAGCGATAAGCACTAATGGCGTCATAAAAGGAGGTAGGTAGTAGTAGTAATATGCCTCCATGTCCCATGCCCAGCAAAAGTTGTCTAATCACCTGTATCTATATATGTGTTTAGGTGGCACCTACTACATGATATCACGTTCACTGGGCCCTGAGTTTGGGGGCTCCATTGGGCTGATTTTCTCGCTAGCAAATGCCGTCGCTTGTGCCATGTATGTGGTTGGCTTCTGCGAGTCCATGACGGACATGATGAAGGTTCTGGGTTGGGAGATTGTTGATGGCGGCATAGCGGATGTACGCATCATAGGCTGTATCACCATATTGCTGTTGCTGATTATTGTTGTCGTTGGCATGGAATGGGAGGCCAAGGTGCGTATGATTAATTTACACTTCATCGCAGAACGCAACCCCATACCAATACCCATACCCATACCCATAGCCATACCCATCCCTTATTGACAGTTTATATTATTTAATCAAAATGCCACTGACTAACTGACTGACTGACTTCTTCCGCTTTAGGCACAAATCGGCCTGCTTGTGATTTTGTTGGTGGCCATTGCTGACTTTGTAATTGGCAGCTTCATTGGCCCAAAGTCCGATGAGGAAAAGTCCAGGGGTTTCATTGGCTATAATGGTAAGAGTGTTGCCGGATACCAATTTACATTGTTCGACATTTGGATTTTAATCAAATTTATGCCAAACAGCGACGCTGTTTCAAACAAATCTCTTTGCCGACTATCGCGAGGAGAAGGGTGTTCAACAAAATTTCTTCTCCGTGTTCGCCATTTTCTTCCCCGCTGCCACTGGCATTTTGGCTGGTGCCAATATTTCCGGTGACCTAAAGGTAAAATTGTTTGTCTCTATTAACTGTTGCCAACCCATCAACCCACACCTGTAACGAAACAAACTTTTCAGGATCCACAAAAATCAATACCCAAGGGCACAATCTTAGCGATTATTATCACCACGGGTACTTATTTGATAATGGTCCTGCAATGCGGTGGAGCTGTTGCTCGCGATGCTACTGGCAATGTTAGTCAGGCTCTGAATGGCTCCTATGAGTTTCTCAACTGCACGAACGGTGAGCCATAAATCAAACAAAGAAAAAACCCAATAGCAATATCATCTCAAGCACAAGCAAAAACAAAAATTGAAAACGAATTGAATTAATTTTACAGTTGTCTGCAAGTATGGCCTACAGCACTCGTTCCAGGTAATTGAGCTGGTTTCTGGCTTTGGCCCGCTTATCTATGCTGGCTGCTTTGCGGCCACCTTGTCCTCGGCTCTCGCCAGTTTGGTGTCTGCCCCCAAGGTCTTTCAGGTGAGAGGCATTAAGTTATGTTAAGTGTATTAAGTGTGGCTAAGTGAATCGATTGCCATTGCAGGCTCTGTGCAAGGATGAGCTGTATCCAAAGATTGTATGGTTTGCCAAAGGTTTTGGAAAGAACAATGAGCCAGTCCGTGGTTATGTTCTCACCTTTATTATTGCCACAGCGTGAGTTAATGCAAACATTTTGGCGGCTTTCTCTCTCTCTCTACATTAGATGCTTTCTTTTTTGATTTAGCTTCATTTTGATTGGAGAACTCAACTTGATAGCTCCGCTCATTTCAAATTTCTTTTTGGCCGCCTACATGTTGATTAACTTTAGTACATTCCATGCCAGTTTGGCCAAACCAGTCGGCTGGCGTCCAACTTTTAAGGTTTGTTACTAATCACTGATCGAATTTCTCTTAGCTGATTGTTAAATTGCATCTGTTATTGATAGTATTACAATATGTGGCTGAGCCTGCTCGGGGCTGCTCTTTGTGTGGCTGTCATGTTTCTGATTTCATGGGGCACGGCGCTTATCACCTTCTCTGTAGTGTTGGCATTGTACTTAATCGTGGCATATCGCAAACCGGACGTTAACTGGGGCTCCACCACACAGGCACAAACGTATAAGAATGCCCTAATGTCTGTTCAACAGCTGAACAATGTGGAGGAGCATGTGAAGAACTATCGCCCCCAGATTTTGGTGCTCTCGGGATTGCCAAATACACGTCCGGTCCTTGTTGACTTTGCTTATATGCTGACAAAGAATCTATCCCTGCTTGTCTGTGGTCATGTGTTGCGAGGTTCCAGCTCACAAAAGTATCGAAATTACCTGCAGGAGCGTGCCACTAATTGGTTTCGAAAACATCGCGTCAAAGGCTTCTATGCCCTGGTCGATGGCGAAGATTTTGAGGCCGGCACTCGAGCTCTTATGCAGGCCTCGGGCATTGGTAAATTGAAGCCAAACATCATTCTGATGGGCTACAAGACTGATTGGCAAACATGTGAGAATAAAGAATTGGAACAGTATTTCAATGTAATGCATAAGGTTAGTCCACCCTTCCACTCTGTCTGTTGCAAATCAAATTAAAACCATTGAATCATCTGTCCATGCAGGCTCTGGATATGTATCTCTCAGTGGCCATATTGCGTGTGCCCCAGGGACTCGACTGTTCACAGTTGCTTGGCTCACAGGATGGCAGCTGGAAGACCGCCAATAGCATTGGCCTGGCCGATGTGCCACGTACCCTGCAGCCGAATGAAAGTTCCGGTGATTTGCATGCCACTGAGAACAATGCACGGAATGCATTGAGTGGCAGCATTGATTCCCTTAGCCGGAATGTTTCACAAGGTGAGCTGAGCCGTGATTTCTATGGCGCTATTCAAAATTAATGTATCTATTTTTTGACTATAACTTTTTTGCATGATCAACAAACCACCAAAAAAAAAAAAAAAAACCAAAAACCCAAACCAAATCAATTTGCACCTTAAAACAATTTTATGCACTGCAAATCAATAATAATTTTTGCACAACAAAACAAAATCTATACACCACCAAACACCACAACCAATGACACGAAATGGCAAACCACATATCCTTAGAGGAACGCAGCCGTCAAGATATGTCACAACCGGAGAACGGCCTGAAGATGGTCAAATGTAAGTAGCCTTATGCCAAAAAGAAATTTTTGTGGAAGAATGTTGATGATGATGAATACATAAACCTTCTACCTTCTCTCTGCCTTTTCCTATCGTTTCGTTTCGTTTTTGTGTATATTGGGTAATTTCCTGGAATCCTCCGTAGTGCGATTCAAACAGAGCCTGCGTAGAATGCGCTCCTGGCCAGGTGCAGGTGAAGTTGTGTTTAGGCTAACATTTAGCTACGTGTCTTACTTGTACTTGAATGGAATGTGAAGTTGTTGTGGGCCGAGTAGGTAAATATTTACGAGTATGAGGCTACACACACACAAGAGCGTTACCCATTCCGTTGCCGTTTTCCAGCACCAGCTCCAGCTCCCACGCCCCCTTACCCCCAACCACGAAGAGTCCATCATCCTTAATCCTGGCTCGTTCGCTCCTTTACTTTCTCTTTTTGCCCGTCTGTTTGTGCATAATTGTCTTGAAGTTTTACAACCGCTGTGCTCATTAGGCCATAAACTTTTCAACAAATTAACGACATTTCCTAACATCCGACCCCCTTTAAAAACTAACCTCAAGTTATACCTCTCAGGAACTTGTCTTGGCCTTTTCTGAATATCTGCAGCTGTGGCCAACCCTTTTTTTTTTTGTTGCGTTCTTGGTGTTTCTTCCTGTTTGGCCAGAATGTTGTCGCCTTAAAAATTAATACAATGCTCGTAAATTTGAATTTGAAATTATGCAATATTCTGGTAAGCCAAGGGGACAGAGGGACAAAGCCCCAAGTTGTGCACTGTGTGATGTGATCCTTAGGAGCAGCATGTGCCTATTGTTTGCTTTTGCATAAACTAACATTACCCCACATACACACACATATATATGTATACATTTTGAAAAGGGGGAAATTTACCATAAAATATGACAATGAAAAGGGAAAGGGGCAAATATTAAACTACAAATTGAATTTGCGTATATTATGTAGTTATGATTGTGAGAATGAACGTCTTAAGCCTGTGCATGGATTGTTATGTTTACCATGTAATTTTAATTCTATAAGATTTCAAAGCATCATATGAACAAGATAATATTAATAATTTTACTACAATCAACACAGCCTCCAGCACAAGCGACTTGTCATTCATAGCTGGTAATCAGGTCAAAGACGTATCAGGATTGCCAGATCCACTTGAAGTCAATAAGACAACCAATGTGCTGGTAAGTAATAAGTGACAGAGAGAGAGAAGAGAATAGAACTAAATGCAAGCCATCCATTTTTCTTCTTTCTTTCTTTCTTTTTTTGTGCAGCCCAACACATTACGAAAATCAAAACAAAAACATGACGATCCAGCCTCGTTATACAAGGGTCCTGGCGGTGTTGAGCTACCCAAAGAACTGTTGGCCGACCTCACACAATTTACTCGTAAACGTAGCCATGCCGTCATCGATGTCTGGTGGCTGTACGATGATGGTGGCCTCACTCTGCTGCTACCCTACATTATAAGTACGCGACGCACCTGGCAATCATGTAAATTGAGGTAAGCATCGTGTGAATCTAACCAAAAATTGAGTTTATAAGCACAGAGAGTGTTCGTTTCGTATATATATGTATAAGTATGTATGTATGTTTGGTGGCTCCGGCTCTCGGTTGTGACTCTTCCTTCCATGCCTCTGGCTGGGTAAACAATTTACGCTTATCACTTTACATTTGGCGTTCCAGTGGGGCATATGCCCCCTAGCTACCACAAAAAAGTGGCTTCAAGGTCGACCAGGTCTCTGTTAAATGGATCTAATGAAGTGGCAAAGTTGATTGTTGCAGACACAGAGAGAGAGAGAGAGAGAGAGAGAGAGAGCGAGAAAGATATAAGCGATAGGCTGCACCATTAAATCGAACTCAATAAGCTTTAAAGCCTCAATAGAAAAAATATATATACTATATCTACATATTCACTTTTTAAATTACATTCAATCAACTTAATTTAGACTAAATATTTTACTACAAAAGAAATTGATTCTTTGAAGAATTTTAATTGCACCAAAATAATGATAAAATTTTGTATATTTTGGCCAATTTTGTTTAGAATTTGTTGCCTTTATATGTTTGGCAAGTTTGTGACTAAAAAAAAATATGCCCTTTGGTGAATGTAGAAACAATTTGTTAGTAGGTGCATTTAAATGCCATGGCAGCATTTAACTGGCAGTGAATTTGCTCTTATCTGACATGTTTTAGAACTCAATGATGTGGCAAATGAAATGATTACTATGTCAGAATTGTGAAAACTATATGGTATTTGCGGCATGCATACATAAATAGATAAATAAATATGTACATACATTATTTTCACATGAAAAGATGACACAAAATGAACATAAACATATTCTATTATGATTTATAATTGTGTGCATTTTGTGTTAACTTTCAATTTTTATATATTAATTTTTCAGAGTGTATGCGCTGGCCAATAAAAAAGCCGAACTGGAATTCGAGCAGCGTTCAATGGCCAGTCTATTGTCAAAGTTTCGCATTGATTATTCAGATCTAACATTAATACCGGATATAACTAAAAAACCACTGGAAACATCAACGCAATTTTTCAACGAGCTTATTAAGGACTTTGTGGTGAATGACAAGGATACAGAGAATGGACACAGTAGCAAGGCAACGCTCAATGACGATGACGGTACGTAAAATAAGGCCGGGACCCAAGGGCGATGGCAAAACATTATTATGCTGAATATCATTCATCTAATCATTTTGGTTATTCATAACAACATTGCAGCTTTCATTAGTGACGATGACTTGGTGGCCGTACAGGACAAGACCAATAGGTATTTACGTTTGCGGGAATATCTGCAGGAGCAGTCAACCAAATCGGATATGGTGGTGATGACACTACCAATGCCCCGAAAGAATATTGTCTCTGCTCCGCTTTATATGGCCTGGTTGGAGAGTCTAAGTCGTGATATGCCGCCCTTCCTGTTTGTGCGTGGCAATCAGACGAGTGTATTGACATTTTACTCCTAAAAGTAGACAGCGAATTTTTCTCAGTCCCACTGTCTCTTTCTCTCTCTGTCTCTATCTCTCTATTTCTATCTTTTTCTTTCACTCTATGTCTCTATTGTATTTTACTTACTCACAAATACAAACACTCGGACACTCACACACAATCACAGTTATTGCTATTAGTTATACAAGTATTTTTTATATCTAGCTGTACCATCTCTGTACATACACCCACACACTCCCACACACACACACACACTACGTTATATACATACTTATATTTATATACAAACATACATATATACCTACTAGTAGTATGTACTTGTGTATTTGGCGCACAGCAGCACACTCAACGGTAAACGAGAGGATAACAACAACAATAACGACAAAAAAAAAACTACAACAAAAACAGCAATATGACCATTAATAATATTCAATGCATAAATAAGTAACTGTATAAAATCATGTTGTCCCTCCACCATAGCAAAACACACACACACAAACACACACACAGTTTCTTCTTACAGATTTTCAATTTTCAAATTGTTGTATGTAATTTACCTTGCTCGATAATAAGGAAGTCATATTCTCATCGGATTTGATCAAAATTAATGTCAATTTTTGAATTTTAAATTATAATATGAAAATAAAGACAAAGCTTTTTAACATCGCCAAATAATTGTAGAGCTGAAAATTGGGTATAATTCATATTGTTTACTCAATTTCCTAAGTTCTAAGTTTAGCCAACGATTTTAACGGTTTCCGGAATTTCAAACTCGACTTAGAAAATATGGTAAAATTTGCTTTGCTTTTGAAGGTTCAAAAAAATATATATAAATTACTTACTAAAATTGTCGTACTTGTTCCCTTAGAAATTCCAGAACCCCCTCCATCCACTCCCTTGCTTCAACACCCGACGTGCCTTGCCAAACAAAGAAGAAGTCTTTGTCAGAAATTAAAGGCAATTTTAAGTAAATTTATTAAACAAAAAAAAAAGAATTTAATATTTTACGATTTAATTAAAAATTTGAATTATTTATGAATTTTGCCAAAGATGTATTACTAATATTAATATGCTTAAATAAAGATCTAAAAATAAAAGAAGACAACTGAACTTGGTTGATGCATTTAATTTGCTGATTGTGTGCATTCAATTAGTTATTTATTAATTGATAGACTAAATAAGTGCACCTAATGTATCGAATTGAGCGTACTATACTTAAGCTGACTAATTAAGGCCAACAGATTCTGTTGGGCTGCTGGACTGTTTGGCATATTAATTTCTTCATTTTGTCGCTTCAACTATTGAATTGAGTTTGTTTCTTATTTGGAAGGCATTGAGGGTTACTCTGTTCGAATTCAATGAGCCTGACACGAATGTGACTGGGATCCCTTTAGTGCCGTTTTGGTGACGGTGCTCGTAACAGCGCAATTGAATTTATTGCCCGTTACTATGTAATTTCTGTAATCCCTATACCGTTTCCACTCCAATACACTTTAGATGGAATTGTTTAAGAAGCAAAAAGTACAAAAAACATTGCTAGAAAGTTGCTTTTCTGTTTTTGTCCTTATTTGGATTTATTTTGTTGGTGCCACAGCAAAGAAAAGAAGATTTTTGAATTAAAATTGAATTGGATATAATGTTCGATAAGGTAAAGTGCGCAACCTTTTTCGTTTGGTTTTTGTTTGTGATTGACACATTCCCTAATAGGATAGCAATATAAATCCGACGTACAGGTAAGTTTGAAAATCTCTCTTCAATTGCTAAATTATTGGGTAATGGTTGTTGCTTCTCAATGTGTTCAGATTTCATGTGTTTCTTAGTTAAACAATTTGGTTTATGTTTATAATTGGTTGATCCTTTACATGGGTCATCATCATGACACAAAGCGTAAGCAATATCATTTGCATATGGAAATGTTACTTGGAATTCGATTGATAATGGAAATGTAATATTTCAGTAAGAGAAACTGTTCATTGTCAATGAGATTTCCTTTTCATGTGAAAGTGAAATTGGGTTTTCTTGGAAAACCATTGTCATACACCCACATCATACTCCTTCCCACCTTTTCAATGTCTTACTGGAAGTCAATTTAAATGCCATTGCGTGCCATTTTAAGCGGTAATTCAATTTCCCGCTATAAGACACGTAGATACTTACAAATATGTACATACATATTATATGTACGACCCTATCTGATTATGGTTTGTCTTAATACCTATATAAATGAAGGCTCGCTGGCCAAAAGGCAATGCACTTGTTGATTTTTTGCTCTGTTTGCTTTCGTTCTCGAGCGTGAAACATAAATAAATATTTAATGCTGAAGCCATTGACAATGGGAGTAAGTACAAGTACCCGCTTTCCCCGCCAAATGAAAAGTGTCTTTCGAACGGGCAACAAACTCTCAAAGGGCAAACTCGTGTCCACTTTCATTTTCCAATACTAAGTGGTAGACATTTTCTTCTTTCGAAAAGCAAACATCAGATAATTTAATGATTTTATTTTGGACACATGTGGTGCACATTTCCATTTTTTCTTTTCTTTATTTTTATATTTGTGTGAGTGTGTGTGTGTGTGTATATGGGTTTCTTTTTTTGTGGTCATAGAAAGAGTCTTTTTGATGTAAATATAAGCAGTCATTGTGGTATACATAGATGTACATCGGCATATTTATTGTGCTTTAAGGACCAAAGAAAGTAGGTAAATGTGTCCGAAAGATGCCATCAGCCATTCATTACTCAATGCTCAAGCGACAATGAACTCATTTCTGTATGTGTATTTAATTGAATAATTTAACTGGAAGTCAACTGAATTAGTAGAAAACTGATTTCAAAGGCTAGAGTTTATTAAGTTTGTCTAATAAGTTTAAGAATATGGCCAAGAAATTTGGCAAGTCTTTTGTTTCTTAAAATCTTTATTTAAGTTTATAGATAAGAATCGTTAAACAAATTTGCCAAATTCAAGCGAGAAACAATTTCATCTTTTCAAAAATTATTCCTGAGAAGCAAAGCAGCTGATCCATGTACATATCAGACGTAGATAATTAGAAATTAGAATTTTCAGAATTCTCCCACATCACATAACATAACATGCATGGATTTTTTTGTATGCTTGCGTGCGTATGTGTTTTGTGTGTGTGTATTAACTACACTAACTTAGGGCGGCACACCTAAAAGTATGCAGCATACAAAAATGGAATTATCCCTACTCAAAGTAATGTGGCATTAATTTGACAAGACTATGTAGGTAGTATGTGTGAATGTTTGTGTTTTGTAAGTGTGTGAAACTTTGTACATATATACACGAAACACTTAGCCAAGTGTGAGTTTTTGTGTGTTATTTCAAGCCTGGGGTTGTGTGCTCTTGTAGGCGTGTAATAGCCTAAGTTTCACAGGCGCTTAAATCAATTAAGTTTTCGTTGCAGCTTTATAAGAATGAAAATACACACACACACAGACACACACAAGATTATATATGTATATAATATATATACACTAATATAGCGACAAATGAACTCGTGCGTTGTTCCATAGTTGCGTGTGCCTTGACATGACATCCATCTAGTTATCCAACGAGTTGGCAGCCGTTTAAACACTTAAACACTACGTGCTAAACTTATTGGCCATGTCATATATGTGGCCAAACGCAGATCCCTCCCCTCCACGGCAAGCCACCACTCCCACCCCCCCCAAACACAAAGTTAAAGTTTATCGCAACAACAAGCTTAAGTACACAGGCAAACTTTATTATTTGATTGGCCAAGCATGTCAACACATTGTGTTCTCGATTTCTGCCTCTTTTTTTCGAATGATAATTTTCATTTCAAGAGCATTTTCACTTATTTTTTGAAAAGAGAGCGATTGAGAGAGAAAGAGTAAGCATATCAAATGAGACTGAAAGGAAATGAAAGGCTTCCAGGAATAACAAGTAGAAGCGAAAGCGAAGAAGAAGAAGAAATTGCAATCCTATCATCAATTTAAAAAGAAGAAAAAAAAATTGTTTGTATGATTGAGTTTTTGGAGCAAAACTGAGAATTTAGTAGATATGTGTATATAGATATGTGCAGTGGCGCATCCACAGAAGGGATGCCAGCCAAATGTAAGCTTTACATTGCTAAGAAACTTTATATTTGTATATTATATGCAAATTTGTATCAACGAATGCTGAATAAATTTGTTCATTAAGTTATTTTGTATACGTGAAAAGCAAAACTAAATCCCGAAAACTGAAAACGTCATAAATTCGTGGCCACCATAGTATATGTTGCGTCTGAATTGCATTCAGATTGATTCAAAGGAGAGAAAAGAGTTTGAAATACTTTCTACACTGTTTTTGGCTTTAAATACAAATTTTTGGAGTTTTCGAATTGCCATAATTAACAACGTATCTTATGATAAAACTCTTTAAGGTTCGATTATTGAATTTTCTTTTCTGTCCTCAGTATCTATACATGTAAGTGGCATGAGAAAGACGGGGTCAAGGATATGAAAAGATGGATAAGCTGCTCTACAATCCGACCTAATTTATCCCTCCAAAAGTTTTTCTAAGATCCGCCACTGAGTGATTTTATGCGTGTGTTTGTGTGTGTGTTTTTTTGTTGTGTGTGTTACTTTGTGGGTAATATACAGCCTTGTAGTCGTCATCGTCATCGTCAGCGTCTTTGTCGTTTTATGAGTTTCACGCTTTTGGCAACGGCTGTTTCGCTTTGAAGCTTCAAACTTCTCTTCATAAATCTTATCAAATTTTTCGTTTTTCCTTAAATTGAATGTGCTGCTCACACACATACAAACACACACACACATATAGACATACGCTGCGGTTCTGGTGTTATTTGATTATCGCTTTGACTTGTGTGCTTTATACATCAGATGTATGTATGTATGTATATATGTATATGCAGACATTCATACATACAGATATAAAGTATAAGACATTTTCCTCTAACGGCAAAGATTTTCATTAAATTGAATGAAAAAAGTTTTGTCTGTGTAAATAAAACGAAATTACACACACAGACATCATCTTATATGTATATGTATGTTTGCGCCTGTTTGTGTGTGGCTGTGTGTTTTTGTGTGGGTATCTAGATAATTGATGTTTGGCTGATGTGGCATTTGTTTGTTAATTCGCCCACTCTAACCCACTGACCCACCCACATCACTGCATCTGATTTATACGCATCTAAATCACAATCTCGACAACAGCAGCAGCAACAACAACAAGATCATAAAAAAAAAAAAAAAAATGAATAACACCTTGACCCTCAAACATTTTGCTAAATTCACACAAATAATATTTTTACTCTCAAAATCCGCTTAGCTTACTTAGTGAGGGCAAGCAGCTAGGACGGGCAGCAGTCTGAGGCAGTGAACCATATTGTAAAATTTTTTGTCGATTGGTCTCTCAAATTGTTTGCTAAGCCGCTTTTCAAAAGTTGTTAATGCCCAAATGACAGATTTTCCGCACTGAACGGAAAAACATTAAAAGCGTATTGCGAAATTTGATGGGGGGAAGTGATGGAATTATATATATAAATTATTCCCCAGACCTCTGGCTAATTTCAGTCCACAGTTATGTATATTCTTTATTGCCACTTTCATCTACTTTAGCTGGGAACAGCCTTTTTACAAGCGTATGTGTGTGTGGGTGTTTCTTTTAGCGAATTGGGATTTTCCTATCGATAAGACAATTGAAATGCTAATGCTATTAAACCAATTAGTAGGTCTAAGCGATAACCTTAAGATAGAAGGAGAAAAATAACAAAAAAAAAAAGAACGTCAAGAAAACAGGAAGCAAATTTTTCACGCACCGAAGGTGCCACACTCTTGTGGAGTTTTCATATGCATTTGCTTACCAAATTTATACCGAATCCTATTTGCATTTCTTTAAATGTAAACATTTTTTCTATTTTAAAATGTAATCACATGTTTTTGGCATGGGTTATTGCAATGCAATCCCATTAAAATTTCAGCAAATAAATAAAGAAAAATAAACAAATTTGATAATTATAAGTAAGGGAAAAGATACCCAAAGGGTCATGCATATCAGCTAACGTATGCATGTTATACATACATATGTATGTATGTACATATATGCCCCATTCAGATGGAAGAAGAGCTTTTAAGCTTAATGCACTCGTATTTCAATCTGAGCATATGTCAGTTGTGCATGAGTTCTTGGTAAATTTGATAAGCTCTTTAGCTCTACAAGTGTTTCCATTTTACGTTTCCAGAATTTTCAGTTTCAGTTTCACTTTGACTTTTTTTTTTTTTTGCAATTCGAGCTAGCACTTTAACCTCTATCAATATTTCATTTAAAGCAATTAAAAATTGAAGGCACGCATAGGCCCAGCTCAAAGAGTGTTGCCTGCTTTCAGGCGGCGACCTTCATAACATAAATCACCAGAACCAGAACCAGAACGAAAAACCGAAACGAAACGAAATGAAACACAAACACGTGCCCGTCGTAAAGGCAACTCGCGCAAAAGTTAAGCTGTCAGCTCGTTGAAGTAAAGGCAAACGTAGTGGAATTGGTGGCCCTGTAACATGGTTTGGGCTTGGGTTTGGGTATTAAGTTCGGTAATTGCAAATTCCAGGCCACACATTGTAGTCCTAAATCAAACGCGAGGCGGAAGCACATTAATGCGACCACAATTGCATAAAATTATCACGCAATGCCATGGCCCGAGAGTAAGATAGACACACGCCACTGTCGTCGACATATCCCTGTGTTTGAGTTACATGCAATATTTTCACAGGGTTCCTCTTTCTTTTCCCGTCCCCCATCCCCTATCCAGTATATGCATAGCTGAGCATTAGGCTTTATAGATTCAATTTGCCTCTTATTGTTAGACGTGGTATAGTTACTTATTGTTAGTTGTTTCACTTTTAAGTAATAAGAAATTGTAATTAATCTCTGTAAACATAAAAAACATCTAGTTCATGATTATAGAGCATTATGGAAATGGAAATGGTTCATAAAATCATTTTAATCGAAAGGATATTCAAATTTCGTCATTTTTCGCATTAGCCAACTTTTCTGTTTGTTTGTGTGTGTTTTTTTCGGCTTTTAATTAAAACACTTTTAGACCTACCGGCAAGAGTCTGCCAAGTTTGGCAAAAAGTCAAACGCAAATATTGGCAATGACTCTGGTAAAAACAAAAACCAAACCAAACCAAAAAAAAAAACACCGCTACGTAAAAACTTTTCAATACTTTTTGAGCTAAAGTTAATTGACCCACACTGACTTGACGGAAAATTTCATTGGATTTCATTTAGTGGAGTGCTGAAGGGTCAGGTGGAGAGTTTAAGGAGGAGACAGCAGCAGCGTCAATGCATAAAATTTAAAAAATTCACTTTGTTTTGTATTCGACATAAACTCGTATAAATAAGCATATAAATATTTTGATGCTGTTCCTGGAAATAACAATAGGACGAAAAAGAGAGAGAAGAAAACGAAACAACAACACAAAAATGTGAAAATAGAAAAAAGGCAAACAGCACCATTGGCAACAAATAAACTTTTGTTTAAAATAAATTTGTTTGCCCTTCGCCTAGCGGGGAATACGTACATGTATACATATGTATGTATGTATGCATAGTAGAACATGGCCCACAGAATGCCCTTTGGAAAGTCCCCAAGTTGCCCTAAAGTGACTCGTCGATTGCGTCCCACAATGTGAAGCCGCATTCCAAACAAATTTCCTTTAAGAATTCGTATATTTTTTTTGTTGTTTTTTACAGTCTCCATTTCATATTCGTTTTTTTTTTTTTGGCAAAACTTGTGGGTGGAAGATGCTACCAGGTGCGGAATCAATACATAGATCATTTGGCCCAATCGCTAAAATGAATTATCAAAGATAATACTTTAAGTGTTTGGATGACTATCTTCTTCATTTTTGTATACGTGATGTGAAGTTGAATGTAAAGTATTAGTTTCTATTTATTGACTTGCTAAATCCCTTCCTGGTTTCTGTTCTAGGGCAATAAGATCTTAATAAAAATACACATACATACATATGATTATGTGGGTACATTCCAGGCGAAATCTATTCCAGGCCAAATATTCTCTTAGACACGAGTTTAGCGCATATAACACAAAATTTATATATATATTAAAACTTTAGTTCTGTTAATGCTCAATGCTTGGAATATCACGTCCAGCGCCTGTCCAGGACTTTGTCCATGTCCATGTCGCATATCCATTTTGAGTGTGCTTGAGTTTGCTTGACCCACGAATGGGCATTGGCAGTGCAGTAATCATTCATATTACTTAATGTCGTGCAACATGCTTTTGAATTATTAATTTTTTGCTTAGCCAGTTTCCTAGCCACGTGCCCTATGAATTTGCCACTTTCTGCCAGTTGGCTTCTTCTGGTTTTCCACTTTCCATTTTGGTACTTGGCACGATTTGTGCTTCGCGTTCCGCCAGATGCTTAAATATAACACTAAACATTTTTAATGAAGCCTGAAATCGAAAGTTTACGTTCTTTACGTTCTTTTCATCTTGTCGTCATCGTGCTCATTCTCATTCTCATCTCCATCCTCATCTCTCATCCTCGCCCTCGTCCTTGTGCTCATCGTGCTTATCCTCGAGGCGTGGTATCCAGTTTACTGCTATCCGACAGAAAACGGAAGCGACAATTGCAATGTTGTGTTGTCACGTGTGAGTTGTAAAATAGCAAAGAAGGACAATTTTTATTTTGTCATCTCTTCCGGCTTATTTCTAAAAACAGAAAATTTGTTGTGACATGAATTTCGCGAATTAAAACCAGAATGAACAAGACCGACTAAAAAGGACGAAGGGCGCGTGGGTGACGCCATTGCCTGAGTGAGTAACGACACATCAGTGGGGCAATGCCAGAACAAAATCTTAATTCTCCCAAGACTCCTTGCCCCCCTATATATGTACACCCACTCCACTTCCACTCAACTGGTATCCGCCTTGCCACAACTCACTTGGAGCATAAGCCTCACATGTGGCATTAGCATGTTATTTATTTACCACTCTCAACATGTTGTTTTCCCACTCCCTTGCTCACTATGCCTGAAGCATTCGTTTTTATTCTCATTTATTTTACCCAGTCGCATCTGGTACGAGTTTGTTTTTATTCTCGTTTCGAGTAAAATTATAAAATAAAACCCAAAAATGGTCTAAACAATTGTTTCTTGATTAATTGCACAGTAAATTTATTACGAAATCTTGCAAAAATGTTCGGCATTTCAGTTTTCAACAGTTTTTTTTTTTGGTTTTTGTATATTCAACGAAAGTGTAATACTGAATTCGGTAAACAAATATCCAATTTGAAATAGAAACTTCATGTGAATTATGATTTTCCTCTCTATCAGACATTATCTGTGAATCTACCGCAAACGCAACTAGTGCACAGTGATCCCTACGTCGATAAACTACAACTAAAATGCTAGAGGATTGTTTAGTTTATTCAGTTTTTTGGTTTCCGCAAATGGACCACTTTTTAAACTCAATAAACAATATAAACATTTGAGTAAAGTTTTAAAAAGTCAATTGCTATTAGAGATATGTACGAGTACATTCAAAACGCAAAACGAAATCCCTCTACACTTTCAGAACTCGTTCCCACACTGTTCAAATGTCTTGCTCGTTCCCTGTATACCGAATTGAAAGACTGAGGCAAATGTGTGTACTCGTGCAGGACTCTAATTGCTATCATTATGCAAAAGCATAAATTGATTTGAATTCATTTTAAGCTCTTTGAATTTGTTCACTATGATGCAGAGACTTTTTAAGAAAAAAATTCAATGACTAGATTAAACAAAACAAAAAATTAAAGATCATTGCAACAAGCAACTTGTCTAAATGAAGCGGAGTTTTCGGAAAAAGGATCTAAAACAAACAAAAAATATTAATACCATCGACTTATATTATACATATTGACAAATTACATTCCACAAATAATTAAGACAATCTTTGACAATCCACTAAACTTTTAAAAACACATGAAAAAAAAAACAATATATAGAATACCAAAAAACAAATCTTGGATGGTATTTTCAAAAAAAAAAAAAAAACCACGATTTTCTCTCTCAATATGAAAACTATAACATTACATCACCGCACCATATAACATATAGCCCAAAGTAGTCATGTTATGGGTAGAAAACGTTCTTCACTAGATGGGACAGAATTGTCCGTTGCCTGGTGACAGCGCCAGTGTGCCAAAGTTGGCGGGACTTTAAGCCTCGCTATGTCGAGAACAAAATCAGCGAAAGATAAGCCACATGAGGGAGAAATCAAAGGGTGACTTTCAAGTCTTTAAGTGCATTTACCCCAAAAAGTCTTATAGAATATACATATATATTAAAAACCAGAGGGCCAGGGCTAACTTCGACCGCGTCAAAGTTTGTATACCCTTGCAACTTTTTTGGTATCTCTTTCCTTACCTACCTGATATAGTCACCCGATCTTTGTCAAATTTGGCATAGTCGTTTATATGTGTTAGAAACTCACTAATATTCAATTTCACGACAATAGCTCAAAAAATAACGATTGAGTTATTGAGAAATGCAACAGTTCGTGACTTTGACGTTTGTATGGGAGCTATATGATATAGTGGTTCGATCCGGCAGAATCCGAGATATATAACCCCTGCAGTATATACAAGCCTACATGCTGAATTTCAACTCTGTAGCTCTAACGGTCTAGAAGGAGGTTGCGTTGATCCAGACGGACGGACAGACGGACGGACATGGCAATATGAACTCGTCTCGGCGTGCTGATCAAGAATATATATACTTTATATGGTCGGAGATGCTTCCTTCTATGCGTTGCACACTTCTGACCAAAATTAATATACCCTTTTTGCAAGGGTATAAAAAGAGACAGAAATATTTGACAATTGCTCAGCTTATTTTCGAAAGTATCTAGTACTTTCGGCTAGTCGGAAGCAATTCACATATTTTTGAGATCCAAGAAGGCCTGGGATGTTTGTAAAATTCGACCTGGTCAAGGGGGTACAGTACTTCAATCATTCTACTTCGAAAACTCATACAGTCAACATCAAAAATAAAACAAAAACTGTTTTAATTCTGAATATTAAAAAAGAGAAAAACAAAAGTGAAAATATGTTGACTGTTCAATTGATCATGGAATCCGGAGAGGTTAGTAAACGTGAGGATATTACTTTTCATAATCGTGACCAAGTGTTCTTTTCCAGCAATTGGTTATGAAGCTCCCGATCTCATCTAGCATATACGAGCTTAAGAGAGAGCTGCAGAGTCTTCTCAATATTCAGGAACCATTGGAGATTTGTACTTCTGATGTAACGTTGGCCGATTCAGTTCTTTTAACAGAAGTTGCTGGTCCAGGCAACAACGAACAAATTAAGCCGATTGTGTCTTGCTATGAAGGCAACAATTTTGTGTGCTTGATACGATTTTCTCTTGAGGCCGAGGATATCGCGCTTCCACTAGTCGATAATTCGGTGTCAGACTCAAGTATCGAAGTTAAAGTTGAATCTGAAATGGAAATGGAACCGGATGTTACAACTGGTCAGCACCCGCCATACATGAACATCCTGCCAGAGAAGAGGCCGTTTATTGTGGTAGTTTCTTCATGCGCAAAGAACTTTTCCGATCTGTTCGAAGGGTTCTTTGATATACTTTTGCGTTTCGGAGACGTTCGGAGCTTAGATTTCAATGATGTCACTCCGGTCGCTGAATACCATGGCCGGCTGTACATCGCAGCGGCCAATGAAGAGACCAGGGAATGGGTGGCGAGCAGCGTGTGTTCTATAGGGCTCTATGAGGCCGCTGGTTTTATAGACTTCCTGCACCTGACAGCGGCCAGAGTTACTTGGCCAAAGGTAGAGACTTGTTTGCTGCGAATTTTCACGCTCCTCGAACAGCAAAACTCTGATATAAAGACGGAGAAGTGGGCTGTCGTGAGCCGGGAATATGTACCCCCTACAGTCACAAATATTTGCCCCAATGAACAGGTTGACATCTGGATGGATGCGGACAGTGCGGATATCATCAAGGAGAGATTCAACTGCCTTAAACTATGTTTTTGGACGATCGTATTCGAGTTTCGCGATTAGATGACTTTTATATATTTTTATTTTATCGAATTTATATTTTGCGATGTTAAAAAAAAGTTACGATTACGGCAGACTCGTTTGCCTACCGATTATTCTGATTGGCAACGGTCAAATAGTTTATCGTAATAGAAAAATAATAAAATATAATAATAATTTAAGGACGTTGCTTTACTACCGAAACGTTGCCAAGTGAATTTTCAAACTCACTGTTTTCCCCCGATCGTTGGTATGGGAGCTATATGATATAGTCACCCGATCTTTATCAAATTTGGCATAGTCGTTTATAGGTGTAATAAACTCACAATTATTAAATTTCATGACAATAGTTTAGAAAATAAAGTTATTGAGTAAAGTCACTGTTCGTGACTTTGTCGTTTGTATGGGAGCTATACGATATAGTGGTCCGATCCGGCTGAGATATATAAGCCCTGCAGAAAATACAAGCCTACATGCTAAATTTCAACTCTGTAGCTCTAACGGTCTAGGAGGAATTTGCGTTGATCCAGACGTACGGACAGACGGACGAACGGACCTTTTTGCAAGGGTATAAAAAAACAATTTGGGACCATAGTGCACTAAGAGCTCTTCTTCCGTTAAGTACAAAAACTCTTTAAAAGCAAATGAAAAATTTAAAATTAATTAAAGTTAGTTAATTTAAAATTAACTAACTTGAGCTTTTAGTTTGCTGCTTGGACATGAAAATGACTGAAAAAGAAAATGGGAAAACTACTTTAAATATTGTGTTCGATTTCTTGTTGAGAGCAAAGGATAAAAGCATTTCCTCATCTGTTATTTTGTATATTTTTCTTATTTGATTTATATTTGGCATAGTTAATTACATGGTATGTATTTACCAACTTGCCCCATTCCACAGTCAATACGCAAAAACACAGATACTCGATTCTCGGTTGTGGTTATGTAATACATTCACATGAATGTTTCACTCTAAACGAAAAATGTGAAGTGGCTTTAAGGTTTACGGACTCTCATCTCTCTATAGTTTGGCACGCATTATGGATATCAACTTTAATAAATATTCCCATACAGAATACAAAACCCAAAATTATACACACACACACACACACACATGGGCATGGACATTTTGTGTGTTGCTGATGATGTGTTAATGAGCCCAAAGGGGTAACCATTTTCGTGTTGATGATGATGATGATGATTATTAGTAGAAGAGCTAGGCTTGAAAACTAGGAAAACTTTTGCAATGTGAAAGGATTTAAACCAGCAACAAAAACAAAGCACACAACCACACATACCACACACGCACACACACTTAGGCAAATACACACACTTAGCTAAACACTCTTATGTTATGCATAAATCATGACACAATGCCAACCCTAGACCCATTCGTTTTGTGGCTTAGATTTTGGGCAGTGTGTGTGTCTGTGTGTTTTCTGTTTTTTTTTTTTAGCAGAAGAAAGATTAGAAACAGGAGGAGCTTTAGTAAAGGAAAGAGACAAGAATGAACTAATTACACAACATCCATGCTACTCTTGAGCCATCCTCAAGGGTGATGCAAACAATGGCCAATGTGTACATTTCATTTAATTTAATTTAATCGCCTAACACTCGCCGCTACTCGACCGTAAATGAAGACGTTCCGCTGCCTTTGCTAGTGGCACTTAAGGCGTGGCCGAAACCACAGCAATTCGCATTCACATTCATATCCATTGCTCAACACCAGACAACGCCGACTAAGAGCAGCAAAGAAGGATAGACAGAGAGGGAGAGAGAGTGAGAGACAAAGATGGGCCAAACTGTGCCATTTGGTAGTTTGTTATGAAAATAATGTAAATTAATTACCGTTAGCAGTCATGGATTTAGGCCATCCGAGCATCCGTCCAGTGCGCCTAAACCTTAATAAGAATTTCCGTTGCGGTTGCCGTTACCGTTTCTATTGCTGACGATTTTTCCCCAAATGGGATATGCGATATACACTCAGCAAAAAAATTTACCATTTATTTAATCGATTACTAGAAGGAAGTTTGCTGCAGGATATATTATAAGGCATCACGGTTAACTACCTTTCAGTTAGGGCAATGTCTACTCAAAACTCTTAGAACTCTCCTCTTGAAATCCATATTGTTTTTTCAAGTGTATAAGTTAAGTTAACTTGGCCATTTGCCATTCAAGGTGTACATCTTTTGCCATAATCGTGGCAATTGCCAAACCACTTGGCCTTTTCTGATCCTTTTAATTATGATCAACGGGCATTAAGAGATTCGGTTCCATTTCCTTCCATCCACACCTCCATCCACACGACCATGGCGTTTTGGCGTTTCTCAACTGCTGGTGGTATATTTGCTCTTTCTGGTTTCTGCTTTCCCTTGCTGCTAATGTTTGCATTTTGTTACAAGTATTTGAGTTATTTTCATTACAAGCAAATATGAATATACAAGCAAGAGAAATGTGGGACCAAGTTCAAAGGGCGGTCACCCCATCTGAAGAGATTCAAAATCTGCAACAAAGTCACGTCACGGCTAAGGCAAAAGCAACAACAACAACAACAAAAAAAAACCCCCCCAAATGAGAAAAGAAAGTTACTTTTGCCGCATTTTATGGTAAGTATTTTATTTATTTAAATTTCTTATTCCGACCTCCTTCAACTTAAATCAACAATCGCCTACCGCTGTTTTGCTGATTGTTTGTTTGGCTGGTTGGCTGGTGGTCGGTTGGCTTTGATTTTAGGTCCCAAACTATTTGTGTCTGTTGCGGCCTATTTTAATGGCCAATTAGCATTGTCTTTAACATTAAATGATGGGGTAGATCGGGCATAAATCACGCCCTCAATTCGGTTACCAGACGGCCACAAAAGTATTTATTAGCTTTTTAACTAAATGCCACTAATTACGAAAAGTGGCTTAAAAATAAAACCAAAAATTCAAGCAGTTGCCCCAAAAATTTTTATATCACATAAAATATTTATGACTCGGCCAGGTTCATAAAATGGCCAACGATGCCAAATTCGCCGAGCAAACCCAAAGCAAATGGGTAAACGTCCAGTAAAGTAGACTGAACATTGAGTTGGGGTTGTTGAGGGGGTGGGGGTTACGTTGGGGGTTGGGGGTTAAATCAGTGGAATTTGCTTCAGATACATACATACTTATATTTTGAGCTGGCACAGAGTTTTGCTACTTTGTATGCGGCTCGTCGCTGGCGTTTTGTTTGCAATAAATGTTTAAACTCTGCATAACCATAACTTCTTAATAATTAAACAATGTCCATAAATCATGTGGTCGGTCGGACTCGCATTCCATTAATTAAATCGTTGCATTAAATGTAAGTCCCATCGTTCTGCCATCCTGTCGTCCAGTTGTTTTGCTTGTTATTATTTTTATTATTTTATTTATTCCCCTGTGCATTTCATTTGGTTTCTCCGTTTATTTATGGCATTCGTTCTAATTGGCTTTAGCTAATCGAAATTTGCGGTTAACGTTTAAGATTCGTGACATGTGTTCTTGTTTGTTTGACTAAAAATCGATGTAAAATGAACCATCTGCGGCCAACAGGTCGACCAATCAAATCGAGTCGACCATCATCTCCTAGCCACAGAAGCAAATTTTGTAGTATTTTGTAAATCTAAAAAAAAAAAATCTGAAACATGAATTTAAATGCGCTTGATTTTTGTTACTTCAAAAAAAGCTTAGCATACTGTTTTGGGCTTAGTAATTTAATTTAATGGCTTGACGATTTCCGTTGAGTATATTAAACAATTTCACTGAAAGGAGAAAAAACATTATAGAAAAGCCAATCAATTTCAATCTTTGACATATAAGTATATATTAAAATCAAGACTATCGATCTGAATTTTAGGATATTCAATATCCTTTCAAACAAATTGTTGATCTCTATATAAGTATGTTATATAATATTTCATTTTCATTTGACTTCAGCCTTAAAATTATAATCAGGCACTAGTCTAAATAATAGCAGATAATTTTGTATCGACCATTGTTGAACAAGAATTATTCTTAGCAGCCAACCAAAAAATTGAGTTTGAAAAAGTTTTTACATTCGAAATAAAATTGACCTGTTCTCGAAATGCTTATGCCTCTTTTTAGGGCGACAAAAATGAACTGGATGTTTAAAATTGTGTAAAAACTAAACTAGATTAGAATCCAATTAGTTTAAAATTTGTTTTTTCGTTAGGATTTAAACTTAAAAAGAAATTTGTACATAATTATTTATAAAACTGGGCAACCCTTTAAGTGATATACATATGTGGTACAGTTCCATAATTCAAGACTCCATTTTTGTTTACTTAACATTATCTTTTAATTTTTCGAATCTGTAATTCCGCAGTTTTTTAACTTTTTAACAAATTTCAAAGTTTTAATAATCAGCTCGACATTATTTTTTTAAACTTCTGAATGTTTGAAATTTCTTTCATGAATTTAAGAAAAATCTAAAGATCTGATTGCAATAAGAATATGCAGACATTATTTTGTATTTCTTTGAAAAGTAAGAATATCTTTAAGTTATGTTAAGATTCTATATCTTTATATAGATGCAGTTCTTATTACAAAGGGCATGGAATTGTAAATTTTATGGTTGGCAGAGTTATTTGTCAAACTCTGACTTTTGCCAAAAAGAAAAAAAACACAGAGAAAACATGAGAATTGAGACAAGCTAAGCAGTTGAGCCACAAACAAGTATTCGTACATGAATAACATATATAAACAACAAAAAGTCTACTTAGAACATGAACCAAACAACGTGATTCATTCAACCTGATTTTCTTTTGCCGTTGCCACTGCCATTGCCATTGCCATTGCCGTTTTTGTTGTCGCTGTTGTTGGCTTTGCCCCTCCGGCTGACTTCAAATGTTACTTTGCACCTGTGTAGATTTGTGTGTTTGTCAGGGGGAGCGAAAGAGTTTACTGGTTGAGTTGAAAAATGCGGCTGTTGTTGATGTTTGTGGCTTGTTGTTCTTTTGCCACTTAACGAATGAGTTCCTTAACCCGTTTAGCTGGAACTTCTGTGTTATTTATTGTGGCATTCAAATTGGCCTTGAATTCAGGGCCCTTGATTTTGAGTCCTGAATGCTGCTGGCAACTGTAAATAATTTAAACAATGTCCAATAAAGCAATTAAATGATAAAGGCAAAAGATTGAAATAACTTTTATGAATGAAATTTCAAAATGTTATGAGATAAGAGGTAAAGTTTTTCGACAGGACACCACACACACACACACACACACTCACTTCTTTGCATCAAACTCATTCGGTTGAACTTCCTTTTGCCATTGAACTGAAGTTCCATGAACTGCCCTGCCCCTGGTCTCGTAGCGAGAGAAAAGAAAAAAAACAACACAAACAAAGTTCATATCACAAAAAGGGATCCCTTCCCTGCCTATACACACACACACACACACATACATTCACATAAATACCTTTCGCTGTCAAAGTTGCTGTGTCTGACATTTGGCATATGCATTGGAATATCTGTGTGTGTCAATGAATGGGACTGTATGAATGAACACATACATACACACGCACACACATACATAGATACACATTTATTTGATTTTCACGTACTATATTTATATAGCTATATTTTATTGTGCTACGCATGCCAGCCAGTCTATGGCAGGCCATTTACATGGCCAGACTTTTGTCAATGGGCGGACGAATTGTTGACGAGCGGACATGAACATAGACTAAAACCCCTCTATCTCTTCCCGTCTGTTTGCAATTGTCTATGCCTAGTTAGTTTACTTGGCTGTCTGAAATGTTTGTTTGCCATTTAGAGCAACAGCTACAACATCAATAGAAAAATTCCAACTAGTTTTTGATTTAAATCCTAAATAAAGGTATAGAAATGTGGCACAAAGAACCTAAGAATATTGACAGGATAAGGCAGAGTGCTCCTGTGGTTCTCTCTCTTGGTAGAAGCTTTACAACGACTTACACATACCATAATTGGGTTTGATGTGAAAACGCAGCAGGGATTTTTCATGGAAAAGGCAACCTAAAAATACAAAATTAAAATGGTTCAAAGTGTGAATTTTCTTAATTTTACTTTTTGGATTAATTGATACCCACACAGAAAAAGGGGCTTATTAGATCCGCAATTGATTCCATTGTGTATGTGCTTATGCGGTAAAATAGTTCCTTTGTAAAGCCTTCTCAGCCAATTGGTTGAACATAAACACAGGGAACCCACGCCCATCCACCTGGCTCTCCTTTGAAACCGAAAAGTGTTTTATTATTGTATTTATTTTCTTCGTTCGACTCTGGGCTCTGTGTTTTGATTTAACACCTCTTGAGGTGCTTTGGTTGTTGCGTGCCTTCTACCTGACCACACAGAGCCACAAAAACGCCCTCTTGTCGGATTCCTTCTAGATTTGCTCTTCGTCTGACTCTCCGCTCCATCGCATTGTATACACATTCCAAACGGCGAGAATTTTCGGGGGCCCAGGATCCAGGGTGATTTATAATTTTAATGATGTTGCCATTGCCTGGGCACAACAACAAAATCGCTAGCGCGTGTTGCTTCTGACACAGACAAGTGGTGTTGGCCAGGAGAGAACCTGTCCATTTTCCTTCCAAAAAAAAAAAAAGGAAAAACAAAAACAAAAAAACAATCTCTCATTCTCACTCGTTGTGTACTATGCTATATTATGGCTACATAGTATATGGAATATTGGCCTGCTTTTGTTAGTGGATATTAGTAGATATTGGAAGCCATTCGGTGAAAATGAAAGACGAAAACAATGTGCATAATTGGAAGCTTTGCACTTGAACCTAGTGCCGATTGTTTGCCTGTTGATTGAGCTGTAATGAGCCCTAAATGGATGTGCCTGTATGTGTGTATGGATAGGTGTGTATGTATATGTAAAATGTGGAGAATGAACATTAGTTGATGACCATTCACGGGCATTAATCGGATTTGAGTTGAAGGAGAAACACTAGTGGGAGTAGAAACGAGAGTACTTGGGCGTGCGTAACTGCAATTGACAAGGCCACGCGGCGTATGCTTAATGTTTATAGTAGAGAGCAATTTGCTCTGTTTGGAAGAGGTCTCTTGAGGATTGGTTGGAGTATTGCCAAAATGTCATCAATTTACTTTCGGTCTTTCCCATTTTCTTTATATACATACACATAAATACATACATATATCTTGGCTTGGCCTGGCTGGAAAATAAAAATTTAAGTGTTTCTTTTGAATTGAGTTATTTATTTGCTGATCTGTCAGCAACGTAAAACCGTCTCTTTTTTTCTTTTTGCTTAGAGTGGTGCTCAGTGGTCCATGGTCCGGGTATTAAACTCAATTGAAGCTTGGTGGTCAATTAGGCAGGCAACCACGACTCTCTCACAACAACGAACAAGAGAGTGGGAGAGTGCAAGTTTTGCCCCACATAGGTCAGATAATGCCTCTCAATCGTCTCAAAAAGTTAAACCACAAGGACTTGTGGACTTATTGAACACCTAAGAAGGATTTTTCCTTTGAAATCGGCTTATCAAATGTGGGCGTATGTATGAGACAGAAATGTTTTGTTTTGTTTTCTTTTGTTTTGTCTTCGTCTTTTGGAACGTAACACCTGTGCATGTTTCATTTGAACAGAGCAGTTAAAAAACAAGAGAGGAATAAGTGAATGACTGGAAATGAGAATGAGAATGTGACTGCGACTGAAACTGAAACTGGGTGCGTCCATTCTTTCATTATATTTGTTCAGCTCAGACACATTGATCTTTTCTAGCCATTGTTTGTTCGATTTGATGACTGATGATGATTCCGGTTCGTGGAATCAGTCGCACTTTTAAGCGCATTAACAGTGTCCTCTACCACACCCTCTTACACTCTCACTCTCCCTCTCCCTCACCCTCTCTCTTTCTCTCTGTTGTGTCTTTTGTTATTAAGCAGGCATTGAACTAGCCTCTTTTCTAATACTCTTTGTTCTTTGACAAAATTGCACGTAAAAGCATTAAGGTTTGTGTGTTTTCGTTTGGTAACCATAAAATCTAATATGCAATTTGTGTGAAGTCTGGTTGACTTGTTGGGGGCATTTCTCGCGCTGTACTCTCTACTCCACTCGTGGAAACTTTCCAAGTTGTCAGATGTCAGTTTTTGATGTCGTTTTTGGGCTATTGTCATTTGGTTGCGGTTCATTTTGCGTCCAATTCCCTCCCGTTACTCGGCAGAAGTTTTAGCGCTTAGTTTGCGGCACATTGGGCAGCACGTGGTGCGTGCACAACCACATCTACATTTACATCTACATATACATTCACATTCACATCCATATTGCCAATGCCAATACAAACGCCAACGAATCTGTCGGCTTTGAGCCTAAGACTTGGCCACCAAACACACAAAACGCAGAACACCAAACAAAAAAAAAATCAATAATCCTAGCAAGGAGCAATGCCTCAGCTCTCGTCAATAATTGAGCATAGCAACTCAAGTGAGTCAGTATGAGGGCGAGGGGAAGCCGAGGGTGTGGCGAGGGGGGAGAAGTTTGTTGGAGGCAAGTGGCAAACTTGTTTGCTTTTGGGCCCTGTCGCAGCTAATTTTTTATTCATTTCGCTTTTCATTGGATTTGTCGAGTGGGTAAATGGAAGGAGCAGAAGCAGGAGCTGGAGCTGGAGCTGAAGCTAGAAGCAACTGTTTGGCCTTTTAGCTGCCTCATTTATGCTGCTCGTGTTTCGGCCTTAATAGCTAAGCATATGTGTGAGCCAGAGATTTGTGTAACTATGGCACGCATTCAATTATGCATGATTGTTAGTCTCTCCGCACCTCACCTCTTTTTTGCTGTTTTCATTTGGCTGCCACCACTAGACTCCTTCCTCCACTCTAGTTGAAATGAAGCTCTCTGGAGAAGTTGTCCACCCCGGCAAACGGTCAGGCGACATTTCCTCTTAATTTTAATGAATACGCATGGCCTGGTCAGCTTATTAATTTGCCTTAATTGGCCACATCTTTTGTTTCTGTCCAGTCTTTCTTGGGCAAGAATGATTATGGGAATGGTCATCAGAGGGTATTTAATAATTGGTATTAATTATTTCAGCATAAACTGTTTTAATTGCCACACACATACACACACACACACACACACATTCACACGGGAATAAAGAGTGATTGTAACACCTAAGCATATTATCCTTCCTTCCTTCCTTCCTTTCTTCACACTATATAGGCTAAGTTTCACTTTCATCAGGAGCCTAATTGCTATTGTTCGACAACAGGAGAAAACAAAATACAGAAGAGAAAACAAAAAAAAAAAAAGGAAATGCCAAAAATGCAAATTTAATTAGAATGAATACTAAATGGTTTCTTGTGTTTAAAATACAATTTCTTTTACGACGTTCAAAACGAAAGCAGTTTTATGGGCATCCGCCTTCATCAACATCTACCCTCTCTCTCACTCACTCACTCTCTCTCCTTTTCTCCACATACAAGTATAGCCCATTCCATCACGATTCTTATACTAGGTCTCAGGTCTTTGTTTTCCTACAATTGACAGCTTGTACCGCTCGCTGTTTTTTCTTTGCTTTTTTTTGTTTGGTTTTTTTGTTTTTTGCATTTTGCGTGACTCTTGGCTTCGACATGCTAACAAGACTGAGAGTGACGCTGAGGAGACGCTGGCAAGACGATGTGGAGTTTGCCTTCTTTTAACGTGCTTTTTTTCTTGTCCACATCTTTTGGTTGTTTGTATTTTATCACCGGGCTCAGGAAGTACTATGTACGTACATAGATATCTACATACATATATATTCGTATTCTTATACATGCCAGCGACAACGTGACATGTTATGAAGAGAGAGTGAAAACAAGAAAAGGAAGCGAGATGGAAGGGGGGCGCGACAAAAACAAACCGAACAAAGGAAAACAAAAACACACACAAAATTGGATAGAATGTAGGTAGAATGCAGAACGAACTTGAAGTTCATTTACAGGTCGCCTTGGCGTTTCGCCTTCCATTCCAAGGAAGTTTTGTAATGGAATGGAATGAGAATGTCTTCGAAATCCTCGTTCTCCGTTTCAACTCCAGCGTGAGTGTGTGTGTGTGTGTGTGTGTATGTCCTGTTTTTGGCAGCAAAGTTAAACTTACTGCTTGACTGCTCTCTTTGTGTGTGTGTGTGTGTGTGTGTGTGTGTGTGTGTGTGTGTGTGTGTGTGTGTGTGTGTGAACGTATCTGTGTCTGAGTCTGTCTGGGTGTGTATGGCACCTGTTTGTTTTTCCCAAAGTGTTCTTTTGATTAAATATCAATGTAAACGCATAAGACGCTTGAGCACAGTTTAAACGTCAAAGAGCATTACATTACGGGGCGTTTGAGTTTGATTAATGTCTCTAGATTGTAGAACGATGAAGAAGAAAGCAGCTACGAAGGTAGGTGGAACACACACTAGATGGGTTGCCATTGGCTTTCACTTGAATTATGATTTTCAACCGAATAGATTGAGTTGCCGTCACCCACCAGTTTGGCTTAATGACATTGTCATGCCAATGTTTTGATTAGAAACAGAATATACTCTAAAATTCCACAAGTAAACATAGACATGGCCAAAAAAAAACTCTGCGAGGAAGACATACGCTCAAGTAAAATATACATTTCTGACAAATGTATTCCATTAACTTTAGTGGAAAACGGGGTTAAGATTAGGACGGATCAAGTCTGTAATTGTGCATTAGAGAAACTCAAAGTGGTATTCCAATTTGCAAGGACATTCGTTCTCTGGTGAATGCGATTAACTAATTTTGCAAAATGTTTGATATTTAACTTGCTAAGCTGAACAATCGAACACTTGACGACAATCAACACCCGAATTAATACTTGGAACTGGCAAAAAGACTGATTAATGAATTCCTGAAAACTATTTCTTAACCAAAGATTTACCAATTTGATGACATTTGTCATGGTTAATAATTCTGCCAATGCATAGAATAATGATTTTAATGGAGGTGTAACAAAATTTTCCAATTAAGGTTTTATAGTGGTTAAGTTTCCTTTTGTCAACCAATTTCTTGATGAGTTTTTCGAATGAAAATGAAATGTCACTGTCCAATTAAATGGCAAATGGTAAACACCTAGTTACAATGTCGTTGCTGCTTACACGTTTTGAAGCCCACACAAATCAAAACTGAACTAATACGCCCACTGCATGTTCTCGACTGTCATATTGGAGGTGGCCCAACTGCTTTGATATAGATACGCAGGGAACTTTCGTGTTCCCTTGCTTGTTTTGAGTGTCAACAAGGTTGATGTGGCTTGGACATTGGGAAACCCTTTTGTTATTTGTTGTTTTTTAGCCTTTCCCTGGTCGATGTCAAGTGGAAAAAGGTCAGCGCAGCATAAACAAGACACAGACAGAAATTATGGTTACGAGAGATTGTCAATTGTTTAAACGTGTGCGGCGATCCCCAAGTTGAGTTGAGTGACTGTTTCAGAAATTGCTTTCACAATCACAGTTCACTGGCCTTGCCTGGCACCCGCAGGAGTCGTACTCCCTTTAGCATTTGACTTTTGCACACGAATTTATTTGCATGCGTTTATGGCACTTTTATTTGACGGCCATTAAAATTGTTTAATTAGCGTTTTACAAGTAATTCCGGCAAATGTTCTCATGGCCTCTCACATGCTTTACGACAGCATTAATTATGCGGGTAGCATGAATGCCAGTTTTGAGGCGGAAGTGAGGTAGCATAGGTTATAAAATAAACTGAGAGAGTTGAGAGTTGGGAATTAAATTCCAACTGAGGGATCCAAATACATATACACATACATATAGAAAATTTTTGTTTTTTAACGGCATATGAAATGGAAGTGAGATAAACATTTGGAAATCAAGTTGAATTTCAAATTCTATTGCCTTTCATTTTCTTTAGCATACTTTTTGGGGGGGGGGGGCATACAAAATATTCCAAAGAGTTTCAAATAGACATTTTGAGGAGCGCAGAATAATAATAAATCTAGCTTTTTGTTCACCAACACCAACTATAATCAAAAGTGCTGAAATGTCCATCCCTTGAATGTTTACCCAAAGGAAACCCTAAGGGAAATGAAATGAGTCCCACAGACATTTTACACTTTGGAGTATGATAATAAGAGTTATTTCTGAATAGTTTTACATTTTCTGCATTATTTTCCTCAATGAAATTCGTTTAGTGTAGTTTTCGTTGGTCTTTTTCGATTAATAGAATTTCCCTCCCTCCCATCTTTGGTTGAACGAATATTTCAGATATGAGAAAGAGAACTTGAATTTATGAATTAATAATATAAATTTTCTTTAACAAGAATCATTTTCTTCTTCTCCATTGCCCTGCCCCGGATTTTTGGGAAATGCAATGTGGCATAACTTTTTACGCATAGCTGAGCTCAAAGGGACAGATTTAATGTGAATTATTTATGGTGAGCGAGTTTCTTATTCGGAATAGATACATACATACTTATATGTATATGTAACAGTTGAAACATAGTGAAAGCCATACAAAAATATTACTCATACCACGCGATGTTCAAAACAATACATGACCTTTAAAACATTTTCTTAATTTACCTTTTATATATATTATTTTGAATATAATTGTATAAAACTAACTAAATTGCTTTTGAGCTTTTATTTAAAGATGAGGCAAAAAGTTTACACAATATAATGTACTTATTAGTTGCCATAACAGTAAAATATATTTACATTGCCCCATTCATCGCAAAAATGCTGTGTTAGAGGCAATGGAAAAGAATTTCATTGCCATCGGTTGGGGTCGGGTTTAAAGCTCTGGCCTTTGGTTGGAAAAATCTGCGCCTGCCAGCCGGCACTTCAAACAAACAGATGTCCAACATAAAGTAGTTTGAAACAGGCTGAAGGAAGGAAGGCTGGTTGGCATAGAAGGGAAATCGTGCCGGGGAGACAACCCGGAAATGGAAACGGCAGAGAACGAGACGGAAAAGAAGTAAGGAAAAGAAACGGAGAGCCCGGAATAAGCCCACGTCTGAGCAGCATAAAAAATGTGTTCAAATACTTTACAAAATGAACATCGTCGTGCGTTGGGATGCCAATGCCAATGCCAATGAAAGTCGTTTTTAGCTGGATACGGGCAAAATGGCCAAAAAAAAAAACAGAAAAAAATTTTTAGGTGGTAGTTGTAGGCGGTAGGCAGTGGTAAGTGGTAAATGGTTACTGGTGTGGGTTGCCTCAGTTTGAATGGCAGATAAGTAGGTAGGTAGATAGGAAGGAAGCCAAAACGAAAATCATAGCTTACTCAATGCGGGAAGTTGTGGCCGCGTTGTCCCTTTTTTGTTTTTTTTTTTTTTTGTTTTGTTGTTGAGAGGGCGACAGTTTTCCGGCTGATACAACCAGATATTTATATATATATATATAGAAAAAGAAAAAAGAAGACGGAGGCAAAAGTGTGGGAATGCTGGGTCCAAAAATCAATTTGTTCGACATTTCTGGACTAATGCACAGTGGTACAAAGCAGTTAGTCGAATATATGAGAGTAGGCATAATGATATGCCATAATTCTGTCATTCCACTGCCTAGGTATAGGGAAATTTATGTCAACTAACCTCTCTATGTTGTTCAAGTGAACCTTTTGGAATATTTTGTTATATAAATTGGAATTTAAGCTTCTTTAAGTAACCAAGCTCTCATGATTCTGATGACTTTCTACTTGAATCAAGTACTCTTTGTCCTTTTGTAAGGTAAACAAATCTTTTAATACAATTGAATCGAATATATGTCGAATTATGCAAAAAAGGGGAAAAGCTTGTATCAGGAGAAAGCCAAAGGGATATATACTTACCATGGAGTCATGTTTGCACATAGATATATGTATATCTGTTTAAAGCATGTACCAATTTAGGTTTCTTTTACTCTCTCTCTCTCTCTCTCTTCCTCACTCTTTTGAATTCTCTTTTGTCTTTGCGGCTGGTTTTGGTTTTTGTTGATCATAAACTGTATTATTTATGCGGCACACTTTAGCAGCACATTAGTCGTTGGCACGTGTTTGCAAGAGCAGAACGTGGACCAGAACTAGAACCAATATAATATACCTAACGACAAGAGGAAACGAGTGGGGAGGAGAGAAAAGGAGATGGCCAAAAGAATGGGGAACCTTTTTGTTTACACTTACTTGGCCGCTGTGTGTAATCAGCGAAACAGGCGAAAAGATAATGATGGCAAAGCTGCCACCTAACTAACTGTGGCTCAAGCTTCTGTCACCTGCTCCTCCACCATTCGAAAAGAGAAAAAAAAAGAACCTACGAAAAGTTTAAAAATTCCTCAGCCCTCGTCGCCATCATCTTCATCATCTCTTGGTGTAGACATTGGCATAGGGCAACGTTGAGGGAGCAAGCAAATTCGGAATTCTATTTGGCTTTCATTGTGTCAAGTTTGGCCAACAAGAGATATGCTTTACATAAACTCTCGATAGATTACGCAACTGTGGCAAACTTTTTTTTTCCCAGTTTTCGCCCTCTTTCTTCTATAAAAGCAGACAAAAAAAAAAGCACCAACATAAAGCAATAATCTAGCACACACACACACACACACTCATATGCAGACTAGGGATTCGCTGGAGTCCAAGTCAAGTGCTATGTCAACTTTGCCCAAAAGTGAAATAAATCAACCGAGAAATGGGAAGCAGCCAGGAAGAACATTGCCAGTGAGTCGCTTCTCCTGCCTTGCCTTGCCTTGCGTTTCCTTTCTGCTGCTATCCCTCCCGTCTTGGTGGCATAATTTTCTATGGCAAATTATGCATTTGCCATACACAACCCGCGCACAAATTCAAAGGGATTCAATTTGGACCAAAATCGAACCTAACTTAAGGCTTTAATGTGCCACACACGTGTCTGCAAATATGAAGTTTGTTTTTCAACAAAATAAATTCAATTTAACTTAAGCCGCAAAATAGTTAGTTTGTTGGCATAGCAATTTTAACAAAGTAAAACAATTTCACAAGAAGATTTTCAATTTCATCGAATTTATGTGAAAATAATTTCAAAATTCATTGAAATCTAATGTAAAATTAATTAAGATATTAACAGGTAAATAAATAAACATTTTACTATTATCACTCTTGAGTGTAAATTAATCCCATTGAAATATTGGGAAATCAATCAACCAATTTCATAGCAAATAACTAAGATAATCTTTTATATTTTAAAATATAAATGGAATTTCAATTTGTCAATTTCAGTTTCACTAGGGTGTAAATAATAAAATTGAAATAAAGTTTTTGTCTATGAAAATGCACAAGTTATAAGATGTACAATGGCAGCTCTAGAATTGAAAACAGACTTGATAAATTGTAAATGAATAGATAATTTGGTCGACTTTTAGATTATCTGAAGTTATAACTTTCAGTGGGGCTAACAATACAGAGAAACATCTTAATTCAAGAGGGGGAAGAGGTTATTACGGATAACTAAAACTCGATATTAAACTAACAAATGGTTAATTTTAAAGCAATCGCTCTATTTAGAAAAGTTCGCTCACAGTTCGTGACTTCGATGTTTGTATGGGAGCTATATAAAATAGTGGTCCGATCTGGCTGAATCCACGATTTACAAGCGTACATGCAATTTTCAACTCTGTAACTCTTACGGTCAAGGAGGAGTTTGTGTTGATTCAGGCGGACGGACATGGCTATATGAACTCATCTCGTCGTGCTGATCAAAAATATATATACTATATATCTTTGGAGATGCTTCCTTCTATGCGTTGCCACTTCAGACCCAAAATGTACGTACCCTTTTTGCAAGGGTATAAAAATGTTTGGAATATCTTCTTTGAAATCGTTGCACAAAAGTGGCTCATTACAGTTGCGTCAACAAGTGCAGCGTAAACAAGCCAAATATTCATATTTTCATGCCATACACCCATAGCTATTGGTAGGGTGAAATTGTATATTAAAGTCACCAAAATGTATGTAAAAGGCAAAAGGACAGTCGATGTCCGTCTGTCCGTCCGTCCGTCAGCCCGTCCGTATGAACGCGTAGATCTCGGAGACTATAAGACAACAACAACAACAAGAACAAAAACAACAACTGGACCAAACTGGCACAAATCCTGCCGCAGGACAAAAAGATGGTTTTCTAAGATGTCCTTGACGATCTCTACATTTTGGCATTAAAAAAGTTTGGGTCATCAAAGGATCCGTCCTTATGAAAGCGTAAATCTCGAAGACTATATGAGATAGAGCTACCAAATTTAATATGTGGGCTCGTGTAGTATGTACATTGATTAAGTTTATTTCAAATTTTTGCCTCGCCCCTTTCCGCCCCCGTAATTTGAAAAAACTCGATTATCTCCCGTATTTTTTTACCTTATGCAATCAAATTTGGCACACTTAAATTTAATACTAATAACTAGCAAAATACCAAATTTAATCAAAATCGGACAAAAAATAGCCAAGTTATGCATAAACGTTTTTCCATAAGGCCGAAGTTGGCCGTTGGCTGGTGGGGGCGCTAGGGTGCTCGTATGCTTGATTGAGCGAGATACTAAGATATGCTTGTAAAAAGAATGAGAAAATGCATTTGTTTAATAAATTTCAAATATTTGCTTTACTGGTGCATGGTATACCTAAGTCGGCGAGACGAATGAATAGCTGCGTAGATCCAGTTGGAGTTCTTGGAGAAAATGCATCGGAAACTGGGGATAAAGTTTACAAAAAAAAAAAAAAATAATAATAAATAAATAGAAAATGGTAAGCCAGATAGTATCTACATTCTTTAATCGATCCCCTTTTGTCAAGTCTTTGCCTTGACTTTGGTTTGACTTAAATTTCAAAAAGGTCGTTAGCTAACCACTTGAAAAAAGCGTTGAAGGAATAATTTCTTCCATTGAACATCGAAAAATGGCAGATAATTAATTGGAAAATTTGCAATCCGAAGAGGACGTTAACGATGATATGTATATCTGGACAGTTTTAACATAAATTTAAAATTTTATAAAGTATTTTCTGATTTTTAATGTAAATTTTTAAAAATATACGGTAAGGAACGGTTAATAACACAACATAACCAGAGGGCCGGGGCTAACTTAACAACGAAGTTATTTCCCCGATTGTTGATATGGGAGCTATATGATATAGTCACCCGATCTTGATCAAATTTGGCACAGTCGTTTATAGGTGTAATAAACTCACTAATATTAAATTTCATGACAATAGTTTAGAAAATAACAAAGTTATTGAGAAAAGTCACTGTTCATGACTTTGCCGTTTATATGGGAGCTATATGATATGGAGGTCCGATCCGGCTGAATCCGAGATATATAACCCCTGCAGTATATACAAGCCTTAATGCAAACTTTCAACGGACGGACGGACGGACATGGCTATATGAACTCGTCTCGGCGTGCTGATCAAGAATATATATACTTTATATGGTAGGAGATGGGAGGAGAATTAATATACCCCATTTGCAAGGGTATAAAAAGAGACAGAAATATTTGACAATTGCTTACTGCTCAGCTTATTTTCGAAAGTATCTAGTACTTTCGGCTAGACGGAAGCAATTCACATATTTTTGAGATCCAAGAAGGCCTGGGATGTTTGTAAAATTCGACCTGGTCAAGGGGGTACAGTACTTCAATCATTCTACTTCGTAAACTCATACAGTCAACATCAAAAATAAAACAAAAACTTTGCTCTAATTCTGAATATCAAAAAAGAGAAAAACAAAAGTAAAAATATGTTGACTGTTCAATTGATCATGGAATCCGGAGAGGTTAGTAAACGTGAGGATATTACTTTTCATAATCGTGACCAAGTGTTCTTTTCCAGCAATTGGTTATGAAGCTCCCGATCTCATCTAGCATATACGAGCTTAAGAGAGAGCTGCAGAGTCTTCTCAATATTCAGGAACCATTGGAGATTTGTACTTCTGATGTAACGTTGGCCGATTCAGTTCTTTTAACAGAAGTTGCTGGTCCAGGC
This sequence comes from Drosophila willistoni, assembly GCF_018902025.1. Classification (NCBI taxonomy): domain Eukaryota; kingdom Metazoa; phylum Arthropoda; class Insecta; order Diptera; family Drosophilidae; genus Drosophila; species Drosophila willistoni. Next base: position 7,017,752 of record NW_025814056.1, read on the forward strand.
AACAACGAACAAATTAAGCCGATTGTGTCTTGCTATGAAGGCAACAATTTTGTGTGCTTGATACGATTTTCTCTTGAGGCCGAGGATATCGCGCTTCCACTAGTCGATAATTCGGTGTCAGACTCAAGTATCGAAGTTAAAGTTGAATCTGAAATGGAAATGGAACCGGATGTTACAACTGGTCAGCACCCGCCATACATGAACATCCTGCCAGAGAAGAGGCCGTTTATTGTGGTAGTTTCTTCATGCGCAAAGAACTTTTCCGATCTGTTCGAAGGGTTCTTTGATATACTTTTGCGTTTCGGAGACGTTCGGAGCTTAGATTTCAATGATGTCACTCCGGTCGCTGAATACCATGGCCGGCTGTACATCGCAGCGGCCAATGAAGAGACCAGGGAATGGGTGGCGAGCAGCGTGTGTTCTATAGGGCTCTATGAGGCCGCTGGTTTTATAGACTTCCTGCACCTGACAGCGGCCAGAGTTACTTGGCCAAAGGTAGAGACTTGTTTGCTGCGAATTTTCACGCTCCTCGAACAACAGAACTCTGATATAAAGACGGAGAAGTGGGCTGTGGTGAGCCGGGAATATGTACCCCCTACAGTCACAAATGTTTGCCCCAATGAACAGGTTTACATCTGGATGGATGTGGACAGTGCGGATATCATCAAGGAGAGATTCAACTGCCTTAAACTATGTTTTTGGACGATCGTATTCGAGTTTCGCGATTAGATGACTTTTATATATATTTATTTTATCGATATCGCGCTTTATATTTTGAAATGCTAAAAAAAAAGTTACGATTACGGCAGATTCGTTTGCCTACCGATTATTCTGACTGGCAACGGTCAAATAGTTTATCGTAATAGAAAAATAATAAAATATAATAATAATTTAAGGACGTTGCTTTACTACCGAAACGTTGCCAAGTGAATTTTCAAACTCACTGTTTTTCCCCGATCGTTGGTATGGGAGCTATATGATATAGTCACCCGATCTTTATCAAATTTGGCATAGTCGTTTATATGTTTAATAATCTCACAAATATTAAATTTCATGACAATAGTTTAGAAAATAACAAAGTTATTGAGAAAAGTCAGTTCGTGACTTTGCCGTTTGTATGGGAGCTATATGATATAGTGATACGATCCGGCTGAATCCGAGATATACAACCCCTGCTGTATATACAAGCCTACATGCAAAATTTCAACTCTGTAGCTTTAACGGTCTAGGAGGAGTTTGCGTTGATCCAGACGGACGGACAGACGGACGGACGGACGGACATGGCTATATAAACTCGTCTCGTCATGCTGTTCAAGAATATATATACTTTATATGGTCGGAGATGCTTCCTTCTATGCGTTGCACACTTCTGACCAAAATTAATATACCCTCTTTTTCAAAGGTTTTAAAAATGTTAATTGCTTGGTTTTTTTCCTGGCTAATTATTTTTTTTTGTTTTTAGCCCTTTTATTTTCGTTCAGCGACTTAAACATATTTCTATTCAAAATACATATGTACATAAGTATCTATATATATAGAGGGTGTGATGAAAGCGGGGCCAGGATTTAAAAAAAAAGGAATTTTATTTTAGTGTACTTAAGATGAAAGCAAAGTTTTAGACTTCTAGATTTCTATTTAGAGTTTATGCCAAAATTCTGTAATTTTTTTCCCCTCAGTGGACTTTTACTTTTCTCTAGAATTATTTAGTCCAGTGGAAGTAACATTTGGTGGATAAAATCTGGTAATGATGTCTTCCCTTTTAGGACTTAAATACGCGAGAACCTGAGGTCCTAATCAATGCAGAGTTGACATTGAGCTAATCTAGGCATAATTTCCTGCAGAAATCCAAATGAGTTAGAGGCACAATTAATAAGTTTAGCAAAGCAGTTGAAATAGCCTTAGGTTTTTGCTTTCAATCTCCTGAATCTCGGCCTTAGTTAGAAAACTGTTGATTTGGTTTCTATTGTCCATTCACCTAATTAATTATTGATTTATGGTAAATTAATCTTGGCTTTCGGTAAAAATGTCTTTTACATAACAATTAAACATACATACATACATAGATTCTAGGTTTATTTTTTCTTTGGATTCAGTTGTCAAAGTTACACGTTCTGCTGATTGTCTATCATCATCTTCAGCTCTTGACTGTTGAGCTTAATGAAATCTGTTTGACGGGTGTCTCTAATAAACTTTGGCAGCTAACAATGTTTGGAGCAAAAATTATCAACGGGGATTCAGAATGGCTTTTCGTTTACACATATGTGTGCAGCAGACAATGGACCCGCCAATTGGTAATAAGTGAGGCAAAAGGCAGTGGCAGTGCCAATGGCATGACTCTGACTGTGGCACTACTCTGTCTGAAGTGTGGTATGCCCCGTATTTTTTGTATTGTGTGTGTTTTGCTGCCTCGACACACGTGAGTGCGTTCTGTCGCTGTCTTTGTCTCTGCATCATTTGTCATGCTGGAGATTCCTTTGTATCTTTTGCGAGCATTATTTGCTCGCATGTGCGCATCCTGCTTCTGTTCCCACTGTTTGCCTTCCTTCACATTCTGTGAGCTCTTCATATTTTTCGGCGTCTACCATTAATGTGGTTTTGTTTGGTTTGGTTTGGCCTGGTTTGGTCTGTCTTGCTTTGGTCTAAATTCCCACTCCATTATTTGCAACTCAAATCAAATGGCAAGCGCCATGGTGTTGTTTACTCTCTACTTTCTCAAAATCATCAGGAACATCTGGATGGAGCACCATCATGTGAAGCATCACGCAAGTATAAAGGGAAAGGGAATCAGCAGCAGCGGTCACCACACAGGCGTCTTACCAGAATTTGCCAATGCAAAGAAATTTCCTGATGAATTGCAGAATTCAAAGTTGCGTAAGTTTGCCGTTTGTTTTCTTTTCTGTTTGTGGTTCAAGTTCGTGGTGTTCTTCTTGATGCTCAATTGTTGGTCTTGATTGCGTTGGCCCGCAGGCAATCTCTGCATAACGCTGCTGTGTTCTCGGTCCCAGTGTCACTTTCAGCTTCAGTCTTTGTCCCTGTCTCGGGGTTTGCCTTTCAATGTGCATACATTTCTCACATGCAAATACGCATGTAGAATCGATAAAATATATTTGAAATTTGATATGTATCCTTATCATGTAATTGACGTTGAATAATTTCAAATTCATTATCATTCACACATTTAGAAGTAAATGTGAATCAAATTTGATTTGAAATTTAATATCCTATTAAGATATTTACTTGGATAATTAAATTCAATTTGAAAAAATACTGATATACTTATGCATATTAAGTTAATTAATTAATCTACATCGATATTCTAATCGAATATTTTTTTACACTTGGCATAACTTATTCACCTACTTTTTTTTCAAACTACCATATTGAAAAATTCATAATCACGTAACGAATTAATTTTCGAGTATACAAACAAATTGTTTTTACCATTAATTAGCATTTCTTTAATTACATTTATATACTCTCTTTACGGTTTCACCACAAATGGCCTTTTCATTATTCCAAGAACTAATTATATTTCATTCAAAGAATAGACCAAAAATGCCAAGTTAAGATAACAAAACTAAAGTGAAGAGGAGACCAAATGAAAGACAATATAAATATGAAAAGGAAATAACTAAAACAAAAAGTAAAGAGAAACGATGTCATTCATGAATGACAATTCAGCTGATTCTTTGATAAAATTCAAATGCAAAAGTCTTCAACTTTTATTGATCAAAAATATGCTGGCAGCGTTTTTAATAAAACAAAATCTAGCATTGTGTGTTTTAAACAATCCAAGTGGCAAGGGTCGATAATATAAACATGTCATTGAGTTGTTATAAAGAACATGAAAAGGTCTATCCTATATTCAGGCTATACTCATATAATTAATGCCCTGTAGGGGTAAGAGCCAAGGGGGAGTGGTAGAATTAGCGGTTTATTTCAGCCCCCAAGGAATGAAACTCATCCATCTTGGGCCACAATGCTCCACTGTGTGGCTGTGCGTGTGTCTGTGCGGTTCAGGTGAAGTTACCTAATTAATTAGAATAAATACATATGCAAGTTAAATAGCATTGCTATTACCTACATACATACCTGCTTGCCACAGTTTAATTAGAAAAGACAAACATTTCATTTGGCAAACTAAAACTAGACTCAGACACGGCACCCACAAGCTTACACTTCTAACCATACGTCCTTAGGCCCTATTGTAAAGTGATTGCTGGCAACACACACACCAGGACACTCACACACATTCCAACACATTCACACATAGCTACATACATAGTAAGTACTGGCGAATACTGTACTCTATAACGTTTAAGCAACAAGCTAAGCCTTAAGTCGGCCAAACATGCCAAAAAGCAGTCGAGAATGGCAGGAAAGCAACTTGTTAGCACGAAACTCGAAGATTTCATTTGACTTTGGGATTAGGATCGGGAAGAAACTGAACGAAAAAATTGTGTTATCAAGCAGGAAGTTTGACATTGAGGTAGGACAGCACACAGCGGAGTCCACACGGCGTATGAGTTATGTCTGTGAGCCAATTGCTCCCCAGCTTGGTCGTATGCAACATGTTGCCACGCATTTGGTCTGTCGAGGGTTGATCTAGTACTTTTGGCAAGCAAATCAAAGTAATCCCCGATTTAAATATCCTGGAATCTTAGGAGGTATAGGAGAGATACAAGAACGAGATCAAAGTCAAGAAGAGCAAAAGTTTGTTTTCCAAGTTTAACTCGAAAAGTTCTAATTATTTAAATTACTTTCAGATTGAGTTTACAATTTTCTATTTACTCATTCCAAGAAAATTTTCTATTTACTATTTGCAAATTTGATTTATTTTCTCGAATTATACATTTAATATAGGTATTTAACGCATTTTTTTTTTAGTGAATTTTTGTGATTTGATTTATGATTTATGTTTACAATTTTCCGAATCGTTATAAGGAACTTCTTACTCCACACCTCATTTGCCTGTAGAAGGTATCGTATTTGTGCCCCACCAACTGATTGTACGGGAAATTTTTATGAATGAATCTGTCGTGCAACTTGTTCGATTCGAGTGGCAACCTGGTCGAACTTACGGCCAACTCGTGAAGCTTAGGAGCCGCATTCGTCTCGGATTGAAAATCAGTTGTCAGAAAGTAGTCGATGTGTCAGTGCCGAATTGGTTGAAACAAACACGGCAAATATTAAATAATTGCAAACGTGTCGGAATATTTCCCATAAATTCTATTGATAACTCTCGAACCAAAAGGTAATACCAGCAGCAGCAGCAAAACCAACTCAACATTCGGAAGTTTAGTGGAAAGAATTGAAATTGAAACATCAAAGTGATAAGATAAGAGCAACATCAACAACGAAATGAAAGTGAAAACCAGCATAGAAAATTCTTCTTTTTTTTTTGAGTTCTTAATTATTCAGTGAATTAAAGTTTGAATAGTACACAAATCAATGTATAATACCTTGTCTTATCCAAATAATATTCCACTGGTGCAACAGAAAATAATTGTGAATAGCAAAAAAAAAGAAGCAAATTAACAGTTGAACCCAACAAGGCAAGTCAAAGTCTTTTTGAAAATATTTTAGATTAAGTTTTGAAAGGCATCAATCAATTTAGTCGGCGCATTAATTGCAATTCTTTTTCGCTATACATTTTTTTGGAAGTGTTTGTGTGTGTGTGTGTGTGTGTGTGTGTGTGTGGAATTCTAATCGAATGTATGATATATTGGATTATATATATTATAAATGCTGCAGCTGCCAAAATGAAATAAAAGCGAAATGAAATATTCGTCCAGTTTAATGACATGTTAATATTTAAACTGAGAACACGAGTTGTTTGTGGCTTTCGGTTGCTTCTGCGTTGAAAAGAAGCGGCACAACTGTGCAAATAAGCCAAGATATTTCGGCTTAGACAAAGCTTAACAATAACACCAACAACAACAACAACAACATCGAAAAGAACACCAGAAACAAACAACCGAAATATATAGGTACATATATCCACATACATATACCAAAAAAAAAAACAAAAAAATGTGAAATATGAATAAGTACAGAGACATTAACAAATAAATTGTAGGTATACTTATCCATACAAATTTAAATACTGATCATATACATACAGGCGAGAAGCAAATGGAAGCAAATGCTTGTTAAAGCTCTTTAGCTCTCTGACTTTCAATCCATCTCTGCCTGCCTTTGACAGAGTTTTTTCGATTGTCAGTCTTCGAACTGTCAGTCAATGGCCAGAGTTACTGTACCAAGAATTTCAGAAGTTTTCAACTTGAATTTCATGTCGAAGTGTTGAAATAGAACTTGGATTGGCTGTGGAAGTGGAAGTGGGAATTGAAGCAATTGTCTGCCTGCAGATAACCTTAACATTTTATGAACTTGCCAAGTAATTAGAGAGCAACATTGCTCTCAATGGCGATGGCCAACGAAAACCGAGTTGTCCAAATTAATTCCATCTAAGTGAATGTGCAAAGTTTCGTGTTTAGCTCCCAAAAAACACAAACCTTCTGTCTGCAAGAGAAAACAAAGCAAAACAAGAAAAACCAAAAAACAAAAAAAAAAGAAACGACTGAAAACCAGAATAATAGTCGAAGTTCGCCGGAAAACTTTTCATGTTAGACAATGTCGAAAGGATAATAACTACATCACCGTTTTACACCTCCACACCACCCCTCAAAAATATGCTAGATAAATACATAATCATCATTTAGAATGGCCTGTGGACCAGAAACAATTAACAATGATTTCCAGTTTAAAACAAACCCAAAATATAAAGCAGAAAACTTTTCATAACCCACTGTCAATCAGCCAAAGGCAACAAACAGATAAACTTATGAACTCAATGTACAATTTAAATAATAGAGAGAGAGAGAGAGAGAGAGAGAGAGAGTATAATAACGTATACGCAGCGTGGACTGAAAATATATCTCAAAGCTTATTGAATAAAATGCGAAAATTCTTAATTGAAGTGATTACCAATATAATTCTTTTATGCCACTAATTGCGTTTAAAATGTTTGATTAAAAATTCATTATAATATTTGTTATAACGCACGCATTTTCCCCGAAAAACATAATTTATCAATAATACATTGTACTACATACATACATATGTACATAGATTAAAAACATCCCCTTGCGGCAATAGTAAGATTCGTAATTATATAACTCTAGGTAGATAAAATTTATAAAATTTTTAAGTTTTTGATGCCAATTGAACATTTATAGATATTAGAAGCAAATCGATACATTGCTTTCGAAAATAGCCAAGTAATTTATTGAGTTAGGAAAAATAATTGGTTCTCCACTTTCAAGGACTTCACAGTGAGGCTTATGAGAGACATTAAACTAAACGTCACATTAAACATTTAAATGGACTTGACATTGAGAAATGAAGAGGGAAAAAGGAAGGAGCCAGGGATGAAAATATGAAGTGGTCAGAAATGTTATACTGAAAATGGGTTTAGTGGAGGGATATAATTATGAGGCGATTCCAATAGAACTATAATTTGAATTAAAAATTGCAAACTCAATAATTTTTAAATATTTATAAAGAAATTATTTTTCATACAGATTGAAGGATTTCTTTTTAGTCAAAGTCAAAACAAAGGTTAGGTATTTTTGGTAATTATCTGCCCAACTGAATAACTTAAATTAGGTCCTTTTTTTTTAAAAGGAATTCCACTTTCCATTTATTGTGATTTTAAATTTCATAAAACAACCATCAAAAGTTCAGGAGCTCTCTAAACAGCGGAGTACATTCTATTAAATACATTTATCAGTTGAAAGATTTCAAAGGGTTTGCCAAATGGCATTGGCAAAACTGAGTAAAGTAATATGGAAACAACTCAAAAGCGACCAATCAATCGACTAGCAGCTAGCTTAAAAGTTGTCTAGACTCTTTCTGACAGCCATCCGCCTTGTTGCACTTGGGTCTTGTATATACTTTTGCCAAACATCACAAGCATCATTATCAAATGCAAATCAATCAAAAATCATATCAGCAATTACCAAAAAAAAAAAGAAAAGAACAGAAAACGAAAAGTTTATGTTTAAGAAGAAGAACTTTTGAGATTCGACAGAGCTTTGTGTCTTCTCGTCAATGGATTGCATTTGTATATACATATGTTTGTATGTATGTACATTTATCTGCTCCATATCGTTTGTTATGTCTGGGCACTAACCTCGCCTGTGACTGTGGCTGATGATGATCAATCAAATGCTCGTTTGTGTATTAATCGCCTTGATTAAATGCCTCGCAGAGAGTGAAAACTTGGCAGAGAGAGAGAGAGAAATGGCAAGCCCACTTAAACGCAATAAGAGTAAACTTCCAATTTTGGACCAATTGCCGATTAATTCAAGAGAATTATTGAGTGTAATTAGCAACAGGGAAGCGAGTTACGTTAGGTAATTAGCAATCAATTAAATTGCTTTAAATGTGGGTTCAATAAAATAATGAAAATGACACCACATGAATGAAAATGAAGTCAGAGATAGAGATACTCGTATTTATATCTTGTGCTTGTGGCAACATTGTCTCGTTTTTCTAGTGTATTATTATTGTTATTATCATTATGACTATTATTATTTTATAGTGCACTCGATGTTTCCTAGTTAATGTTGTTGTTGTTGTTGGTGTTGGTGTTATTCAGCTAACTCAACACTTGAAGAAAATGCTTCAATTGTGTATACAAATTGACTGCTCAATGATTTTGTTTCTTTTCATGATCAATGTGCTTGCCAAAGTCCGTTGCTTCAATTAACTTGCAAGCAAAATATTCAATCATCCATTGGGGCCTATGGAGCGTATGATTAACTTGACAACTTAAAAGCGCTATCATGAACGTAGTCAAAATTGTCATAGTAGGGGATTTACAGAAGGGGGTAACACAGCTTACGTTGAAGAGTTAAGGAAACTTAGTATCTACTTAGCTGACCTTAATAATTTCTTCAAAAAAATACGTAATGTTTATGTATAGAAAGAGGTTTATAATTCATTGGTAAGAATTTACAAGCAATTGCCAAATCCATATATTTGTTGTTAACAGACTCAATTTTATTTGAGATATTAAGGTGGTATTACATTTACTTGGTAATTAAAACGTAATCGAAGTCGAAAAAGGATATGTCTTTTAATTTAATTTACAGATGCAGATATTTACTTTTCATTTTCAAATTCATACGAGTTTTTCTTTGGGCTACGGCCATGGGTGTGTATGTGTGTGTGTGTGTTTATTCTTTTTTTCCCACTTATTCTTTTGCCTGCCCTGAATTGGTTTCATTGTTTTCCCATTAGCCTCCAGAAGCGCAATAACAACCTTAACCAAGCGTCCAATTTAATTTATGTTCATAAATTAATTTTGAAAATGAAATTTTATGGAATTTTACTTTGAACTTGCAGTGCAGAGCGAGAGTCAGTTGGTCGGTCGGTCGGTCTATCGTTCGGTCGTTCGGTTGGGTTGTCTGTCGATTGGTCGATGAGTCGTTGTGTCGCCTGTACCAGTAACACAAAGTGTTCAGACCGTCGGACAGGCAATTGTATTTCTGGATTGCCTTTGTATCTATTAAAATCTAATTTAGCACTTGCTGCACTGCATTGATTCTGAGAATGGTAAAGGTGGCTCGGATGGAAGGGGGTCAAATGACTGTTCTGTAATCTTAGTTAGAATAATTATATGCCATTAATTGCAGCAAAGGTCAACGACGGCGACGTCGACATCGATGAGATGACATTTATTGGCTTAAATGACGCCCGAAGGCGGTTTAAAAAATTCAACGAGCTTTGATTGGTCGGTTTAGCAAGCAGTTTTGGTTCAGTTGCCATGCCACAAGACAAGACAAAACAAACGACTGTCAATTACCTTAAAGTTTGTTGATCAATTTTTTTGTTTATTAGATCATTTTTGATTAAAAATCTATGGGCATTAAACAGTTCATGTTTATAGGCTAGACACAGTAAAATTTAATAATTTTTTATCACATTAAAGTTAAACCGAAGTGTAAATATAAAATTCCACTTGATCACACACTAGAAAGGGTATTAATCAAGTAAAGAGTAAATATTTGCAATACGCATCAATTATGGCATAAATGTAATTACTTATTAACAATTTGCATTTACAGATATTAATGAAAAAATCAGCGATGAATTCAAAATGCCGTTAGCCACATCGATCGAAGCAAATTTATTTAAAAAGTACAATTAAAGCAATGAGAAAAATAAATGTTTGCCATTTAAAAAACGGAAAATCATCAGTTTTACCTACTGAACTTTAAATAAGAAAAACAAACAACAAAGTCCAACAGAAATCCGTAATGGATCCGGACTTGGATTTGGGCTTTGAGGAGCCTTTATCTTCGATCCCACGCCAATTGTCGTCCAACTCCTTTGGCATTGCCAATGCCGTCGACTTGGAAGCGGACCCAATTCCAGAAGTGGCCAGCAATTGGTCGACAATGGCAAATTTCAGTCGTCTATTTGCTGGATCTGCTCCCGATATTGCCAACTATACTTTTAATATGTTAGATGTGGGCGTGGCAATGGCCACTGAAGCCACAAATGCATCGATTGGGAGCATGATGAGCAGCCCCACAACAACTCCATCGATATCACACGCCTATGCCATGGGGAATAGTTCTTCGTTGGCCCATACCAATAGCCTGCACGACTCATCGCCCGTGGCCGAGCAAATTCCCGAGCATATAATGGATCATGCACCGCAACTATCACGATCGGGACTCCTTAAGGTTTATGTCTTGGCCATAATGGCTCTATTCTCACTGCTGGGCAATCTGCTGACCATTTGGAATATCTACAAGACACGAATCTCGCGACGCAATTCACGACACACATGGAGTGCAATCTATTCGTTAATGTTTCATTTGTCGATTGCCGATGTCCTGGTGACTTGTTTTTGCATCTTTGGGGAGGCTGCTTGGTGCTACACTGTCCAATGGTGAGTAGGAATCTCTTCGTTTGTGATCAGTAATTAATTGATTTCTCTTTTTGCTGTGCTTAGGTTGGCCAATGAGCTAACCTGCAAGTTGGTCAAACTCTTTCAGATGTTCAGCCTGTATCTGTCCACCTATGTCTTGGTACTGATCGGTGTGGATCGTTGGATAGCCGTGAAATATCCAATGAAATCTCTCAACATGGCCAAACGATGTCATCGTCTGCTAGGCGGTACCTATATTCTATCGCTGGTCCTCAGTCTGCCACAGGTGAGCGGCAAAACTTTAATTGCTTTGTTAATTTCCATTACTACCTCTCCACATGTGGAAGAGAACTCTTCTTTAACTTTACATTCAATCGAGTGTACTGCCTTTTAAGGCCTTGGCAATACAAAAATGTGAAACTGTTCTCACTTTTGTAAAGCTGTCAACTGCAGCTCCAAAGGGATTTATCATAAATGATATTTCTCCCTAGGCTTTTGAAAAGCACTTTGCCATTTGTCGTCTGCCATTAAGTTATTATGCTGAAATCGCGACTTTATCTTGCTATCCTGCTCTCGCGCACAGTGTTGTGTGCCTGCGGGTACTCGCCTGATCCCTGTGCGTGCTAAACTCGAAGTAATATGTTTATTTTATAACACGCATACGCCCCGTGGCAGTGTGTAAATAGTCTTGAGTATGCACAAGACTATGTGTGTGTGTGTGTGTGTGTGTACGCGTGTGTGTGTTTGTGTGCCTTGTATGAAACATTAAAAATGATTGCCATCCGCATAATAAGGAAGCATTAAATGTGGCTTTCGCTACAACGCCCACTCCACGTGCTAGCCGAATAGTAACTATTTTTTATTTGCAAACGACAAAGAGTTGGCTTAAACTAACAATTGCAGGCCTAGAAAACAACACCAAAACGGGCTCCCACATATATCATAGCTATTCTTTGCATACTGATAAGCACTTTCCATCCACTCGGTTTCGTTTCAACCTCTTTATTCTCATAATGGCCAAAGAAAAAGGGGAAAGGATGCTCTCAGTTATTTTATTTTTTCCTTTTTTGTTGTGTGAGATATCCCTTTCATTCGCAGCTGGTCGATAAGCCTGTCACTGGGACTCTACTGGTTCACATAAATCACCAGGAAAAAACCAAAAAAAAAAAAAAAAATAAAGCAACACTCTTCAATTCCGTTTTTCTGTTTTTTTTTTTTTGGTCTTGTTTGCCTTCTTTTTGTTATTCACACTTTTATTGCATTATGTATGCTGTGTGCTGCCCGATTACGTATCTAATTGAGTTGGCTGGGCTTATTTATGCCTCAGGACCTAAAGCCACTCAATGCACGATAGATCAGAGTGAACTCAATGGAATGAATAACTGAAACTGAATACCTCTTATCTTCATTTGCGTTCACTTTATACCTTAAGTCTGTTGTATTTATGTATTTTTCCTAACGAATCCACGCAGTAATTAGAGGAAAAGTGCATGTCAAAGCAAAAGAGGTGCAAAACATTTCTAGAAATTTCTCGTTCCTAAGTCGTTCCGATCAACTACTTTTATAACTGCAGCTTAACATAGCAAAGGAACGAAAGCAAAGGAAACCTCAAAGGGAATGTATACCTAATCACAGTGGCAAAAGAGAAAAAGAATATTTGTATAGAGTCTCCTTAACTCTGTGTGTGTGTGTTTGTCTGTTTCCTCTTTAACGAGAACCAATCTATTTTAAAATGACATTTTTTCTGCCGAGATTGCGGAATGTTTTTCTAGTCGTTGATATGCATGAAACTCTACATACATACGAGGGTCAATTCAGTCAGTTGCCTTGGAGGCAACTTTAGAAAAAATATCTTTAATCTTATGTATGTATTATATATACATAGATCTTTATACAAATTCAAAAGATCGCCACGACTATCAATAATATTAGCTTTGTACAACTTATTCAACAGCCCTCGTCCCTAATATATATCGTATAGTTTTAGTAAATTTGCATTTAGCTCCCATTATGCTGATTTGCTTTGTTTAACTAACTCATTTGGTAGCATCTCCTGGTGGAATGTATGCCACATTTACTTAATACTTGTATACGCAATCTTTCTCCTTCCTCCTCCCACTTGTCGCTTGACTTTGAGTAATGAAAACGAAGAAGAAACGAAAAAAACAAAAATGAATTTCAGGCCGTGCCGCCTTATCTCTTATCAAAGCCTGCTGGCAGCAGAAGCACAAAATAAAATAAAATATTGTGTTAAATAATAATTTAAGGCGTAATGGCATAAAAAACGCGATTATGTTTGCATGTACATAATTAGGGTGAATGTGTGTGTGTGTGTGTGTGTGTGTGTATGTATGTAGGGTATGTAGGATGTAGAATATGTGGGTGTGTTCGGCCTGCTTGTCATCTCTTGAATCTGACTTATTTAAATGCCGCAAAGCAAAAAAAAAGTGATTAAGTCTTATTACATTTTGATGTTTTCGTCTCTCATTTAAGCCAACAGCACACTGGGTAAAAGGGAATTGTTACAGCCAATCAAAACAAAAGCCGTTTGTTGACTGATACCAACAATAGAATTTCAATTAACATAACAGGTTTCGGAAGAAATACACCTCCGGATAACCGATTAAGCGGAAGCCTCTCACTTTCTTTTAGCATGCAGTAAGCAGAGATTCCTTTTTATTGGTGACAGGAATCTCATGACTCTGTAATAATGCCAATATTGGTTTTAAATAACTTTCTCCAATTGTTTTTTCACCTTTTTTCTATTCATGTGCATCATTAAATATGAATTTTTATTTACTTCAAAGATGACAACTCGCATTCTGATCAAATGCGAAACTTTTCCGAATTTTCTTTCCGGTTAAATTACTGGGAATTCTCAAGAAAACGATACTCTAGCCACAATTCCTTTTGATAAGTTGCTTTTGACTCTTCCTTTTAATCATAACGACTTATTTTAGTCTAATATTTTCTATCATAAGGCACTCATATGTTTGATAGAGTAAGTGATTCTTGTTTGGGTCGACTTCTTTTAGACTTTTTTAATTCGTATTTTTTATCATACTGGACTCGTTTGTTGTTGGACTCGTTTGTTGTTGTTTGTTTTTTTTTATTGTACCGCAATGAAAATATTATTAATCAATTATATTCTATATGTATTGTTATACCATACATACCATATGGCATACACCCATAGGGTGAAATGGTATATTAAAGCAGGGCCCGGCACAAAGAGAGCGCTAAAAAAGTTTAGTTGTATGTGTGCACTTGCTTGTATGCGTATGTTGCTTTACACTGCGCAAAATTAAACTTCATCAAATTCTGCCTCGAATCAAAAAAACGAGTGCAGCAAATAATCTTATGCAAGAAAAAATAGAGAAAACAAAGCAGCGATCAATTTTTTCATGTGTGTTTTCTCAACAAAGCGACATAGATCTGCTTGCGTCGAAATGCTGAGGGAAACTAAATCAACCCTCATCCTCTGTGTGAGGACTTCGGCAGCCGTTCGGTTACACGCATACGAGGTGCCGAACGTGTTCGTCCCCCGGGGGATATGAGTGCCGGGCTCTGTATTAAAGTCGCCAAAATGTATGTAACAGGCAGAAGGAAGCATCTCCGACCCCACAAAGTATATATATTCTTGATCAGGATCAAAAACCGAGTCGATCTAGCCATGTCCGTCTGTCCGTCCGCCCGTCCGTCCGTCCGTCCGTCCGTCCGTCCGTATGAACACCTAGATCTCGGAGACTATAAGAGCTAGAGCCACCAAATTGTATGCAGTCTCGTGTAGTATGTACGCTTATCGAGTTTGTTTTAAATTTTTGCCACGCCTCCTTCCGCCACCGAAATTTACATAAAACTGTTTTTCTTAAAAAGTATGGCAGATAGAGACATCAAATTTGGGTTATATACTTCTTTAGTTAGCGCGCAGAAAATAATTGTTCCAACTTTTTGCCACGCCCCCTTCCGCCCCCGGAATTTACATAACTCTGATTTTCTTAAAAACTATGAAAGCTACCGACATTAAATTTGGTATGTAAGCTAGCTTAATAGACGCGCAGATATTGATTATTTAAAAATTTTGCCACGCCCATTTCCGCCCCCGAAAATTAAACAAAACTGATTTTCTCGAAAACTAACAAAACTAAAGACACCAAATTTAGTATGTATATTGGCTTAGTATGCGCGCAGAATACATATATTTTAATATGTTGCCACGCCCACTTCCGCCTCCATAATTTAGAAAAAACCGATTGGCTCTTGCAATTTTTTGACCATCGTGATCAAATTTGGCAGACTAATAAATCTTGTCTATTTCTATCAAACTACCAAATTTGAAATCGGACTAGAAACATGCAAAATATACGTATGAATGTATTTTGCTACGCGATCCATAAGGGCAGAATTGGCCGTTGGCTAGTGGCGGCGCTAGAGTGCTCGTGTGTTTGTAGAGTGAGCGAGATAGCAATTTAATAGACATACATTTGGTTTTCGAAATTTTAAATATTTGTTTCACCTGGTGTATGGTATACCCAAGTCGGCGAGACGACTTACTTACTTCATTTTAAATATGATTACGTTACGGTTTATATGAGTAAGCAAGAGATTATGATGACAATTTATTGATAATTTTTATAAAATTATTTGATTGAGCCGGTCCATCTCTTTTTGCTTTTTGAATCAGTTGTTTCCGAATATGTTTATGGTTTATAACTATTTTAAGGGGTTTTTCCATTACACTTACAAATTGTCCCCGTTGATTACCATTTATTTGTATTTCACTATCGAATACTTTTAACTTGTTTACATCATCAATTTGCAGCAATCAGAGAAGGTCGGTATTCTGTTTTCCAATTTCACGCAGACAACCTTCTCTGTTACCTTATCTTAATTGCAGGTAAATTTCCTTCCTATAGATCTTTAATTTAATTTATTTTTTAATCCGACACTTTTTAAAGAACTTATTTCATTACGCATTTTACTGAGACGACTCTGTTAATCAAACAAATTAAGAATGTCTACTTTCATGTTTCAATATTCAAAATAGACATATTGGCATATTGGCAATAGCCTGAAATTTGTAATTGTATCTATATAAATTGTATTAAAAGCATATTCAGAACATTCAGTCAAGTTTGAATATATGTTATCATTTTTTAATCAAAATATACTCATGAAGGGGATTCCTATTTAAATAATTTCGTTTGAAACTAATTTAATTTGATTAAACTCAAGATTAGGCTTGCTGATTGCCAATAGAGATCAGAGCAATTTTATTCATATACGAGGAGAGAAGTATTTAAGAACTGATTCGAATCACCAGTTAAAGCATTTGATTATTTAAGAGCAAATTGTAACATTCCCTTTTAATTATACCGCAGCCATTGCCCACTTATTTATACACACATATACATACATCCTTATTTGTGATTATGGCATACTTATAGAGTCTCTGGCACCCAATTAAAAGGAACTTTGCAATTATTATGACACATTTTATGTCACATTGACCAGAACATGGTCTTGAGCTGCTGCTGCTGCCGCTTCTGTTGGCTGCTGCCCAAGAGAAACTTTTTTCATTTCATTTCGTTTTATTGAACAGGCCACGTTCATAAAATTCATGCGGCAAGCGAACGTGACACTTGAGTCAAAAAAAAAAGGAGAAAAATAAAAAAAAAAATAAAAAAATAACAAAAAAGAAAAAAGAAAAACCTAAACTGCCTTTGCCATGGCGAACTAACGAGAAATCATTTTGTACAAAAAAGAACAAAACAGAAAATTTCGGAGCAACTTTTTGCCTGTGACAGGACTCCATCTCCTTATTGACTCCACCTCTTATTCGCGCCTATGCACATGTTGATAAGCAATCAGATCAAATTCAATATGCGACGCACTGCTGAGTTCGGTTTCCCGGACGCACCACACTTGCTTCCCTCCCTCCCCCTCCCCCGCTTCCTGTTCTATGCCATTTGCCATTCGCGTCGTCTCAAATAATAAAACAAAATGAAAATTTACTTAAACTGCCAATAAACAACAAATGTTGATCAAGGAGCTGCCAAACAAAAGAGAGAGAGACTAACTGTGACTGTGTGTTACAGTGTGTGTGTGTGTGTGTGTGTGTGTGTGTAAGTGTGGAAATATGTGTTCGTCCTGCGCAGAGTATTTCATCTTACACTAGACTACGTTGCCTTTGTCTCGCAATATTAATAAAGTCGTATTTGACTTGCAAGAGAAAAAGAAATCAGTAACAAAAGTTAAAGGCCAACATTTCGTACAATCATTATTTCAGGGACGGATTGTAGGGGTACAAAATACTTGACATCTTCTGGCATTTTTCGTTGCCTAATAGAAGTTTGCTTATGTAATTAGTTATCACAAATTACGATTGCCATTTTTGTACTCTTTATATATAGTTAATTACACTAAAGATTTCATAATATATTCATTCAACATTGAGTCGTGAAAACCAAATTTTGTTAAGGAGATTTAAGCTTCTATTTGTGGTCGCTGGTTCGGTCAGTCATGTTTTGAGGGTCGCGGGTTGGTGGGTTGAAACGCTACAGCCATTCAATGGCTTGGAAGTTATAAATGTGCGAAATTAATAAACATCAAGCATTTGGCGATTATCCGCATTTTTGTTAGTCTTTTATTTAGTTTTACTACAGTGCTTAGTTGCTTAGTCCATGGATATTGCGTGAAGTCTTTTGGCTTTAGCTTTGTGGCGTCAGCTGTTGGTATAGCAGCAGGAGCAGAAGCAGTCGAAGCAGCAGCAGCAGCAGATTGATGAAAGTGGAATGGAGGTGAAATGGCCATTGCTAGACATAAACTGACTATAGCTCAGAGACGGTTGACAAGAAAGCCATAAAAATGCACAAATAAAAAGGCTTTTAACGTATTAGTTATAAACGAACATTCGCTGGAACTAAATACGTTTTATCAGCTAGCACCAGACAAATTGCTTTCAAGAAACCTACATAATCACATTGAAGGTGTATGAATTTAAGTTTCTAGTATTGAATGCGAAAACCTAAACCATAGAAATAAAGAGTGAAAAAAAACAAATGTAAATGCATGACTGTGGACATTCTCTTCCTTTGATTCGCTATTAACATTTTGGTTCATTCTAAACTGATGAAAACAACTGATTTGTGGTAAAACCACCAAAGCAAGCCTCTTAACCCAAACAGCGGGAAATAACTCAATGCAAACTTTTGCATGGAAATTGATTGATTGTGGTTGAGCCGCCCATAGCCCCTTTTTGTAGCATACATTTCAGCGTTACCAGCGGCAGCGTTTCGTTATTCTGTTGATTTGCAATAGAAAACGAAAAGAGGTTTCGTGGATGAAAATACCCCAAGCAAAAGCAACATTTATGCAGACTAAAAACTACTACCAAGACCATCATTCAAATCCAAAGAAAAAAGATTTATAAGGCTTGAGATTCAAATGAAATTTTCCTACAAGTGAAATTAATTTGACTTTGCTTTCATTCAAAGAAATGGAATCTTATTTAAAAGCTTGAAGAATTATCCAGTTTATCAAACGACCTGAAGTGGATTACGACACTCGCAAAAATATGTTGCGATGTTGAAACCTAAATATTGTGCGAAATTTGACCGTCTGTTGGCAAATGGTGCTACTTTAGAGATTTGACAAAGTATGAAAATAGCTTAAAATTATTATATTATATTTATAGACGCACTTTACTTGTTACTTTAACTTTTTAAAGAGATAAGTTGTCCTCGCTAGAACGAAAATAGATCTTTGTATTCGTAACTATTTATGTATTTATCTTTTTGCATTTTTTTCTTTGCAGTTCTTCATTTTCCATGTGGCGCGTGGCCCTTTTGTCGAGGAGTTTTATCAGTGTGTGACGCACGGATTCTATACGGCCGATTGGCAGGAACAGATGTATGCCACCTTTACTCTAGTGTTTACATTTCTATTGCCTCTGTGCATACTATTTGGTACATATATGTCCACGTTTCGTACCATTTCAAGTAAGCAAAAGTCCCTAGGGGGAAGTTTCTTTTTCTCGCCCATTTTTATATGGTTACTCATCTTTCTTTCTTTATATATCTATCTCTTCCGTTTGTCTCTTTCTCTTATGCTATGAATGACCCATTGTTTTCCTTTTTTTTTTTTGTAGGTAGCGAAAAAATGTTTCAGGGCTCGAAATTGGCCAACTATTCGACAACAAAGCTGCCCACACAAACGAATCGACAGCGTCTAATACACAAGGCCAAAATGAAATCATTACGCATATCCGTGGTGATCATCATTGCCTTTCTCATCTGCTGGACACCCTACTACGTCATGATGATTATGTTTATGTTCCTAAATCCGGATAAAAGGGTAAGCGTACACACTAAGCGTGGGCGTAGTGAAAAATTGCTATTAGAAAAAAGGTTTCCATGTACATTTTTTTTGATCGTTTCTTTTCCGTTAAAGATTTTTTTTTTTTGGTTGGCTCGTTTTTTGTTAAGTATTTTTGGACAAACTTCTGTCATTTTTTGCCATTGATTTCCGGCGTGTCGTCTGACAAGCCAAGAGATGAAGAGGAAGATACTAAAAATAAAAAAGAAAGAAACAGCAGCAGTTGGGGCAATGGGTTAAATTTGAAGGCACATCAATCAGCAGTCGATTTGTCAGTTTATTTCATTTTCTGCGCGTGCCACAGCAGGAGTGCACAAGAGAGCTAAGGATATGGATATGGAGAGGATATGGAGCCACGGAGTTGATGGGCAGAACCTTTGTTATCTTCGTATTGTACATATTTACGGGTTGTGGCAGCTGTAAAATGCTTAAGTACAAGTACAAGAGAACACACTCACCAGGGTCGGGGACAGGAGAGACATTCTGCCAGCTGCTGTCAAATTCGTTTTATGACTGAATTTTTACCCTTTTTCCGCATTTTGTTATTGTTGTTGCTGTGTTTTTTGTTTTTTTGTCAACATAAAAATGATTTCTTATGCTTCGCTTTTCTTTTTTTTTTATTTTAATTAATCGCAGCAGCGACTTTTCCTTTCGTCATTTGACCTTGCCGGGCCTAAATAATAAATACGAGGGCATAGAAAATTATGACCTCAGCTTTTGTTTAGGATGATTTCAAAAAAAAAAAAAATGAAAAAGGTAGCAACGAAAATAAGCAACCACAAAACACTTAGCTCCACATAGCACACAAACAACCGAAATGAAACGAATGAAAACAAAACAGAAAACACACGAAAATTAATTTGAATTTTACGGATTTTACACTTTGCAGCTGGGGGACGATCTACAGGATGCCATCTTTTTCTTTGGCATGTCCAACAGTCTCGTAAATCCGCTCATCTATGGAGCCTTTCATCTGTGCCCAGGCAAGGGCAACAAATCCGGTGGAGGCGGCAACAATAACGCATACAGCTTAAATAGGTAAAGAGCCATTTCAACATTTCAACTTATTTCCTTGCTTTGCCTAACCTTTGGTCTAACCCACTGACTTTCCCCCCGCCAGAGGTGACTCCCAGCGCACACCCTCCATGCTGACAGCCGTTACCCAGGTGGATGGCACCGGTGGCAGCTCACGGCAAATGAGAACCTTTCGACAACAAAGTTACTACCGCAGCACAAGCAACGGCGGTGGCAGTGGCCAATTCAAAGAGCAGGTGGGTCTTCTGCATGTGGGTCCCGGTTCTGGATGTGCCTCGGCTGCTGGTGTTGGTGTTGGCGGTGGAGTTGGAGGTGCTGGTGTTGGTGGTGGTGGCGTCAGCTCGGCTACACCACAACTGATGCGTAAGTGCTCGTCATCGGTAGTGCGTAGCCCGCATCCACATGCTGCCATTTTGGCCAGACATTCGGTTTGCCTGAGAGAACAGCATGAACAGCAGCAGCGACTTCTGCTCCAGTCAACGCCGCCCTCGACCTTGGTTCTCAATTATGATAGTCAACGCGGCGGCGTCGGTGTGGGCGTGGCCACCAATGGCCTTAAACTAAAATCCTTGACTGATAATAATGAGCGCGTGTCCAGCGTTTGAGGAGAATTGGCAGTGGCGGCGGCGGCGGCGGCTTCAGCGGCAACAGCAGCGGCAACAGAGATGGCAGAAATGGATGGAGATGAATGCACCTGCTGCCATTGCCTGAGCAAGGAACTAGTGAGGCGGCAAGGACTCCAAGAGCTTCCCAATAGCAGTTAATGTGTGGGTGGGGGGCGGTCATTTTAAGGCTACAGCTAGACTTAAAACTAGAATTATTAGTGCTTTTTTTTTCTATAAGGTTGTTTCAGCAAGAAATGAGGAGGGGGGCAAGGAGTTAATGCGGGGATTGTGGGGGAAAAAACGAGCGACTTCGATGATCAGATCAGCGGGGCATGTGTAACATTTGCTTAGTTGAAATAATTGAGAGTTAAGTCTTTTGAATACACAAACGGTGTACTTAGTTGTAGAGTGAATCTAGTTCTAACTAACTAACTAACTAACTAACTAACTAGTTGTAGTCCACAGAATTGCACTGCACTGAGCGAAATTCAAAACAAACAAATATAAACAAAGTTTCTGAAATTCTTGTCCCCCTTTTGACTAATGTCAAAATTAGCTTTATGGAAAAACAATTGTGATAAGCCGAAAAATCCAAAGTATTTTTCAAAACTCTTTTTGTCCCTGCGCTTTATCCGTTTTTCATATTCTAAAGAAAACAAAAATGTTTTATCCAGTATAAAGGATATAAGGATGATGACATTCCCATCCAATTGTATATGTATCTATTCATTTATGTTTGAATGGCATGTGTATTTCTCTCAGTGTAGTGCAAGAGAGTTCTAATTATGGTGAAGTGCAGCGATCCGGTTTAGCTTTAATGAATCGATGATCTGGTAATAATGTCTAAATGCAGTTCAGATGAGATTTTAATTGGCCCAAAGGTCGTTTCGGTTACACATTCGTTCACTTGGTGAACGGTTTTTAATGCCAATGAGTTTTCATTTAATGCCAAGATAGAACAGTTAATTTCAGTTTCAAGTTTAGATTCATTGTTTTTGCAATCCGGATTTAAAATATTTAAAAGGCAATTTGCATAAATAATCAGCCAACAACAGGGTAACACATACGCATTAGTGATTATTCTTCTATCTGAAACACCTACTTATACACATACATACATACATATGAATATGTGTATGTACGACTCTTTGTGTATGTGTGTGTGTGTGTGTAAAAGTGTTTTCGTTTTTTTTTCTGTTTTACAAATTTTAGGATACTGTATATAAAACAATTTCCGCAGGTTGTTTTTGTCTATTACAAAATCGTATTAAATATAAGCCTCTAAAAGCATTCAACTTGTTTGTATATACACACATACATACATATGTACATACATTTGTATGTATGGCTTCTTTCATGCGAAAGAGTCGAGGTCAGACTAAAGGCAAGATGGCAGATGATAATGGGAAACCAAAACACAATGTAATTAACATGAAAATTCCATTAAATATCCCATACACGCACTCAGACTTACACTCACTCACTCACACACACACACACACACAGAGGAAACCTAAACATAAAAAAAACAAAAATTAAAACAGTAAAACCCAGAACAAAGTCAAAACTATACAAACATTTCAAACAGTCCAGTATAAAATTCAAATAGTCCAAAAAGAAATATACACACTTTTATTGATGGTATTACAGGAAAACTAATCTAATTGTATTTTAATAACCACATTTTACAGTTTGACTTTGACTTTTCGAAATAGAATTATTAACATGGATTCTAGAATTAATTTTCCAAGTTACTATTAGTCCATACAAAGAAACTTACATACATTTGTATGTGAATAGATTTAAGGTCTTGTTCTGTAGATTGTAAATAAATTCCTAAATTTAGATGGTTTTTAAACATAAAATATATAAATGTGTACTCCGTATAGTAGAATGTATATACATATATATCTACTTATAATATATCCTACATACATTTTGTATTTGTATATGAATATTGTGTACTTATGTACAAATAATCTGTGTAAAATTTGTATAGTTTATTTTTTAATAAAAACTGAATGAGCATTACAACAAAAAACTTTACGACCGACAACTTTTTACGCACAGCTCAACACGTTGATGATGAACATGAACTAGCCCCAATAACTCGCCTCCCCCCTCTCCACCACCATCCTCATCAGCTCTAACCCATGCCGCCTAGGCCTATTACCAATGTATATGCCAGTACCTCATAAATCCAGCAAAGCTCACGCCCGATACACACGGCCGCCCTCAAAGTATATTAGACATTTTATGCCTAAAGCAGGCGGTGGCGGTGGCGACGGCAACAACGACGACGAATTTGAATGTAGAATACATAGGCTCTCACTTCTTCATCCGTAGCCTAGGCGGATGCTGATGATAATAGTGATGACGAAGGAAAAGCAGAAGTAAATGAAGAAGCGGCAAGAGTATGGTTTCAAATGCAAAAATAAAGAAAGCGTCCAAAGCATGGCAAATTCAAAATGCGCTCAAATGTATGCTACGAAATATTTTGTTATTTGGTCGCTGCAGGAAGCGGATTCAAATTACCACAAGTAATGGGAACCGTGTGCGCCAAACCAAAATTTGAAAAGATATGGCGGGTTCGCAGGTCGAAGGGGGCAGTTGGCAAAAGTTTATTTTTATTCGCGACTCGACTTATTATTCGCGACCCCCGCCGAGGACTCAGTGACACTCAATTATGCGCAGTCAGACGAACAGCAGACTGGGAGCGACACGTACAATTTCTTTTTTTTTTTGTGATGGTGTGATTTGGTTTTCTTTTTTCTATTTTTTTTTTTTTTTATATTTTGTGCGTTTTGTCCAAGCTGGCAGCTGTCCAGTATTTAAGGACCGCCTTGGCAATCTTAAAATTAAATGCCCTAAGCACCCAGCAGTCAACACACAAGAATATATATATTACGTATGTATGTATGTATGTACTTACTCCGAATAAGTATTCCAAATTTTGAGTACATACAAAACACAAAGAAAACAAAATTCAAAAAACCCAATTGAGAATGGAACATAAAGGACACACTTAACGACCCACATTTGATATAAACGGATGAGTTGGGAGTCGAAATTAAACACAAACGAATTCCGCTTGTTTTCTCAGTTTTATGGTTGCCTCAATGGCATAACCAGGAGGACAAGCCAAAATGGACCTTTGACTGTCATTGTTGTTATTACTTGGGCAAACTCGGACGCAGCTCTACTCGACAATGCCCTTCCCCCATGCCGCGACGTTACGCACAATGACTTGAATGATATTGCACGGTGGGTTCAAGCCTTCAATTCAAGCCTATCATTGGTCGATAAGAATTATACTTTACATGAAAATGATAGCATAATATCTATTCATTACATACTCTTGCAAGTTTAGATATAAATAAATACAACAAAGTAGCTTATGCGATTTTAATTACAGTTTTTCTAAGCATTATGCTTGTTCGATTCATTCGAATTGAGTTAAAACTTGGTGAGTTATGAAGAAACGTCTAATCAGTCGTAGCGCAAAAGATTGGACAGTAATCACAATACATTTTAAGAACTTAAAGACTTGAATCGTATGGTTTTAGTGTTCAAATCAAGATGATCGAAAGAAAATCAATCTAATTACTGATTCGACTATATGAAATCGAAAAGTTGAATGAAAAGGAGATCAGATCTGTTTCATGGATTCTTGCTTATGAAATTTGAGAGAATAATTTTTACTCCACTGTGCTGTATAGTAACTTTTGTCATCAAGTGTGTCTGGAGAGGGGGGTGACGGGGTCATGGTAATAAGAAAGAACAATCGTAAAACGTGAATTATATAAAATGGAGACGTACATACATATATAACCATTGAAATCCACACATATGTGACCATCAATGGATTCCTTTTGACAAGATGTAGAGGATTTCATTACAACAATTATACAAATTTATGGAGCTGTTGGCGTTGCCGTTGGCCCGGCCGTTATCAGCTTGTCGCCAACTAAACGGATGCTGTGTGTGTGACCTACATATATCTTCAGTTGAACCGGATATATATATATCCTCATTTGCCATTCAAGCGTAGCCCAATAATGATTCCGAGCCACATCAAAACAACAACATAAAATGGCAATGTCATTAAATGCTAGGCGGGGGCAATGGGGGTATGTTGTGTCCAGGGGTTGGAGTTGTAGTAGTCTAGTAGTCGCAGCAACCTCAACTTTGACTCATCAAAAATTGATGGCCCGTAAAGAAAACACGCCCGAATGGATTGCCTGCACATGATGAGTTGGGTGCTCCAGCGTAGATGCCATCATCTCCACCATATTAAATATATATAAGCAGATACATATATATATATATAAGATAAATACATGTTCCATATACACAGTTTCTATTTCTCTTATTCACAAATCAATTAATTCACTTAGAAATGCATGGGCTTAAAAGAAAAATGCTCATGAGGACATCAAGGACCTACCCCAGGGCATCCACCTATCGCGTGCTAACCACCGCCTCTTTACGCGCCGCATCCTGGAGCAGTTGTGTGTCCACCTCATCGCCGGGCAGCTGGACATAGCGGACAACAGAGCCACGGATGAAACAATTCTTAACGCTGAGCATGTGCGGATATTTGTCGGGATCCGTCACACTGATGTCTGTCAGCTTAATGTTGAGGTATTGGTCCACAGAATGCAGGGTTCCACATATACTGTTGCACACGGATTGGGAATGTCATTGGAATTGCAAGAAAAGAAAAGATATGTTTTACGCTTCTGACAAACGTTTGGTCAAACACATGATGCTCACCTGAGGTCATTCTTCAGCTCGACGACGACTTCTTTGCCCACCAGAGATTTAAAGAATGAATAGAAAAGCTGCGGAAATGTGTTTCTATAATAATTTGCGAATGTTTTAACAAATTTCTTACCATTCCGCTCGCGTTTGTTTTCTTGTCATTGACGCGCTAGAGTTGCCAGGTAATCACACCGGCAACTTGTGCCCTATACCAAATTTATCGATTAACCACAGTGCTGCCAGACCACCGGAAAGATGTCCGCTACCAGTATATAGCGCGTTGCCGATAGGCGCGCTAGCAAAGAGCCCGCTTGGTGCGCCCGTGAGTGTGGTTTGAAGCTGTACTAACTGGTTTGAAGCTGAACTGCCCTTATTTTTTGGATCCCACTATTTTGGGTAAAAGTCCTAAGGCCAAAGTAAGAGAACCTAAGGGCCAGCCGGAAGTACCTTATTTTTGTCATAATTTATTTCAAACAATTTTAATATGGTTTTTTTTCCCAAATCAATCAAATCACATATAGTATTTGTAAATTTTCAAAAGTAAATTGAAGGGTATAGAGATAAAGCAAAATTTTGTTGGCCAAAGGCAAGAAATTGTTATTAGCTTAAGAACACACAAAAAGAAGCCATTAGAACAATATAATTAAGCTTATAGTTATTTAAAATTTTGAAGACTTATTATTCTTTTCTATACTATTTCTTTGTGCAGTTGACTGGGGCTCGAAATTCAAAAGAGTCACGGAAATGTAAACAAATTTGACTTGTTTTATATGCTTTGATCCCTACCTAAATGAAAATTATGATATGTTTTCATTATTCTTTTATAATTCTATTAGGTATTATGGCATAATAATTTATTTTCTCATCTTTTATTTTATATTCATTATTTAGAAAGTTTTTTGCTTTTAAGCTCCAACTAAAAACCAAGACATGTGTTCGAACTCAAACCAATGAGTCGAACCAAAGCGCACTTTTTTAAAAATAAATATTCCAAATTTCAAACCGATAACTTAATTTAAAAGTTAAGTTAAAAGCTTTAGCGCTGTAACTTTAGCGAATTCAACCACTGTGCATCGTCGAGTCTTTGTCAGGTGCATAACAAAGATCTAAATAGGACAAATATTGAAAATTGTAAATATAACTTATTTTTATACCCTTGCAAAAAGGGTATACTAATTTTGGTCAGAAGTGTGCAACGCATAGAAGGAAGCATCTCCGACCATATAAAGTATATATATTCTTGATCAGTACGACGAGACGAGTTTATATAGTCATGTCCGTCCGTCCGTCCGTCTGTCCGTCCGTCTGGATCAACGCAAACTCCTTCTGGACCGTTAAAGCTACTGAGTTGAAATTTTGCATGTAGGCTTGTATATACAGCAGGGGTTGTATATCTTGGATTCAGCCGGATCGTATCACTATATCATATAGCTCCCATACAAACGGCAAAGTCACGAACAGTGACTTTTCTCAATAACTTCGTTATTTTCTAAACTATTGTCATGAAATTTAATATTTGTGAGATTATTAAACATATAAACGACTATGCCAAATTTGATAAAGATCGGGTGACTATATCATATAGCTCCCATACCAACGATCGGGGGAAAACAGTGAGTTTGAAAATTCACTTGGCAACGTTTCGGTAGTAAAGCAACGTCCATAAATTATTATTATATTTTATTATTTTTCTGTTACGATAAACTATTTGACCGTTGCCAATCAGAATAATCGGTAGGCAAACGAGTCTGCCGTAATCGTAACTTTTTTTTAAAATTGCAAAATATAAATTCGATAAAATAAAAATATATAAAAGTCATCTAATCGCGAAACTCGAATACGATCGTCCAAAAACATAGTTTAAGACAGTTGAATCTCTCCTTGATGATATCCGCACTGTCCGCATCCATCCAGATGTCAACCTGTTCATTGGGGCAAATATTTGTGACTGTAGGGGGTACATATTCCCGGCTCACGACAGCCCACTTCTCCGTCTTTATATCAGAGTTCTGCTCTTCGAGGAGCGTGAAAATTCGCAGCAAACAAGTCTCTACCTTTGGCCAAGTAACTCTGGCCGCTGTCAGGTGCAGGAAGTCTATAAAACCAGCGGCCTCATAGAGCCCTATAGAACACACGCTGCTCGCCACCCATTCCCTTGTCTCTTCGTTGGCCGTTGCGATGTACAGCCGGCCATGGTATTCAGCGACCGGAGTGACATCATTGAAATCTAAGCTCCGAACGTCTCCGAAACGCAAAAGTATATCAAAGAACCCTTCGAACAGATCGGAAAAGTTCTTTGCGCATGAAGAAACTACCACAATAAACGGCCTCTTCTCTGGCAGGATGTTCATGTATGGCGGATGCTGACCAGTTGTAACATCCGGTTCCATTTCCATTTCAGATTCAACTTTAACTTCGATACTTGAGTCTGACACTGAATTATCGACTAGTGGAAGCGCGATATCCTCGGCCTCAAGAGAAAATCGTATCAAGCACACAAAATTGTTGCCTTCATAGCAAGACACAATCGGCTTAATTTGTTCGTTGTTGCCTGGACCAGCAACTTCCGTTAAAAGAACTGAATCGGCCAACGTTACATCAGAAGTACAAATCTCCAATGGTTCCTGAATATTGAGAAGACTCTGCAGCTCTCTCTTAAGTTCGTATATACTGGCTGAGATCGGGAGCTTCATAACCAATTGCTGGAAAAGAACACTTGGTCACGATTATGAAAAGTAATATCCTCACGTTTACTAACCTCTCCGGATTGCATGATCAATTGAACAGTCAACATATTTTCACTTTTGTTTTTCTCTTTTTTAATATTCAGAATTAAAACAGTTTTTGTTTTATTTTTGATGTTGACTGTATGAGTTTACGAAGTAGAATGATTGAAGTACTGTACCCCCTTGACCAGGTCGAATTTTACAAACATCCCAGGCCTTCTTGGATCTCAAAAATATGTGAATTGCTTCCGACTAGCCGAAAGTACTAGATACTTTCGAAAATAAGCTGAGCAATTGTCAAATATTTCTGTCTCTTTTTATACCCTTGCAAAAAGGGTATATTAATTTTGGTCAGAAGTGTGCAACGCATAGAAGGAAGCATCTCCTACCATATAAAGTATATATATTCTTGATCAGCACGACGAGACGAGTTCATATAGCCATGCCCGTCCATCCGTCCGTCTGGATCAACACAAAAAGTTGGTTGCTTCCAATATTATTATTGTTTCAATAAAATTCCTTGATTTTCATTCTTAAATATGTTGTAGGTGTAAACAAAAAAGGAAATTATTGAAAAGACAAACCTTTTGTATTCGCAATGCGCAATGGGTAAAAATGCCAGTCGGATTTTCGTTTCATTCGTAAGGATAAACAAATAAAATTGCACTTGCTAATACAATATTTATTGATTTTTAAATTACAATTAATAACAATTTTTGGTTTAAAACTATTTACAAACAAAATGGTTTCACATTGACAGTTACTCTACATACATATGTATTATATATTTCTGAATGTTTGCTGTTTTTTTTTTTTATGTTTTTACTTTTCATATTTTTTCCTTTTTTTCAGATTTCGCCTTACACAAATCTAACAATAAATTATACTGCCACGCCTCATATACGATTATGCACGAATCTTAATAATTCATTTAGCTTAGAAAATCACAATTCATATATACATATATAAGTATATATGTAAAAATTATTTTTTTTTATTTTTCTTTTATTTTTTTGTTGTTCTTTCTTGCAACTTGTTTATTTTGACCGATCCCAATTGCAAAAAAAAAAAAAAAAAAACAAACAACAAAAAGGAAATAAAAATTCAAATATAATTATGCATTAAGTGTAAAGTAACAGCTGCCCCTTCACCCCTGCCAGACAAAAGGGTGTTATACAATTAAGGGAGGGGGGGTATTTGGAGCCGACCGCTAATAAATTCGTACGATGCGATTATTTCTACGTTCATGTCTAGTGCTCCGAACTAAAGTAGGAGTTCTGCATGAGATATAGCTTATCGATTGGATTAATCAGGCTGGTATTCAAATTGGCCAACATGTCGTGCGGATTGGAATGCGAGTGAGAGTGTGAATGGGAATGCTGATTGCCCGACGAGCTGGTCGATTGCAATTCCAGATTGTTCAGCGATAGCGAGTCGGCATCATCATCTAATTGATCGAAATTGCTGCCATCCAGCGAAAGATCAGAGCTGCAGAAGCTGTCATTCGAATTGGCTGGATAATCTAAAAAGATTGGAAAGATTGGGGCGATTAGCTTGATGAGATTGCTTTGGAGTAATGGCGGGGCTAGGTTACTCACCATCCGGAGAGAAGGGCAAATTGGGGTTTAGTGGTTGGCTGGCAAAAGCATTGTCCAACCCACCCAGATAGCTGCCACTTTCCGTTCCAAGCTCTTGCTTAATGGACTTCTCCTCCTTCTCATTTGTATCCTTGTCATCGGCTGCATTGGAGTTGCCATTGCCACGCCCATTTGTGGTTGTGCCACCATTTTGCTTGGCCTTGCGTTGAATTTTCTTCATTTTGGCACGCTGATTCTGGAACCACACCTGCACCACACGCACCGACAGTCCCGTGTCCTTGGCCAAAGCTTCGCGGACCTTGCGACACGGTTTCGGAGATTGATCGAACGATGCCTTAAACTGTTTGCGCTGCTGGGAAGTTAGAATCGTCCTCGGACGTTTGGGTCCCCGTCGTCCATCACGTGGCCTCAGAAGGTCCTCCTCGTCCAGGCCAACAAAGCCGCAATGCTGGGCAGCTGCTGCGGCCAGAAACATTTCCTTCTCCAGATCATGCCGAAAGCAAAATAGTTGGCCATCGCGCAGCATAAACTGCTCGCCCTTCTGTAAGGGCAAACGACAGGCATAGCACACAAAGCAGGGCAGATGGAAGACATAGTTAGGTATGGGACGCATCACCAGCTCCTGCGGCAGTATGGCATGACAGCAGGCGGCGCATTTGACCCCAAACAAGCGATCGTAGTCCAATTTGCAATAGAGCTTCGAGTTGCGCACATAGCAGGTGTGATGCAGTTGCATGCCACAGTAGCAGCATGCCAGACACTGTTCATGCCAATTGGCTTCGCCCACATTCATTAGATAACGGTCATGGATCTTTTGGCCACAGCCTTCGCACAGTTCGTAGTTCTTTTCGCATTTGATGTGACCAACTTCTGGAGAGAAAGAGAGTAAGAGAAAGAGACAAAAAGAGAGACAGAGAGAGAGAAAGAGAGATAGAGGGGTGAGTGAGTTATAAAATCGATTTAACTACGTTTATGGCTAGCTTATGCCTCGTAAAGTAAACCCTCAGAACCGTAAACCGTACACATTATTCCCGCATCCAATGTTATGGGAGAACGTGGCGTATACGTGATGGCAGCATATGTTGCTGCAAAATTATCATGGCATGTGCTGCCCCCGATGCTGCGAGACGATGCTTTCCCCAAAGGTGTAGCCAACATTTTTCACACCAAAGAGGGTCAAATTTTCAAAGCCTTTCAGAGGATTCGCCTCTAAGTTGCCATATCTCGCTCGCCTAAATACCATGTATCAATTTCTCATGAATCAATAATTTACGTAAGTTTATTACTAGAAACCAACACATTGAAATAATGTCTGAAGGATACAAACAGAAGTTTGTAGTTGATCCCCTCTTCCTCTACGTCTTTGTTTGAATCATTTCTTGGCTTTTTGTGCTCATTGTTTGGCACTCTTCGAACTGTATTTTGACAATCATAAGTGCTGGCAATACGATACAACAAAAAAACAAGCGAAAAACAAAAAAGAAAAAAGAAAAAAAAACGAAGGAAAAGAAAAATTATCTGTCGCCATCTCAGTTCAAGCAACAGCTTGTATTGATAGCTTGTTGATGCGTAATTGAAACGTAAAGTTTTCTATATATGTATGTACGTATGTTTGTACATATATGTACATTGTAAGTATATAAAAACATATACATACAAATATAAAATAAAAAGTAAATGCTATAGACACATCATCATAACCATCAAAAGAATCCTAATTTCCACGCACAAAGTTGAAATAATCAATCACATTATAAAACAGAAAAGTAACGAGAATTTAAATTCGACTTCTAAAAATTTTTAGAAGCAGACTTGATTTAATACCAAGCACACCCACACACACACACACTAACGCATACACGCACAGCAAACACCACTAATCCCCATGGCGTATAGAGCAAAACTCTTGAAACTGTAAACCAGTCATAAAAAACCAAAAAAAAAAAAGTAGTACCCGAAAACACGACAAAAGCTGCCTGCAGTAAACATAAAAAAATACCGATTTTATATATGACGACCGCCACGAAAAATGTATGGAAGCAGCTGAAAAATGAGGAGCTGAGCACCAAACTGGCAATGAAGCACCATGAGGAACAGGAGGAGAAGGAGGAGCAGGAAGAGCAGAGGAGGTGGAGCCTGTTATATTATATGGCTGTGGCTCAG
Source organism: Drosophila willistoni (assembly GCF_018902025.1). NCBI lineage: Eukaryota > Metazoa > Arthropoda > Insecta > Diptera > Drosophilidae > Drosophila > Drosophila willistoni. The sequence goes on from NW_025814056.1 coordinate 7,049,964, forward strand.
TGGCAGAAAAATGTGCATGATTTATGGATGGCACAATGGCAGCGGTGTCAGCTATGATGTGTGTGTGTGGGTGTGGGTGTGTGTGTGTGGGGCTAGGAGTGGCAGTGAAGGGGCGCCAGGGCTTTGAGAGCTAAGCCAGTGAGTGCAGCGTGAAGTTGACAACAAGCAACACAGCCATGGTAACCCATGGTACTCTAACCCTAAGCCAAAATGCATGCGAATATATATTTGCAGAGAATTTTTACGCGAATTTGCGCTATGTTTTTTTGGGGGAGAGTAAATGTTTTTAAGTGAGTTGAACCAACATTCATTAGGATATGAGATCTATGTTAAGAACTAGCCAAGACTAGATGGAATCTAAATACTCAATTTCATAATTACTTGCCACTTGTCTAGGGTATACAAGAGTCTGATACTACTTGCAAGATAGTTGTATGACTTTTTTTGTTCTATGGAATTGTTACTTTAGTTTTCTATTGTGTGGCATAGCCAATCGAACTGCTGATAAGAGACGATTCTTTTTTTTTTGCATTTGCTGCCGAATTGACATGGCCATGGATCATTTGATAAAGCCCCTTTGTAAAGAACAAAAGGGTAACGAGGAGTGATGTTGGTTGTTGGTTTTTTAGAAGTTTGAATTTACATAGATACAGCCATAACACTTCTCGGCCATTGTTGAATGCAATATTGCTATTTCTGCATTGACATTTCGTTTGTGTAATCTAATCAGAGATTTATGGCATTTATTGTATTGTGCAAAATGTGTGTATGTATGTATGTATGTATGTGGCTATGGGTGCACTTTTAGTTTTTGCAGCACAAAGCAAAAGCAATTGAGTAGAGACTCTCTAATTGATTGCCCCTGTATATGTCCTCCTCCCACCCAGACCCTCCTCTTTTTCTCTTCATTCCAGACTCGAGGACCCACGATCTGGCAAAAAACAAAAAAAACTTGTCGAAAAATCAACAAACAACAAGCGCAAACAGCTGAAACAAGTGCGGCACACACTCATGTCAAATACATAGATTAAACAGCAGATAAATCCAAAATCAACTTGATGATAAACAGAATATATAACCAGCTAATAGACAACGAACAGTAACGAGCCAAACACAAAAACCAAAAAAACAGCAACGCCAACAGCAGAACCAAAGTTTTTTTTTTTTTGGAGGGGGAGAACCCAGGGTTTATTTTATTTTGTCTTATCTGGATAGAGTTTTGGGCTTATCAGCGAATAGCTTCCCGTACCTCGTATCCCGTTACCCAAATTTATTGACATATTGACAGGCAAGCGCTGGTCTATGATGATAAATTGACAGACAGCTCAACAAAACGCTTAAAAGAAGGAGGAAAAAAACAACAAAAAATAACGAAAATTTTGGCATAAATTTGGGAGCTCGTATTAGTTAGTCCACCAAGTCCACGTGGCACGGAGATTTTTGTTTTGGCATATAGACTGACTGACAGCTCATAACGTTGGGTCGTGGTGTGGGTTGGGTCTGGTAACAGAGCTTTAATTACTTTCTGGCCTAAATGGCAGCAGAATTTAAAGCCAGCGAAAGTGACACAAAGCTATGCATATGGCGCATAGTTTCAATGACTTTGTTCTCTCTCGCTCTCTCTCTCTCTCTCTCTAACACTTCCACTGTCTTTATCTAAACACCGCAGAAACCAGAAATGCTGAGACGCACACCTGACACTGAGTGTGTTCATTTCCGTGGTCTAGCTCACCTAACGCCCTTTGCCCTTGTCCTTGCTCCTCTCTATCCATAGTGTGGCGCACACACACACATACACAGAGCTATGAAATTCCTTGATTTCACCCACTTTCGTGGGGCAAATTGTAGAGCGTTGAATTCAAATTCAGAGATACAGAGATGATTGGCAAGCCGAGTTGAAGATGGAGACCGAGGCCGGAAACGGAAACTATTTGCTGGCATTTCAGCAAATGGCAAATGGCAAAAGCCAAACATTAATAGAAATTTCATATGCAAATATAAAGTTTAGCAGCAAGCAAAAAGCATTTCTCTGGCTATATGTGAGTTTGTATGCGTGAAATATTTGTGTTCCTTCAAGGGGGGAAACAAACATATTTGTACGTACATATATATGTTAGTATGTGTCTATGTGCGGGGGTAGAGTGTGTGTGTGTGTGTGCAGTAGTTTGTAGTGAAAAGTCTGCCCCAACCACAGCACGGCATCCAGTTTGGTTTCGGTTTGTAAGTTCCAACGATATCTGCGTTTGCAGCACACACAAACACACATCGTCTCACACACACACACACACGCACACACATTGTTTGCACACTTTGCATTTTGGCCAGAAATTTTGCAAAAGTTTTCCAGCAACACTTTCGTTGCAGCTGCTAAAAACTGTTGCCTACTTTGAGGCTACGCTGAAGAGTGTATCTGCCAGTGGACGCCTATGTGTGTGTGGGTGTGTGGCCAGTGTGTTTCTGTGTGAGTGCTCCACACATGCCTTAATAGCCTTTTATTGGTTGCACAACATCATCTCCTCTGGCTCAGGTTCATTGTCAAAATTATTTTGCGGTAAACTTGCGTTCATACTTTTGGGAATACTTTCTTCTCCTCCCCCCCCCCCCCCCACTTTTCCCCCTTCCCCATCTCTCTTCTCGCCATACACTGACTAACCAACTTTGACCAATTATTATTTTGATATTTTGTCAATAGTAAAGTGCAATATGCCTATTTAATTTTGTGTTGCTTTGGTAACCACAATTTTGGTTTTTGCATTTTGGTTATTCGGTTTTAATTTGCATTTACCTCAAAAGGAAAAAAAACAAAAAAACCTTTTTCCTCCATGTGTATTAATTAATTACATATTGATAATAACACAAAAAAACATATTAAATACAAAATAGAAAAACGTGTGCAAAGAATTATTGACTTAAGTGGAACTTCATTAAAATTATAATAGATTGCCTTGGGCAATATCAATATTTTATTTGAAAGTAATAATCTAGTAATTTTAATAAAAAGCCATAATAGAATTTATTAAAAATTACTTAGGTAAACATTTTAAATTTCAATAATTAAGCGTCTTTCAAAATATTGATCCTACTGCGTTTCGGTTCTTGTAAAAACTTTTCAAAACGCAATCAAATGTGAACTGTGACTAATTTTTGACTAATTTTCTTGCATCATTTTGGTTTAGTGTGACAATTTTAAATATTTACTGTAAATTTGACATATTTCTTTGCATTGAAGTATAACTTTTATAAACTAATCATCATTGTATGTAAATATATATGTATATGTAAGCTCATATCAAATGTTTTTAAACATATTTTCCAACACTATTTAAATCTAATCTATAAATATATTTTGTCTCAAGGGATCAGCCAGTAGAAATAGCTATTGAATCTGGTAATCCTTTGCTTAATTAGAATCCTCAGTGATAGAAATTTGAAATATAACTCTTAAGTTAGTAAAAACTATTTGACCTAGTCCAAGTGCCAACCATCTAGCCAAACAATTGTTTACAAATTTTATTATTTATCGCTCGCCCTTTAATAAGTTGTTTAAACTTCAATTATCAAAGATTTTACCGGGCGCAATTAAAGTCCAGGCAAATGGGGAAAAACCTTCCCCGCCCTCTCGCCGACAAGAGAAACCTAGAAAATCACACGCAAACTTCACAAAAATAATTTGGGCCAACTTTGGTTATAGCGAGGCTGTAGGATAGCAAAAGGACGACAGGGAGGACATGGTGAGACGCAGGCAGAGACTGGTTCACGCACATCTCTGTGAAAACCTTTTGTGAAAGAGGATGATGGCTATCAGAGAGATCTGCCACTAGGCGCACACACACACACACACCCACACACACACACAAATGCAAACACGCAAGTATGCCAAAAACGAAAAACGTGAAAACCCCAGAAACGGTACGAGCCGGTAAATGCCTTAACTACCGGTGCAAAATACTTTTGGAACATACCTGTGCGTCCACTGCAATCGGCAGACAATTTCGATGCCGTACTCGACGCCGTCGTCGCAGCTGTAGACGCTGCCGCTGTACCAGCAGCAGCCGCAGCAGCAGCAGCAGCAACAGCTCCGGCTAATGATGTGGAGGCGACTGAAGCTGGAGCAGAGGTTGCTGATGACGATGATGTTGTTGGCGCTGTTGATGATGATGCCACAGTAGAAGCAGCAGCAGCAGCGGCAGCAGCAGCAGCAGCAGCAGCAACAGCAGCAGCTGTTAATGTGTTGCAGGCGGAGGAGTTTGGGCTATGGTTGTTGTTGTTGTTGTTGTTGTTGTTGTTATTGTTGTTGCCGCTGTTGGGGCTATGTCCTGTGGGCGTTGGGCAGCTGTTAATTGATGCTGGCGTGGCCGAGGCGGAAATTACGGATGCCGTTAATGAAGCTGTTCCTGCCGGGTTATTGTTGTTGTTGATGTTGTTGATGTTGTTGATGTTGTTGCTGTTGATGTGAATGTTGTTGCCGGAAATGTTTGTTGCCAAATTGTTGTTGCTGGTGTGCAAATTATTGTTGTTGTTGTTGCTGCTGCTTATGATATTGCTGCTGCTTATGTTATTATTATTATTACTGTTGCTGTTGTTGTTGTTGTTGTTGTTGTTATTGGTGCAAGAGCTTGAACCCGAATTCGGACTATCCAAAAATCGCGCACCGCCATGATTCTGTTGCAGTGAATACAAACTGCCACCAACTGGATTCAAATTTGTGGGCATTGGATAGAATTCCAACATCTTATCGATGTCCAGAATACAATAATACAGTACCAAAATCCAATAAACAATTTGATGTGTTTTATTTTTTTCTCTTTTCAAACTTTTCAAGTCAAAAAACAACGAGAAGTAAAAAAAATGTAGTCACGTTTTAGGGCACTTTTTGATTTTTGTCAATTTGCACTTTGAAAAAAAAAAGAAACCAAACTATATCAACTAATAATATTTAAGGATATTATGGAAAATACGTAGTTAATCTTTGTTTAAAATTTTCGTAAAACGAGTTCGTTTCGTCGTGTTGTCCGCTGCTAAAAACTGAGATGAACCAGCTGCGTTCGCTGTCAGTTGGCGTGTGATCGAACAATCAACGAAATCAAAGCATTTCACTTTGCCATAACCAAAAGTCCCAGCTGAAATGTACCCCCGCATACACGCATACACGCACACATTCACTCACTGATACACAGACACATAGACACCCTTCCTTGCCGCTATTGTTGTAGGTATGTTGCTGCTCTCGTTCAGTGCGCCGGCGCATGTTTACAAAAGCAACAGAGAGCGGCAAAAAAGGAAAAGCAAAAACAAAAACTCAGAAATTTCCCACTGCACGTGATGGTGATGGGCCACACAAGGGTTGCACCACCACCAACCCTTGCCATCACGATGCCCTCCTCCTGGTTGCAATGCTCTAGCTGCGCATGTCTCAAGTGATTATTATCGGCTCGAATTGACAATTGGGAAATTTACTCAAGCCAAATTTCCCTAGGGCATTGCCAGGCCACACCTCAGATCGTCTGCGATTGGCCAATGGACCACTTCCCCGTCCGCTTGGTCGACCATTTTCTGTGATGCGCATGCCGCCCCGGAATGGGAGCGGATTCGTGTAGGGGAAGCTAAGAGTGAAGAGTTTTTATTCTTCTTTTTTTCTTTGTATTTTTTGTTTATCGTTGCTGCTGCTGTTGTTGTTGTTGTTGTTGTCGTCGTCTTGTGTCTTGGCATCAATTTCAAGCAAAAGTTGTGACTCTTAAGGGATTGGGATCGGGATTGGTATGATGACTGTGATGACGATGATAAAGGGGCGTGTTGTGGCTGTATGCAGCAGTTGCTGGTGTTGTTGTTGCTGTTGCTGTTGCTGTTGCTGGTGTTTGGTCACAAAGACATACTTGCACTTACCCCCGGGGCAACTTTTTGCCATGTTCACTGGACGACAAGGACAATTTCTTTCAGTTGGACGGCCTTTGCAGTGGAGAAATTCGGACACAGAACGACATCAGCGGCTATAGCACCACCAAACACCACCCACATTAACACCAGCAGCAGCAACAGCAGCAGAAACGATGGCCTTGTCTTTGTTTTTTCTTCTTGTTTTTTCTTTTTTGCCTTTGCATTTCACTCGGTTTTTTTGTGGCTGCTAAAGTTCGACATAAACAACCCAGCCAAAAAACGAAATATAAGAGGAACAGGGTGATAACTTTTGGTTTCCTTGAAGTCCTAGGTCTATATATGAAATGATTTTGATCATTACAAAATATTATTATTATTATTATTAAAGTATAGTATATAATTATAAACTATCAACCTAACTATATTTTACAAGCACTGGCAACTAAGGCCTTCGGCTTAGACGAAAACTACATCCATACACTAGCCTGGGATTCGAACCCGGATCCTCGTTGTTCAGTTGACTAAATGACTGGGCCACTTAGACCACTCATCTACCGAGGATTGCATTACAAAATAACTTTAACGATAAAGCAGCATAATACAATTTTTAAGTAATTATAAATAAATAGTTCTTTTAATGGGAGAAATTTATGAGCATAATGAGATATTCTTACATTCCTCAGATAATTGTATTTTAAAAACTACTGCAGATATTTTCATTTCTAAATGACCTGTCAAGGAATTCAAATAAAATAGCTCAATCAAAATAAATTCTAAATTTAAAAAACTTGTTTAGATTTCTGAAAACTTTGAAGTTGGCAAAAACTGTTTGTAAGTTAAAAAAAAAAGAATTAAAGCTTAATTTTTAATTTGATGTATAAAAAATTCACTTTAACTTTGTTTATAGTCTTAATCAGAAGTATCTGCCAAATTTAAGGATCTGGAATATTTTTCATATTACTATTGTATAGCATTTTAATAGACACCCTTTATGCTTTGCTTGGGCAATCTTAAAAGTAGGCAAGTCGAACCCGTTTTGGTAGAAACCAAGCGAAAAGTGCCAACTATTACTACAACCGCCCACACACACACACACACACACATGAGAAATATAATCTTAGTGTGTGTGGAACGTTAAAAGAAAGCCGAACAGCAACAAGGAGAAAAACGGAAACTGAAAAGACAAACCAAACATGGCGCTGTGCATAAAAGTTTGGCTATACTGATGCCTGATGCCTTTGCACTCCTCTTTAATGCTCTCCCTCTCGCCTCCTTCATCTCTTTATCTCATGTTTCTTCTTTTGTTTGGCGCTTTTGGCAACTTCTTGTTGGCTTTTGGCTTAAGACTGGGCTTTAGCTTCAACGATTTTCCACAGAACTCGGCAGAGAACGCAGACATAATTCGGATGGACGGTCGGTCGGTCGGTCGGTCGCTCGGTAGGTTGGTTGGTTGGTTGGTTGGTTGGTTGGTTGGCTGGTAGGTAGGTTTCGGTTTTAGCTTTGGCTTTGACTTGGTTGAGTTGGCCATGTTTTTGTCTCTCAGAGCTTAGAGAAATCTTAGAGAAGTCCGCGCGCCAAGTGAGAGAATTTGGCAAAGTTGTGCCTTTGGCATCACCTCGCCGCACTTGGCCAAAACAAGAAATTGGCAACGCATACTTTTGTTGCCTTTGCTCGGCTGTTTTGGGCTGCTGCTGCTGCTGCCACTGTTTCTTCTTGGCTTGTTGTGAGTTGAGTTTTGTTGCCAGTTTGTGCAACTTTGAAAACTTTATTCTTTTCGATTGCGACTAGAACAAAGGCCATTGAAACTGAAGAAGCCCGCCCTCTCCTCATCATTCTTGATCTACATCCCATCCATTTGCTGTGTGGAATTATAACAAAGCAGGGAAAATATATTCAATAGTCGAATGTTTTGATACGTACTTACTTTTGTGTTTTACTTTTTTTTCATATTGTTGTTTAAACATCAACAAATTATTGGAATAAGAAAGGAGCGCTTAACTTTTAGCTAATATCATTGAATGTACCTACTGATGCATTACCCTATGTCTATATTGCCTTATCTATATCCACATATATCGAAATGTCAAACTTGTCCATTTATGACCATCAATTGGTATCAATTGCAATCGGAGGAAAAGCTCCCTGCCCATAATTAAACTATCTGCGTGAAATCCATTGAATTCGGTGACAAAAACTTCGGTCAGTTAGACCAGCAAACCATCATATACTCCAAATTATGGTTTACAACGGGCATTATAAAGATAAAAAGACTAACTTCGATGGATGTCATAAATTTTCGCATATATCTAAATGATAGCAAAACAGTTTCGATGCATAAAAGCGAAAATTCAATTAACCTTGGCCCCCATCATGGGCGTAGTTCTTTGGGGTTACGAAATCCAATCAATTTTATAATGAAAATTAAATATTTCTAACTTTAATCTTGTATAGGTTGAAACTATATACATATATAAATATATAGGTAGTACATAAAGTACATTCTTCTTTGAATTTACTTTCAAGACCCTTCAAGTTCAGAACGAAAATCTCTATATGTTGTATTCAAAAAATTTTCTCCAATAGAAGGAATTTGCACCTTTCATCTACTCCCTACTCTTTTCTATAATTGCCACGTTTATGTTTGTACTCAACACAGAGAAGAGGGACGAGTTGCTTGTCATTGGGTTCCGTGTGGTTTATTTGCAACCCCATTAATCGGAATAATGATGTCATCATAGGGCCGATAAGTTGCTGAGAGGCGACCACCGCAAATAGAAAGCAAGCGGGCTAATAAAATCAAATCGACAATGGGCAAAAAGTGGAAATTGTCATCAAACTCGTCCGTCAAATGGGAACAGGAATGACAACAACTACAATTGCAGTACACACAGGCAGAGAAATGAATGAAGAAGGAGGAGGAGTATATTATGGAAGGGGGTATTGAAGCCAAAATGCCATGGCACTGGAAACAAATTTAATAAAATATCTAAAAAAAACAAAAAACAACATAGGAAGGCAGAAAAAAAAGTACTGCAAAGGGTAGCACAGGGAGTAGGGGTACGAGATTTGGGTTCAATGCATCCATTGTCCGTCTGCCTCTCATTTCTGTCAATGGTAAAGTAATATTGAATAACCACAACAACAGTAAGAACACCAACAACAACAGCAACAGCAACAGCAAGGGCACGCTCGGAAGCCTCAGGATAAATAGTTTTTGTGTGGCACTTCAATTATCATTTGAGCATGATAAGCGCTAAAGAGGCATGAAGAGTAGCAGTAGCTGTGGCAGTGGCAAAAGCAAAGGCAATGCCATGTTCTATGTAGTAAGTAAACGTTTTGGGTCTAACCATTGAAAAGTGGTAAGAAAGAAACCAGTCGAAGTAACCGCACAAGACTGCTTGAGGGACCACCATCGATATGGGATAGGGGTCAATATGTTTGCTGGAGTGGGTCGATGAAGATGAAGATGAAGGTTGATGGTTGCCTACGTTGCTTTTTATTTCGCATTGAAATGCTGGGCAGTCAAGTAGAAGGGCGTCTTGGCATGAGCGGGTGGTGTCATTGTTTGTTTTGGCAAAGACTCCTCTCGAATGTTCAAACGCTCAAACGCTGCACCGATGCAGCTGCACTAAGAATATACACTATATATATAGAATGAATGAAATCTGTGAAGAAACCTGACTACTACTACTACTTCTGCCTAGCAAACTGTCAACACAACGCGTGCTGAATATACTGGGCAAATGAGTTTTTTCCTTTTCTCGAGAAACGGGCCACGGCCAGGCAAATTGTATGTGAAGTGTGTAAACAAAGGGTAGAAAAACACAGAGAGCTCTCAGAAGAGGAGAGGGAGAGGTTGAACAGCAAAAGAGTGCAGTATCGAGCCAATGCACCCGCTATGAGCAGCAGGCCCGACGACCTTAAGTGGGCTAATTTGATGGTCCCCTGCGTTGCTGTGTATAATCAACCCCCATTACCCCAGTGCCTGTGCGTATGTGTCCAGATCCAGGTCTAAGGAAAAAGTGTTAAAGGATTTATGCGCGTAATTTTGCAGATGTTTAGATTTCAGCATCGACTCATATCAAACATTCGCGGCTACACTGTGAGACAATAGGAACAATTTGAACGAAAATGGAAATGCTGAGATCTGATATAGATATGTAGGTTTTAGGGTTTCAAGTAGAAAATCTGTTAGTTCTAAGCGCTAGTTTTAAAATTTAAGTATTCATTTTTTCATTTCTTTCATGGTTTAATTTTGTTTTATGGATTTCTAAGTTTGTTGAAGAGTTTTTCTCTCAGTGTGGTTCTGCCAATTCAGTTCCTGCCCGGTATGTGTGTCAACAGATATCGTTGTCTCAGCCTCAGTCACAGTCTCCATCTCCCTAACCCCATCCAATCCTGGTCCAGTTTCAGTTCATGTTCAGTTGGGTTCCGTATTCAATTTGAGTCTTAGGCATTGATAGACATGCTGTCTGGCCGCACTCGGGACACAGGACGCAATGGCTCAGGGGGGTTCTGTGACTGGCTTTAAAGTGTGTACATATATACTTAAATATACAGATATTTATATATGTATATAGAAGTATGTATATGCATGAAGAAAGTGGCTCAGCATGTGTGCAATTTAGTTTTGAATATTATCTTTGCCTCCCTTACCCACCATGGTATACAAATGCCACGCTTCGACTCTTCTTGAAAGCCGATTTGTTTGCTTAATGGCAATTTTAAGGATATTTGTTCTAGGGACCGATTCCATCTCAAGTCAAATTTACCTCAAAATTCATATCTTTTGCATACGGAGACTCTCATGTGGGAAGAATGGTGACTCAATTGATTCGCTGACCAATGTTTATTGTTTGTCCAGTTTGTTTATTTGCCTTTTGCAGTTTTCTCATAATTTGTTTTGACATACCAAGTTCAATCGATGCACTGGCCGAATGTTTATGTCTTTGATTGAAAATGAAATGGTGTGAATTTTGCATTTGACTAATTCAAAAACCAAAAAAAAACCTTGTGTATAAATATTTAAAAGTCAACGGTCATATCTCTGCTATACCCTTCGACCAGTGGATTCCCTGCGGCTGGTTCACTTCGCTCTTCTGAAAATGATACTTTGAAGTTGTTTTTATTTTTTCTCTCTATCTCTTTGATGGGGCTTTGGAGGCGGAGGCAAACGACCATGTCAAAGACAAATACAAATATTGGCAATACGCTAAAGCCAAAATCAAATAGAGCAGCCACATCGAAACCAATATTCATTTGCCGTCCACCGAAGCGGCAATAAATTGCTCAGTTGTTGCCTAGGGTGTGCACGGCACCAGAACCAAAGCCATAGCCAGGACCACTTTAAGCCTTAGCACTAGCAACCAGCATAACACCAGCACCAAAATCGGAATCAGCCTCAGAATGGGAATGAATATTCGCGAATCATAAGCGAAAACCATAAAAACTTATATTAACAAATGGCTCATTTGGCACATTGGGCAAATACTTTCTATAAAGGGATACATACTAATATTTACATTTGGTTGAACTGATAACCTAAGAAGCGTTCCCATCGGTATCTGTCTACCATTTTTTAGTATTTTTTTTTTGTTTTTTCTGAAGAATGATATTTAATAGACAACACAAAAAAGATAGCAAACTGTTTTAAAGGACTCGAGAAATGTAATGGCCTTACCATACGCTTTGACGCTAAAACAAGTTAAGACTTACAACTAAACAAAGCGAAAATGACTGCGAAATGTTCCAATATTGGAGTTCACCTTTAATGCATTACTCATCGTATTCATCCAATCGTAAGTTTAATTAGCTTAAATGTAACACAAGAAGAGATATAAGCTTATAAATCGAAAAGATGTATTCAATTGACTATCTTGTCTAAAAAATCTATGAATCTGTTTTCGTACAAAATACTTACAGATCTTCGAAAGAGCTATCGAAAGAGATACATCATGATGAGAGAAGAAGTGGAAAGGTCTTTCTTAAAACAAATGTCCAAAATACAAGTTCAAAAGTGATTAGGCAGAATGTGAACAAATTTTAGTTCCTTTCACTTCTAATTATATATTTTGCATTCATAGTTCCCATCCCGCTATCAGGCGTATGTAAAGCAACATATTTTCAAAAATACCAGAATCTTCAATTGAGATTATGCTTTTGTTAAACGTTTTCGACAAACTCATCAATTTTACGCATAATTTTCACAATATCACAATAACTCTAAAGCACTGTGGCGATACGTGGGATGGAAAAATGGTAAACGCGAAAGGAAGGAAGGCAGCCAGTGAGTAGTCAGTGTTCAGTATCGATGACCTTTCAAATTGTTTGCGTGTGCTGCTGGTGCTCCTCTTGATGTCGATGCCGATGCCGATGCTGATGCTTTTGCTTGACTATTTTTCATTTTGCTAGTACGGTGGCGTCCATCCCGTTCTTGTAGTCTGTCCATGAATATTTTCTTTTTTGCCAGCTTGTTGGCACAGCGGAACGCGCATTTTCCAATTTCATTTGCGTTACAAACGCGGAATGTGAAAGCGCGGACGCGGGCGAATCTGTTTTTTTGGACGGGAGGCGCTCGCATTCATCATTGGCAGGGAGCGCCATCATCATCATCATCATCCGCTATAGCTTTGGCATTGGTAACTGGCGCAGCGGCGGCATCATCATCATCATCGCCCATCGTCAGTGACGGTGACGACGACGACGACGTCAACGTCGTTATCGTATCGTCCGTCATGGGCCAGCCATTTGGCCGTTTGAAAAAGCAACATTTCAGCCATATTTTTCTTGCTTTCAATTTAGCGTTGTGTGCTTTGGCCATTTTTCAAACGAGGCTTTGATGCGTAAACCTTCGGTTCTTTGCCCCACTAACCGCCCTCTCGCTCCCTTCAACTCCAAACATATTCGCTTTAGATGCTTTTTCAGTTTTGCTTCGAAAAACGCAAAACGCATAAAACGCGTCCTTTGAGCGATTTGAAGTCAAGTGTAAAAAAAACGTTTTTTTGTTTTTTGCTGGTATTTTTTTTGTTTTTTTTTTTTTGAAATAAAATAAAAATCGGCAAGCCAAGTGTTTTATATGTTTAATTTGGAAATATTTGAATTTTGCTTATTTCTTGGTTCAGTGGTCAGCACAAGTTTCGTTTTTGGTTTTGTTTTTCAGCAGCAATTGGTGTGAACTGAATGCTTATCACAGAAAACGGGTGAGAAAAATCTCTTTCAGTGCAATTTGGATAGTATCTCGGCAAACAGTCCATATTCAATCTACATTAACGACAAACAGGCAAATATTTAAGGACACGCACACGGACATAGACAGACACCCACAAATGGGAAAATTCGCATACGAAAACGAGCGAAGGTCGCCCCCTTTTCGTTTTGTATTTGATATGGCAAACTACCCTTTGTGGCTATCGGCCACGGCAATCAATCTGTGATTCCATTGGCGGCACACAAAAACGTTTCAATTTCAATATTTACACAAATAGCCCAAATCGCTTAGTTTGATCAAAAATCTTGCCATCTCGTTATTTGTCTGTGTCTCTGAATGAGAGAGTGAGTGTGAGATTCTAAGGACTCATGGGAACAATTTCGTGTTGCCATAAACGGCAAATCAATGAGGTTGACCCTCTGGGAATAATATTCTGAAATTGAAATCATTTCAAATGGAAACGGGTGTATATTGTATATTGGCAAAATGTTTACATAAGATAAAAAGCTTAGAAACGATTTTTGACTTGCTGATAACTCAACGGTTAATCCTTAATTGCTAATATCGAGAGAATTTTAAAATTTCTGGTGAAAAGACTTTCGAAACTCAGTACCAAAAAGACTTAACCACGATTTTTCCGATGTTAGGAATAGTTAAAAAACGTACAAAACATCACAAAAGTATTTGAAATTATCTTATCTAATGTCAATTAATCTTTGTTCTCTAATATCTATCTAAAGATAATCTGTTTTCATCTATGTCTATTTAGATTCACAAGACTTTGTTTTTGCTAGCCCCATAGCAGCTTGAGAAGAGTTTGCCCGCATAAGTAGGCAACAGTAATTGTTCTTTTTATTTACTATAAATTCCAAAATAATTTAGCTAAGCTTAGCGGACTAAATGAGATATCACTTGTAAGGATGAATGACAGAATGAGTTTTTATCACAATACAATGACAGGAACAAAGATATAATTCTGAATGCAAATATTTTGTACTGTTTGGGCTCTTAGCCTGCTCTTTATTTTGAAAAATGGTAAATAACAGAGAGAGAGAGAGAGTGATAGAAAGAGAGTTAATATTGCCTATTGGACTGATGGTATCTGTTTGCATGTCGTTTTAGTATTGAACTGCAATTGCTGTGAGTTTGAGATAGAAAAATTTTGTGCTGACCAACCAAACTAAACAAAATATTTGAACGTTGTGCTTACGGGGCGTACATACATATAAGTACATAAGTCCGTATGTATAGAAAAGATAACCCCCGTAGCAGCAACCAATGGACACAGCATGGTGTTTGGGGTCAGCATCAAAAATGCTGAGGCATAAAAATACTGACCAAAAGAGTGTATAAAAACAAAAAAAAAAAAAGACCAAAAACGAAAAAGAACCGAAAAAAAACAAATACCAAACCAAAGACATCACTTGTGGCAGTAGTTTCGGGCCATGTGCAGCTTTTATGGTTGTTGTAGTTGTTTTTATTATTATACCCAGCGACAAAGCACAAACAAAGATACCAACACATATACACACACACACACACATACACACAACCAATGGCTATCTCATACATATTCCGTTTACGTAGCCCGTTCGTTTAACTGTTGTTTTTATGCGCTGCAGACAAATATTTGCTTTCCGACAATAGTCATAAATACCAAAAGCTACATGCTCGGCATACTTAGAAATACACACACACACACACACACACACAAACACACGCGTATATATATAGAATGAGAGGGATAACATACACACACACACACACATATGCACGTCCTGGGCGCAAATAGAAATCGAGGAAAGCAAATAGCGTACAGGATATGGTTTTTGGCAGCACCAGCAACAGCAGCAGCAACATTCAGGCTAGTGCCAACAAAAAAGCGAACAAGAAAAGAAACGATGCTAACGAAAAATGCGGCTGGCCGAAAAATGGTTGGATGGGGACTAAATATGGGAAGGAGCAGAGGAGGACAGAAGAGTGAGCGAGGAGCGACGAATGGTGGGGGGCGAGGGTGATGGCGATGCTGCTGCCGTTGCAAGGCCAACCAGAGCAAACAAAATGGCTGCGCAAAAAGTGGCAGCAGTCAACGAAAAATATTAGAAAAAAAAGGAAAGAAAAAAAAAAACAATATCCCCTATACGTTAAGCCATTGATTGCAACGTCTTTAAGATACCCTGCAGTCAAGTGGCACTAAAATAGGCGCATGAACTGACTTATGTCTTGACCAAATTTAGTATCAATCTTTCTTAAATGAATCCTCTTACAATTATCTGTCTTCTCCTGACAGTCTCTTCCCTTGGACTAAATACCTTTTCTTGGTGGATAGTTTCAAAAAGTTAAATGTTTTGATTGCCACCCTTTATTACTTTTATAATCTAGAGATTAGCTAAGATTCCTAATATTTCCTAGAGTTTGATTTCATATAAACCTAAAAGTGGAAATATATTCCTTTACAATGTACTGAGTACAGGGTATATGAAATGCTTTTACCAAACTGGTAGCAATAGTGGCCAATACCCACACACACGCACAGACATAGAAAGAACACAGTAATGGTCGATGGGACATGCCAAAGTGTTTAACGAAATGGCGACCAACAACTGTGACACCATCTCATGGTAATGGAAATTGAAGTTCACAAAATAAGATCGTCTATAAGACATATAACGAACTATCGAATATGAATACTAATTCACAGATCACACATAGGATTTTAAGACTGAACTACAAAAAGTTTGTCAGAAAATATTTTATTCTGTTTGCAGTATATCTGAAAGAAAGAAAGAAAGAAATAGTTCTTTACAGATCTATGTGTGGCCAAAGCACTGCAATTCAAGTAGAAAACTCTGGACTATATTGTGACTAATTATTAGACTAAATTGTAGCCCAAGTTATAGACATAAATTTATTATCTATTGTAATACGATCTACAAATTCCAGATATGTATTAAGCTATTCAGCTCTTAATTAGCATTTAAGATGGAATAATTATTCGATATATCTTTGTGAGGATTTGAAATTTTATACTGAAAATGAACTTGCAGCCCCAACAACTGATATGCACCTGACTCACTTCTTCTCTCTCTCTCTCTCTCTCTCTCTCCCTCTCTCTCTCTCTCTCTCCCTCTCTCTCTGTAAAAAAGGGTAAGAAACTCATATCGGTCTCCTTTTTTCTATCAGAAAGATGAAAAGTAGTAGAAAAAGGTAGAAATAGTGTGAGAATAGTTTTCATATTGAACTAACTCTTCTCTCTCTCTCTCTCTCTCTCTCTCTCTCTCTCATTATTTCTTTCTTTCTCTATCATCTAGTTCAGTTCTCTTGCACATGCTAGATAAGAATGTGGTTGCAGTTGTGGAGAGGAAGATCTCTCTCACAAGTGAACTTTTGCCTTATACCTCTGAAAAGGTATAACTAATCATTTACCATTGGAAAGTATATATGGGAAATATATGTTATTTCACGTTCCCGGTTCTGATTGTAAGTAAACACATAATTCATTTTATAATTGAAATACCTCAATCTTAAGAGCTGAGTGTGTCTTAGATAATTTAAATCTATGGAAAATTTGATAGATTATATATAAAAATATTAAATTTTTGTCGAGCTATATTATATTTATATCATAAGATGCATTTCAATGAATAGAAGGAATTATCGTTTGGCCAAATCTACCTAAGTAGACGATTAGTAAACGATTCGCTGCAATTACTTTAATTTTTAACAAAGCAATTCATTCTTAACTGCTTTTGAAGAGTTAATTGATTCAACGTTAGATTTTATGTCTCAAGCAAATTGAATAAAAAATACTAACAAAGATGTTCCAATGTCGCCTACACATTTATGGAGTGAAATGGCCAACAATACGAGCACTAAAAACTTCAAAGTCACAGAAAAAGTTTGCCTCCTGCTAAGAGAAAACGAGATGATGGAAAATTGTTACTAGGAACAAAGGCAAACGACTTATCCATGTGAAAAATCTATGCCTCGTGTCCAATGCACACGTTCCCATTGCCCCAGGTTTTTTCTTACTGTATCTCTCATTCGTTCGCTCACACTGTGCCGTTAACGCATTACACCTTTGGACATTGCTGGCGGGATCCGGATGTTAGTATTGAAGTTGGAATCAGAGCTGAACGACCCACTAGGCAGGCAAAACAAATAAACATAGCTCACGTGCCTTCCCGGAGATTATCCCCGCATCACAATCAAAACAACAACACCAACAACAAACAAACTACCCGCCATTGAGAAGCGGTGAGTAGATTTGATTGCGAGTCTGGAGACCTGTTTGATTTGCACAGAGCACAGACCACACCCTATCCTGACCCTTGGTACTTGTATGTGCTCCTTCTCCGTTCCCGTCGATGTTTTTTTCTCTCCATTTTTTTTATTTTTCGTTTTTTTTTTTTTTTGCGATGCTAATCTCAACGAAATGTTACAAAATGTTTAACAATTAAGTAGCGACACGCGCTGCCACGTTTCAAGTGTATGTGTTTTGTGTATTGTTGTTGTGTGTGAGTGAGTGTATTTGGTGTGTGTCCTGCCTCGGGGCAACGTTCGTTTTTTATTATTGACTGATATCGCTTACATGAGATGCATAGATACAAGATAAGAGAGCGCTCGGCATGACACTTGAGGCAATTGAGAGAAGGACGAACGGTTGGCCACTTGAAATTATTATTCCGTTCCATATATGTATGTATGTATAAATGTATGTATATTGAATATTCCAATGACAATGCCGATCATCACACCGATAATCAAATGCAAAGGGCCAATCAAGAGTTTAAGCACATTGTCAAGAACGTTTCTCGATATAATAAAGTTTGATATGATTTTGTATACATCTTATTTATTCATTTAACAGCAAACTATTATACTTCTAGGGTTAAGACTAAATTACTCTTCAATGACCTCGTATTCGCTTACAAATTTAAACATTATAAATTATTCAATATTTGCTTGATACGTATATATATTAATCAGTAAAGGTTTTTCTCCTTTTTTATTTCATAATATTCATCAAAGCTAATATAATCATGTAAATATTTAATAATAAGCGAAAAATAGAGAAATCTAATTGAAAATCTAATAAAAATAATTCCAATAAAAACAAGTTAAGTTTAGCCATTTATTGAGAGATGATTGTAATAAGGTAATCTGCCCGCAAATATTTTAAAAGAAAGGCTGAGAAACCCGCGAGGTTGAGGATCTTCTTGTTTGATTTCAATTTATGTTTTATCTTAGCGGACGTTAAGGATACTTAGCGCACTAGATTAAAATTTGTGCAGCACTATAAGGCACGGCACACATGAGAAAAACAATTCATAATTCTACAGCTATCTATGAACTAAATAGGAAAGGATAGATGTTTTAAGGAAAGTAATAGAATACTCTGAGCAGATTACAGGGAATAGGAGGCTGTAATCAGAGCAGCGGACTCTAAAAGGTTCGTGCAAGGCATAGTTTTCTTAGTAACTAAAACTTCTAAAAATTTGTACTGTATTTTTAGAAGTTGTTGAAGTTTTTAATCAGAGTGATTGAAATAAACACATGTTGCGATAGTTGCATTATTATAAAATAAGTTAAAACAAAGAAGAGGCTATGCCGAAGTTTGAATACCCTTGCAGTCCTTGGCAATAATATTTTTATATGTTCAAAATTATTTTTCTGTAACTCAATTTATCACACCATCAAAACCATTTCTTCTTCTTTCCCCATGCCCTTTGCAAACCAAATGTATGTATAGCATTTGAGCGTTTGACCAGAGCCGATTCATATTGACTGTAACTTGTGTTCTATTTATCCGATCGGATTGAAATTTTGGAATCTGAGTTTTCGATATCACATTAGTAAGTTTCACAGGAATACTCCAATTTCTTCACGTATTACGTATCACGATTTTCATACTTGATCTCACGCAGGTCATAAAAAGCCCAAAAAAAAATTACATCCCGACGCATTGACGGAAAGACGGGCAGAAATATTTCCTTCTATGCGTTACAAACATCTAACCAATTTTATAATACCTTATAAAAAGGGAAATTCATTGCGATTCCATTATATTAACATTCAAAAATATATGCTGAATAGCACAGCCAGAAATATTAGATTAGTTAACAATATTTGATTGAATTCGATTAAAGATTGAATGCTCTAAATAAAATATTCAAGAAATTGAATGAAAGATCGATGCACTGGTTAGACTGCGATTTGATTATCATATTTAGTGATCTTTTATGAATAGAAAAAACAGAGAATAATTTTAAATCAATTGTCAAGGCAGATATGTGAGTGTGGGTTTTCCTTTCTTTTGGTTTTGCTTGTTGCAATATGGCTATGCCGAATGTATGAGGCACTTATTAAAAAAAAATGAAAGAAGGAAAGAAGAAAGGAAGGAAGGAAGGGAAAAAAGAGAAGAGCGTGGCTGAAAAACCGCCACCGAAACTACTGCAATATGCAGCAGGAGCACTACTAACAGCAGAAGCAGCAGCAGCAGTTGCAACAGACCAAAAAAAAAACAACAAAAATGAAGAAAAAGTCACGACAAGGAAACGATAAAAGCGACAGAGTAAAAGGCAGACTCAACGACAAGGCAAACACGAAAAACGACAACGACAAAGTGCGGGAAGTTTGCACAAGGACATTGCTGCACTCACCACATGCATGCACACAAGGATATGAAAGGACACACAAACAGACGCAGACACACAGAGACAAACTAACAACCACATGGCAGGCAAATGACACAAACAACAAGGACAACAGGAAAAGAAAGGACAGAACAAGAAGATGAAGAAAAAGTCAACATGCCAACAGTGCAAAACAGTTAAACGAGTCCTTATGTAATTGTATGGAAAAGCGTTGCTGTCCTCTTCATATATGTAAGTGTTTCTGTGTGTGTGTGTATGGGTAAGTGTGGGTGGCAGGACAACCAATTGAGGCTCCACTTGTCATGCACGCACGAACATGAAAAGAAACACTCACACACAGCTAACGAACGAACGAACGAGCGTGCGTGCGTGCGTCCAATGTCAATAAGGCTCTTGCCCTAGCACTGCCACAGCCACTGGCACTGGCCTCTCTTCACTGTTTTTGGCTTTTCCCAACGAGCACCCCCAAAAACCCCCGAAAAGACTTCCATCCGATGTCCTCCCTAGTATGCTGTGGCCATGCGCTTCACTGCATCCAATGACAAACCAAATATGTTTCGTGGTTTTTACGCACGTTGCGCCCGCAGACCAGTACCACACACACATTACACCTCACCACAGTATCCACACTCACACACACACACACACACACACACACAAATGCATTCTGGAAATCAATCAGTCCGCCTGTGATGCGAGTCCATGTCCATGTCCATGTTCATGTCCATGTCCATGTCCATGTCCATATCGTTCAGTCAAAAGTCAATGTAAATGCAAATTTTCGCCTTTTTGTGACTGTAAATCTGAATCTCACTTTAGGCTTGTGCCTCAAATCCGTGACTTTTTCACTGATGAAGTGCATGTTACTATGTCCCATTTCTACGCTTTGACAATCCTCTCCAGTCGCTTGCCCATTCTGCTTGTTCGATCTGTTGACATTTTCACATACATATGTACTACATACATACATTTGCCAAGGGCTCACAATCGGTGGACAAGTGGGCATGACTGTATTGTAAGCCACAGTCGATTTCCCACTCAAGTATATCCAGGACCTGGACCAGAGTTGCAAGTGTTGCAAAGTTAATTACCAACTTGCCCCAATAAAATACATTTCCTCCCAAAATGCAATTGATGCAGGTGCTTAAAAGGGCAATTTTATGAGCTAATTTAAATGTTTTATATGAATGAATTAAACAAAAAACAAAGTGAATACCAAAAAAAAAAAAAAGGAATAAAGAAAAATATCAAATCATCTCCAGTCTTTATTTTAGTCATATTAAAGCTGATTTAAATCACATTAATTAAAAACATTTCAATTGTTGAAAATATAAATAAATGACCCAAAATACACAATTAAATGTAATGCAATATTTTAAGGCTATAAAGAAAATTAACCAGTTTATTGAGATGATTTCCTCATACGTTCTAGCATGTTATATATGTATGTACGGTATTGTCTGTGTAGCTACGGGCGTGTGTGTGTGTCATAGCAAGGATATATTTTGAGTGTGCATCAGCATCAAAGTCACGGAAAACACAACTCATATATTAAGAAGACAACCCGAAATGTTAATCTAGTCATTAAAATTCATACTAGAACCTCCTAGGGCACAAAAAGAAAAGAAAAAAAATTAAGGCAAAAGAAGAGAAGACACAGCCCATGACAAAATCCACTTGGTAAAGCGGATGATGATGATGATGATGATGGAGAAGAAGAACTAGAAGTAGAAGGCAACATAAACAAGTCAGTTGTTGGAGTTGCCTTGGCTCGACACAAAATCAACAAAAATAAATAAGAGCAAACGGAAACTTGAAAAGCTTTGTCAGTTCCATTCCATTCCAAGCGATAGAAAAAGGTGAGAAACGGCAGTGGAAGCATCAAAAGGTTTTTGGTGGATGCCACGACAACAACTTAATGATGATGTCATGAATAAATTAGTTGACTTGCGCCGTCTTTCGACAACTGCCACAAACAAAAAAAGAAAAAGAGCCACACTAAGACAGAGAAAGGGATAGAGAGAGAGCGATGAAAAGCTAAAAGTGCTCAAAGTACAGGGAAAACTACAAGGCAGCGAATGAAGAAGAATGCCTTAGGCCATATAGCTGGTAGCAAAAGGTGTCTAATAACCATCCACCCACTAACCCAACCACCAAAATGGATTTTTCGGCTAGGAAAGTTAATGACAAAAATGAAGTAAACCACAAAAAGTGGCATTGGCATTGTGGTTGCTAGTTTTGCTAGTTTTTGGTAACGAAAAACTCAACACCCGCCCCCCACAACCAACCCCCCCACCACCATAAATGAGCAGCTCTGGAAACTGTCGCACACGTGTGATCCCCTTGGATGAAGTCATTTAAATTTAAGTTTCAAATTATGCAAATGAAATATGCAAGAGAACTGAAAGAAAGAAACAAAAAGTAAAAAATACAAAAAGCAAGAGCCATCATTCCATCCCCTTCCACTTTCATTTATGGTATGAGCAGCACACAGGACACGTGTGGTTTTTTTTCACCCACCTACTTTCCTTCATCCTCTCTGTGTCTACATGCTACCTCTATATTGCAGGTGGCCAATGTACCAGTTTGACATCAGCAATGTTCTAGCCACGCCCTGTTTTCAACGCCTCATTGTCACAGTGACATAAATTAATTAGTTGCGCCTACTTTTGCGATCAATCATTCAATTTTCTGCGCCATAAACTCAAAAGGGAAACAAAAAATTCAGCCAAACCAAAGGGCGCCACTTGTTTCTGCTGTTACCCATTATTATGTCCTGCTAACATTGATGCAACATTTCCACTTCCACTCCCTCAGTTTGTCAAACTTTTGAAAACTGCCTTGTCATTTATGCGCTACTCGGTTTCGTTACGCTTTTTACGATGCGGGTTTGTCGCCTTGAGTTACATAAGTTGCGTCTCATCCCATCCGGATAATGCGAGGGTTACTGAACATTAGCGGCAATTTTCTTTTGCCTCGATTGGGCTGCAAGTTTTCAACCGAATCTGACTGAAATCTACAACAATCTGTCACATGGCCAACAATAATGAAGAGCGAATCCTTTAACTCTTTCAGTGACCTCAGTTACCATTGACAAAACAATAAAAACTATTTTGTAGAAATAAACCAGGCTTAAGTGAATAAAAATTCTTATTGCTATCATTGGAAAAATAGCGCCCAATTCATATATGTATCAGTTTTCGTATTGGAAAGTAATCTTTTCTTAAAGAAGTGCATTAAAATCTTAGGTACTAAAATTTTTGAAATAATTTTTTTCAAATATCCTAGTTTTTAATACCACTTTAATTGAGATATAACTTTTAGAAATTGGTATGAAATTGGCGAAAATATAGTTTGAGGAAAATAGGTCGAACAGCAAAGATTATTTTAAAAATATCTCAAATATTCTCAAATAACCCTAAGTACATATGTGAATCCGTAATTCTGTCAATTTTCGGCCGATTTTTAAAACTCATATATCGGGTTTCTCCTTAAAAGGTAATCTTTAAGTTTGCACTAAAACCTCAAAAACTAAAATTTTGTCAATTTGCGTAAAAAATTATGATGCACCTATACACCATGACTTTTCTCAAGAATCGGGCTGAAATGAACTTGTTTAAATATCCATGTTTTCAGTGCTTTTTTAAAATATATGCTAAATTCTACTTTAATTAAGATATAACTTTTAGAAATCGGTATGAAATTGATGAAAATATAGTCTGAGGAAAATAGGTGGAAACACCAAATATCTAAAATATTTTCAATTAACCCTAAGTATGTGAGTAATTCTGTAAATTACCGACCGATTTTTGAAATTTATTTATCGGTTTTCGTAATTGATCGGTTTTCGTACTAGAAACTAATACAATTTAATAAAAGATATATAAATTTGTAAGTCAATTTCATAGTGCTAATTGGTAGGGTTGAAGACTTTTAAACTGTAATTGTAATTGCTTATTAAATGGGATTATTACCTTAAAATTAGGTTAACTATGCCGCTTTTTCAATGTGTTAATGCCCTCAGGGATTTAAGAATGGTGGCAAAAGGGTTTTTTGTTTGTTTTTGTATTCTATTTTTCTCTTTTTTTTGGTACACAAATTGTTTTATATTCGAAAATAATTTCAAATATTTGTGCCCGCAATGAAATTAGCTAAATTAACACCTAGAGACCAAAAGTCTCGGCTAAAGGCTTAGACCGAAAAATAAATGAAATATTTCTTCTTGTGTTTTAATAAAAAGGTTCGCCGACGTCGTCACCATCACTGCCGAAGTGTGTGTGTGTGTGTGTGTGTGTGGGTGGATGAAATAAGTGAGTTACTATTACTAACTGAGTGCGGTGGGAATGTGGCATATTTAAATGGCTAAGGCCCACATTGGTGGAAATGGTTTGGCTTGATTACATACGAAATAAAACAATACAAAAAAGAGACCAAAAACTTGACCTTTTGTGTCTCTTATTTTTTTCTGGCAAAACCGGGATTCCCCGTCTCCATTTCCGTTTCCCTCTCGCCTGTCTCCGTTCCCGGTCGGTGTCTCTGTCTGCCCTCACTCAATTAGGCAGAAGTCACTGCGTGGCGGCGGTGGCGGCGGTGGCGGCGGTGGCGGCGGCGGCGGAGGCGATTTTCGGTCCATTTGGAGGCAAATACTTTAAACCATTTTAACAATTTCCATTAACAAATATGCGCAAATTGCCCTTTGGCGGTTTTGCACAAATACAAATAAATTATAACAGTAAAAATATTTTTTGACGAGAAAACCGAAATACATGATGTTTAATCTTTTTTAACCGAAATGCATGAAATATTTTTGTAAATTATTTTTATGCACTTCATTAAATATTTGAACAATTTGTCTGTGTGTGTGTGTGTGAGAATGGCTATCCACAAGGCAAAGAGAGAGTGAGACAAGGAGTCAGAGAGGTTTGCTGCAGAAAAGGGTAAGGGAAAGGGGGTGGTGGGGTTTAAACTGCCCCCCCTAAAAACGCTTCCAGCTACAGCCTGGCGCACTTTAATCAACCGTAAAATGTTGACCTTTTTTCTCTCTCTCTCTCTCTCTCTCTGTGTTAGTGTGTGTGTGTGTGTGTATATTTTTTTTCTTCCATTTTTGTTGGGCCACAACATGTTGTCAGAAAATTTCTGAAGCAAGTGGGCGTAGATGGTTGGTATGAGTTACTGTGGGCGTGTGGGCGGTTGGACGGTTGGACGGTTGGGCGGTTGGTTGTGTGTGTGGTGAGCCTAATGGATGGAGACCTCAGAGCATGCAACTATCAGCTGGCCCAAGGTATTAGGGTTCTGGGATTTTGAGATCTTTCGCCAGGCTGCTGCATTTACATAATTTATATAGCAAAAAAGAAAGAAAGAAAGAAAAGGGAAAACGAACTGGGGTGAAATCAACTTGCAGCCAATTTCATTTACGTTTTCCACAACTCAGTTTATGACACATCCTGTGTGACGTTGTCGACGTCGTCTACGGCTGCTGTATAGCTCTCTACATACCACCTACCTACCTACATAATTTCCATTTTCACCGGATCCGAGACCGGGCAGGCGAGTGACATTGAGGTTTTTATGGGCCAAAAACTGAAGTCAGCACCAGATGAAGAAACCAAAACGAAGGAGATGGAGAAAGTGAGTGTTTTAAATGAAATGAAGGCACATTACAATGTCAGAAAATGACATTGCCATTGTCATGCCAATGACTGCATGAAATATTTAATATTTTATTTATGCACACATACACACGCACAGACACTCACATATACATACATACATATATGGTTTTATATGTAGTAATGAAATTCAATGGCTATTGCATTATTTATGCATTTCAATGGCCAAGAGAAAATTCATAAACATTTGTTGTGCAAATTTCTTGCAGATATTTCTCACGCCCTTTTGTGGAATCTATCCGGCTTTGATTCGTCCTCCTCCTTCCCCTCATCCTGCCCCTTCTCAAACAACTCCCGCTCAACTTGCTTTTATCGCCCCCTTCTCTTCTTCGTCTTTGCTTTTTTTTTTTTTTTGGCCATTGCCAATAAATTCACATCAAAGGTCTTTATTTATATTTGCTTAGCAGCCAGCCAAAACGAGAGAAAGCCAAAAAGGATGCGCCCCCTGGCTCTGGGCTTACGGCTAAGGCCTGTGCAAATATCATTTTGCGTTTCAATTGAACATCTCTCCTTGTACTGTCGTTTGGCTTAGGATCTATATGTATCTATAGACTCGATGCTAACCTACGACACGCGCATCATCGCCTAATCCCGCTGCCGTTGTTGCTGTTAAATGATTTTCTAGTTGCCAGGCAGCAGCAGCAGCAGCAGCAGCATCAGTACTCTATCCTACCAGAGCGCACGTGTCAATTGTGTGTGTTGAGCCTTGGGCTTGCCTCGACTTGGGGTGGAAACCTCTATACGGCCAAAAATAGCCAAACGTCTTGCATTGCAATGAACTCGACACTTGAGCCATTGGTTGGTCGTTTTCTGACAAAGTAACTCCCGGCATTAGGCGAATGACCGCCAATGGATTTTTAAATACTCGGCATACGTTCGCCATCGACACGGTCATCCCCCACCCTCACCCCTTAGGGCTCACACGGCGAAATTAAATGCCTTGCCGCGCTTCATCTCTCTCTCTGTCTCTGCTGCCCGCCTTTGCCCAAATAAATAACTCAATTGTTTTGTTGACATTTTATTTGACACGTGACTTTGACTGGTTAAACATTCAACCTTACCAACCTTCTCCACCTACATAGCTTCCACGGGTCTTTAATGCTTTGTTCTTTTTGCGGTTCATGTGGTTTCCATCGTCCTCGTCCTAGTCCTCGTCCTTGTCGTTGGCGTCGTCGTCGTCGTCGTCGTCGTCGAGTCATCGCATCGTCGCTTCGTTCACAGCAATTAATCTCAAAGGTGTCCATTAAGGCAGACACGCGCTAGCCATGGTAGTAAAAACTGTGCACACTCACTTGCACACGCTCTAACACACACACATAGACACATACACACACACATATACACACAGGTAGGTAGGTAGATAGGTAGGTGATAAAAGGGGGCGTTTATACCAAATGGGCGTGTAATAGTGTCAATTTGGTATTTATGGCTTTTGTTGCATGGCAGTGATTTGTGTAAAAGTTTCAAAATGAATATAGCTTAAAGCATCCACGCATAAACTAAGACATCAGCATACTTTCAGGGGCAGACACACACACACGCACAGTTAAAATAGAACAGAAACAATTCTCACACCCTGTGGATAAAGCATACAAATTGTTGTTAGGGTTAGTGTTCTATTTGAATCAATTTCATCTTAATATATTCAGTATCGGACGGCTCCAAAATCGGTTTAAAAAATTTAAAAATCCTCTGCCTTTATTTTTAAGTCCTTTATCGTTTGATGCGTTCGAAACATCAGATTTTGCAGTTTAATTATGACAAACGAAAATTTACCTTAAAGATTGGATAGGAAATGATCCACTAACTAAATCTCAGCAAATCAAAGGTAATTAGATTAATTCATGAAATTTTGATAATTAATAACTAAATTAATATGTAAACTTACTAATAGATAGACTTTACCTGTAGGTACTATATGAGGCAAACAAATTGTTTGTTTTTTTTGTTTTTTTTTTTTTTTGGTAACCTGATTTGCACTTAAATATTGAATTATATATACAAAATACATTTGTAATTGGTACTTTTACTTAGATGTTAAATACTTTGGAAATCGGAAAAATATGCAAATTTTCATTGATGTTCGATAGGTTCCAAATGCAAATTTTCCTCTTACAGGGGAAATTGGCAAACAACAAAGAAAACGAAACGAACAAGACAGCGAAAAATTAACATATGTATGTACTTCTATATGTATTGCTTAGTACAGGAAACGGAAGTGTGAAGCATATATACTACAACCGCATATAGACAAACTGACAAACACGCACACACACTCACCCACGCACACACATACAGAGACGGACCAAAAAATGTGCACGACTTGTTTAGTTTGGCAAAAGTTTTTCTGTCCGCCTCAATCTAACTGGTTGGCTGGATGGCTGGCTGGTTGGTTGGCTGGTTGGTTGGTTGGTTGTTTGTTTGCCTGCTCTTCCACTCCCTACTCCCATCGACATACCTTACTTTTTCAAGACTTTTGACTTTCTTTTGCCAGAGAGTTGAGCTTTGTGTATGCGTGCGTTCATGTGGTTGCTGACACAAAACCAAAATTTAAACAAAAGAAAGCTGGCAACATCCAACATTGAGTGTCGAGTATGAGACAAACTTATCCCTCATTCCCAGTTTGAAGCCTCAGTTAAGGCTGTTGGCTAACGGAAACCGCACTCACACACATACCTATACACATATACGCACTCGCATACACACACACACACACACACACAGACTATTACACGTTTCGGTGCTAAGTGACTCTTGGCTCTTTTGTTGGTCCTGGTCTTGGTCCTGGGTTTTTGTATGCCTTTGAAGCAACAACGGCACAAAAACTGAAGTATATTGTTAACAGGATATATAATACACAAAATAAAGTTTTCAGCCAAAGTTACACAAAAGTATTTTACAAGTTCTCCTCCTCGTCGCGACGAGACTTTCCAGAGAGAGAGAGAGAGAGAGAGAGGGACAGAGAGAGGGAAAGCGGAGAGGCGGTAGCCAGAGCCATAGTCAGAGCCCCTGCATCACCTTACACTTGCTTTTGTGTGTTTGATATTTGGTATTGTTTTACTTTTGTTGATTTTACAATACAACAAAAGAAACAACAGTACCTCCAACACCCACCCCCACCCCGCCCCCATCCCCACCCATCATCATATGGATGGCTAATGGAAAAACTGAAAAGGAATTAAATATATAAAAAGAAAATTAGACTGTAAGCAATTTAAATTTGATTCTTTTTTTTTTTTTACTTAAAGATAAAACAAAAATATTTCATATTATTCCAAATAAATGTTGGCCAAGAAAGAAGTAACCAAAGGCAGTGTCAAAATTTTTAAAGAACAAAATCTAAAAGAAAGTAGTAAACGAAACTATTTCTCAATACATTTATCTGTTTTTTATCGAATTTCACTGAACTGGAAATTCAATTTACTTCACTTCTAATTAAAATTAGTTAATGTCGTAAAATAATGCCAAATCGATAGACTCAAATTCATTTTTTTAGTTTTGCCTCCAAATGGGATTCTGGTTCTTAATTCAGTTTTTAATTGACTCTAAATTGGATTCGAAAAGACCTTCATCTTTTTCTTAGGGTCCAAAGGTGTAAATTTGAATTTGAAAGTTGTAAAAATGTTTTTTCCTTTGTTGTCGAATCAAAAATTTGTGGCTTTGTATGAAAATTTACTTTTTACAAAAAACCCTTAAAGCCATGTACACATAATTTACAGTACATCATCTCACTAGAGTAATAAACCAAGAGCTATAACTAAAACGCTTTCCTAACCTTACTTAAAATTCGAATAATATCTAAATTTAAGAACCAAAAATCTAACCTTTATATGCATTGGTGTCCAATTGGTGACATGCAAATTATGTTTATTTTTTGTCATTCAATCAGTTCTTTCTATCTGCATATTTTTACTGAGTTGCATATGACAAACAACTGGAAGTGGAATAACCAACAATAATTGAAATAGTTAACAACTCGGAGATTGCAAAGATGCTAAAGTAATTAAAATATTTCAAAGGAAGTGTCATATATGGAAGTAATATATATGTCTAGACAATTTTACTAAATCATTAGACGATTCACACCTATAGTTCGCTAAATATTTTTGAATTTACTACATTAATTGTATTTTTTTTTAAGTACAAAAAGAATGATCCATGAAGTTTTTTTTGTCACTTTAGGTTGTGACTGTAAATTGTTATATTTTTTGATGCTGCCGATGCTGTGGAAAAGAGGACCCATTTGCTGACAAATAGAAGAGGGCATCGACAACTACATAAATGCCTTTTGGAAGTGAGGGTTTGTCAGAGGTGTGTGTTTTTAAGGGGGGTTGTGAGGTGGCATCATCATTTATCACAGGACACGCAACATGCCCCCAGAATATGCGTCACTAAAAACCATTGCCAGGACCTCTGCCCTACCACCAACACACACACACACACACACAGACGCACACATTAACTTTGAGCGGCAACTCTGAAACCGAATTGCAGGAATGGAATGGCAAAAAAATAAACTGGCAAACGGCGACGAGCTGTCAGTTGGCAGTTGGCAAAAAAGAGAAGCTTTACGAGTTTGAATGTTGCTGTTGTTGTATATGGAGCAAAAATAAATGTTTTCAAATGTTTGACGCGTACTGACAACAAATAAGAACAGAACGAAATGGTACCAGGGACAGGGGGTGAACACTCAGAGGACCAGAGTGTCCCCGCACACATACACTTACACTTGTCCTTATGCCTGGGTATATCTTGATGGGTGAATCGGTGTGTGCGTGAATGTGTGTGTGTGTGCGTTTAATGTCTGTAATTTACCGTTAAGTAGACAAGTATTAATGGTAAAATACCAACGGAATGCGTAGCAGAACGTAACCGAACAAACACGCACACACACACACACACACACACACACGACGCCATCGATGGAGGGTGGAGGATGGAGGAGGAGAAGTAAAAGAGAAGAACCAGAAGACAAGGGCAGCGCTTTGGGGTACAAAAAAAACCCACACACACACACACACACGTAGAACCGTCAGCCGAAAACAAAATGGCGACGAGGACAACATCAGTTTGACTTGACGTTGAAGTTACATGTTAACTGTGGCAGTGCCACCCCCACGGACACACACAGAACCGCTCACACCCCCCCCCCAAGCAACCAACCATCCACCCAAACCCACCCACCCACCCACACACACACACACACACACATACAAATAAGCAATTGTCATTGTGGCGCGCGCATGTTGCCTCCCCCGCAACAGCAGCAGCAGCAGAGATGTCAAAAAGAAGAAAAAAAAAACAGAAAGGAAGAAAGAATAAAAATAAAAAAAAAAATAAAATAAAACCTGAAAGGAACAGAAGAAAAGAAAAAGAAGAGAAGAACAAAAAAAAAAAACGAACGAACGCCAACAAATTCCAAAGAAAACTCAACTTTGGATTGTTGGCATTTTTGCTGTGTGCTTTGAATGGCTGAGGACGAGAATGGGAATTGAGAATGGGGCATGCAGAATGGAAGCAATTGAGAAGATGGAGGGGTGGGGTTTGGCAAAAGAAGAAAAAATATTTGCGCGTTAAAATAGTAGAGATAAGACGAATGCGGAGTGAAAGCGTAGGGGGGGGGGAGGGGGGAAGAGATGGAAGCGGGAATGACAAAACAAACGCGCCGTTTTTCTTGACGTTTAGCAATTTGACATTTTACGTGATTTTTCGGTGCCAGACCCAGTCAGGACTCAATGGTCTACCTCCCCCCACACCCCACCTACCGAACCCCTCTACCACCTCCGCAGGCCTTATTGGGGCATCAGAGAGGGACCTCCAGTAGCCTGGTGACTTGCCATTTGCTGAAAATTACAAACTGCCAAACTGTGTGTGCACGATTCTTCTACTACTGCTGCGCTTATGTAATTGAGTTCAAAAGCGAAGCACCCAACCATTCAACCAGCCAGCCAGCCAGCCAACCAACCAACCAACCAATCCACCCATCCAAACAACC
Source organism: Drosophila willistoni (assembly GCF_018902025.1). Classification (NCBI taxonomy): domain Eukaryota; kingdom Metazoa; phylum Arthropoda; class Insecta; order Diptera; family Drosophilidae; genus Drosophila; species Drosophila willistoni. Next base: position 7,081,365 of record NW_025814056.1, read on the forward strand.
AACCCACTGGAGAAAGAGAGTCCTCAGAGCCTTAGCACATTTTTCACAATTCATTTCATTTTGCCGCGTTGGCGCTGCAAGGCAACATTATTACAAAAAAAATAAACGAAAAGAAGCAACAGCACACAAAAAATATTGCTCAAAATAGAAAGAAATGAAGGAACCGAAAAAAAATGTAGCATAACTTAAGGCTCTTTCACATGAACACACAAAAAAGCGAAAGAAGTGCAAAAAAAAAAAAAATAAAACGCAGAAAAGAAATGGTTCGCTTTAAACAAAGGCAACGAACAAATGCTGCACAATAATTTGGTTTTTTTTTCTTTTTTTGTTTACATTTCGCTCCTCCATTTCATTTTTTTTTGTTTTGCCTGAAAGTCTCCTTGTCCTGACTAGACTAAGATGGATTAAGCCCAAGTAGTAGCAGTGGCAAGGCAAGGCAAGGCAGTCAGCCAGCTAGCATTCATCTCCTTTCACCATAAGGACCCTGGCAGGCACTAAACAATTTTTCTTGATTTCTTTTTAGCATTTCGCCTTTCCTTTTTCACAGTTCTCATCTCTCATTTTCCCCCCCTAACATCTCTGAATTTCTGACTCTTGGCACTGACTCTGACTATGGGGGTCCTTGCTTTTGTTGCCTTTCATTCCTTCGACTGGCTTTGTTTGTGTCTTCGAGCATTAGAAAATAATATTTTATTCGCTTCACTTACAATTTTTCTTGTAGTGTTTGCGCTCGACTGCTCCACGTTGTTGCATTCATTCGGTTGGTCGCCATATTGTTGGAGTTGTTGATGTTGAAAAATGTTACATGCCAGAAATTGCTGGTTACCCACATGGAAATTACGTTGCATGTTTTTCCAAAACGGAGATACTTTCCCACATACACACACACACAAACACACACAGCCACACATACACTTTACTTTACTCTACTTTTACATTTGTATGCGTGTTTGAAAGAAAAGCTGCAGCTGCCGCTTTGATGCGAATTAATCGCCCATAAGTTCGTTCCACTTTCTTTTCACTAGTCGTTATCGGTCCGTTAAAGTCGTTGACAGCGACAGGTGACACTTTGCCCGTTAAACTCACGTCCAGCTGCCCTTAGACCACAACACTCCAAAGTTCTATGTGACTATGTCCCTTGTGACTAAAATTACTTCTTAATTATCTTAGATTTTTAATTGATGCAAATTGGAATCTAAAGTACAAGTAAGTTTTGATTTTCTTTTTTAAGGTGTTTGATGAAATTATTAATTATTAATTGATGAATTCAAATGCATATGCGAATTTCGTACCTTAGCGTAGGAAGTAGAATTGAAATGAAAACAGAGAGTCAGATCAAAATCTCACAAAGTGTTCGATATGTCCTTGTTGACTTAAACACCAAATTATTGCATTATTGGATGTAATTAGGATCCATTCACTAATATGTCAACTTAAATCATAGGCGGATCTAGGACTAGGTTATACGGAAACTTTGCTCCTTAATTGGCTTTACAAAAAATTTATACCGTATCGTGTGCCCAATAACTTAAAAATTGTCTACAAGCAATGTTTGATTTAAGGCTTTTTTTATCCAGAAAATTTACCAAAACTTCTTCGTATGTTTCAAAAAGCGAATTCTTTAACTTCTTTTTGCATACTTTTGCGAGCAAATTCAGCTTAATTCCCCTTTATAGATCGTTCAATGCTTAAATCATTTAACTATTTGATTTGAGTAAATATTTAAATACTTATGTACATTTTAGTAATTAAAGCGAGGTAATTGGCATGAGATTATGAAAAATAAAAATACCAAAAAATTATATTTATCGTATTTTAATACAATCAGTTTTTTTGTGTTACGCCACAAAACTTAAGAACATAAGTTGAATATTCCAATTCCAATTTACTTCAGCATTGGAGCAATTGAAACATATTTCGAGTACTATTATCATGTAGCAAATGTTGGCTTAATTCTTGAGTACTGACAAATTTCTTACAACTACGAGTTTGTTTAAAGGAACAAGCTATATTAAGCTACCGATATTTCAGACTTCTCACTACCTAGATATATGTATGTATATATAAATTAAAACTAGGCCACGTTATTAACTTTAATTAAAGTTAATAAGTTAGTCCATTTCATTTATATATTCGGGTCACCTACTTTCTTTTCTCAATTTGTTCATATTATAGGGTATATCAAAAATCATCTTTTCGACAATAAACGAAACAGTTTTAATTTGCCAACTATGCAACTTGGCGTAGCAAATGGAAAACATTTTCAATAAACGCTTGTAACACACATTCAAACAAAACCCCATACACTGACAATTGGAAGGGGCTGGGGAGGGAATAAAAAAAAAGGGAGAGAATTACATAGAGCTGGCTATCTGACTGGCTGGTTTGGCTGGTTAGCTGGCTTCCTTGTACAAAAATCAATTTTATTTGAATTTAACAATTTAACCGTAAAACCACAGAAAACATTTTAAACGCATTTTTAATAGACTCAAATATGTGATGCATATGATGCGGGGTTCCGCCTCGTAGGTGTGTGCTTGTGTGTTTGTGTGTGTGAGGCATCAATACCATTACGCAGCACCGCAACCCAATGCCAGCCATTTTGTTTTTGTTTGTTACAACATTTTGCACATTTACAAAAGCCATTGGCAAAAAGGCTTCCCGAGAGCGCAACTAAAAGCGCGAGCTAAAAATTATCCAAGCCCTCCCACCCCCCCCTTCCCCATCCCGGCCATGGCCAGACCAACACCCACTCACCCATCCACCACTCGACTTGCATTTTATTTTGTCGATGGAAAATTAGTTTTTGCAATGTTGTTGGTTATGTAGTGCACAAACACACTTACACACACACATTTATATATATATGTAAATTTATCAGCTCCATGTTGGCACTGTGCTTCTCTATGCTTTTGTGTATGTGTGTGTGTGTGCCAGTGTGTGTGGGCGGGTCGGGCTATGATTGTGGGTATGGGTGTAGCTTGTTTGCACATTGTCTGCATACTTTTGGCTCTGGCACAAAGTCGCGTGCCTTCATTTTATGTTTTTTTTTTTCTTTTTGTTTTTCTCTGCATGTTTTATTTCCACATGTACAAGCAAAACGCGAATAGCAAATATTTGTAAGAGAAGAGAGAAAAAATATTTACCTACGCATCAAGTCAAGCCGATTTCATAAGCTCAAAACTTTTCATAAGTAACATTGACGGGCATTGGCTTTGCAAGGTTTTCTATAGCCCCCCTTACCCCGAACAAAAAACCAAAGCAAAACCAATACTCAAAAAGACAACTTAAACCTACATATATGTGTGTGTGTGTGTGTGTAGATGGACAGTCAGTCTGTCGTGTCTCCATTGTTCACACATGTTGCTCGACCCGAAATCATAATCCCAACTGACCATGAAATGAAAGTGCATAAAATACATCCATATGAAGCTGTTTTTGCTGGCCAATTGCACATTGTGTGTGGTCAAATTGAAGCGATGCTGTTGCTGTTGTTACCATTAAATGCTAACCCCAAAGTGTCGACAAGGGTCAGAGCACAGTGGGCCACAATATACATATAGCTCATTTTGAATTAGAACTCATTTTTATTTTGATCTTACTTTGGCTTCTTTTTGACGACAGTTCAAAACAGACTTTATGACTTTTTAGTATAGTTGCTTAGATTATTATGATAATCATAAATTTTATGACCAAACTCTCAAACAAGTTAGTTGATTCTGATCTGTATTAATATTTGTGTCTATCCTTGAATCACTCTTAAGCATAACTAGTAATAAAAGATTATCCACTAATTGTTTCTATCAGTTGTCTTATTCATTTGAGCTTCTAATTAAGTGATTCATAATGATGTTGGATAATTTGTTAACAGACAACAACTTACAATTAGACAAAGTATTTTGCAAATTTAAATTATCTCACAGCTCTCAATTTTCATCATCTGTTATGTAAATGTTTGAATCTTTACATATGTGAAATACTTTGGAATGAAGTTAGAAATAGCATTTGATTCGTTTTGGAAATTTGACGACTAATTTGTGACAGATTTTTGAGTAATCTATTTCACTGTACATACGTCATTGTCGTCAGGCCAGTAGAAATTTAGATAACGCTTTGAGTACATCATATGGCAGACGTTACCATAGTAAAAGTCTCCAGTCAGTGTGTCTTCTCCTCCACCCTCCACTTTCCCCATCTCAAATTCCATCTCCATCTCCGTCTCATCTTGATCAGTCAGAACGATGCGTTAAAAGCGCCGCATGTTGTCTGAGAGTTGCTATTACTGTTGCCATACTATGCCTTCTGCTTTGACAATTTTAACATAAATTCGGACAATTTTTTTTTTTTGTCTGTTGTTCTTTCGTTATTTTTTTTTCCATAGCGCTGAGATTTTTTCAATTCAGTTGCTGCGTTGATGCTGCAACATCTGGCAATGTGCGCCGCGCCGTTCAATGGAAACATATTGGTGGTCCGCTATATATTGGTGTGGAGCGGGGGTGGGATGGGTGAAGCAAAACCCATGGGTGAAGCAAAATGGTTGGAATGTCGCCTTATTTTTGTGGGGCGGGGTGTCGACTGTATGCCATAATCATCGCTTGCGCTGGCCTAGCCAACTTAGCCTCCATCTTCACGAACTAGGGGAATCCATGTCAGCACCACAGGATGTACTGGCAGGCTGGCAGGCTGGCAGGATAGCAGGATGGCAGGACGGCAGGCGTTGGCGTTGCTATTCTTAATTCCCCGCTAAGTCCAGACACAGTCGCAGGGTGCTCGCAGTGGTGGTCCATTTGTGTGAGTGTCAGAGAATTCATCAGGGATTTACAATAAGAATGTAATCGAAACCTTTGTAGATGTACTTATATATATATTAATTCGATTGTTTGTAGATATATGTATATATATATATTAATTCGATTGTTTGTTTACTATAGAAACCGGAAAATCTACAAGTTGTATCACTTAGTTCATTTAAGTATATTGAAATTTATCAGAATTATAATTTCCAATCTCCAAGAGTTTAACTAATATGTGTATACGAGTTTTCATTATCTACCTTAATAAGCTGAGTTTATTTTATTAATATATTCATTGAAAGATAAACCAACTTAACGACTGACTGAAAAGAAATGCTTTAATAGGTAAATAGCCACACACTTTAAACCGCTTTAAACTTTTATTGTTGACGCACCTGGACACCCTGTACCCTTTATATGTATATATGTACAACACTTAATATGTAGCTCAAGTAGACCCCGCACCAGCAAGAGGACTCCGACACGGGGTAGCAAAAGGAAACTGGAAGAGCAAGAGCCAATCTAAGAAAATGCTACAAGCTTACACACTGACACTTTGACTTGAGCCTGAAACTGGAGCCATGAGTTTTGGTTGGCTTTCCCTTCCCTACTCTGCTGGACTATTGTTCCGTTTCCATTTGCTACGTGCCCAGAGGCAACTGCTGGGCAGTCAGTCAGCAGGTGTGCTTGCCGTGTCCATGTCCATGTCCGTGTCCTTGCCATGCTTTGTCTTGCCTTGCCTTGCTTGCGATTTTTGGGCCCAGGACGCTAAAATCGTCGCTGTGTTGTAAGCAAACCAACAACAACAAACACAAAGTAGATCAAGCGGCAAACAGACCAGGCCACTGGTCGAACTTTCAAAGTCTTTGGAGAAGGCATCGCCTGGCATGGTATGGTATGGCAAGGCACTGGCGTCACGTGGTCACAACATAAAAACGTGATGAAATTTCACAAAAATAAAACGGGCAAACCCAAACCCAAAAGGACGTTGCCAAGACCTCTGCCAGTCAGTGACAACCAAGAACCAGAGCGGATGAGGGGCGCGGAGGATTGTGTATTGAGAATGGGCCGAGAGGTCGGTCGGCATTTGGTTGGTTCAGTTTTGTTCTGCTTTTTACGAGCTGGGCTATGCGATTGCTTGACATGGCTAAATGTGTGCCTTAGTAGCGTAAATAAGTAGTAAAAAATTTATAGGATTTGTTGTATTTTGTTTTTTTTTTGTGCTCTCACTTCCTTTTTTTTCTCCATTTTTGTTATGGTTTTTTGTTATTTTTTTTTTTGGTTTTGCGAAATGAATGGGAGACGTAACAGTTGCAAAGGTTCTGTATTTTGTAGGTGGTGCGAAACAAAAGCGCGGACAATTAATAAAAATCGCCTTCACTTGAGCAAAAAATATGGTTGTGGGGGAACAAATCAAAGGGGGGAAAGGGAGAGAGGGCCACAGATGATAAACATTTTGAAATGTCATGGCCTTAGCCACCACAGTGATGGGGTCCGCTAACAGTTTCTAGTGTGACTGGCAGTGCAATAAAGTAACGCAAAGTGAACGCTTGTGTCTGGTTCTGGTTCTCATATTTAAGCGGAGCTCAACTCATAAAAGCCAAAAGGCAACAAACAACAACACACAGCACACACATACACACACACACACACACACACACACAGAGGAGGAGGAGGAGGAGGAGGGAGCGAGCTGGAAAAGAGTTTCTCATCTTGCTAAAACTTCGCCTTCGCCCTCGTCCATTTTTATAATCGCATTTTTATGATTAAGACGCATTTTATGGGATTTTAACTGCTATTATTTTCGCTTTTAACTGTCACAATAAAGTCAAAGTTAAAGACAGCAAAAGCTGCACACAGACACAACACACAATGCGAAAAAGAGAGAGAGAGGGATAGAGAGAGTTCCCTTTTGTTTATGCGGAGCTGTTCCATAAACGAAGGAAACAGAGCATGGGGCATCGGGCATGAGGCATGAGGCAATACCCGAGACGTAGACCAAGCAAAAGGAAAAGGGCACAAAACAGACACAGACGATTCATTCTTCTTTGGCTTGTGCAAACTTTGTTGTTATGCAGATTTCACAAAATGATTTGAAAAGAATTTTATTTAAGATTCTTATTTTTATACCATACACCCATAGGGTGAAATGGTATATTAAAGTCGCCAAAATGTATGTAACAGGCAGAAGGAAGCACCTCCGACCCCACAAAGTATATATATTCTTGATCAGGATCAACAACCGAGTCGATCTAGCCATGTCCGTCTGTCCGTCCGTCTGTCCGTCTGTCCGTCCGTCCGTCTGTCCGTCTGTCCGTCTGTCCGTCTGTCCGTATGAACACCTAGATCTCGGAGACTATAAGAGCTAGAGCCACCAAATTTTGTATGTAGACTCGTGTAGTATGTAGAGTGATCAAGTTTATTTCAAATTTTTGCCACGCCCCTTTCCGCCCCCGCAGTTTAATAAAAGCGTTTATCTCAAAAACTATTCCAGCTAGAGACACCATATTTGGTATGTATATTCGCCTAGGAAATGCACACATTTTGTATGTGTAAAAATTTTGCCACGCCCTTTTCCGCCCCCGTAATTTGAAAAACTTGATTATCTCCCGTATTTTTTTACCTTATGCAATCAAATTTGGCACACTTAAATTTAATACTAATATCTAGCAAAATACCAAGCTTGATCAAAATCGGACAAAAAACAGTCGAGTTATGCATATAAACGTTTTTCCGTTGGCTGGTGGGGGCGCTAGGGTGCTCGTATGATTGAGTGAGCGAGATACTAAGATATGCTTGTAAGAAGCATGTGAAAATGCATTTGTTTAATAAAGTTGAAATATTTGCTTTACTGGTGTATGGTATACCTAAGTCGGCGAGACGACTTACTTACTTCATTTTGTTATTTTTTGTTTTTACGCTGATTAAAGTATTCGTCTTTATCATTTACGAAAGCATGGACTTCAATTACTTACTTCTTATTATCATTAAATTCTAAACCTATTGTCAAAGTAATTTAAGATGATTCGAATCGAATTCAATTATAAGATATCAAAAAATAGTTTCTATTCATGGGAAATTTTAAAATGGCCAAGAATATCCTCGAAATTTTTTATTTCTTTGTAGATATTCCAAAATGCAATTCCTCAGTTTGTATATGTAACTATAATTGTGATATTTAAAAAGTCTGCAAGTATTTAATGATTTTTAAAGTAACATTAAATAAAAAATATATCTTCATAGTTAATAGAATACCTACCTATCTCCCTTTACTTACATACTTAAAATTACTTTTCTACTCTATGACAATTCTAACAACTAAAAGTAATTCTTATAATACAGCGGTAATTCCACTTGAAAGTACTTACTTTTTAATTGAATTGTAACGATAAAGAAAGGTAGTTAATTTAAATGAAGATTCCAATATGTTGTTCTAACCCACAGTTCCGCCACAAATCCCTCTGCAGTTGAAATCAATGACAATTTATCATAAATTAAACAAAAGTCAATGCCTTTGCCCAGCGGCAATTACCGCGTTCATTGTAATGTTGCAATATATTGCGAATAAATATTGTTGTAAAAATTGATGAGCATATCAAAATGGCCAAGACGACGATGGCTTTGTGGCATTAACATTTATGAGGCACAGTAAAAACATAAAAAAAAAGAAGAAAGCAAAGAGCAAAAGAGAGAGAGAGAGAAAACCACAGACGAAATGGCAACTCTGTCAAAATGCTACGATATGAACTCTTTTTTAATGAGGTGCTAAAAATGCCGTTATTGTTATGACAGACAGGATAAGGATTCGGTATGGCCATTTAACGGCCACACTGGACCATCCCAGAGAGTTTGCTAAGTTTGCTGTTGTTGGCTTTTGTTTTCTTTTTTTTTTTTTTTTTGGTTCATCTTCTTTCTCCACAGAACATTACAGTGAAAAGTTTTTCAGGCAAGAATAAACAATACAAGACGGAAGAGGGGAGAGAGGGGACAGGAGAAGAAAATGGGTTGGGGAGATGAAATTAAGTTGCCTTTAAACATCGATTTGTAAATTGTTAAATGATTGCCGGCTAAAAGCGCGTGGCTAATGCATATGCCTCCGCTCCCATCTCATCTCTGACTCTTCCCAAAAAATAAAAAATAAAAAAAAACCGTTTTCCTCCCTTGCACTTTGATAGACGAATTTATATGGAAGCAAGGGTTGTTCCTATCCTAGCCAGAATCATCCACGGTTCTCAGACAGAGTCTGGGTCTGGCATTTCGCATTGAATTCTTGAAATATTCTTGCAATGTGCTCACATTTTCTCTGGATTCTCTTTTTTCGCCATTTGTCTATATGTATATAGCTATTTTTATTTTATGTTTTTTGATCTCGATTTCTTTACTCACCGCAAGAAATTATTTTGCCCTGCAAAACAAAGAAAAACTATTTAAGAGACATCACATAAACAGATATACCAATCTATGTATATATACATAAATGTATGTATTTCTATCTGATTCTTGACTTTGGCTTCCTTTTTTGGGGTTCTTCTGATGATGACTTCTTAAGTCGTGGCCCCCATACTCCATGTTGGGGCACTTCAATTGCCGGCTATAGCGTTTTGTCGGCCCCCAAGTAGCTCTCCAAAGTCAAAGTGCGGAAGCAGCCATTGAATATTCAAGCGGCAAACACTTGGCCGATGATGGCGGGCATAGAAATTGGCAAGGAGTGTGGGTTTGGTGATGGAATACGCCTTGTTTCATTGGCGGTTTTTATGAAACTTTTGCACAGCCATTTGAGAAAAATGTTGTCCACTAAGAAAGCCATATTTGACTTTTTCTTTACATAATTTTTTTCTCCCTTTCCTTTTACTTTTTGGGGTTTTTTTTTGTTATTTTTTCTTTTGGTTTTTGTTGTTTTTGACATGGCATAACACTTTGGCCCGGCTAAAGGCAACGCCAGCAGCAGCAGCAGCAGTTGGCAAACAAATTTGAATTTATATTAATTTATTAGCATAGCAAAAGCGCAGCAGCAGCACAGTAAGCCGGACGCGAACTTGGACTCCAAATCTGACACAGAAAAAAAAAGAAAGAAAAGTCGGGCATAATGAAAATGAAAAGTAATTCCAGCATTTTTAGCAATGAAGTTGCTAATTTGAAATGTAAATTGAGTCAGAAATGAATTTTGGTCAAAGTGGTTTGGTTTGGCTTTGGCTTTTGGCCTTACCTTGGTTTGGGTGTATGTCAATTTTGGCTTAAATGAGGGTTGCAGATTTACTTATTATTAATACGAGCACTTTCTCACTTTTCTTTCTGGCCATAAAATGAACAATGTTGCTTTAGTCGACTTGGCAATGCCTTTCCCATTATCAAATGTCTACATAGAAATTTCGAGAACATAATTCAAATATCCTCATTATAGAGTTGTCTGCATTGCTGCTGAGGCTTGTCACTTATAGAAGGGCTGTCAATTTAACAGCAAATCACAGTATTGCCAGATATCTTTAAATATGTACATAGACCCTTTTAAATTTTAGGAGAAGAAGCTTGCGATTTTATTATTACTGGGATAGTTAACAAACAAAAAAATACTTAAATTTATTAAAATAACTAACTAATTAAATTAGTCTTTATTTATTTTAATGTGAAACAGTGTTATTAATAATACTAATGTTAATCAAATATTTAGTTTATATTGAAAACCCTGAACTCACTTGTCATTTCATATTGACAGATGAAAAATTCTTCTCTTTCTGCTTTTCCTCGCTGCTGGTCGGTTCATATTCTGCTGGCTCATCCCGTGCATACATATATACATATATAATTAACAAGTGAAAGTGAAATTTGATATTAAAAAGTGAGTGAAAAATTAATAAATAAAGAACATCCACATATACTGATTTGTTTATTTTCTTTCCCTTCTTCAATTCTAGTCCGAAATAATGGTGACACTTGAAGAAAACGACAATTTTTCCAACATATTGCTAGAGATTATAGATCATAAACTGAAATTAATGGGAATCAATGTAGATGACCCTCCGACCGATAAAGTGAATTTAATTATCAATCACTTGCCGTGTGATATGTATGAAGACGAATTCTACTTGTTATTTGCCAAATATGGGTCAATTGCTAGTTACAAACTAGTACGTGATGCTGTTACTTATCAAAGTATTGGATACGGATACGTTCAGTATAAAGAACACGACAACGCGGTTCAGGCCCAAATGCTTCTACATAATCATGAAATCCGTGGAAATTGTCTAAAGGTGGGATTTTATAATCCATACAGGATGGATACCAAGATCAATGTCGGGGGTATACCATTTGATATGTCTACCCATCACTTTGAAACATTTTTCAAAAGGTTTGGAAAAATGAATGATATACATTTTAGAGCTAAAGGGGTGGGCTTTTTATTCTACGAAGACTTGATCAGTGCCGAAAGGGCTTGGCTTGCCATGGAAATAAATTCACCGATTCCGATTCCCTATGGCAAATATATAGCAATTAAAATTGCCCATTGTCGTCTAAATAAACCAAAAATTGTGGACAAAATCGAAGATGAATCACCAGAATCTGTTATTCCAGATGAAAAGCAACAAAATGAACCCATCTATTATGAGAATGAATTGATCAATTTTTTCACAATTTTATTGTTAATCGTATTCAGTATTATATTGTATTATATTTCCGGTTAAATAGGTTTTTTTTTGCTTAAATAAATTTTTGTACACTTTTTTTCCCCCCCAATTCTTTTTATAGATGCTTTTTTTTCCACTAACTAACTTTATTATTGCTAAATACTAAAGTGAAAAAATGCCAGTGTATACTTAGGTACTATTCTCATTGACTGTATTTAGCTTTGCTCTTTGCTCTTTGCTCTTTGACACAACTTACACACACTCATATCCACTTAACTATATCTATCTCTGATTCTTGTAGACAATTCTTCAACTAAACACAAATCTAGTTTTAGATCTTTTTTTTTAGTATTTCAATATCATCATACAGACGTTTATCAATGCAAAAGTATTTCACTTATGTTACTTGCATTTGGTTGACTTTAATATACCCCACCTTTGACTTTTGTGCAGGTTACAGAGTAAGACAAGCTGCGACTTCATTTAGAGTTTTGTCCCAAAAATAGAAGAAAGGGAGGCAAATATGCAGCATTTGCTTGAATTATGCCAGAAATGCAAAATTATGCTAATGCCAGGTAAAAGGGAGCATTGCTAAGTCGATGGGTGGGATATGTCGAGGTGGGAGGTGCAACAGTTTTATGCTGCCAAATGTCAACCAACAGCTTGTTGGCTTGCAGTTTTTGTTTAGTTTAGAATGAAAGAGTCAAAGCATTGGGGAGAACTTTAACACGCCCCTTCCCATTCTCAACACGGCCCCCTCTCCCATAACAAGCAACCTTTGCAGTTTAAAGTCAACTCCAACCTCGTTCTCACCTACACACTCATAAAATGCGCATTAAAATACACACACACACACCCACACACACACACACACACACACATACACACCTATTGAGGCAAAAAGCCAGCTCGGCCCTGGCCAAATCCAAAAGGATTTAGTTACGCCACAGGAGGTGGTTACTTCACGTCGTCAATTGCGCCATCTTTGCATATATATACATATATATGTATAGGATGGAGCCCAAACCATACAATCCACCCATCCAGAAGCATCCATCCCACCAAACAAGCAACCAACCAACGAGCCAACCAACTGAGCAACCTCTGCTCCCCAGCTGGTAACATGAATGGCTTTTTCATCCATCAAACATGGCGTCAAACGTCACAAGACTCTGCGAGAGCAGCAAAAGGCTGGCAGAATGGCCCGTCCTCCAACCCGCCAGCCCACAGACCCCCAACCCCTGACTCAAGCTATTGTCGTCTAATACCACAACCAAAACGTCCACAGCCACGTCCCCTTTCCCGTCCTCGTACCTCGATTTCATTCTTCCCCCAAGGGATACCCCGTATCCTTTCAGACCGCACCACGGACAGAGAAGCGCCATGCATCACATCACTTCCGTTGCCGCTCCCTTCGCCTTCTGGCGGTTAACTGCCACCATGCCGTGGGCTACATAATCTTTCCAGCTTTATGTGTGCTGATGACTTGCTGAGCCTCAAACTGAGACAGGGATAGAAGGTAGCTTGTTGTTGTTGTTGTTGGGTGTTGGGTGTTGGAGGCCATTGAATGGGTAGGTGGAGAAATGTGGGGATTAGGTTTACTGCGTGTTTGGTTGTACCGAAATGTGCTGAGTCGGTTTTTGTGTATGAGCCCTGGTTGGGATCTTTTGCACTTTTGTTTGTGGATCGGGGTGAGTTCCATTGCCACTGCTGTTAGCTCAGCATGTTACTCGACTCTAAATACATGGACACACACACACACACACACACACACACACACACACACACTTACATATATACACACTTGGACTTGCATAAGCATAGACATTCATATAATGCTTGTAATATTTGCGCTTAGCCTTTGCCATCCGCCACCGTCATCGTCAGTCTCCATTCGCCTCCGTCTTCAACTTTTTGCCGCGGAGCCTCTTCTCACACTTCTATTGTAACATTTTGGACTTAAATTTAGCTTCAAATACTGGTCTCCCACTGGCCATCCAAGTTTTAGCTTGTCTTTTGCCTTTTGCCTTTGCCTTGGCAGTTGAGTTCAAAATGTTTATTTTGTTGTCCTTAGGTTAGTCGTTTGCTCATTTTGTGTGTTTCCGTGTGCCCAAACTGGAACTCATCGTCCTCCATATCCTCTTGGCACTAGGTACTGATGCTGATGCTGGATGCTGGATGCTGCTCCCCAAGCTCTTGTTTGCCCTGAAATGTACTCGTGTGTACACATAGTTGAATGTGAATGTTCACTCACTGCGTTTTATTTTCTTTTATTTTTTATTCCTTTTCGTTTTTTTATTTTTTGCTCTCTTTACGTTCTCCCCATTGTTTTTGTGTATGTTATTTGATTTGAACAGTTTGCGTTTTGCGCTGTTTACATTTCTCAGGAATATCTAGCCCGTCCCTACGGTAAATATCCTTGATCCATTTGCAAACATCAAGTTGTAGTAGCAATGGCAAGCAGCAACAAGAGCAACACATATTCCCCCACAGCCCCCAACCCCTCAGCCATTTCCTCTTTCTCAAGCTTATTGAAGCTTTTAAGCAAATGTTTGAAAATTAAACTTGACTCTTAAAGCCAAATTGCCATTTAAATGTCTATTTCAAATCATCGACAAATTGAATGAGAGATACTAAGAATTTTTTATGTTAACCTTTTATATACATATGTACTAAGAAGTCTTTATCTTAAACCATCTATCCACATATGTACATATGTATATATATGTATGTATGGGAACATATGTTCCCACGTAGATGAACATTTTTTAAGAAAAATCTAACAATAAGAGTAACAAAAGGTGGGGAAGATGGATCTAGATCTTCAAAAGTAATAAGAAATATATAAATTTTATAGAGAGATTTTATATATGTTTTGAATGTCAGCAAAGAAACCAAGAAATTAAAAAAACCTTAGAGATCTCAAGGATATCTAATACATATCTCATAATTTACCTTGATATTCCATATTTATCTTTACAAAACCCTTTTTTCGACAGTAAAATTACAAACTGAAGGGCATTTCAAATCATTATCATCACTATGCCACAAAAATGGTCTTTAAAAATTTCAAATGGCCACTCAGCAAACAGTTTTGGCCGGATTGCAAATGTCCATCATAGCCAAATTCTTTGTAATACGGATAAGTATGAGTACCAAAAAGGAAAAAAGAAAAAAATTGTAAAAAAAAAGAGTGAGTCACATAAAAAGCGGCCATGGAAAAGAAAAAGAAGACACAATGCTGACGATGACGAGATGATGAGCAGCGCACAAAACGATGATGCACAAATCCTTTAAGAGCGGATTTGGAATATTTGCGAGGAGGCCAGAACGGATGGGGGGCCACAACGACAACGTCGAACAAACGGACGAGGCTTAGCAGCTGCTTCTGCTGCTGCTGCTGCTGCTTAACGAAAGAATTTACTAGGGCTAAATGGGGGCGGGCTTTAAAATATTGTAAATGTAAAGTATATGCAGAAACACTCACACACACACAGACATAGATAGAGAGTGAAGAAAAGCCATGAATGCCGCATGCTGTGGCCATGCGGGGGGTGGTGTGTGTGCGAAACCCAAATGACAATGTGGGCGGAGTAGTAGATGATATGACAAGTCAATCCCCAAGCCATTGGCATAGTCATAGCTATAGCTATAGCCACAGCCATAAAGAGGACAGTTCGAAAAGGAAGTGTTGTATTTGTAGCTCACAAAACTATTTGTTTTTGGCCCGCTGTGCAATGCGCTGTGCGCAAATTTCTCTCAATTCCGTGTAATCGTAAGCCTTAATGGTTATTGGAAACGCAGTGAGAAAGAAGAACTGTCGTCAAATATTGACATTGTCTGGCTCACCACCTCTCCACCACATCCCTTCACCCTTCACCCCTCTCTCTCACTCTCTGTAACTCTCTTTTGCTATAAAGCAAAACCAACTTGGCAAATCCTTTAATAACGATAAACGTTCATTCCCCACATCCGCATTTAGGCTACAGCCTCCCATCTCCATCTCTACTCATATGTGGACTGAGGGGAGAGAGAGAGAGAGAGAAAAAAAGTATGTATACACCAATTCAATTGCCCTTGCCAGAAATCCCCCTTGGCCTTTTTTATATTGTGTCAACCATAAACTTTTATTATGCCTTAAGGTAAATTATTTTATTTATTTTTTAGGCCTATTGCCGACAGCCACGCAAAGGCGACAACAACAACAACAACAGCAACAACATGGACATCAAGGACAACAGTAACCCAACAATGATCCTGGTCAACGCATAATTCTACGTTATTTTGTTGCCACACGACTCCCCCACCGTAAACCCCTCTCTCTCTCTCTCTCTCTCTCTCTGTGTCGTTTTTCACCCCAAGCGCCACCACCCACAGAGACACAGAGCGGCAACATCCGCAACTCCATCTCCTGTATCCATTTACCCAAAAAAAAACTCGCATCCCTTTTGGCCAGAAGCAGAAGCAAAAACAAAAAAAAAAAACCCCAACAACAAAAAAATCGCAACAATTTGTAATGCCAAATATTTTATTCATTCTGCGATTGCGGGGCCTCCCATGGGCAGTCCGCCACCCTCCCCCTAAATGACTACAGACACAAGCACACAATATACATAAATAAATACATATTTGTGTATTTATATATTTATTGTTTTCTCTTCTTCTTTTTTTTTGTCAGCAAAAGCCGCTCGATTAGCTCAACAGGTTCCCATCAGCAGGAGGTCCGTGTCCGGTCGCCACAATCCGAGACCACATATGTACATATGTATGTATGGGAAAGCATTTGCTACTAACCAATTACTCTCTACTTTTTGCCATGATAACAAGTTAATACGAATTCAATAAAACAACAAATTTACAATCATCCCAAGTGAAAGAATCACCCAGCATGCTTTCGAGAGATTTTTGTTTGAGTTTTATTTAAATTTTTAAGATTCTAAAGTTGAACAGTTTTTAACAACCAACAGCAAGATGCAGAATTCTTCAAATATTTACATAATGTTCAAATACAATTTCATTTCTTAATCAATTCTCATATCATCATACTAAAAAGATAACGGCTATCAAACTATTTAATTTTCAAGTTGAAAACTATTTTATTATTTTTCCAAACCATGAAAAATAGTCAATGAAAAGTAAAATAATAGTCCTGACAACTTTTTCTCTGCCCTCATAATTTGTTTCATAATTATGATTTATAATATTCCTTAAGCCATCTAGTGAAACAGTTCCATACATTGCAAAAGGTATATAATTTTGGTCAGAAGTGTGCACGCATAGAAGGAGCTTACGACATATAAGTATATATATTCTTGATCAGTACGACGAGACGAGTTTATATAGCCATGTCCGCCCGTCCGTCCGTCTGTCCGTCCGTCTGGATCAACGCAAACTCCTCCTAGACCGTAAGAGCTACAGAGCTGAAATTTTGCATGTAGGCTTGTATGTATATACTGCAGGGGTTATATATCTCGGATTCAGTCGGATCGTATCACTATATCATATAGCTCCCATACAAACGTCAAAGTCATGAACAGTGACTTTTCTCAATAACTTTGTTATTTTCTAACTATTGTCATGAAATTTAATATTTGTGAGATTATTAAACATATAAACGACTATGCAAATTTGATAAAGATCGGGTGACTATATCATATAGCTCCCATACCAACGATCGGGGGAAAACAGTGAGTTTGAAAATTCACTTGGCAA
Source organism: Drosophila willistoni (assembly GCF_018902025.1). Lineage (NCBI taxonomy): Eukaryota > Metazoa > Arthropoda > Insecta > Diptera > Drosophilidae > Drosophila > Drosophila willistoni. The sequence continues at coordinate 7,098,493 of NW_025814056.1, forward strand.
CGTTTCGGTAGTAAAGCAACGTCCATAAATTATTATTATATTTTATTATTTTTCTATTACGATAAACTATTTGACCGTTGCCAATCAGAATAATCGGTAGGCAAACGAGTCTGCCGTAATCGTAACTTTTTTTTAACATTGCAAGATATAAATTCGATAAAATAAAAATATATAAAGTCATCTAATCGCGAAATCGAATACGATGTCAAAACATTTTATTTTTCTTGATTATGCCTGTGATACAGATTCAATGTTGAAATAACAACCAACAGCAAGATGCAGAATTCTTCAAATATTTACATAATGTTCAAATACAATTTCATTTCTTAATCAATTCTCATATCATCATACTAAAAAGATAACGGCTATCAAACTATTTAATTTTCAAGTTGAAAACTATTTTATTATTTTTCAAAACCATGAAAAATAGTCAATGAAAAGTAAAATAATAGTCCTGACAACTTTTTCTCTGCCCCTCATAATTTGTTTCAATAAATTATGATTATAATAATATTCCCTTAAGGCCCATCTAGTGAAACACGTTTCCATACCATTGCAAAAAGGGTATATTAATTTTGGTCAGAAGTGTGCAACGCATAGAAGGAAGCATCTACGACCATATAAAGTATATATATTCTTGATCAGTACGACGAGACGAGTTTATATAGCCATGTCCGCCCGTCCGTCCGTCTGTCCGTCCGTCTGGATCAACGCAAACTCCTCCTAGACCGTAAGAGCTACAGAGCTGAAATTTTGCATGTAGGCTTGTATGTATATACTGCAGGGGTTATATATCTCGGATTCAGTCGGATCGTATCACTATATCATATAGCTCCCATACAAACGTCAAAGTCATGAACAGTGACTTTTCTCAATAACTTTGTTATTTTCTAAACTATTGTCATGAAATTTAATATTTGTGAGATTATTAAACATATAAACGACTATGCCAAATTTGATAAAGATCGGGTGACTATATCATATAGCTCCCATACCAACGATCGGGGGAAAACAGTGAGTTTGAAAATTCACTTGGCAACGTTTCGGTAGTAAAGCAACGTCCATAAATTATTATTATATTTTATTATTTTTCTATTACGATAAACTATTTGACCGTTGCCAATCAGAATAATCGGTAGGCAAACGAGTCTGCCGTAATCGTAACTTTTTTTTAACATTGCAAGATATAAATTCGATAAAATAAAAATATATAAAAGTCATCTAATCGCGAAACTCGAATACGATCGTCCAAAAACATAGTTTAAGGCAGTTGAATCTCTCCTTGATGATATCCGCACTGTCCGCATCCATCCAGATGTCAACCTGTTCATTGGGGCAAATATTTGTGACTGTAGGGGTACATATTCCCGGCTCACGACAGCCCACTTCTCCGTCTTTATATCAGTGTTCTGCTGTTCGAGGAGCGTGAAAATTCGCAGCAAACAAGTCTCTACCTTTGGCCAAGTAACTCTGGCCGCTGTCAGGTGCAGGAAGTCTATAAAACCAGCGGCCTCATAGAGCCCTATAGAACACACGCTGCTCGCCACCCATTCCCTGGTCTCTTCGTTGGCCGCTGCGATGTACAGCCGGCCATGGTATTCAGCGACCGGAGTGACATCATTGAAATCTAAGCTCCGAACGTCTCCGAAACGCAAAAGTATATCAAAGAACCCTTCGAACAGATCGGAAAAGTTCTTTGCGCATGAAGAAACTACCACAATAAACGGCCTCTTCTCTGGCAGGATGTTCATGTATGGCGGGTGCTGACCAGTTGTAACATCCGGTTCCATTTCCATTTCAGATTCAACTTTAACTTCGATACTTGAGTCTGACACCGAATTATCGACTAGTGGAAGCGCGATATCCTCGGCCTCAAGAGAAAATCGTATATAGCACACAAAATTGTTGCCTTCATAGCAAGACACAATCGGCTTAATTTGTTCGTTGTTGCCTAGACCAGCAATTTCTGTCAAAAGAACTGAATCGGCCAACGTTACATCAGAAGTACAAATCTCCAATGGTTCCTGAATATTGAGAAGACTCTGCAGCTCTCTCTTAAGTTCGTATATACTAGCTGAGATCGGGAGCTTCATAACCAATTGCTGGAAAAGAACACTTGGTCACGATTATGAAAAGTAATATCCTCACGTTTACTAACCTCTCCGGATTCCATGATCAATTGAACAGTCAACATATTTTCACTTTTTCTCTTTTTTAATATTCAGAATTAAAACAGTTTTTGTTTTATTTTTGATGTTGACTGTATGAGTTTACGAAGTAGAATGATTGAAGTACTGTACCCCCTTGACCAGGTCGAATTTTACAAACATCCCAGGCCTTCTTGGATCTCAAAAATATGTGAATTGCTTCCGACTAGCCGAAAGTACTAGATACTTTCGAAAATAAGCTGAGCAGTAAGCAATTGTCAAATATTTCTGTCTCTTTTTATACCCTTGCAAAATGGGTATATTAATTTTGGTCAGAAGTGTGCAACGCATAGAAGGAAGCATCTCCGACCATATAAAGTATATATAAGATTGTAGGCCGCTCTATCGCAAACATTAGCTTTTTTAGATAAAACTATTTCCACTTTGATGGCTATAGGTAACGAAAGAGTTTCCAAAAAAGTTGCAAGGGTATACAAACTTTGACGCGGTCAAAGTTAGCCCCGGCCCTCTGGTTACATATAATTTAAATATTTCCAGTCCGATTTGTCCGAAACTGCCTTCTGCCTGTTACATACATTTTGCCGACTTTAATGTACCATTTCGATCTATGGGTACATCGTACATGGTACATGGTACATAACGCGACAGTATCAACAGTTTTATAGAAAATATAGAATTGAGACATTTCGTAGGGATATTTGCCAATGGAAATAACGTCAAAATAATTTCAAGACCTCATGAGTTGAATTTGATGAGTAATTTGTTAATTTACATAGTGGCAATCGGTAAATGATTGTTATGTTGTTGTGCATGTGAAAGAACTATCAGTATATTAATGGTCGCAGCATTATGTGTTTCTATTTCCATAAATCAACACAACAGACCAATGAAAACACCAGAAATTATAAGCAACTGCAACTGCAATGGGCAACTTCATAAAAGCATCAACACGCTGCTTTTGTAGTGCCACATAATGAACTGAGTTTGCGAGATGGGGTTTGGTCGGTGGCAATTTGTCTATTATGGGGCACATTGATTAGCGCCTGCAGCCTCCTACTTATTCACACTAGGCGAGGAGGGGCTAAAGGGGCTCTACAAGAGGTGCCGCGTCCTGCATTTCGCTGTCGCTGCACAAATGCATGCAATGCCACACATGTCGTGCTTAATTAACCCCGAACAATTTCAACTTCCGACTCTGACTCTCACACACACAAACACACACACACACACACACACACACACATGGACAGAGAACACAATGGGCGGCATTCATTCATTCATTCATACGAAAAAGGCACGCGCATAATTCCTATAGTTGGGGCACACTCTACAACCACACTACCCATTCTCACACTTCCCCCCACCCCCCAAAAACACGCACACATAACTCCCCATACACACACACACACACTCACACTTGCCCCACCAATGCATGGCCATGCCTTGTGCCTCCTCCACACAGAGCACAGTGACCCAAATTAATCTTAGTCATTAGCAGTGGCAAGTGCAAGTGTATAGCGGTAGCCAACTTCAAGTCGCCTCTGACAGACATCACGAGGACGACGACGACAGCATCCTCCCAAATTCTATGTGTATGTGTGTGTGTGTGTGAGAGGGGTGGTTGAGCGGTTGCCTATTCCCTCTCGCCTTGACTTGTCTAGGTTACGCGCAGACAAAGTGGCAAAAGTTTTCTGACGGCTGACGGTTTTGTCAGGGGGTCGAGAAGTGTTCCAGCGGGGGCAAAGCGGGCGAATGTTATGTTGACAGCCTTTATTTTGGCATTTACGAAATTCGACGGCGTGAAAAACGAAAGTATTCTCACACTCTAATAATAATTTATGAAAATTGTAACAACCTTAGTTTTGATTTCGCTTTATCTTCAGATTAAGTAATGTGCTTTAAGCACAAATAACAAGAGATACAAAAAAGTGTTTTAAATTTGATTTAAATTTGATTTTATTTTGTTTTTAGATAAGATCAAATATTTCAACCCAGCATTTTATAAACTTCCTTTTTATATACAAATCATTTTCGTATCCTCTTTCTGACTAAAATTGTCTTTTTAGTCTTTTTAGAGTCATATTTTTATCAAACCTTTATTATATACCAGCTCCAGTTGCCGAATATATTTCAATCTCCTTTGAAAATCATCTTCAGGGGATTGAATGATTACATTTTTTTTTTGTTACTTAGACCTTAAGCCGGCAATAAAAATCAAAATCGCAGTAACAACATAATATTGTTTATTTTACACTGCGATAGCTTTACTTTTTTTGTTATTGTACTTTATATAAATGAGAACTTAAACATATGGAAGGGTTATTTTTGGTTATTTTCTTAATCAAGTAAAAAACTAATCATTTTTTTCAAGAGAGTTTAAAAAAGACTCATCTAGGTGATTTGTGATACAACAATATATTCCAAAACTAAGACTAAAAACAATTTTATCCATAACAGTAATAAATAATTTTTTTAAAAGTTTTGAATTAAATATTTAATAAATTTACAACTTTTGATATTTGTGATGGATTTTTAAGGCACAAATAAACACAAAACAATATTTTTTATTATAACAAAATCTTTCAAGGGGTTTTTTAGTTCAATTTGTCTAGCAAATTATTATACATTTAAGTAGAAAATGCCAATGCAGTATAAACTCTTAACCCTTAGAATATTACTCACACATATCAAATACATACATGGAGCATGACCTTTATTAAGAATTATTATCATTGTATTTTAATCAGTTTGAGTTAAAACTCAATTGATCGCTTTATTCATAGACTGTTTAAAAATCAATTAAAAGAAAGCCAAAAAAACAGGAAAGCATTAACATGTACTATCTACCGGCCATGATTATGAATCATGAAAATTGCTCACATAATTATTATTATCATTACCATCGAAATGAGGGCAAAAGAAGGAGGCCAGAAGAGCCAAAAAGTCAGTCTCTCCTCCAATGACGGTTAAGTGGCTGTGCCCTCCACTAATTGTAAGTAACACGTTCTCATTTACGAAACTTTCTGAGTAAGTATTTTTGTTGGAAAACACCAGCAAGCCAACCAGTCAGCCAACCAGTCAGCCATCAGGCGAAGACAAGGCATCCAGGCAACCGGCTAGACATGACTCCAGTCAGCCAGCCATGCTTAGACATTAAAGTTTTGGCGCTTCCTTTGCTTCTGTTTAATAGACCGAAAAATCATTTCTGGCCAAAAGTTTAAAGTGTGCGCCTACATTTATCACTCATTAACACGACCGAGCCAGCGACTTTCTCTCTCTTTGCCTCCCCTTGTGGCACGAAGAAGGACGAAGTAGCCAACCAGTCAGCCAACCTAAATGCAATTAAAGCCAAAAACTTAAAGTTGATAGCATCTTGCCCCTTTTTTTGTTTCTTCGTTTTTGCTTGGTTCTGTTTTCTATAACATTGAAAATCAATAAAATTAAAAACAACAACAAAAAAGAAATAAACAAAAATAATGTTGACTGCAAGCCAGAAAAAAATGAAGCAGAAGAAAAGAAAAACAACATTCCAGCCATAGATTTGTTAAGTATAGATGAGGGGAAATTTCTTTCACGGGCAAGGGGGGTGGATATTGAGAGGGCCAAAAGCAAGAAATCGCCGAGCCAAACATCCTTTGAACAATACAACAACAACAACAAGACAAAGACCAACTCACTTGGCCAGAAACAAAGACAAAAGTCAAAAGTGCAAAAACCCAACAAAAAAAAATGAAATAAAAGAAAAACCGATATAAAAAAAAGGAAATGCCAACAACAGAAAGCCAAAAGAAGACTAAAAAACAAAAAAAAATGATATATATATATGTATATATATATATATATACATACATATATGGAAAGAATACCAGTGAGACGTCCCCAAAAGAAGTCAGGCGGAGCAGAGGCAAAACGCATGCGCCCAACGATGCCGATGAATCTCACTCAAAACAGGGGAAGGCCGTACTCACACAACTGGGTTAGCCGGGGATGGAGCACAGGAAATGCACACACACACACACAATCCATATATATATGTATATAAAATGGCGCGTACAACCCATAGAGAAAGTGGTGTCCATTTCTCCTCCATTTTTTGGAGAAAATTTCCTATCTCGGCAGCAGGCAGCAAGAGTCAGCAGCATTTTGCCCAGAGCCCAAGAGCAAATGATTTTTAACAAATTTCATTAACATCAGAGGTCCGTAATCATTCAAGCATCGCGTTTCGTAACAGGGCCCTCAGTTGGCAAAGCTGTGGCCACTCCAATTAAGTGTGTGTAGTGCCGCACAATTGCATTATCTCATACAAGACAAGATTCGACGACGAATTTGAACTCACAACACACCGGCCTCCTGCCCCGCCCCGCCCCGCTCCGCCACTCTCTCACCCCTTTTGAAGGACTAAATTATTATATAGTAATAATTCTATAAGTTCATAGTGTCTTATATTAAACTCTCTCAACCGCGTTCCAAATGTGCATTTTTTTAAATTAAATGTGAATGTCCACCTTGTTACTGATTGTCAGTGTTTTCTTTTTGTGATTCGATAAACTTGAACAAAATGATCGATGAGCATCATCCAATGCAGATTGGCATGTGTAAGTACAAACAAATGAAAACCCAATTTTGCCGACGGTCAAATTTTTGGCACAATTACCGACGCGTCTTACCAAAAAAAAAAAAAATTCTTTCATACAAAAAAGATGAAACCATAACAAATGTGATGGATTATACTGACAAATGTACTGTTTTTTACACACATTTGCGGCATAGTTTTAATGGTTTTTCATAAAACTTGTGAGGAGGTGAAATTCTGGAGACTGGTTAGCTAAATTAAACTAAACAGTCGGTGGATTATATTATAGCAACTAGAAAAACGATTCAATCAGTGAGAAGTCTAACACAACATGTCCTTTTGGCATGATCAGAAAAGCATTTATATATTTAACCGATTACACCACGGGGTGGGGGGCGTTCCTAGGAAACACCGTGTTAAACGAAACATTGGATTCACGTTATGTTCCAAGAATTCGATGGAGGCTAGAGAAAACTTCATATTCGTCGAATTTCACATATTTTACAGAGCAGACGATTTGAAACTGTTTCTTTAGCTTATTGATTCCATGTGACTTTGAATTTATGGCTTTATTGTCAGCAAGTGCAAGGTCGTCTTAGAATCGAGCTTAGATCCGCCAGCAAATCTTGTATTTCGTCGATTGTATGATCTCTCTATCATTCACCGTTAACTAAACCATCATGGAGTTTGCATTGTATCAGTTGCCTTTTAGCCAATTCACAATCGTGTTAGAGAAGAAGAGATTGTGTTAAGCAAAGTGTAAAATATACAAACGGGGCGATGGTGGAAAAACTTTATTCCTGTTCTGCTGAAACTGTAACTATAACTGTTAGAACTGTTATTAGAATAGTTGTATCAAATGACCTGTGAATCTGTTCGCATTGAACCTCTAAGCCTGACAAATTTGTCACAAAACTTCCTTTAATCAGACTTTTCTACATTCCCACTAAAAAATATCTCAATAGAGTAGGATTTATTATACCCTTGCAAAGGATATATTTATTTTAATCAGAAGTGTGCAACGCACAGAAAGAACCATCTCTATAGTATATATATCCTTGATCAGCACGACGAGACACATTTATACAGCCATGACCGTCCACCCGTCTGGATCAACGTAAACTCCTCCTAGACTCTAAGAGTCACATAACATTTTGCATGCGAACTTGTATACACTGCAGGGATTGTATATCTTGGATTTAGCCGGATCGGACCACTATATCCTCTAGCTCCCATACAAATGTCACGAACAAAGACTTTTCTCAATAATTTCGTTGTTTTTTAAACTATTATTATAAAAACTAATATATCTATACCTATTAATGACTATGCCAAATTTGATCAAGATCAGATGACTACATCATATAGCCATAGGAATGATCGGTCGGAAACTTGCAAGGGTATACAAACTTCGACGCGGTCGAAGTTAGCTCCGGCCTTCTGATCGATTGGCATTACCAATTAGAAAACTGATTTTAATCCTCTGATATGAGATTATCTGTTAAATGTTAAACAGCTATGATATTCAAAATAGAGCAAGTGTCTAATCTATGTGCTTTATATTTTAAATTAACGTCTAACAAATACAATATAAATAGCGTATTTTAAATATTAGGGTCTTATGATTAGTTGATTAAACACCCAAGGTAGGCACATTTAGATGAATTCTAGTATTGCACATTTTACCAATTTTTTCGCTTTAGGTAGTTGTAATTCTCAACTATGTAGTTTTGATGTTGAATACCATAACAATTCTGTAGGATTTGCAATGTCCGTCTCATTATAGACCTTGTGAATTGTTAAAATAACTATACTGAGTCTTTATTACAGGCAATCTGCCCACCTTTCTTCAGCTGCCTATGAAAAAAATGTATTTGGGGATTGAATTATTTTAAAGAAACCGAAATCTAGGCAGAATTAACTTTTTGAAGGCTTCTTTGGCCCTTTTTTGTTGATCAATACAAACACACTAAAGGTTGACTCACTTTAAAAATGTGCTTAAGAAGTTGTTTAAATCTATTTAGAAATAGATAACTACATAACCAACCCATGCTATAAAAAGAAAACTCATTGGACTTATTATGTAATATTCTTTTAAATTAAATTTTAGCACTAATGGCTTAGCATACGACTAAATAGGAATCCAACAAAAATGTATGGTTTTTAATTTTAGTAATTTTTAAAATATTTTCGATTTTTTAACGAAATACATAAATACATTGTATATCAATTAGGCTCAAAAATATTTAAAACGTGAAAAAATATTACAGAAAACACATTTTTTCTAAATTTTCTTGAGCCAAATAATGGTTAGACTCACTAAGTGAGTCTTTTTATTTCTGTTTATGCTGTTATAAATATTTACTTATCCATTATTTACATTCCACCTTCATGGCCCATCATGTATGAAAATTGCTTTACCCACTTCAACTGTTCGAAATCTCAACATATTTTGCAGTGCTGAACAAATTTTTTGACTTCTGTCAAAGATTAGAAGAAAACAAAGCATTTAAGTTGCAATTGCTGGCACAACAAAACTGCTGCTCCATAATTTCGCTTTGTGTGCTCGAAATCCGATTAAAATATAAATGCCGCATCCGTTGTAGGAACAGCCAATTCGCTCTGACAGACAAACGGGAATGGAAACGGGGGAACGAGAACGCTAACCAAAAAGGAGAAGGGCAGTCAGCGGCAACACACAGCATCCTGGCAAGGGGTTTCCGCTCACCGACTGCCAACATATGCCGCCAGCCGCCGTAACCAACATAATGAATCGCCTGCCTTTGCTTTTTGCCTTCTACTTTTGCTCACTGTTCCTCGAGGCTGGGTTTGCAGGGATGGCATGGGATGCGATGGGATGGGATGGGATGGGATGAGACGAGGATGAAGTAAGGGTTGCCATTTCGTACCCCTTGTTGTTTATTCATTTAAATGCCCCGGTTAACGGGGCACGCACTACTCGTAAATTCTTTTATAATTTAGTTATAAGCTGGCGAGAGGGGAGATGGACCGTAAGGCGAAGGGTAGTTGCTGTTGCATCGAACTGTTTCATCAGTAGTGTCTCTAATCCGAACACTCCGCCCCCTTGATTTTCATATGCACACATTAGAATCTAATTAGAGTTGAGGGAAAGCGCATAGCTATCAATGTCGGATTTGCACTTGTTGTCATCCACAGTGCAAATCCTCTGATCTTAGGCATCGGCATGTCCGGCAAATATGTTGGCATATTTTCTCTCCAAATGTCAAAATGAACTGAACACTAAAGTGTAACAGGTGTGGCCGCTGAGCCGCTTAGCCCTGGTTAAGTATGTTCGTTTGAAAGTGTCTAAAGTTAAAGTGCGAGTAACTTTTGCCAAGAGGGCATTTCCTTTGATGGCTATGATTGAGAAGGGGCTCCCTCCACCTTCCTCCATCACCATTGTTTATTTGATTAGATTGAAATGGGCAACGGGCTGCATGAGACTGCAGTTGCGATTGACAGCCAGAAGCTGACAGGGTGAAGCATTTTGCCCACTTTACCCTGTCTTCTTAGTCTTCCTGATTTTCTCCTACTTCCTTTCTGACTGAGCTGCTATATAAAACGCGGGTACCAACAACATCCAAGTTGAGGCAACTACATATACATTTATACTTTTCAGCATATATTTTTTGACATTTTTTTGGAGTATGAGTTATGAGTGCATTTTATGTTTTTATATCTTTTATCAGTCATTTTTTAAATGATCAAAAAAACGAGTAAAATCTATCTATTAGCTGATAATAAAAAGGATATAGGCAGAACTCTTAGATCCAAACTTTCCAAACTTTAAAATCATAAGATCATTAAATCAAAATCTTTCTAATTCGGACTTGAATGAGTTTACATTAAGAATAAGGTGGAGTTTTCCAAATTCCAACTTTATTATTTCAACTATCTAGCATTTTTGAACTAATCATCTCAATTCTAATAAAACTATGAGTTAGACGATTTGAAAAATGGTTGAATCGTCTTGGAGCTATAAATATATATATAGATTAAAGTTTTTTAGATATAGCTTTAAGATTTTCAACTTGCCAAATTTTGTCGATCGTGACAAATATCTAATTCTCTAATGGAAATTATTTTTCCGAAGCAAATAAAGGGATATACCTAAGACTCTGAGAACGGTTACTGGGGCTGAAAATAAATGAACCATGTAAAAATCAATCCATAAAGAAATGATTAAGAAATGAATCATACACATACATCCACAGGACTTAGATTAAGTACTACACTACGACGAAACAGTTTAAACTTGTTGTCATAAGTTAGAAGAACATTCAACAAATAGAAAAAACATTTAAAAAGGGAAAATTAATTGGAGATATCGAGGATATTGAATGATTATCTAGATTCTAGAATAATAGTTTTTGCAAATATAGATTTTTTAGAAACCCAAGATCAAATAATCAAATAAAAGCTAATGAGCGATTTAATAATCTTTGTCATCGGATCATAATTATGAGAGTCTATAAAAAGCCGCTTTAAAGAAGTTTTATTTTCAATAAAGGATTAATTTTTAATATAAGTATTTCCCTATTTCTACAGATATTCAATTGTCATCTTCTGTCTCTTGTTAAAGTAATACAAATAAACGTTTGAATGAAATACAAATAACTGAGTCCGTTTTAAATGTAATAACTTTAAAAATTCTATAAATATTTCTGAATGCCACAAATATTATTTTTCTGCCACAAATTTAATGAAATTGTGAACACGTTTAAATCATTTAACTGTGGATTTCACACACAGGTCACGAGAGGGAAGGGAAGAGGAAGAGGAAGGGGAAGAGGAGGAGGCAAAAGGTGGTGAAGGAAGTGGAGAACATTTGCTGTGTGAAACAATGAAAGAGAAAAAGCGTGTAATGGAAAACAAAACAAAGTGAATACAATGCACACATACAGGACAGAGGGAAAGGGAATGAGACAGAGACACACACACACACACACACATGGAGGGAAACAAATTACGGTGAAATTTCAACAATTTGCCATAAATTGAGACAACAAGTAGCAAAAAAGCCAACCAACAGAACAAATACCGCAAATGTACAGTAATTTTTTGCCAGCAACTCGAACAATCTCACACAGATACAAAACCCACACAATCCCACACACGCACTTACATACATACATACATGCATACCCACACATATAGGGAAGTTACGCATACGCAACGTTGCCTTTACATATATTTATTTTCTGTTGTGTATAATTTTTTTTTTTTGTTTGTTATTGTTGTCGTTGTTACTGTATTGCAAGTGCGTGGAATTTCGAGTGAGAGACAGACACGCACATATTACGTCGCTGGAAAAGTCATTTCAATAATTGCAAAACCACAAATTTACTACAACTCGAAATGGTAATGGTTTTTGACCAAATGGTCAACAACCAACTCTCTCCCTCTCTCTCTCTCTCTCCCTCTATATCTGTCTCTGCCTCCTGGACGGATTCAGAGATATGTATGCAGATGTGGCAGAAAACCGCAAATGCAAATCCTATTTTTTTGTTTAAGTGGGTTGGGTTCAGTTGAGTTGGTAGAGAGTATAGTTTTTGCCACGATAACCAACAGTTGTAAATTTGGCTCACACACACACACATACTTTTAGCCGCAATTTGCATGCTAAAGTGAAAATAAAAATATCTGAAATGTTTCTCATTTACATGTAATCGGAAAATACGGGGCTGGGTAACAACAACCGGGATCTGACCACAAAAACCAAAATAGTTCCAATGGACATGAAATGTCAACAACAACAACATCAACAGCAGCAGCAGCAGCAGCACCAACAACAACAACATCCGCAAAATGGGAGCCTCAATCAACTGCTGCTGTTGAACGGAAATGAGCGCATGTTAACAACACCCACACCAACAGCAGCAACAGTAACGGATATAACAACGGTAGCAACAGCAGCAACAACAACAACGGCAGTGGCAGCGGCAACGGCAACAGGCAACAAGCCTGGGGCTAGCCACAATGACAAAATGGCGTCAATCAGCCGAAATGTCAACGGAAGTTGCAACAACCTCAATAGCAACACCAACAGCAATACCAAAACCCATGCACATCAGCAGCATCAGCAGCAGCAACATTCAATGCCCATGACAATGCCTGGACAAGGACCAGGTCCACCATCAGCCCCCAACCATACTCAACTCTGCAGTCGTATCACTCTGGGTGAATGCAGTCTCAATGGTATGAGCAATTTTACAGCACCAGCACCTCCATTGGCAACAACAAACAGCACACCGCAAGCGCCTCAAATACTCCAACAGCACACGGCAATGGCCATGGGTGCCGGTGTGGGTGTGAGTGTGGGTGTGGGTGGTGTGGGAGCACCGCTTAACCAGTGCTCTTACTGCTGTCAGCCAATTTGTGATCGCTACATCATGAGGGTGGTGGACAATTCATTTCACGAGAGTTGCCTCAAATGCACAGCATGTTCCCTACATTTGGTACACTCCTGCTATGCAAAGGATGGCAAACTCTTTTGCCGCATCGACTATGAGAGGTAAGAAATGTGATCAATTTATGACTTATGCGATTTATTTCATTTTACATACATCCAATACCTACATATGTTCTCAGACTCTATATACGCAATCGTTGCCTTGGCTGCGGCCATAAAATTGCACACGATGAGCTTGTGATGCGATGTCATGAGAATGTATTCCATTTGAAGTGCTTTGCCTGTGTGGTATGCGGATCATTACTAAAAAAGGGCGAACAATATGTGGTTAAACAGGGACAACTGTTCTGTCGTTTCGATTATGAGAAGGAAGTTGAAATGCTTCAAGGATATGGTATAGATTTCTCGTTTCTATATTCCTTTTCTTGCTGACTAAAAAAGTTGTTTTTATGTTTTGTAAGCAGACTTCTATAGCGATGATATATTTCCGCCCAAAATGGATGGCAGACGTGGTCCAAAGCGTCCCAGAACTATATTGAATACCCAACAGAGGCGGGCCTTTAAAGCCTCCTTTGAGGTGTCACCCAAACCTTGTCGCAAAGTGAGAGAGAATTTGGCCAAAGAGACTGGTTTAAGCTTAAGGATCGTGCAGGTTAGTTCACACCCGCTTAGCCTTCGAAAAGCCTCCATTCAATTCAATGTGATTTACTTTCCCTTTAAGGTTTGGTTTCAAAATCAACGTGCCAAGGTTAAGAAAATCCAAAAGAAGGCCAAACAAGAGCCACCATCTAAGGGTGCCAGCGACTCGCAAGATTCACAAGAGTCCCAGGACAGCAGTCTGGCCACAAAGATCAAAGATGAGGCTCACAGTGACAGTGAATCGCCCATGGAATCATCGCCATATTCAGCCACTTCCGATGGTTTGGCTCGACTCCGTTGCACAATTAAGGATGAACAGGAGCAAGTGCCCTTCAACTGCATGGAAACTAATAAAGGTGAAACTGAAATGAAGTGAAGCCATCTAGGTTACACATCTAATTGAACTCATTTAAATCATTTACAGAGAACTGCAATAAAAACAACGAGCCCATTTTGAATACCATATTGGGTTTAAGCTATGCCACATTTCAACAACTCATGGGTCCTTTCACCCAAACGCCAATGATTAATCCAATCGATCGGCTATATAGCATGCAAAGCTCTTACTTCCGACCCGAGGAGCTGGGAGCCTATGGCGAATGCGGTGGCGGCAAGGAGCCAATGGACTAAAGTCCTAACTAGAATTCTGTTTTTTTTTTTTTTTTTTTGACAATTGAAAATCAAAATTAGATCTTGTAAAAAAAAAAAAGAAAACCAAATAAAAAACAAATGTTAATGTGCTAGTCATTGAAAATGCCGACAAGCTTTAGCAAAAAAAAAAAAAAAATACCCCAACCCAATTTGGACATGACGTGCTCAAACAACCACCCAGAGCAAGGTTGCGAAATATTTTCCCTTTTCTCGATTTTTTTTCTGATTTTGGTTGTTTTGCAGGTGCAGCCTTGAAATTAGTTCCACTCAGTTGACAGGAAGCCACCCCAAAAACAAAAAAAGGAAACCTGAAATCGGGCTCATTGCCCTTTATAGGCGTAAAATGCCGATTCGTCATGCATTGTTCGATGAGCAGCAGCAGCCCCGCCCACACACACACACACACACATACAGGCACATTACCGACCCTCTGTGTTGACAGCGGCAAGCCGTCACTTTTGGCCCAAAGTGCAGCCAACTTCAACGACCCCAAAAACTGAAGCTACTGGGTCCCTGTCGTGGAGCGACATCAACTGCGTTATTTGAGGTATGCGCCTGCTCTGTGGCAGACACAAACGAGGCATGGCAGGACCAGGACAGGACAGGACAGGACAGATAGCAGGACTTACGTGAATGCCATTGGCATGCATAGGGTTATGCGATGTTAATGGTATTTGTGTCTTACCTATTACTGTCTCCAAACTGGACTAAAAACTCTTTATCTAAGGGAGTTAGGGAGTCTCTTAAAGTATAGTATAAAAATTGATGGGGTATGAATATTAAAGGCTCTGATTAGGTTCACTAGGGAATTGGTAATCACAGAATACTCATTCAATTATCTTTCCTGCTGAAACCAGTTGAGAATCCGAATCACATATCTTATGCCTAGAAATACTTTTTTTGTTTTTGAATAGTTTTTATAGATTTTGCCAAATTTTTTAAATTAGCCAGTCAAATACTCAATTGGAAATGAACGCGCAATTGTGCGCCCCCAAACAAATTGAATTTCAAGACACTTGCAACACGTGTTTACACACAGGCCTTTCCATTTGTCGTTTCTCTCACCCCCTCCTTCTATATTTGCCCCCTCTCCGTGTATTGCTGCTGCCGTACTTTATGCAATTTGTCACAATATGTGTCACATTAGCCACAGCAATTGTGCTTAAAGGTCGTCGTTGTCGTCGTAGACTCACACTTCCTTTTGTTTTTGGGTGGCGTCATCATCAGTTTAGCGCTGCTAACCAGATTATACCCCAATTGCAGCACGGTACACCAATACGGGTTGGTCGTGGTCGCTTCAAGTAAAGAAATAGTAGTTAAACAAAAGGGCCACACCACCAGGCAAACTACCACCAACCCATCCCAACCCAACCAAACAATCTAGTGCCACTACCCCAGCTCAACTCGACTCGACTCGGCTCAACTCAGCTCATCACCACCACCACAAGAACAGTAACATTGGATTCTGTTGAGACCAATGCGCACCCCTGACGGGTATGAGGAGCATGTAAGTCATTTCTGAAACACGCTGTTAAAAAACAATGCACGATCTGCCTGAGCTCGAGCCGGAGTCAGTCCGTCTGTCCGTCCAACCCATTAATCAAACGCTCTGACAAAGGACAAACAAGTGCGCGGCGAGAAAAAAACCAAAAGAAAAAAAGGAGAGAGGAGCAAAAAAACACACCGATGATTGCTGAATGGTGAAGCAAATGATGGATAAAAAAAAAAAGAGCACCGCAAGTTGGTTGTTTGCCCAAATGTCCATACGTCCTTGAGAGCCACCATAGACATACACTTGGCCGGCGATTGTCCTGCTCTTTGCTCAACGATCTGATTCCGCTCGTTAATGTGTAAATGACGTAATTAATTACCATTCTATCTGTAGTCAGTGGACATCATTGAAATGCACACACAGCAAAAAATGCAAAAGGGACACAAAGACAATCAAAAAGCGATTCAATATTATAAAAAATCTAAAGAAAAGGCACAATAGTATTCAAAGACTATGTTCTAAAACTAAATTTGCTTGTACTTATTATTATTTAAAGATTACATACCTACTTTATTTAACCCTTCCTTGGTTACCCTTTTTAAGCATCCTAGGTGTATATTTTAAGTGTATGTATTTATGTACCATTTCGTGTTTTCAGCAATGCACAACTCATTCAATATTTATCCAATTTTAATCTACATTATCTTGTCGACACGAAATCATAATTTTCTTTTGCTTAACCACGAAAAAATGACTTAAACTTTATAGAGATATAACACACTGCTTAAGTGAAAGTCAGAAACCAAAAAAAAAATTAAAACTACATTAATTTATCTATTAAATTTTTTATAATTGTCGTTTCAAAAAGGAAAAACCTATTTATAGGGGTCTGTGATATCTCATTTTAAAACTTTTAAATTCATTATTTAACTGCAATGTAAATTAAGCTAATAATGAAGTTTTTTTTTCAAGGCAGACAAAAAATTAATATAAATAGCAACATATTCAAAAACCCAGAGGGCCGGGGCTAACTTCGACCGCGTCAAAGTTTGTATACCCTTACAACTTTTTTGGTATCTTTTTCCTTACCTATAGCCATCAAAGTGAAAAAACATTTTTTCTAAAAACGCTAATGCTTGCGAAAGAACGGCCAACAATTTTAGCATTGGAAATAACGAAGATATTGATCAAAGTCACTGTTTTCCACCGATCGTTCCTATGGGAGCTATATATAATATAATATATAATAGTAACCCGATATTTATCAAATTCGGCATAGTCGTTTATATGTATTATAAACTCACTAATATTAAATTTCACGACAATAGCTCAGAAAATAACGAAGTTATTGAGAAAAGTCACTGTTCGTGACTTTGCGGTTTGTATGGGAGCTATATGATATAGTGGTCCGATCCGGTTGAATCCGAGATATACAACCCCTGCAGTATATACAAGCCTACATGCAAACTTTCAACGGACGGACGGACGGACATGGCTATATGAACTCGTCTCGTCATGCTGATCAAGAAAATATATACTTTATATGGTCGGTGATGCTTCCTTCTATGCGTTGCACACTTCTGACCAAAATTAATATACCCTATTTGCAAGGGTATAAAAAGAGACAGAAATATTTGACAATTGCTTACTGCTCAGCTTATTTTCGAAAGTATCTAGAACTTTCGGCTAGTCGGAAGCAATTCACATATTTTTGAGATCCAAGAAGGCCTGGGATGTTTGTAAAATTCGACCTGGTCAAGGGGGTACAGTACTTCAATCATTCTACTTCGTAAACTCATACAGTCAACATCAAAAATAAAACAAAAACTGTTTTAATTCTGAATATTAAAAAAGAGAAAAAGTGAAAATATGTTGACTGTTCAATTGATCATGGAATCCGGAGAGGTTAGTAAACGTGAGGATATTACTTTTCATAATCGTGACCAAGTGTTCTTTTCCAGCAATTGGTTATGAAGCTCCCGATCTCAGCTAGTATATACGAACTTAAGAGAGAGCTGCAGAGTCTTCTCAATATTCAGGAACCATTGGAGATTTGTACTTCTGATGTAACGTTGGCCGATTCAGTTCTTTTAACAGAATTTGCTGGTCTAGGCAACAACGAACAAATTAAGCCGATTGTGTCTTGCTATGAAGGCAACAATTTTGTGTGCTTGATACGATTTTCTCTTGAGGCCGAGGATATCGCGCTTCCACTAGTCGATAATTCGGTGTCAGACTCAAGTATCGAAGTTAAAGTTGAATCTGAAATGGAAATGGAACCGGATGTTACAACTGGTCAGCACCCGCCATACATGAACATCCTGCCAGAGAAGAGGCCGTTTATTGTGGTAGTTTCTTCATGCGCAAAGAACTTTTCCGATCTGTTCGAAGGGTTCTTTGATATACTTTTGCGTTTCGGAGACGTTCGGAGCTTAGATTTCAATGATGTCACTCCGGTCGCTGAATACCATGGCCGGCTGTACATCGCAGCGGCCAACGAAGAGACCAGGGAATGGGTGGCGAGCAGCGTGTGTTCTATAGGGCTCTATGAGGCCGCTGGTTTTATAGACTTCCTGCACTTGACAGCGGCCAGAGTTACTTGGCCAAAGGTAGAGACTTGTTTGCTGCGAATTTTCACGCTCCTCGAAGAGCAGAACTCTGATATAAAGACGGAGAAGTGGGCTGTCGTGAGCCGGGAATATGTACCCCCTACAGTCACAAATATTTGCCCCAATGAACAGGTTGACATCTGGATGGATGCGGACAGTGCGGATATCATCAAGGAGAGATTCAACTGCCTTAAACTATGTTTTTGGACGATCGTATTCGAGTTTCGCGATTAGATGACTTTTATATTTTTTTATTTTATCGAATTTATATTTTGCAATGTTAAAAAAAAGTTACGATTACGGCAGACTCGTTTGCCTACCGATTATTCTGATTGGCAACGGTCAAATAGTTTATCGTAATAGAAAAATAATAAAATATAATAATAATTTATGGACGTTGCTTTACTACCGAAACGTTGCCAAGTGAATTTTCAAACTCACTGTTTTCCCCCGATCGTTGGTATGGGAGCTATATGATATAGTCACCCGATCTTTATCAAATTTGGCATAGTCGTTTATATGTTTAATAATCTCACAAATATTAAATTTCATGACAATAGTTTAGAAAATAACAAAGTTATTGAGAAAAGTCACTGTTCGTGACTTTGCGGTTTGTATGGGAGCTATATGATATAGTGGTCCGATCCGGCTGAATCCGAGATATACAACCCCTGCAGTATATACAAGCCTACATGCAAACTTTCAACGGACGGACGGACGGACGGACGGACATGGCTATATGAACTCGTCTCGTCATGCTGATCAAGAAAATATATACTTTATATGGTCGGTGATGCTTCCTTCTATGCGTTGCACACTTCTGACCAAAATTAATATACCCTTTTTGCAAGGGTATAAAAACTTTAATTTTATGAAGCTTTCATTTGTTTCACTTTTTTTAGGTATTTGAAGAATTTTCTGTCTTTATTTTCAAGTTAGAACATAAATCAATCAGAACCTAACTCTCGACAATTAAAATGCTTACAAATTTTCGCAAAAAGTCATGAATTTTTTTAAAAATCGGGTTGACATTAATTTTTTTTAAATATCCAAGATTTGAGTGCCATTTTCAAATGAGATATAACTTTTTAAAATCGGTGAGAAATTGACCAAAATACAGTCTAAGGAAAATAGGTGGTATCATCAAAGACTTTTAAAAAATATCTCAAATAACCCTAACTTTGTGAATATGTAATTTCGTAAATTCTCGGTTTTTAAAACTCATATGTGTATTACATTATCTTATTGGAAAGTAATCTTTAAGTATAAATTTTCGATTTTCAAAACTCATATGTGTATCACAATTTCTTATTGGAAAGTAATCCTTAAGTATAAGTTGGAAACCCAGATTTGCGTATTGTTTTCCTTAGACTGTATTTTGGTTTTTCTAAAACTTATATCTCATTTGAAAATGGCATTAAAATCTTGGATATGCATATTCCTTTTCGAGAAAGAATTCAATTTTAGGAAGTTACCTGAATCTATAGGTCAAAATATATGGAAATCATGTTCAATGTCGTTAAAGTTCTGACAAAACACATGGGTTAAATAATCGAACTTATTAGACATCTTATAAATTATTAAATAGTAATCATATATGAAATCAAGTATCCTTAATTGTTTCATACAATTCCTTTTGCATTGTTAAATATGAAAACGTTTTTTTAAATCTCACTGTAAATCCCTTTTTTTATGCAAATCAAACAACAATTTTGTTTTTGTCAAAGACTTACAAATCGGTCATTGATTTTTATGCACCGACAAACCCAATAAGAGGCTTTTAAAATTGTATTAGTATTTGAGAAAAATTGTTGACAAAAATTGTGTTTTAATATTATATCCAGCTCGTAATGCCATAAAAATCTAAAAACCATTGAATACTTCTCTTTCCTTTTGCTCCCTTAAATTGTGTGTGTGTGTGTGTGTGTCTCTCTCAATAAAATCGAAATCATAAAAGCAATCCAAATCCATATAAAATTGACAGTTTCCCAAAAATTCTGTGTAAAACGAAAAGTAGCCCATTCTGTTGTATAAACAATGCAACATTTTTCACAAAATGCCAATCATTATTGTTTTATTTTTGTAAAGGCAACACCACGCCGATCGAAATAATAAACATAAAAGACAAAGTGCTTAAGTGGTTGGCAATAAAATGTTACAAATTTTGTGAGAAAAATTGGCAAAAATATTTGACGGGCTACACATTTCATGGGAACAAAGGTGTTATTAAGTTAAGCCCAAAAATCATTTATTAAGTCATTTTTTCAATTACATTTTTTAGTTTTCAAAATTGTTAAGAAAGTTGATTAGTTTATGCAAATGTGTTCTCAATTATTGCAAATAGCTACGCAATCTGTAAGTATGAATATAGATGAAAGTTTTGTTCGTTCTCTGTTTCTGCTTGTTGCTGTAAGTGAAACAGCAAATGTTACGAACAAAAAAAAGTTTTTTGGTCAAAAATTGTATACTTGTAATTATGTAAATCGAAGTCCATAACATGAACTATATCCTGGAGCAAGTGTAACCGCAAGAAGTATACAAATTGTCAGAAAGCCAGGCAGGCAGGCAGGCAAAACATCAAAAACAGATGTCACTTGTCCCTGGACCACCACCACCACCAACTCTCAACTTTTAGTAGTAGTTCAAAGGCCTCAACACACACAGACACACACACCGCACACACCACACACACATACACAGGCCAGATGGGTTGGGTGGGCAAGACTAGTGTACTGGAGTTGAAGTTGGCAATCTAAATGCAAATGGAAGGGCGCCCAATGATGACTAAAAGTGAGCCGTTGCCCCCCAAAAAAGCCGCAAAAGCCATAACCAAGAATCTCTCGCATAATCCAGTCAAGAGTAGAGAGTAGAGAGTAGAAAGAGCCTAGGGTAAATGAGTGGGCCAAGTCATTTGATGTAGTTGTAGATGTACATACGTGCCACAGCAACTGCTACTGCTACTGCTGTTGCCACTAGTGTTGGCTGTTGGGTGTTGCTGCTTTGGCTGCTCCAGCCTTTGCTTCTACTTCTGCTCCTGTTGTCGTCGTCGTCATCGTTTGGTTAGAAGTTGGTTCGACATTTGGCACAAAATTCATAAATGCTAATTTCAACACATTGCGCACACGCTACAAATATGAATATTTACCATAACTACACAAACACACACAAATGCACAGAGAGAGAGAGAAAGAGAGAGCACACACACATATATAGACTTCGATTGCCTTTTGCCAGTTAACCACATTCCAACCCATACCTTTAGACGGCTTTATCGACCTACAGCTTTTGCTTTGGTTTTAGCTCAACTGTTTCTATTTCTCTTTCTGATTCTGGTTCTGGTTCTGGTTCGGGCTTAGGTTTGGGTTTGGGATCGAGCTTGGGTTCTGTTTCTGGTTTAATAAAAGCCTTTTACGAAATGAAGCAATTGTGCATTTCACTTTTGAGCACATGCTGCGGCGCCTCAAATGTATCTCATATCTGCTTAAGTATACATATGTATGTATGTATGCGTGTGCGTGTGTGTGTGTGTTTGGCAAATATGCGTCAAATCGCACAGACGCACAGTTTTTGAATACCAAATAGAGGCAACTCACATACACACACACACACACACACACACCATCCACCCACCCAAACAAATGTCGATAGACAAGTAGATACTTACACATGGCCATAGTCCATATTTGTCTACTTGATATGCCATAGATTGAGATTGGTTTTTGCTGCCTCTAAACTGAACTCAACTGTTGTAATTGGCTTACCGTCTGCCTCTCTAACAATTTCTTTGGCATTAAATTGGAAAATTTTCTTTCCAATCAACCAACCAGCCGCCAGCCGCTAGCGCTTGGCCGCTGATCACCACATTATTACTTCAAATTTGTATGTGTTTTCCTCCCTTTCCAACCAAACTAAAACGAGCATCTAATGAGTTTTCAATGGGCTTAAAAATTGCCACTTTTGTTTGTGACCAAGCATTATAAGAGACGCGGGCAGCGGGTGGTTGCAAGTAAAGAAAAAATTGACTTAATTAACTTTTGCAATTTTGAAATCAAAACTCATATCATTGATTCCTTAGTTCATGATTAAAAAGAAACACACTGTACGAAGTTTCAGGGGGAAAAAAGTGATAACAATCCGATACCCAAAATGAAGGGATGCCTTCATCATTGGCTGATCTACTGCTACGGATTGGGGAAACCTTGTCCCTTAAAATAAGTATTCATAAGTATTTATTGTTTTTATAAATTTATAAATTTTCATGTGCCCCAAATTGTATATGAAAAATATTTGCTTCGACATTTCAAAATTTTGCGAATTTTAAAACTGCTCGTTGCATTTTTTTAGGGTTCAAACTTCCCAGTCATATCACAGACCTTGATCTACCAGTGGGCTGAATTGAATCCGAAATTCTCTCCATCCTAGTCATTTGACTCTATCCTTTTCATGGTAGGTGTAACTGATTTGGAAAAGGGACATATACATACATAATTGCTTGTCAAGTTTGGCTATCTAAGAAAACTTCAATCATGAATTTTGATTGTTTTGTCTTTTTTTTTAGGGATTTGCCTTTTAGCACACACACACACACACACATTTTGGAAAATTAGAATTGCAAAACTGGCAACTGGCAAATTGAAAAGCCCAACTATGACACTTGGCACTTTGGCAAGCGAAACGAAAACCAGTTGATATATTCGACATCAAAAGGGCGTAGTTCAAGACAATGAATGTCTTTTGTAGCTCCTTTTGCGGTTGCTGCTGCTGCTGCATCTGGAACCTAGACGTATTGCCTTTATAGTATAAGTATGTGTGTGTGTGTGAGACCATTCAAGGTGTTGCCGTGACTCAAAGTCAAAATGCAAATGAGCAAAGCGTTTAATATGCAAATTTTGTTACAAAAATATTTAAAGGGAAATATTTTAGCTGTTACTGTTGCTGCTGCTGAGTAATTTGAGTAAATACAAAATCTTATATAAAAAAAAATTCAAAAAATACAAAAATGGAGGAGAAAAGCGAAAATGCATTGCATATTTTTGCATATGACTGGAATGTTTTTCATTATATGCTGCCAATAAAAGCAACAACAACAACAACAAAAAAAAAAACCAACATCAAATGGTTGGCAACAGTTTGGTGTATGTGTGTGTGCGTGTATGGGTGTATGGGTATTTGGGTATATGGGTGTATGGATGTGGGTGTTTGGCATACTCAAAGTCGCGTGCATGTATTAAAAAATATCTTTTAGATACTTTCGCAACAGCAGTAGAAGCAGCAACAGTAACAACAACAACAACATCAACTGTGACTTCAGTAGCACAAAGCAAGAAGTTGGTACTAGAAAATCGGTTGCAGTGGAACGAAATAAGATGTTTGCCTGCCTGATGGAAAAAAATGTTTTTATTACATTTCGCGAACGTATTTTACGCTACTCACAAAATACTTCTAGCCAACAAAACCAGCAGCAACAGCAGCAGCAGAGTCAAAAAGCCAAAGAGTCTGCTTCTAACTATAGTCTAACCGATTTTGGTATACCCTTGCTAAAAGGCCTTATCTAACTATTATATTTGATCTAATTTTAAAAAGTAAGCAATTTATTAAAACAAAAATTGATTAGGAAAATATTTTTGCCAATTACTTGGACAATATGGGTATGTCAAAAAAATGCTGCCTACTTTTAGGCACTATCGCTTAGTGGTGAATTTAAGGATGTAAAAAGGACAACGTTTGCCCTCCAAGGTGTGGGCAATATACTAGAAGA
The DNA here is from genome assembly GCF_018902025.1 of Drosophila willistoni. Classification (NCBI taxonomy): domain Eukaryota; kingdom Metazoa; phylum Arthropoda; class Insecta; order Diptera; family Drosophilidae; genus Drosophila; species Drosophila willistoni. Next base: position 7,122,816 of record NW_025814056.1, read on the forward strand.
AACAAACAAAAAAAAAATAAATTTTATATATCCTGTAGATAAGTCATTACTTTTCTTATCCACTGATCTCCCATCTTCTTTTTTAGGATCATTATCCAAGATGGAAATATTGCATTCATTTTAACATCCTGCTTTGATTCAACTTAACATAATTTGTGTTTCTTGACCTGTTATACTAAAAATATCACAAGCTGGGAACATAAAAAGCTAATTTGTGGTCAAATAGCAACCACATATAAAGGTAAATCCTTTAGCATAAGCAAGAGTTAGTTAAATAAATATATGCACATATGGATGTAGATACTCTTCTTTGGCAAGAGTATGATGAAACCAAGTCAAAATAAATAAATATCAAGCAGCAACAGTAGGAGCAGCACAAAAATGAAAATGAAAAGAAAGAAGAAAGGAAGAAAAAAAAAGCCATGCTATGGCACTACCGCGAGGAGTACCTTCCTCTGGATAGCCCCACCAACCTCCAAATAGCTGCCACCCCTGCACCCATCCTTCCCCCCACTATGCCATGGCAGTCACACTCACGCACAAAGCCGTGCGCATCAAAGCGTATTCACAAGTGGTCCTTTTCGCTTTACTGATTTCCCAAAGGCTAAAGGATATTTAGCAAGCAGTCCTTCGACTTTGGCCCTCCCTTTCTATGTTTTTGTTCTTGATTTTTTCTTCTTTTTTTTTTGTTGTTCCTGTTTGCATGGAAAACTGCGAGCACACCACCACGAGCAATAGAAGCAGCACAGAACTGAAGGAGTTGTCTAGGAAACTTTTCTGCGAGCTACTCAAGTCGCTGCTCAAGTTATTGTTGTTCGTTGGGCGTACGCGAATATAAAAACCATAGGACCAATCCAAATTTGATTGTCCATGCCGTTGCTTTGAATACACTAACTAATTCGATTCATTTTAAGCTCTAAGTACTGACTAACTAAAGTCTTTAATTTGGCATTTTATTTTCTTATCCTAATTTTGATTATTTTTGTTCAAATGATTATACTTATTAGTCATTCAATGCTTTAAGATCCACTTCAGCTTTGCAAACTCGACAAAAAAAAATTGAATAATAAACTAAACAAACAAAAATCCTTGTACTAACATCGATTCAGTTCCATAGTTCAAGAAATGTTTGTTCTTTTTAAAATATCATTCTCAATGAAATCAATATACTCCTTCCATTTGAAAGAGTATTAAATATAAAAATTGAAAAAAATTGAATAAAACGAAACCAGATACTTTGGTATGTCTTCTGGGCTGAGCTACTAAGTAAAAGAAGTCTAATTTTATAATAAAAAATACAAAAAATTAAAATTACAAAAATTTCACTCAAAAAGCTGTAGTAAAAAGTCCGAATTATTTAAAAAAAAATACAACAAATAAACGCTAATTCAAAAAATAACAATTTAAGCTGCATAATAAGGCAAAGGGGTTTTAATAAGATCTAAGTATATTACTTATAAGTACATTTGATTTTCTTAGAGATTGTATACACCTGCAAGCCCAAAAACAAAATGAATTTTTGAACATTTCTATAATGAGAAATGCTTAATATTATTTTATATAAAAATACATAGATTTAAATATACTAAATTCTTTTTTATTCAGAAATTAGAGGTATTCTAAAGGAATATATTAGATCTTTCCTCCGCAGAGCCAAATGGCTTATCCATAAACATTATCTGATATGAACGTGACCTTTCAAATTCAACTATATATCCGAACATTTTAATCGCATTTGGTTAGAATTTTCATGAAATACTATTAAATATTTATAAAACAAAAAATTGATTTGATTTCCATTTGTAAAGGTATTAGGGGGATTCTTAAACATAATCTCGAAATAAATACAATTTTAAACACTTTTTGACATGTTTTAAAACATATAAAAACAATTGATGGAAAAGAGTTCTATTTTTCTTATACAACAGAATAGGTATAATGTACGTAAATATTTACAAAGTTTAGAGAAAAAAATCTTAAATATTTTAAAACTAATGCAAATTTACCCCGAAAATTATATTAAAATTCAACAAGACATTTTTGATTATTTTGGCATATACCAAGCTAAGTTGAAAAAGTGTGAGCACAATACGAATCGAAATCCAATAAAAAAAAAAGATGAAACACAATTTTATGGATACAATGCAATAAAGTGAAGAAATATTTTATAAAAAAAATTTCTATCGGCATAGTCCTTGGACAATAGGATAAAGATTTCAACTATAACTTTGTAAAAACCCTCATTAACCCATTTAAGCCATATTCAAAGAAGCCAAACCATGAGGTTTGGCTTTTTATTAAGCAAAAATTAACGATTTTATTTTAAATTAGTTTGCTTTTTCTATGATGGATGATGAATGGTCCTTCGATCTACCTACCTATCTCTCTTCCCCAAGTTTCTCTATCACTTCGTTGGCCAGATATAGCAGAGAGTCAGTCAATCAGCGGGGTTGCAATTGAAAATGCAATCAAGCCAAAGAGAAATACTTATCACTCGTGCTCCAAGAACAGAAGCCTCGAAAAGCTCTTAACAGACGACCTGTCGCCATTTATTAAAACAAAAAAAAAAAAAAAGAATAAAAATTTTCCTACAACGTTGTGTTGTGCAGCATTTTATCTAGAGGGATACCTGATGGAAGGAAGGGTGGGATGCCCCCATTGGCATCTTGGATTGCTGCTTGTTGCCACCTTCTCGTACTCCTTCTGCTCCTCTTTCTCCATCTGCTGTCTCAGCGTTTATATTGTGAGTCGCGGGTTTTAGCTCTCGTTTGCTGCGTGTTCTTGGTGTGAGTCTAAATGTGTGTGTGTGTGTGTGTGTGTTTTTTTTTTTCTTCTTTTTTTCTGCATGCAGATTATGTTTTCATTAAATTATGGTAGCTATGGTTACTTTTATACAATCCAAAGCTACTTCAAACACGAGAGTGGTAGAGTGCGAAACCATTGCGACCATCCATCCACCCCTGCCCCCGCCCACCCCAACCCCCAAAAGGCACCCCCATGACAAGGAACCAAAAAAAAAATAAATAACAATGAAATAAAATAAAAAAAAAAAAGAAAAAGCCAAAATGGAAACGAAACGAAAAGAAAAAGTATGCGCATAATAGAAAGTAATACTGCAAAATGGGGGACAAAAGGTAAGGGTGAAGCGGGGTTGGGAAGGGGGAAACGAAATGAAATGGAGATGCTGCAAAAGTAGTCAAAGAAAATGGTAGTTTATTTTTATTGCATTACGTAGAGTGAAAACTGTGTGTGTGTGTGTGTGTGTGTGTGTGTGTGTGTGTGTGTGTGTGTGTGTGTGTGTGTGTGTGTGTGTGTGTGTGTGTGTGTGTGTGTGTGTGTGTGTGTGTGTGTGTGTGTGTGTGTACACTCGCGTTCGAATTGGTGCATTTACATGCAGGCCTTGTGATCGTGACATGTGCGACGATGTGTACGACGCACGAAGAAGCAGGAGCAGGAGAAGTCGAAGGAGAAATGCCTTGCAAACGGAAACGGAAGTGCCATCTTTTTGACTCGAAATTCACGCCAAGTGTATGCATATGTATATTCGTGTGTGTGTGTGTGTGTATATGTTGTTGTATTTTAGTGCGGCACGTACATTTATTACTTTTTTGCTTACTTGCCACCCCTTCCCTCATCTTCCCGTTGTTGCCCCTCTACTGATAGTCGCTGTGGCAGCTCCTTTTTTCACCTCCTCCTCGTCCTCTTCAGTTGCATGCAAAGCGGTTTTCATTTTTTATTGCAAATATGTAACGTGCCGCATGCGAATTGCTTGCTTTTAGCCTCAGTCTAACCGAGTCTCTCTTTCCAGCAGCCTTGGTAGCCTTTTCGGCACCACCAAAGAGCCATGGCTCTTAATGTTAACGTTTTTTTTTTCGTTGTTGCCCCACTTGGCGCAGCAAAAATATGAAAAATATTCGTAATAGAGTTGTTTGAAAATGTACAATAAGCATTCAAGTGGCCTCGCTGAATGTCGAAACGAATGTATGTATGTATGAATGAAAGAAGGATCCCTCCTGTCTCCATCAGTATCTCCATCTCTTTTTTGAGGCATGGGCATAAAATGGGGCGTGAATATGACTATGAAACTGCCGCTAATGTGGAATCTTTTTATTGTTAACCAGTTGAAATTTCAAATGCCATGGGCAACATTATCAATGTGCTTAAAATATGCACAAATGGCGCATACCATACACAAAATGGCCGCTTGAACACGACATTTTGAATTTTTACACACACAAAAATTATAAGCGCAATCAAATGAATAATTCATATGCCTCAAACAAAACTCATTAAAGATAATTAAAAGCAACCAAATTCAATGCTTAGTTGAACCTCAAGATAAACGACTTGTCTTATTTATGAAATTGACAGTAAATATTATGAACTCAACAACAGAAATCCAAGATTCCTTTTAGACCAAGTCAAATGATCTTAATTGACTTAAATTGCAATTGAAAGTATTCCAAAATGATTTCACCGAATTGGCTCTTAAATATGTATACAATAATCTACCAATCTACCAGATTTTCTATATTCCACTGTTGAGTATGTCCTGCTTCAAGGTTTTAAATATCTGTAAACGTCCACAAGCTACTGCACATATCCATCAGCTCACTGCATCCGACTCCTGTTGCTCCTTTGACACCTCCTGGATCTTCTCTTGCTCTCGACTTCAACCACCTTGCCAGAGTTTCATACGAGGGCTGTCATATATCTTTTCCAAATGGCTAATAAATATAAAAAGTTTTTACATAAAAATTCCTTTTTTTTTTTTTAAATATTCCATAGGTCACAGCAGTTGCTTCACTTTTCTTAAGAAATCTCCAAATAGGTTTTTGAACTCTCTAATTGCTTGTTGTGAGAGAATAATAAGATGTCATTGCGTTCCTAGGCAGGACTTTAAGGCGGATGACTTATTAATTCAAACAAAATTTTACGAAATGTGTGAGAGTTCGTTTTGTAATGATTGCGAATGAATTCGGCGACGAATTTCTTTAAAGATTTCCGGCAAACTGAATTGTCAGTCCTACGGTGGTCTAGCGAAACAATAGCCTCATGACTTATTTTCCCGAAAAAACAGTCCACCATCTGCTTCAAAATGCTTTGTGTTTGAGCAACTTTTATTAGATTTATCTCATCTTAGAATACCCAGACGGTCGTTTGCTCTTTAGTTTCCGGCTACATAAATCCCTAATTCATCATTTGTCACAATTTGATAAACGTCTTCTGAAGTACTCCACTCGATAAGAGCCTTTTTATACAGTGAAATGGTAAGATCTAAACTATACAACATTAACAAATCTTTTGTACCATTGGAACTAATGTGGAAGGATGCCTATATCGGACAGTATGTACCATGTCCATAGTAAACTAACAATTCACGGCTACCAACCGATTTCGGATGATCATAATCAAATTCTGCAAACCAAAACTAAGTTAATTAACATCTATGTCGGGATAATCCCCGTCAAAAGTTGTGAAAAATAATCTAACGAAAACGATTTTAAGAAATTTCCCACGAAAACCAAATGTATTTTAAGACCATTGTACGTTTAACTAATGATAGACACCAGTATCAACAATGCCCGAAATATAAATAGCAGCCCTCGTACATACATACATATGAAATATGTTCTCTATTTGACTGTACGAGTCCTTCTGATATACGACTATAGTATAACGTATCCCACACTCTGATGTAGTTTGCAATATGCAAGTGCCGGGATGTCCGGGAGTCTGGGAGTCCGGGTGGAAGGCAAAATTTTAATAATTTCTGCATCTTCAACACTTTGAATAAAAATTGTTGCTTTGATGATGGAAACGACAGCATCCAGAAGCGTAACTAACAATAAAACTTTTTAGTGTGAAGCTGGAAAAAAGAGGAAAGGCGACACACAAAAAACAGAGAAAAGGGAATATATATACATACATATATAGTATATATGGACACATATGAAGTCATAAAGTCATATTAACACGTACGAATGCGCACAGGATATTAATGTGCAGTGGCAACAGCAACAACAACAACAACAACAACAAACAACAACTATAGAAAGTTGAGAAAAAGGCAAATGGTGGGGAATGGTGGGCCTGAGGTAGGGCCATAGTTTTTATGCGCCAAGTTGCTGCCGCCTGACTTCAATGTTAATATAATTTCATATATATTGTGGTTAATTTTTGTACGTGCAACGGCTGCAAAGTAATCAACAAAAACCGAAACGAGGAAACAAAATCATAATGAAGGAAAGTCATGAGCCAAGGAAATGAGTTAAGTTGAGTTGAGTTGAGGAAATTTTTTGTTTTCTCGCCGTTTTTATCTGCGCATTTTCATTTTGAAACCGCCGCAAACTAATTTCATCCAATGACCCCAAAAAGTATGCAATACAACAGAAAGAACAAAAAAAAAAGCAATTCACAAACCTTTATGAATTTCTCTAGCAACAACAATTGCAACAGCAACAGAAACAGAAGCAACATTTGGCCATTTGGCCGACCACAGCGCAAAAATTGCAATAAACAAAACGCATGCGAAATTTTCGTTTTTTTGTTCGTCTTATTGCTTCACAATCGCGGTCTGCCAAAAAGGGTTAACACAATGGCCCAAGCATTCGGCTCAGAGCGACAGCCATTTGACCAATACGAATGAAAGTGGGAGTGAGAGTGGGGGATGGACATGAAGGACATGTGCCCCCTCCCAAAGTTCCGTGGTACGGGGAGTGTTAACTTTTCAATCGTTGGCAGTTGCCCGCTTGGCCTCGAGTTGGCCCAAAATGATTTTGGCCCAAAAATGGATGGGGACAACCGCATCGGAACTCATCCAAACACAATTTCGAGGGATGTTAATGCATTTTTGCAATCATTTATCAATAGTTCTGAGTTATAAATAGCGATTTCTAAATGTTAGAAATTGTATTAAAAATACAATTCAATCCCGGGCTGGTCAGCAGTGCCGGATTAGTCAAATACATATATGGTAGGATTACTGAATGGAAGAATGATTTAATGTGTAAATTAAAAAAATCACATTTTAAAGCTTCAATTTATTCAAATTTAATTTATAATTGGAATGGAACTTAAGCTAATAGTCAAAATCAAGTTCATCTTTTCAAGCCAGACAAAAAATGGAAATAAATATCAAAGTATTCCAAAAAATTTTAATTTTATGAAACTCTAATTAAATCAATTTATGGAGTATTTGAAATATACCTATATATATATATCTTCATTTTCAAGTTGGAATAATGTCTTTCAATCTGAACTAAAATCTCGCAAAATTCATTTTTTACAAATTTTTTGCAAAAAGTAGACTTTTTTCAAAAATCGAGTTGAAATTAATTTTTCCATACTCTCGTTTTTAATGCCATTATAAAATATTCCGCTTTAAATGAGATATACATTTTAGAAATCGGTTTTAAATTGACGAAAATACAGTTTAAGCAAAATAGGTGGAAAAACCAAAGATCATTTTAAAAATATCTCAAATAATTCTTTACATTTTCGACGAATTTATAAAATTCGAGAATCACTTTTCTTATTAAAAAGCAATCTTTGCATTTAAATTTTTAATAATCGGGTTGAAATTTATTTCTCCTAATATCCAAGTTTTTAGTGCCATTTTTAAAGATGGTAACTTACGATTTAATTGGGGTAAACATTTTTATAGGCAGAGCGACAAAAAAGCGTTTGGTTCAAAAATTCTAAAAAACAAAACCATTATCATTGGGAAATGCTTTTATATTTTCATTCATGTTCTAATATCTTTTTATTCCTACAGGATCCAGGATTAGGATCAGGATTACATTACTAAAAAATTCTTTACACAAATACAACAACAAAAAAGACGGCGACTGAGACAAGTTTTTCCACTATTATTTCCATATGGATCGTTAAGTGATCGAAAACTCACTCTTCTTGCCCGTCAATGTCCCAACCGCATATTTATAAAGAAATAGATCAACAAGTTGATTTAAAATCACAGATATCAACCCAAAAATTCTTTCCAAATCAAATTTTGTAAAGATTGTAAGATATATTATGAAATTTTGGAGGGTGATATCTGATATTTAAGGGGGAAATTCATCAAATATGTATATAATGGGGTATAGATGCGTATCTTAATTGTTCAGAAGAAACGTAATAACATCTCACTGCAAATTGCTGAACAAAACTAACTTTAATAAAATATCCAATAAGATGAAAATCCCAGTTTTACCATTTTTTCATCCAAAAATTTCTAACCGAATACTATTTAAATAAACAAAGTTCTGAACATTGATTTGTATTTTAAATGTCCCATTTTTTTGCATAATCTTTTGATTGATACTCCTCAACAGGCTCTCGTAGTGGAGCATAGGCGTTTTTGCATCAACAAAAACACCCACGAAATCGCCTCATTGTGAATGTTGGGAGCCTAGACCGCGAGGCCACTTATATGACGGACAAGTGGTGCGATGCGGTGGCCAGTGGCCATCGGTGCCAACTTCAGCGAACGCCAACCAATCGTCATGGCAATAAATTGCCGTCCCCATGGCCGTTCTCGTTCATCTCCACCACTCAGCGGGAAGCGGTGGTGAGCGGCGGCGGCGAGGCCAACTCAAGCTGAAATTGGTCAAAAGTTTAACATATTTGCGTTCATGTGCGGAGTGCAGAGGCTAAACCCCAACCACAGCAGTGAGCCGGGCAAGCGGGCAGGCTGGCAAACAGCAGGCGCCATCGTCAACTGCTTTTGTGTGTCCTTTTTCTGTGCATTTTTGGGTAAATAAACGAGTTGCAGTATTTTCGAGTGCTGCACGCGACCGGCCACACATCACGGTCGTTTGCTGTGGTGAGTCCTTCACATGAGAGATGGCGAATGGTGAGGGGACGGATTTAAAAACATATATGAATATTGAAATATGCATGGAAAATCTGTAAATATAAGAAAAATACAATAAACGAATATAAAAATAAACCAAAACAACACAAATAACAAAAACTTCTGCACAATATGTAACAAAAACAAATTATTCTTTTAGTGTAAAAAAATTATTGTATGTAAAAGAGGAGGAAAAAAAACATAGTAGCTAAGTTATACACTAAACAATTCAACAATCAAATAAATAATGAGGCACTAATTAATAACACAACTTACTAAATATATAAGCGATAACAATCAACAACAATTTTAACTAGGTTTAAAGCAAAAGTTGTTTTTTTTTCATAAGCTGTATATACATACATATGTATGTGTGTATATCTATAGAGATATATGTATATTCATTTAGTTTTTACTTTTATATTACATTTTCATTGTAGCTTCATAAATATAATTTGACTTCATTTAAATATTTGCACTAAACTATTAATAATTAGCTAACAGATTTCAGGATTTTGCTATACACTAGGCTTGTGCATTTAAAGTATACATATATATTTATCTATATATTCATATATTTTGTATATATAAAGAGAGAGGTACATATTTGTTACTCTGTGGAGTATATGTATTCAATTTCATAAGGAACCTTTTACAACTAAGTAAGGCCAAAGACCTTAAGGCAATAATATTGAACTACTGCAGCAGCATGAGTATTAAAGTATTCTTTAGTTATTTAGTTTTCATTTATAGTATTTCTGCAGCATCTTGTTCTATCCTTTGGTTTTCTTTTGTTTGTTTTTTGGTATTCGACTTTAGGCTAAACTAAGTATAATACAAAGGCATTACACAACCGTAGGAAATAATATTTATATATATATAGACAATGTCCTGACTAGCAGACAGAATCAGTTTAAATGAGTTATTCCAGATCAAGATTAAGCTAACGATCTAGAGTTTTAGTTTTGACTAGTGTCTCTCTCTCTCTCTCGCTCTCTTTCTCTAGCTCTCTCTTTTTTTTCTACTGTATGGCACATACAGCCGAGGCACCTGTATATTGGTTATTAAGACGTCGTCTCATCCCTTCCAGATAAATGTCACGACTAAATAAACCAGCGGCCAGTGGAATTCTGAAAAAAATTAAAAAAGGGAGGTGAAAAAAACACATTAGTCTAAATAAATCGTACATCTAATTGCCATAATTGCATTAAGCATTAGGCTGTATAGTAATTTACGAGTAATAGTTTCTGTTACAATAGCTTTGGATTGAAATCAATCAATTATATTAAAGCTTTGTGGATACTTAATATTTTTTGTCTACTTTTTCCCAACGAAAGCTTTATTTTCAAACTAAAAACAGATTATTTTTAAAATGTCTACTGCTATATTTTAAGCAAATTATTGAAACGCACACAATTAGGCATAACTATTTTAGTAAGTAGTAGTTTTCTCACTAAGAAACTAAGAGATAAGAGTCAATATTGATTCAGTCAAATCTATATAGATTTATAAAGTCATCTGATGTGAAAAAGATTCAACATTACTTTAAGAGATTGCTAAACTATTAGTTGTAGGAAATTTTGAGATTTCTATGATACTGCTAAATTCTGATCCAGCTACAAAGAAGCTGGCAAATTGGTTAAATACTCACGCATCGGTTCCAGCTCGTATGAGAGTGCGAAATAGAGCCCACACTGGCTTGTGATCTGAGGTGGTAATCGATGGCACCGAATCGTACAGCAGACATTGAACATAAGGTTGCGTGGGTGTGGATATGCCCGGCACGATGCTTTGTCGTCTTATAACCAGACCTTGAACCTGACGATATTTATATAGTATCCTATCGGTATAGGCCGGAGCCCGTTGCTTTGATGAGGTATCAAAATTCTGGCTACCCGGATCATATTTGTAGGTGGGTGGAAACGTTATATTTGCCTCCATGAAGCCACGAAAAGCTGCACCATCTGCAAGAACCGACGTAAGCTGATCCGTATGCATATAGCCATGGGGCAAATGCGAGGGTAATGGAAATTTTGTGTTTTGTATCCATTCTAGCAATTTTTCACGCGGTTCGCTCAATCGGAAATTAAGATCACCGCACCAAAAGACATTGTCAAAGTTTTGGGTAACATCCTTGTTCTTGTGCCTTAGATTGGGTAAATTCCGTGGCAGATCCAAGGCGTTAATAATGCGTTTAACATCTGATACACGTTCCTTCACCTTCTGCTGGTGCGCCGTCAAATGGGAGGTGACAAAGAGCATAGAGGTACCGAATAGGCAGAAGGATATTGCCACAGCGCCTTTTGTGCGAAAAGCCGAACCCGTGCGCACCGACATCGATGCATCTTCTGGCGCTGAGCAATACCAAATGAGATCACGTCGCATATAGACAGCCAAGTGGAGAGTGCCCAATGTCGTTGAATGGAATAGCACATGGGATGGTCCAAGGGTCTCCTGCAATGTGACCTCCCATTCAAAACGATCTGGGGTGGATTCCTGTGTGCCAACCACCACAATATCCGGAACATGTTCAACATTCGCTGGCAACACGAAATCATTCATTTGCCTAAAGAAACGCAAAAAATTTTAAAAAGTCAAAGATCTATGCGAAATTTTCATTCAATTGCGTGACTCACTTGGGCGGACTGTGACCATTCATATTCCAAGTGCCCACAAAAATGGTGACCTCCTTTTGGGGCAACACTCGACTCAGTTCGCTGGGACCCAATAGCGAGGAGGAACCCAAGCGGCCATCAAGATAGCTACGCTCACGTGCTTTCTCAGCTGGTATCAAGTTGAGAGCATGTGCAGCCACCAAAGCTTGACGAGCCAAATTGGATCCGGAACCCTGACGTTGAAGTGTCATATTCTCATGGGACATGAAACGCATGCCGGGCATTTCCTGTTCCACACTATGCCCATCTTCCTCCTGTGTGGCAATATTCGGCGATGACATGTGCTGCGGAGTGGTTGCCCTTTTTATGTCCACCACCTCATCCGAAGACTGTTGCAGCGGAGGCAATTCCTTGCCTGGTGGATACAGTTTCAAACGCAGACGTGATCGGCATGCCGAAACAGCAATTGGACGTATGGGCGCACGATGTAGGCTATCGCTTCGCGTTGACAGATTAGTGGGCGATGCTGAGGTGGCCATGGCGGATGTTGAGAAGAATGTCTTTGTGGCGACTGGAGATTCTGGTGCACTGGCACATTCGCTCGATGGCCGCGGACGCTGAAACGTAGATGCTGCCCCTTCGCTAGAGTTTAGCGATCCCGATTGATTATCCACCATGCTCCAACTTAAGGAGAGATTGTCTCGACGCAGTACATTCCCATTGTCCGGTATGGAGTTGTAACGCACTGTTACTGGTGGTGTTAGGGGCTTCTTTTCGGCTTTGCAGCATAGACTGAACTGATGGCTAAATCGATTATGATTGGGCGAACGATGTTTGGGTGACTTGCGACGCATGACCACATCGGCTCCGCCATCACTCTGGGAACCAGCATCACTACTATAGCGATGTGTATGCCCTTTACTCTTGGCCGTGGGTTTACTACGCCTATGGAAGCTTATTAGGGCACTGTGCGATTTCTCGAGCGGTAGAGTTTGACTTTTATGATGATTAGCAGCCACTACATGGTTTTGTGAAATTGTGCTGATCTCAAGTGGGGCAGCTGCACATTTGGCAAAACTGACATCATATTGGCCACAGGCCGAAACGGGTCGACGCTGCTGCTGATGTGGAGAGTCGGGTGTAACGGGATGTGGCTCCACTTTGCTAGGTCGTTTCGTTAGCAAACCAAACAACGATCTCGGACTGTTGGAGGAGCTGGCAGCAATGCGTTCCTCGCTGCCCTGATTCATGGCGGCAACTATATATTTTTTTTCCTATGCAATTGTAATTGTAATTGAATGTCGTTGTCGCTCGTCGTCGTCCTCCTTCTATAGCCGCTCCTCTGCTTACATCACACGACCCTACGAACTGCTGGAAGCTGCTGAGATTCTCTTTTTGTGTTAACTATTATCACTGGGATCGCTCGTGTGTGTGAGTTGTTCATATTGTGTTGTCGGCCACTTGTGTGGCATTGTTCGCATTCAATTTATATATGCACATATTAATAGTTGCGGCGACGGACTACAACACGATGAACGACGTCACCATCATCATCATCATTACCGTCATCATCATCATCATCATCACCAACATCATCATCTTTATCGGGTGCAGGCAAATGCCAAGTTTTTTCTCATCAGATTGTGATGTGACGTCTTCGGCACTCTTGTGCTAATCATCAGCCCATGGGTATAATCCTCGTCTCTGCCTGAAACTGGAATTAGTTCAATTCTTGTTTCACAATCCACAATTAACTCAACTCTTACCTGTTTCTCCGGGTTAGTAGCGGTTTCCAGCCAGAACAAACGAGTCCTGAAAAAGAAAGAGTATATGAATGAGTGGGGGGCGAGGGAGAACAAAAATCAATACCGCAAATCATCGCTTCACGTTGCTCCGGCAATGCCTGGGGACACACACACACATATACACAAACACATTCAGAATTGAAGTGAACAGGGGTAAGTGGGTGGTGGGTGGCAAGGGTGGACTACGTAACAACATTGGCATGTTGTTGGGCCCCCACGCAGGCGACATCATCCCACATACACACATAAAAACACATACAAACGCACATTATTGTGTAGCTACGACGGCATTATTTCGCTTACTCGTCTTATGTCTGATTTAGAGAGATTTATAATTAGCTGCCGCGCTCTGCCCATTGCCTATTGTTGCCGCCAAATAATTGCCTTGAACGCGAGCTACACCAAGAACAACAACCACAACAACATTAACGTGCCGTGCGACGCAATGGCAATTTTATTTTTTTTGTGTGGCTATCAAATCCAAGTTCAGGTTCACGATCGAATCCCAATGACATTGGGACAATTGATAGTTTTTGTTATTTTTACCTGTAATTTATGCTTCTTCCACGGCTAATTTATGTAATTGTTAATGTTGTGCCGCGTTCTTCTCCGTCAACAAATCGTCTACATTTAAATTGTTTATTCCAATTGCGGACACAACATTAGTGTTGAGCAGGGCCACACATAGAGTGCTCGGTTAGTGTTGCCTAGCAACTCAATTGATATGCGATATTTGCGTGTCACGCAATACAAATGTTTTGTTGATTATAAATGTTCATAATTTATTTCTTCATCTAAAAATGCGTAAGCTTAATTCACTCACTAATTGAACATTCTATCAGATAAGTATGATTTATATATTGCAGTACCTTACTGTGGCAACTACTATTGCTCATCTCTAGAAAAGTCGATAACTTATCGTCTGGACCATCGATAGGCCAGCATGCGTTGCGCGCATTAACACTTGCCTGAACGAACCAACTAACCGACAGAAAAGTTAAGACCGCTCAAAACCAAAAACATACCAGAAAAAAGTCGGTGCCGACGGATATCAAAGGATTAGCTTCTTACCAAAAACAATGGCAGCCCAAACCATTCTATTTGATTTCACACTAGACAAGGATAAAACAGCTGATGCCCAGCAACGACAGGAGGTGGCAAAAATACTAAGAAATGAATTGGAGCATGTTTTCCCTCAACTGGAGCTGGCCTACAGCATGGAGTCTGAGGAGAACGGTTACTTTTCTGTTCTCCACGAGAACAAGGATACCATAATCACTTGTCGCATATTCCAGCATGGTCTACTGACTCTCAACGTGGAGTATTATTTACCCGATGGCAAGGAGCCGATCATATCCTTTGATGTATGTATTTGAATAGCTCTTAGATAACCAAATTGTCAGACATTCACACACACACACACACACACACACATACACTGACTCACACCCCCATACATAAAGCATTTACCGTTGTTCCCCATCTCCCTTCTATGGATTTACTGTGGCAGACGACACCACGTCACTTTAAGGGTGTTTAAGAAAGGGGAGGAGAGGGCAAACATCTTTCGTTCCTTTTTTTTTTTTTTGGTCAGGGTCGGGGCAGCAGCCTGGTAGAAACCGAGGAAAATTGATTTTCCGCACATGTGCGAAGTCCGTGTGAATGTGTGTTTGTGTGTGATGTACGCTCTCATGTGTAGGAGGAGGTGTGTCAGTTGCACTTGACCGTTTCGCCTTAGCCATTGTCGCATCAAAGGCAAACTTGGTCAGGGTCAGTGTCGTCAAGTGTCATCGCTGTCTCTTCAGCCTCTTCATTGTGGCTCGCCCACAACCACACACCTCACCCTATCTTAGCTCAGCCCCCGCTCTCGCTCTCTCTCTCTCTCTAAGGGCCGAGCCCAGCAAAGTGTTATCTAACGATAAGCTTACAAATCGCTCCAATTTCAATTTTCATTTAATGTGTGATGTTAAATCACACTATATGCATATATATATAAAAGTAAACAATTCATTATATACATGTATATATATATCTATCTCTGTTGCTCACTAGCAGCCGCTGCACGTGGGCAGCGGCGACATCGGCGGCGGCGGCGAGTTCATTGATCGAAAAATACGCTTAGAAATAAATTTCACAACCTTTTTTTGTGCAAAATTGTATTTCTTTGAGATTTCACAACTATCTATTTATGTATGTTTGAATTCAAAATACATTCCCTTCTTAGATACATATACAATTAAATTTATATGCCGCCTCCTGTTGTCATTCTGTTTTAAAAAGGCATAAAAACAAAAATGGTTCAACTAAAAATAGTTTTTGTTTGCTGCTTGCCTGGCCTGGCCTTAGCAGGAGGTAGCTTGAAAAGTTTCTAAAAAAAAAAACCAAAACCTACTTAAATAATGCAGATACTTTTATGGTTTGTTAGTTTTTCTAAATTTTTGCAATAAATCAATCTCCAAATGAAATGATTTGATTCAAAATAAATAAAGGATAAACATGTATCTTTTAGTTAAATGAATGTAAACTCAATTACTTAGAAATTGTTGTTTTGTCTCTTCAAATCATTTTGTCATTATCCTACATTCTACAATGTATATATACACTATTTCATTATGGGGAAAATATATCCTCTATAAACCGTGTATGATTTATCATAATTTTCAAACGTCACTTTCGTTCACTTTCAAGCTATTTATTCTTCTTGTCGTTTCAAAAATGTTTCCATTTTTCTTATGCATATATATTATACCATAAGTAAATATATGTGAAATAAAGAAACGAATATTAAATATAAATTTGCAGACCATACGCACATTGGAACTAATTTTACGGCAAAAATTAGATTCCGATCGATCCAAATATTTGCCTCCAATTAAACGTGGTGGATATATCGATATATACATGACTAGCTCAGGTTGGTCAGCAAAATATAAAATCTAACTAACTTATTTATTTAAATACAAGTAAACAAAAAAAAAAAAAAACAACTCAAACAATCAAAAACAAACTATATACAAAATACAAAAGTTTAGCGTTTCTTTACTTTTTTCATTTTTCTATATATTTCTTTGTTTTTTTTTCTTCTAATTTTTCTTCTTTTGGTTTTGCTAATTTCATACATATATAAATATATATATACCCCTTTACTATATACTATATATTTATATATATATGTATATATAAAGACAGAGAGAGTGTTTCTTCCATGCCGACTTTTTATCTCACCCAATTTGTCTATCTCTCTCTCTCTCTCTCTCTCTATCTCTTGCGCTAGCAAATCTAAGCAGCTAACAATTAAATTTGTATCATGATCCATTCAGCAAACAAACAATCGAAACAAAATATATCTGACAAAATATATATAGACCGATATACATATAGTCGGATTTTTGTAAATTTCACCAAATGTTCTCGCTAGTTATTACATACCTTTTTACAAATATGTATATCTCTAGCCGCTGCTAAAACTCTCCTCCTAGTTAAAAATGCCAATTAATCTAGGCAAACTTCTCTTCCTCTTGCATGCTAAATTTAGTTAGCCACTTGAACTTATTTTACTTGTTTAAGTTTCAATTACTATCATTAATGTTTAATATATTTTTTAATTTACTTTATACATACATATATACATATTTTCTATGAAAACAAGTTTTTAATTTATTTAATTTCTTTTCATTTCAATTCATTAAACATTATTTCTATCTCTCTATATATATATATATATCTATGTATCTCTCGGACAACAATTACAACAACAAACAACAACCAAACAAATCAATCAACAATCAAAATTTGTCTTCCACTCTTGATTGATGCACCACCAACATGTGTCCACCTGTAACGTAACCACCTGCCCGCCCTCACCACAACCACCACCAACACCACCTTCAACCACTTCACTGATCGCTCGTTCGTACATTCGCCTCGCCTCGCCTCGTCACTCATCAAAATCAAAATCAAAACCAAAAAAAAAAAACCCAAAAAACAAAATTTCCACCAAACGCAGATCGGCAAAAGTCTGGAAAATTCCCTAGCATTGAAATTGAAAGCACTTAGAGGCCAGAAGCTACCTGCCTTGAAGCGCGGTGATGTCGCTAGGTATTTTCCATCATCAGGTAAAGTAAAATTCCTTCCTATCTCTATCACTATCTCCTCTCTCTATCTATCTATCTAACTGTCTATCTATCTATCTATCACGCCTCTATAACTTTTTAACGAATATATAGAGTTCTACTACTAATCATATTCATAGTGTGGCTTGCTAAGAGCATGACTTGACATCATTCCAAATGAGTTTTCAAAACCATCTGAAATCTTTCGCATGCAAGAGAAGCACTTTTAAGTTTTGTTGTGTATTTTAAAAACCTGATTTCTGTATAATATCTAACACACATATAAATATATTTTCCATAGCCTCTTGTTTTCTAGTCTGCCTTGTTGCTAATGCCAAAAACTATATATTTAAACATAAAAGAAATAAAATTATAAATCAATTTGAACTGTATAATGAACAAGGCATATATCTACGATATTAATTGAATTATCATTCATCCATTCACAGATGAACGCATTATTGAATACGATATCGATACTTTGGTCTACGAGACACGTTCACCGTTCCAGAAGATTCAAATTATGCACTCCAAGACATTGGGAAATATGCTAATACTAGATGAATTGCAAAGTAAGTAAAAATATCAAACTATGTAAATACTCGATACTCAAGAGTTTTGTTTTAGATATCGCCGAGTCTGATTTGATCTATACTGAAACATTGATGGGCCGTGGCATTGAGAACTACGAGGGCAAAGAGATTTGCATTCTTGGCGGTGGGGATGGTGCCCTGCTCTACGAACTGCTCAAAGAGAATCCCAAACATGTGGTTATGCTCGAGATTGATGAACTTGTGATGCAGGCATGCAACAAACATCTCAATTCAATTTGTGGTGATGTCCTGGAGAAACGTAAAACCGATCAATATGAGATTATTGTCGGTGATTGTGTTGAGTATATGAAAAAGTTCATTGCCGAGGGACGTAAATTTGATTATGTTTTTGGTGATCTAACTGACATACCCATATCGGGTGCACCGATTGGTGAATGTTGGGACTTTATACGTACAATATTTGAGCATTCGTTTAAAGTATTGAAACCGGATGGTAAATATCTTACCCATGGCAATGGCACCAGCTGTATTGAATCTTTGGAATTGTTCGAGGAGCAGCTGGGGCTGTTAAAGCCAAAAGTAAAATTCACTACAACTAAAGCGTTTGTGCCATCGTTTATGGAAGAATGGCTTTTCTATCAAGTAACCTTCGCTTGACCAGCTCAAGAGGAAGAGGAAACATTAGCAGCAACAGAGCGACGACTACGACGGGTTAGCAACAACAACAACAACAACATCAACAATAAGATCAGTGAAGAAATTATGCAATCAACTAAAACGACAATTAGTATCACAAAGTGTCTCCAAAATGCTACTTCCAGCACACCACTACTAGAACCATCACAACAAGCAATAAGAACAACAACAACAACACTCGAGCCGATTAGGGAAACGCTCAAACTGCACTCCTATACCATCACTCTTCATGGAGGTGAGCCGAATCCGGTGCCGCCAACGCCAACGCCGCCAAAGCAGCGTCGTCGTCAAAGACGTGTTCACTATCATCATGCATTGGTTTCATAGTGATGGACATTAACATCATCGTCATTATCATCATCAACAAAAAAGACAACCTACATACATCGGTGCCATCATTACCACCGCCGCTGTTGCCATCGCCAGAAAACCACCAACAACGACAACAACAACAACAAGAACACCAGCAACAACTTCACATCCATTTCCACCGCCAAGACAAACACCAATAAAAAGCACTTCCAATGGCTGTTACTTACAACTGATGAGAAAACCAAACCAAATATTTGAACCCAATTTGTTTAATTTAAGTTAGCAATTAATTCACATTTTTCGGCCGATATTGATTTCAACACAAAAACTCAACTCTAAACTTAAGTCGAAAGTACAACAAGGCAACAAAAAAACAAAACAAAAAAGAATGAAGAAGCTAAAAGTGTTATGTATTTGTTTTATGTTTTAATTTAAATTATGTCTAAGCATAAAATGTTTGCAGACTATATGTAGTAGTATTATCATATAACATATATATATACATACTTACATACATACATATTGTATAGAGTGCATTTTCCATTTACGATTTTACATAAATAGTAAGCAGGACCTAACTCGCCTTTGTGTCTGTGTATGTGTGTCTGTATAAAAGAAGAAAGAAAAAAGCGTGTGCGAGGAAATGTAGCATTCAGCACCGTCATTTATATTGCTGTAAAACAACTCAAACCAAAACCAAAAGGGGCAAGTGTCACCTGATACACATTTTAACAAAAACAAAGTACTTAAAAAGTAATAAATAGTCGTACGCAGAAATAATTTAGCAATATGTATTTTTATTTTCTTAGAAAAGTCACTAAATATTTTTTGACCAAGTTAAGGGAAACGGCTTACCATTTGATAAATTGGTTATTGGTTCACTGGTAAAACTAAACTCGGTTTGAATTTATTCACTTACCCGCCATTAGTGTTGGAAACCGTTGGCCGTTGCTCAACATGACATTGCGGAACCAGTTCACTCAAATGCTCAGTTGCTTATTCTGTTAAGTAACAGAGTGAACTGAACTCATGTTAAACAAGTGCTGATCTGCTGATCGGTTCGGGGGAATTCCAAAATATCAATTTATTCATTAAAAAAAATATTCAGCTAATGGTTTTAACCGATCCCTTACATGTTTATTCTGTTTTTTCGCCATCAAGATTTCTGAAAAGGCCATAAACTGATGTTTATTTCAGTTTTGGCACTTTTTCTTTTTAATCTACTAGGATTAGGATTAAAAGGACATTTTCTCAAAAGTAATGTGGACGAAAAAAAAAAAAACTCTGCCAAAATTTTAACCATTTCTTCCCTCTTCAATTCGATTTTTCCAAATAATTTGTTCTTATTTTTTGTTTAAAGCTTTATTCAAATTCATCCAAAATGATCAAAATGCAAAACGTTTATTTATAAGAATAATTATTTATTTTCAACAGGCGGGGGGGAATAACATTTAAAATATTTCATTTAAAAGTGTAATAGATATATATGTATGTATACTTCCTCTGTCCTGTAAATACATTTAAATGCTTTAGATATTTAACTTGAAATTTCAGGTGGTTTAGTAGTTTTCAAACAATTAACATTTACTCTATGAGATAGAAGACACTTTTGTTTTAATTTATCATTTTGAATTTCCAACAGTTTTTGAAGGCAGAAGACGTTAATTGTTATAATCAACATTAATTATTATCTCATTTTGCAATGGCACCAAAAATATCGTGCATTATTATTGTTGAATGTGTGTTGTGTTGAATGGTGTTGAAAATAGAATAAAATCATTCTAAGAAATCCGTATGTACGAGTACTTAATAATATTAAATTAAATGTAGTATATGTTATTACATTACAAATTTGAATACAAATACGAATTGGTATCATAAATACATAATTTCAATTGTCTTTTGTCAACGGTGATTTTGTTGCTTTTGATATTTTGTTTTGTTTTGTTTTGTTTCAACGGAGTGTGGAATGTCATAAAAAAAAAAATATAATAATAGATCAAAAATAAAAGCTTGGTAAAAGACTTGGCTTTTGGTTCAATTGCGGAATGTGTGTGTGTGTGTGTGTGTGTGTGTGTGTGTGTGTGTGTGTAGAGTGTGTTTGTGTTTGTGTTTGGTGAGAGAAAATGAATGGAAGACTGAACAATTGTTGCTTCCTTTTACATGTGTCTGGTGTTGCCAAAGTTAATGCCAGATTGGGTGGCACCCTTGTTGGAGCCATACTGCAGAGAGATGACATTCTGACCGGCACGCAGCTGCTCCTCACTGAAGTTGCGCACATTCTTATCAGCCTCCTTGGGTCCAATCGATGGCTTGTTAAAGTTGGAGGCCTTTATTTAAAAATTAAAATGCAAAATATATAGATGGTTGTTACACTTGACTTCACAATGATAATTATTTCCCCATTGGGATTATCTTATATAGAGGTAACCTTACCTTGCGACCCAGCGATTGCAAGCAAATGACCACAGAGTTCAGATTCTGACGTTCCCAGAGATCGACACTCTGGAAGGTCTCCTGTGTGGGGACACCAAAGTTCTTGGCACACTCCAAAAAGGCCGAAATGTTCTCCATACACTTGAAGGCCATTTTGCTTTCATTGATCTTCTTGATAACGCCCGGCTGCAAGGCATTGGCCAATTTGCAAAGAATCACACCATCCTTCAGTACTTCAAAGAAGTTGTCCGTATCACCGGATGTGTTGATGGGCTCAGCGGTAACAGCCTTGATCCATTCCAGAGATTCCTGGGCCAGCTCTTCGCTGTATTTTGAGTTAATCTGCCAAACGTAAAGGTAATCACAAAATGTTCTAATTAGTTAATTAATTCTTTTTGCAATAATGCCACAGAAAAAAAATTAAAAATAAATTATCACCTTGGACTGGTACATAATTTAATCTCTTTCGATCAGCTAGAGTTTCTCAACTGAATTGAAATTATAGATTGAAGTCCTAAACTTGGCCATATTCAGAGTGTTTTAGTATCGCTCAGTTATAATTCATAGACGTGTATATATATAAACTTGAGGGTATTTCAAATGCTATCTGCGGAAATATCGCCTGATAACGTACTTATCGCTAATTGGTTATAAACATATACCTAATAAACTCGTGACACTTTCGAATGCCAACAACAACAACAGCATTAAAAATAAAAGAGTTCTTAACAAACTCTTGCAGTTTCCTCTCTTAGATATGGCGGCGTTAGGCACTCCCCATTTTTGGATTTTTCAATGTGGGGAAGTCAATCCAGTCACGTCGTTCTCAAAATCAATATCCATAGACACACACACAGACAAACACACAACCAAGTTTGGCAATACCAATAAGCTGGAGCAGCACTTGACCATATATGGCTATAAGTTTTGCCGGCCGCTTAGGCGTCCTTCGCACCGATTTTGGACTGGCCCGGTCATAGAGCGAGGCCCACTTGTTAAGCCAAGCCAAACCGCAAAAAAACAAAAAAAAAACATACACACATTGCGTGTTGTATTTCCATTCCATTTGCCCATAAAAACAAATCAAAATCAACAAATAATAATAATAATAAAAAGAACACGAAACATAAAAAAAAACATTGGAAATGTTCTCTCCTTTGCCTCTCCCCTGAGGTCAAATTAGTTCTCACCACTTGGCACCTATTTGATTAGTTTGATTTAATTGAATTGCTTGTTTAGCTAACTGATTTTAGATTAGCAACCATATTTATCAGATATATAGTATATGTATATGCACACCAGAGAGAGGGAGAGTGAAAAAAAAGAGTTGTAGAACGTGTGACGGGGCGAGTCTATTAAAATGAATGATCTCAGAGAACAAATGGAACACGATTGTCGCCAATTGAGTTGTTAATATGTGTGCACCCTCAACACACACACACACACACGCACAGTCACTGAGAGGGGGGAGCAGGGGGGGGGCCTTTCTTATCGCTCTTGGGCTTGGAAAAATGCATACGTAGAATTCTCATAAATTGGTTGAGGGGAAAACAACAGAAAATAAAGCAAAAAAAA
Organism: Drosophila willistoni; assembly: GCF_018902025.1. Taxonomy (NCBI): domain Eukaryota; kingdom Metazoa; phylum Arthropoda; class Insecta; order Diptera; family Drosophilidae; genus Drosophila; species Drosophila willistoni. Next base: position 7,145,778 of record NW_025814056.1, read on the forward strand.
AAAAACTGTTGCCCTGTTGATTTTTTTTTTGTTTTGTGTACAGAAATCAAAGGTGAATAAACTGGCACACAAACAACCGGTAGTCGAGGGAGACAGACAGACAGACAGTCAGTCAGTCAATCCCCGGTTGATAAACATCAAAATTTATGACTTGATTTGCCCATATTTTAATGATGATCGTCGCATCGATTGAATGTTTCAATTAAAGTCCAGAGACCAAAAAGAAGTTGCCTTTCTTTGTGATGGTGGGTTTTCTTCTTTGTTCTATCATTAGAATGGCCTCTTTTATATATCAATTATTGATAATTATTATCAACTTGTTGCCAAAAAAAAAAAAAACAAAAAAATTGCCATAACGGTTCAGCAGTTAGTTTAGAAAGCAACCGTTACGTTGCTTTGCCAAAAAAAAAAAATGATCATTTATCATTTCAACTAAACAAAATGACAGAATGACAGAATGAAGCGGGAAAAATGTCCAAAAAGAAAACCACAAACCAAACGTGAGACCATCAATAAAAAAAAAGAGCCACAAAAAATCAAAAATCATTTTGATTGACATTCATTTTGGTTTTTGTTGTGAAAAATCTCTATTGATGATCATAAATTGACACCCTCCGGGGGCAGATGAATAAATTTTGATTATAAATACATATATTTAAAAGAAACAAAAAAAAATAGAAGCCTCAAAGCCAAAATCTCCATACATATATGCATGAAGAAGAACATAAAGATGATCATGATAAGGATGATGATGATGTTCATAAATTAAAAGCCGTTAAAATACTAATGAATTCTAAATTTCTGGCAATTTCTTACACATTCCCAAACACCAAACACCACACAAACCACCGAACCACTAAACACAATATCGTAAATGAAAAATGGCTACGGAATATAATAACGAAATTTATTATTCCCCCTCTCCCCACCATCCAATTCTTCAGCTTCTTCTTTCTTCTTCTACTTATTGTTGTTGATGTGTTGCTCTATACAAATATTTTTAGCGCTATTTTAATGAGTCAGCCAATTCGATACGATCCAATCGAATCCAAACGAAGCAAACCAGCAAAGCATTTCATTATTTTTATTAAGTTTCGCTATGAGTTTAAGTTGAAATTCAACGACAAGTATAAAACAATTTTATACATATATGCAAAAACAGTTGGGGAAAACAAAACTGAAGAATAAATAGCTGAAAGTACAGTATAATTAAGTATATAGAAAACATATGTACACACAGCTTTTGTGTATAATGTGTTCCCCCTCCGCTTATCGATGAAAAGCTAAGCTACTTTTGGAGGTTGCCAAAAGCGAAAAGAGCAACAACAAAACGGAACAAGGCATAGAGATTGTGTATTCTTTATATACATATAGTAGCGACAGAGGGACCGACCAACAGACCGACCGACCGCCGACCACCCGACACATGGTTTATCGCCAAAACCAAAAATGGTTAGAGAGAAATGTCGTTAGCGGAACTCAGTTTTTTTTTATTTTGTAATTAGAATTAGAATTTCAATGACACGCTCGCTTTGAGGGTCAGTTTTTGTTTTTTTTTTGTGGGGCTCTGGGTCAGAGTTTTGAGTACTTTTGATTAATTACAAATGTTTTTTTTTTTTTTTTTTTTTTGTTTGAGCAATTATTAAAATAAGCATGACAATGAAAATATGCTCTTCACCCTATTCACCCCCACACCTTTTAATGCTCACCCTGGTATGATTCGCAACTAAATTTAAACCTAGCTAATTAAATTTGATGCTTACTAAGGGTAAATGCATGTGGACTAATTGTAACCACATCACACGCAATGTGTGCCAGAGACAGAGGCAAGGGCCAAGCCTGGTTTTTAGAGCTTTTAGTTAAATTAAAACACACACACACACTTGTGGAACGGAACCTTCTTGAGAAGATGAAGTGAAGTCCACATAAGTCAAGCATTCTCTCAACTGAAATTATGGCCATAAATCATGAAACAGAGGTTTGGGTCTTGCGGGGTTCATAATCATTTTGAAAACCTTCATTCTATCCCAACTGTCATTTCCATTGAAGAAGATTGAAGAAAAAGTAAATACGAACTACTAGTTTATTCTAAGTCCTAGATTATAGATCACAAAGTAAAAACTTGGTTATAAACATTACAATGAACGTTTCTCAAAATGTCCACGATTTTAAAGATAAAATTAATAAATTTGATAAGTATATAGAATTTCTAGATTTATAATTTTCAAAATGTTGTTTTTTAACCGACTATTCTACGATGAACAACCATTTAGGGTTGGAGTATATAATTCTGCTAAATTTTAAAACTAAATTAATGAATTACTAAAAGTCGGCAGTATTCATAGTGGCCTGGGCGTAATTTTCGGTAAATCCGGCCATGTGGTTTATCCTAATAGCATTAGTGCTTTGTGTATATTTGTCATTGACCAAATTTGGTGATATCATAACAAAAAATCCATTAGGCTAATGTGTGAAATCTCATCGAGTGACCCACGATCACTCATTCGTAGAGCACAAACAATCTTTAAGTCGAATATATGCAAAAGTTTGCCATTTCTATATCTGTTTATGTTGATCAAGAGAAGAAGAAGAACCAGACTTAGAGCAGAGTCAAAATGTGAAATATTCTTTAGTCATTATTTACCACAACTAACAATAGAATTTGTAACATTCTTTTAAAGTAGCTGTCACACAGTGCGTATACGTTATGATTGGTGAGGCTAAAACGGGGAGGGCGGCCAAACCCGTGAATCGGGCATATATTTTTACATATGTATTTGTAGATATATGTATGTATAGTTAGGTACTTCCTTCTTTAAAAATGAACACGTATGCAAAAACGAAAACCCAGAATAACAACCTGTCTCACCCACACACACACACACACACACACACAAACACAGACTTTATTGCACTCCCAGAGAGTTAGTTAGATACAGAGAGATTTGAGTGCTTCGATTCTTCTTCCCACAAATCGAACAACATTTGACGGCAATTTCCGCTCTAAACGTTCATTTTTTATATTTCTTACCGCCGCCGGTAAATGTTGATAATGATGATGATGATCATTGCATAATAATCCATTGTAGGATACACATTTAGCTTTTAGACTTGATGGTTTCTCCCCATGGCCAAAAAGCCAGGCATCACATCGGCGATCGCCAGCGGTTTAGAGATGATGTCATCTCCCCCCTCCCTGTCAACCCGGCCGGCTGGCAGGCGTCCCATGAATTTGAACTTTAGCAATATATTACTCGAGCCCCATAGATGATTAGCTAAAAGATGTGTTAGAGCGTGTGTCTCTGTGTGTGTGTGTGTATTTGCCTGGAGTTGTTGACGCATCGGCAAACACAGATACACAAAAAATGTGTTACGTAAGACAAGTTTTAAAAATTTGTCAGTTTGTCAGTTGGTAATCATCAGTCAAAAATCTGTGGATTATTCATTCCCAATTCGATTTCCGAATACGAATTTCGCTTTCTTTTCTTCCCCCCTACCTCTCTCCCTCCCTCCTACACAAATGCGTCATGTGAACCATGACAATTCGCTGATACACACACACGCACACTCATACAAACATAAACTCCAGCAAAAAATAAATAAAACAACATTAAACTACAACAAAAATGCCAACAATCAAAATGTGTAACGAGGTCAAATTATGTGATTTTTGACTTTTTTTTTTTTTGTGTTGCAAAATATGGACAAGAGACCTTAAATGAAATAAAAACTTATACTTGCCACCAAATTGTAGTGCGTAAGGAGAGAAAGAGAGGGAGGAGAGTAAAGATTAACCCCAAAAGAATCTATGAAACTGGCGAGTGACATAGCAAAATCTGATCCTGAGAAGAAACAACTCCAACATAAGTTTAATCTTTCATATAGAAACTAAACTTTGCTTGCATGACTAATGATCGTCTGTAGAATACAGTTTTATACATTATATAGATGATTTTTTTGCCTTAAGTACATATTTCCTATATTAAGCTTTAGTTTTGCTTTTCTGTGTTCTTTGTTTTGGAATTTTCACCGGAAATCCAAAATAACAATTTGATTTATGATAAAATTGTTTCTGTGTTACCCCCCAACAACTCGACTTTTTATGGCTTATCTAAAAAACAGAATGAAAAAAAAAAGACTAACGAACTCTCCACCTAGGTACATAATACATACAAACAAACATATGTAGGCCAAGTGCCCAACAAGTTTCATTTACGTGATACCAATGATAGGAGGGTTATGTATCCATACATAGATAGAGAATATATGTATATGAATTTGTACGTACGTATGTCTGTCTATCTAACTATCTGTATGGCATGTCGCGGATATAGAATTTTATATCTCTGTCTAGATTCCCATTCCCCCAATGTGTGCCCAAATGCGGCAAAGGTGATTAGTACGTGGCTAATATGCCAATGCCTCTTGGCTGGCGGCGGCCCTAGAAGAGTGAAAGAAAGAAACATTGTGGCAACGTGGAAGCGAACAAGGCTGACAAGAGTAGAATCGACTAATTAACGAACAACGATATATGTATGTATAGTATGTTAGGTAGATGATGGGAAGAAAAAAAAAGGGTTGAAGGGTTGACTCTGTCAGTAATTTGCACCCGAAATTTGAGAGTCTTGAAAATAATGGAAATAATATATTGAAAGCTCATACATAAACTTACCTACCTACCTATATATGTACATACATACATACTTACATATATACAAAATACTTACTAACTATACATACTTGGGGGGAATATCAGAAACAAACAACAATTTTTCAGTTGCCTCACACAGACAGAGACGCAATACAACAACAACAACATTTTGTTTGCTTTTGCCACACACACACACACACACACACACACACTTTAAGTGCTGTGTGACGATGATGGAATAGGTGCTATCGCTACCCTTATATCCCCCTCATCCCCCCTCACCGATGTCTATAACCAACCACATCTCTTATCCCCTTCAAACTAACAAACGCAAACTGCTGTACTGTAGGTTGTTTTATTTCATTTTTGTGTTCAAGTCGTAACCAAGACGCCGCCGCAGCTGAGAAAGGAATGAAGAATGACATCATCGCCCATCATCATCATCATCATGGCCAGCTCTCTTGCTGATCATCATCATCATCCTGTGCTATGTGTGTTCATTTGATCAGACAATTTGCTCAAGCTGAAGATGTTTGTGAGACCAGCAGTAGCAGCTGGAAAATTTAACGTCTAAAATATAGGCGTATCCCCCCCATCCATTGGATCGGCCATTTGATACTCTATTCGCACTTCCAACAAATGGATCTTCGAATTCGATTCTTCAAGTATTTCTGCAATGTGCCATTTCGTTGGGAATCCAACTTAAACAAAGATATCTAATTTCATTCAAGATAAAATTCCTTTTTGCCATTTATCAAGAGCCAACTATGTTAAATTTAATACAAATTATGGTGAAAGCTTACACTTTGGTGACGTTTATAAAGATATGAGATACATTTGCACAGAAATGTATCTACCCAAGAACCATCTCGAATTCTTTGCATTAAGCGCTTAAGATCCGAATTAGTATAGAACGTTTCGTTTTTTAAGGACTGAAGGGGATTATAAAGGAAAATAATCATTGTCGATATCTTCTCCTAAGAATTTCAAAGTCTATCGATTTTGGCAATAAATTATGGTGCTGATTTAGTTCTGTAATATGCAGGGATTGATTAATAAGCCTACGCCAACTAGTGCCACCAAATTCAATGGCTAATTTACATTTTGACTGTAAATTTGACTCACAAAAATGGTTTACATTAAGTAAGTATATATCAGTTACATACATGTATATGTATGTATGTATGTATATAACTCAAGTTGGCTACGATATTCCCTTATTAGACAGAGAGAGAGAGAGAGTATAGAAGTTTCGGTCAGATAGTATGTACGTACATACATATAAATATGTGTTACTCATACCTAGCGGAATTTTCCTGACTTGAGTGTTTTTTTTTGTTTTGTTTGGTTTGGGCAATGTTATAACTGTAACTGTAATTTGTTGTTGTTATTGCTGTTGTTGTTGTTGTTGTTGCTGGTGCTGTCACAGAGTGCACTTAATCCCCTTTACCAGGGCGACATATACAATTTCACTTTGGCTTGGGCATTGCGTAAGCCAGACTTGGCGAGGGCTAAACTGTTGAAGGGAACACAAACACACACACAAACACACATGCAAACAAATTTATGTATACATAGAGGCAACAAATGCATACATATGTACATATGTATGTATGTATGTTTGTATGTATGCATGTATTTCTTGGTAAATTTGTAATATTAAGTGTACCAAATAGGCGGCACTAATGTTGTTAAATTAGTTGCAATTCGAATTGAAGGGGGGAACAGAAAGCATGGCTGGCAAACAATTGAGAGAATAGCTCCCTCCCCTTCTCTCGTCCTATTCCCCTCTTTTTGCCCTAGCATTCCCTACATACAAAAACAGAACGAATCTCAAGGGTTGGAGGATCAGTGATGAGTATGGGAGAGAGTGTCTCTCAATGTTGATAAGATTTCATTCAAATAATTTCGAATGCTAGGCACAACAGTTAAACGTACACCCATACATATGTACACATACACATGCTAATGTTAAGTATGTTTCTATGTATGTATGCATGTATGTCAAATTCATATATACTTGTCACACTTATCAAACAGAAATGAGGTCATTCCTTGTTAGCTAAGCGCAATTTCAAGTCCATTTTCAGTCAAATTTTGCGCTTTTTTTGGCGCGAGCAGATAAAAACTCAACTCAATGACCAAATTTGGTCAATGCAGCTTCCAAATACAAACACCACACACACACACATGCTAGCACACTACATACACAGCCTGACGTTTTATTTTTTGGCAATTTGTTTACTGTGTTTCGTTTGTTGTTGTTGTTGCTTTTATTATTGTACTTACTTTACGCTGGGCCTCAGCGGCAAAACCAGACTTTGGTGCACGATTGGACGACATAATGTTGTTTTTGTTGTTGTTGCTTTTGGGCTACAGGTAAACTGGTTTGCAGGGAACTTTTTTTTTTTTTTGTTAACAAAAAATTATGTAGGTTGGTCGGTCTCTTGGCTCGTTGCACTGTCCACCACACACACTCAACAAAAAATGCTAAATGAAATGCTTATCACGAATTGACGAAAAAACGCCAGGTAAAAAGAGAGACAAGAAATGAGAACTCAAAAGCACGTCCGTTCACAACGAATTGTTACAAAAGTTTAAAACATTTTTTAAAACTTAGGCGATAACGAAGGTTTTTTTAAGCTTATCATGTTACCGGACTGTTGAATAGCAGAATGTCAAAATAACAGCTTACTGTTATTTAACAGAATCTCACATGCTGACTGTTAATTAACAGCTACGGTACAGGGCCGATTTAACATTGTGAGTGGTGGGGCTGCCAAAATAAGAGAACGCCCTTTATGCTAGATTAAATTGATAACGATATAAAAATGAAAATAATTATTTTGCTATGCTAATCAATCCATCAAAAGGAAGCATGTGAAAGATATATCATATTGAGTAACATTCCGATAGCACTTTATGATTGTCACTAAATGCATTCCCAGATTACAATAACTTACGTCATTAATTGTTTGTTTGCAATACAAATTATGTCATAGGCTTTTTTCGTATCGCCTCCTTCAGGTTATTAACTGTTGAAATCAGAAACATACATAAGTAGGTACTCATAGCAAGATAACGATTCAAGTCGTTTCACTTTTCAAATACAATGTGCAGATATCGTTCAACTATATAGTGAGTAAGGTAAGGAAGAGTCATGCTTGGTTATCAGAGAAATCGTTGCGACATTCCAAGAGAGTTATGTGAACCCTATATACATATATGGATGTGGGGTTTCTATAAAACGATATGGAAACTTCTTTTTTCAATAATTTTATGCCTTGAGAATTAGTTACATTTTATTCACACAAATATAGAGTTTTTGATATTTGTATATGGTATTATTTTTATACTGTTTGCATTTCATTTTAATTTCCGCATTAAGAAGAGAACTTTTATTAGTGTTTTCGTGTGTGTGTGTGTGTCTCTGTGGTGTGTTTTAAATAAATATAGGGAATTGCTTTAGTTTTTTTTTTGTTTGTGTACATGTGTGTGATATAATAGTATTAAATATTAAATATACATAATTCAGCTTGATCTTGAAGGGTTTTTTCTTGTTTTTTGCAATTGAAATTGTTAAATGATTTGGATTTGAAGTAAACATTTCATTCTTATATGAGTTTTGTCTTTTGTTGGTTGTTGTTGTTTTTTTTGTTTTGTTTTTTGATTATATCGCCTTTAGGTATTTTATAACATAGGAAAGCATTATTTAACTAGAAGTTAGGGTTTTATTAGTTTTGCATACATATATTGCCATTATCATATCATATTAATATTAAACTATTAACGGGTTTCACATGCGAAACTTTCGGAAAAAATGGTTTTCTTTATCATCATCATATTATCATTCAATTCTTCTCAATCATGCAACATCGTTATCATTATCATCAACATCATCATCGTCATTATCATTATGCTCCTCTCAATCATTAAATCATTCAATTTGTTAAGGCCCTGTCGCTCAGATACAAGTGGATGAGTCTGTGTAAACATTTATGTGAGTTTGTGTATACATATACATACATATATATTGCGTATGATCGATTTCAATTCAATTTACAATCTTATTGTTTCCTTTATATTTTGTTTTCCTGCATGCTAATACAATTTACTAGGCTATGATTAGTGCACAGGGTGGTTGAAGGAGGAAGGCGGGGTTGGATAGACTAAACATAAGAATTTTTCAAAATTATTTAAAAAATAATCATCATAATTTATTTGTTGTTGTTGGTTTTGTTTCTTTTTGCACATGAATAAATACAAATTACAGTTATATATATATATATACACATATATATATGCATGTATAAAAAATAAACGTATTTGTTATCAAAAAAAAAAATATATATATATAATATTAAATTGATATGCATATATATATGTATATACATATGTATATATATTTATTATATGAAGACGACGCACAAAAATAATCTACACTGAACTTTTACTACAATAAGACCAAAAAAAAAGAAAAATAATTGTTTATAATAATAATAGTAATAATAATAATAATAATGACATAAGCATAATCAGAATTTGTTTTTTCTTTTGTTTTTTTTCTTTTGATTCCTATTACAAAATAGTACATTTGTATATATATATATATACTCATCACTCTCCCCTCCTTCCATTTCCATCAATATTAGATTAGACCTAGGCATTCTTTTTATCAAGCACTGATATCTGATATCTATGATTACAGTGTGTGTGTGTGTGTATATATGTGTTTTTTATAGGCTACCTATATTTGTATATATATATATTATCTGATTCTGCTCATGAATTCTTTCTAATTTGGACATACAACAAACAGTATCAGCAAATAATTTCAATTGAATTTGTTTTACTTTCTCTTTTTTTGTTTTGTTTAATAAATAATACCGCACGATTCGTTGGCTCAACGTAATAAACTTAACTTACAAAACAACTGTGCATACTTGAGGGAAGGGAGGCGCGTGTAGGGCGGGGCGGGCAAACTAAACATTATGCTTATGAAAAGGGGAGGGGCGGCGGCTTCAAGGTTCTTGGGGTATGCATTTTCGACTGTCGGCTTTTGAATCTCTCTTTCTGTGTTTCTCTTGATGTTTTCATATTATTTCGTAGAGGGGAGGAGGCGGTCGGAGGTGATGGCGGCGGCGTTGGGGCGCTCATATCTTTGTGCCTCGCTTGAATCTCGCGTAAAGTTCTCTCTTGATATCCATCCGGGGTGGGGTGATGTTCTCTATCACCCATTTGTTTTTCCTAATATGATTTCTATATATGTATTTATAATTTTTAATTATATCCTTCGCTTGTGTATTGGTAATTCTCGCCGTTTTAAGTTATACTCAATTGTAATTATGCACTTTTAAACTTTTAAAGCGTTGTTTTATGTTTTTTTTTTTTTTGTAATTAAATTATGCATCATTCAGATCGCAAATCGAATTGAATCGAAAATTCCATTTTTTGATGCTTCACAAACATTCTTTGATATATAATTGCTTCGCAACGATCCTTAGAGCTCCGAGACGCCGGATATATGTATATGTATATATAAATGTTATATGTGTGTGTATGTGTTTATATCATATCCTATATCCATCTCGTTAGCTCTTATCTTTGTCTTAGTTCTTAACTAATTACATGCACTTTTGTTTTCTCTGCGGCCTCTTTTCATTTTTGTTTTTCCTGTTTATGTATGTATAGTATATATATATATATATATATACATATATAGTTGGGACTTTGTTTTTCATATGTGTACACATACATATATATAAACTTTTATGTTTTCCTGTTTTTCTTTTCGATTTTTGTTGTTTTGTAGTAGTAACCATAGTTTGTCTCCACATTCCTTATTCATGCTCCTATAAATAAATACTCCACACACATTTAGCTATATCAAGATTTAGATTTAGAAAACAATCATGTTTGGTTTCCTCTTCCAATTCACAGCAACGATATATCTATGGAGAGACAGAGACACAGACAGAGAAAGAGAACGAGAGAGAATGATTGACAGATCAGATTAGCGTAACATTGACAAAGATAGATTAATGGGAGGAGGGGTTGGCACCTTTATTCTCGTGACTATCAGCAGTGACTAGCGTGGTGGTTGCCGCTGTGCTCGTCAGCAAGCTGTTGTTATTGTTCAGGTGCAGATCTTGTTGTGACTCAATGCTCAGATCGATCAGCTGCGTGGCGGTCGGAGTCACTGTATCCTGCAGCAGGTTGATGTCACTGTGGGGGTGGGCAAATAGAGTTACATTTCGGTTTAGTAGTCCTCGACTTGGTAATATGCTAGTTTCAATTGCTCTTACTTTTTGTTATTCACATTCTCAATGTGGCCATTGCCATTGGCCACTGCTGGAGTGTTGGTGGTAAACTCCGCCAAGAGCTTGCCATTGCTCACCTGCTGCTGCTGCAGGTTCTTGGCATTTTCGTCGATGATCATTGTGGAGAAGCTATTGATCAGCGAGTTCTCTTTATCTACCACCGACTGCTCATACATGGCCTGGCTGTTGGGTGGCTCCGAGGCGGAGTCAGCTGTCACTGAAGGTGTAACTGCTGGAGTGCTGGGTGAACCACCAGTGGAGTTGTTGCTGCTGCCGCTGTTACTTTCGCTACTGCTGCTGGTGCTGCCACCTGTGGGATTGGCCTCTTTGGGACCTTCTGTCGCAGCTGCCTTGGAACTATCGTTGGATTCCTGAAAATTGAGCAAAGAAAATTTATCTAATCTGTTTTTTTGGGAGAACATTTAGGAGATTGTTACCTTGGAAGGAGTGGCTGCAGCCCCACCCTTGCGTGTACGGGACATGATAGCTTCTACGCGTTTACGCCGCTCTTCCCGTTCCTTCTCCTCACGCTTGAGACGTTCAGCTACCTCCACACGCTGCTTCTCGGCTTCCTCTTTGGCCTTCTTTTCAGCCTCCTCACGCTCTACTCTCTGCCGTTCCTCTTCTTCGCGTTTCTGTTGTTCCTCCGCTTCCCTCTGTTGAGCTTCCTGTGTGTGTGTGTGGAGAATGCAAAAATCAGAATTTGTTCATTCTGAAGACTTTTCCGTTTACTTACCTCGATGGCCTTGCGTAAACGTTCCTCCTCGCCACGTCGCTGTTCTTCAGCCAGGCGTGTTGACTCCTCTTCGAATAGACGCTGTCGTTCGGCCTCTTCTTCTTGGGCTTTCAGTTCGGCCAGACGTTCGGCCTCGAGTCGTTGGCGCTCCAATTCCGCCTGTCGTTCGGCCTCCTCGCGGGCCAGGCGTCGTCTCTCGGCCAAGGCGGCCTTTGCCTCCTCCTCGGTCGTGATTTTTTTGGCTATCATTGATGCCGTCATCAGATCGTTGCCATCAGGACCAGCATTGGGTGCAGGCGGCGTGAGCTCACGCACTTCAGAGTTTTCCTTGCTGCGCGATGGCTTCTTGGGAGCCGTTTGCTCTTGAGGCGGCTGTGGTTTGGGGGCTGCCAGCTCCTCTTTCTCAGTGCCCTCATCTGCTTTCTCCTCCACATTGGCGGTGACTGCGGAAACAGCAGCAGCTGGTATCGGGTCAGTGGCTATCGGTTCGACAGCCTGCGCCACCTGCTGAGCTACTTCTTCAGTTTTTACCGAATTCAGAGCCTCTTTTTCTGCCTTGCTAACAGCCGTAATAGGAGCTTTAACTGCTGCAACTGTTACATCCGCTGAATTATCTACAGGAATCTCGTCAGCAGCTAACACCTTTTCCACACCATTTTGATCAGGAACATAAGGAGCTGTTTCTGATGCTGGAGCTGGAGCTGACGCTAGAGCTGGTGGTGTCAGAGTGCTGCTAGTTGTGGCTGTTGTGGTAGTGGTGATTGTTGTGGTATTGGTGCTGCTAATGCTGCTATTGCTATTGGTGACAATCATGGATCTGGTCATTGCAGAGGTATCCTTGGTTTTTGACTCCTTGGCATGCCTGCTAATGCGCTCCGAGCTGGCTGTACGATTCGGAAGAGCTTTTGAAGCAGATGCAGCCTTCGGCACCATTGGAGAATCCTACAGGAAAGAAGAGAAAAATTAGAGACGAGCCTGACATAGTCTTAGGAGCAACTTACCCGCTTTGAGGGCGTCTTCTTTTCGGCGCTGCTCAAACGTGATGAGCTAGAGGTCACAATTAAGGAGGTGGACATTAGGTTTGCAGTTCGTTTGGGGGTCGTTTGTGCAGATGGCGAAGCGGCTGTTGTTTTCACCGGCGGCTTCTGATCCTTCTTTAGTTTGTTTATCTCTGCAAAAACACACAAACAATAATGTGAGTACAGAAAATATCTCAATTTAAGGATGCTCACCTTCAAGGGACATACCAGTGCCGGCAATACTTGCTGGTCTGGGTTTACGTGGCGCTGTTGCCGGTCGTCTGGGCACTAATCCTGATGTGGACATTGTTGTGGAGGTGGACATGGCGCTGCCGGGCCTTGAGTTATTGAAATGTCCGCCTGGTGTGGCATTGCCCGATCGCGAGCCTAACAATAACAAAGATTCATATTATCAATTCGAATGATGGGAAAGACAATTATTTTTCCATTTGTTGGATTTAGAGGAGGGAATTGTATTTTTTTTTTTTTAACATAAAAGCGCATGTGAATTGTGGCCGTCACCAGAGTTTTCCATAACGAATAAAGACATAAGACCAAAGATAAACACAAAACAAAGTACAGGACAAAAACCAAAAGCCTAAATTAATATACTCTAAAGTTAGCCATAAACCATAGAAAAGAGAACAAACACATAGATAGCGGGCAACATATATTCAAGGGGAATAAGGACATCAAACTTTATACCATAGACAAATAAGGATAAGTGCGTTTGATATATGTGTATATAATGCCCCGCTGTTTCTGTGTGCGTGTGTGAGTATTTGGGTTGGGTGTTTGGTGTGTTGTTGTGGGTTGTTTTGCAATGTGGAAAAAACCAAAATTAAAAATAAACCATCCATGATTAATTGAAAAACGAACAAAAAAAGATAACTATGCCAAAGAAAATGTTCCGCTTCCACTGTGTGATGTTGATGATGATGATGATTATGATGAAAATCATACATAAGAAACGAACGAACGAACGACAGAGATCAATGGCGGTAGAAAAACTCAGCATACAATATGGACAATCGATCAATAGTTCTTCAATCCTTATATCCATTCAAAATGGATCTCGAGAGATGATTTGTAGAAACGAAGAGCTCACTCTTTTGCGCGTGAATCGATGGGTTGCCGAAGTCCTCGAACAACAAATTTGAATGCTTAAGAACCGAGTTACTCTCTTGGAGCAGTTTAATGCAACTCTCATCTTGCAAGGCCCAGCTCTAGGGTAAAGTAAGTATTTTGAAATCTTCTTGCTTCAGGCGATGCAGTTAGAGGTAATTTTTTTATATACACAGATCGGACATCTTAGATCCACAATTGATTTGTAGATACATAATCTCAATAACAAATTGTTGCTCATATGGAGAACATGAAAGTAGAAATCTAAAATCGGTCGTTCATTGTATGTCTTCTGATGTTAATGTTTGGTAGCACTATATATGTATGTGTGAGTAACTATAGGCATGTGTGTGTGTGTGTGTGTGTTGGTATGTTTGTGTTTGTCTGTGGGGGAAGAGGTGTGGTTTTCGAGTTAGCCAATTAAGTGTGCAATGTTCTTTTTTGGTTTTGGTGGTTACTCTAATCGGATTGGTGTTGGTGGTGAAGGGGAATTGGTTAGGTTATAGAGGTTTATAACCATAGGAACTACAAACAAAATTATTGTCATGGATTTTGAATTGATTTGAATGGTTTACAGTGACTACAACTAGCCGCGATTAGGAGGATAGAAGTTCGATTATGGTGTGTTGTTTGTATTATGAAGTGGGTGGTTGGTAGCTTTTGAATTGTTTGTTTGTTTGTTTGATTGTTTGTTTTCTCACACACCTGCATTCACTAACAAACTAGAAGAGTTCATGAGCAACAATGAGTTTGGATCGAGATCGAGATAACGATAGGGGTTAGTAGTAGAAGTCGCATATTGTTGCTGGCCGCCACGCCTAGTCGCGTTCGAGTAGAAGGATGCGGAAGATGAGGCAAATGATGATTGAAGATATTTTTTAGTTGCGGCAGTTTGTAAGCCAAGATTGGATTGGCGTTGTGGTTGGTTGTGGTTGTGGTGGTGGTGGTGGTTGTTGTGGTATTGGTATTGGTGGTTGTAAATTGTTGGTGTAGTGCCATATGTTGACCACGAAGAACTAATCTGTGTCATGCTCTTACTGGAGTCACGTTGCCCAGTACTGCCCAATGGCCGGAAACTGGTCGAAATGCCGCCGCCCAATGAATATTTTCCACGCTCCCGATGTGTGGTGCCCGCTAAATGGGTCATGCTGCGCGACATGTTACCAGTGGCACTGTTTGTTCCACTGCCACCAGCACTGCCCGCCCGCTTGGAGCGTGAACCGGCGGCATTTCGCCGACCGACACCGCCGCCCAGCGAGGACGTCTCGTCCAGCATCTCCAGTTCACGTTCACGTCGCTCCCGTTCCAGAATGGCACGAACATGCTCGCCATTGCGTCGTATTGGCTGGGCCAGTTGATCCAGTCGATTCATCGAGTAGGCACGTCCTGTGGTGGTGATTCACGTTAGTGATAAGTGAAAAAGTGGTTCATGAATCAGAAACAGTTTTGTTTTTGGTTTTGAGGGTTTTTTTTTTTTTGGTTTTGGTAGCTTCGTTTGCATTGTTTTGCAGAGGAGATCCTTATTTAGCTAATTATTTTTATACAGAAGACGGCACAATAAAAAAAAAAAAACAAATGGGGAGGACAGAAAGTGTGTGGTTTAGGCTACAGAATGCGTGAGATTGAGATCGAGAAAGTGTATGTGTGTGTGTGGGTGGTTGTGTTGTTGTTGTTGTTTGGTGTGTAGGTGGTAGTGGGTGCTTACACAAAAATAGTGCTAGGTAGTAGGTAACATGGTTTCCTTACTCTCTGCCTAAGCATTTTCTCATAAAAACAATATAATATAATAAATGCACAAATTAACAAAAGAAAAGAGCAAAAAGTAAGGGGTATTTGGTTTTTTTTTTTTTTCTTTAAAGGGGTAGGCGGGGGGTGGGCAACTCTAGGGCACTCGGGAGGACTTGGCACCTACAAAATGGGCTAACCGAATGATAAGGCAATGGAGATTGATTGATTGATGATTGATTGTGATGGCAGTACAATGAGATCTTAGATGATAGCTGTAACTAAATTGTTTTTTTTTTGTTTTGTTTTAAGTTTCAATGGGGGTCGCATTCTTACCTGGGGTTCTGGCTGGCGTGGTGCTCAATGAGCTGCGCGAACCATAATGCCCGTCTCGGGGGCTGGGTATTGTTGGCATAAGGTCCGTTTTCCTGCGGTAAACGCTTCGGAACACGATGGGTGATGTGTCAACGATATCTTCTGCAATATTGGTTCGAGTGGTTTTTGGAATTTGGATTTTTATCTTTCTTTCTTTTCTTAAATCTTTGATAACAGGCGTAATAACAAATCGTTAAGAGAGAGAGAGAGAGAGAGCAAATTGAACTCCAAAAAAAAACAACTATTTTAACTTATTCACTAAGAGCAAAAAATAAACCAAAAGCAAAACCAAAAAAAATTAAAAAAAAAAATAGCTTCAAGGATATTTACACATTACACAGGCCGACATTTTTGAAGTCATGAAAGAGTGTTTAGGGTTCAATGGGTCTCTTATAGTAATTTGAGCGTGCTGTCATTATTCAAATTGACCTCATTTGCAATACTTTATAGTATAATATAAACAAATTATTATCATAAAACATTATTATTTGAACCTATAAATATATTAGGTATGATTTAAAAGCAATTTACAAAATATCAAGGAGGCGTTTTCTCATTATAATGCATAATATCCTACACTTTGGATATGGTTCCAAAATGAGTCAAATTTGAGCCAAAAAGTATTTCATAGGGATTAGGGATTCGAAGAATTTGAATCTTTTTAATTTTAAAGAATTATTGGAATCTGGATGTGATGGACAGAATTAGCGTACCCGAATTAGTTAGGAAGACCTCTTAAGTTAAAGTGACCAAAAATCATGTCGGCCTGTGTTATCTGAAGGTTTCACAATAAGATGGATGCAAATTTATTCAGAATTGGAATTCGTAGAGGAAGTATAAATTATATTAACTATATGGAGCTCCTATATCATTTTGTATATACATATTATAAGTCGCAGACCGAGATTGAGAGAGATTTTCGCCTGGAACTGGCATTTCGGAGTTATTATAAAACTTTACTCCTTGTAAACATAAATTCAAAGATATAGAATCTCTAGTCCCTTTTGTAGGACTTCAGTTTATATCCATCTTATAACCTAAGTTTGATGTGTAAAAATCTTGTCAAGTAACAACCATGCCAAGGGAAAAAGAAAACAAGCTACTTTAAAAAAAAATAAAAAATTCACAAGAAAATAAGCGAATAGCCTTTTCTGAGAGATTTTCTGCGCTGCTGCTGTTCAAGGTTAGAAAGTCTCAACAGCAAAACGCGACAGGGAGAGAGAAAGAGAGAGAGAGAGAGCGAGCGAGAAAGATTGAGCCAGGCACAATATTAGGAGCTACACAACTTGTGGGGGAGCAGGGGTCGACGGAGTTTATATATCATGCAAAAAACTTGGAAAAACATGCTGAAGGAGACTGTTAGTTGACAAAAAAGATTAGCATCAAAGGGAGACAGGGGGGCGGGGCAGGTTAACAGATTGAACAGGCATTTATGGTAGTAGTAGGTGAGGAATTTTAGGGTAAACAACAAAATATGGTAAGATTATTACTAAAAACAGGAACATAATAATTATAATATTATTGGATTTGGTAATGAAGATTTAAAAGAAGTTGACTAGAAGAAGTAGAAGAAGAAGACAGAACCCTCACCCTTACGATACGAGTTATGATTGCTGTTGTTGTTGTTGTTGTAGTGGTGTTGGCTTGCAGCATTTGTTGTTGTTGTTGTTATTGGAGTACTATTATTATTATTATTTTGTCTGTGCGCGGTTGTTGTAATATGTTTTGAATTTGAATTGGGTGGAGCTGGCCCATCAATATTTATCTCACTGCTCGCTATTGATAACGAATACCGCTTTGGCGGCTCATCATTGGAATAGCCCCAATTGAATACCTCATACATGGACGAAGATTTGCGTCGATGATCTGTGTGTGTATATGTGGTTGAGTGTGTATGTGTGTGTATGTGTGTGTGTGTGTTTGAGTGAGTTTCGGTTTGCAAATTGAGTGTATTAACAATTTGTCATCAATATATATATATTTATTTATATATATTTATGTATATTTAAGGGATAGATAGAGAGAAAGAAAATTGGTGGGATATTACAGAGGTGTGATTACAGCTTGCTTTGTTTTCTATATTTGTTTGTTTGTGTGTGTGTGTGTGTGTGTAAATTGGGTGTCTGTGTGTGTATGTGTGCAAAATCATATATTATACTAACAATAAGTATTCAAAATTGTACTAGAACAAAATCTATTTTGTGCCGCATATTATACATATATAAGGATATATATGTGTATATGTAAAAGGAGAGAGATACAGAGAGAGAATTAGGGTACATTGATTAAGATATAACAGGATATATCATTGGATCATAGGAAAGTGGTTAAGGGGTAGAGGAGGTTGGTCGGGCGGTCACACATTTAACAAAATAGAAAACAACTGAGATACAAACGATAACTGCAAAATAAAATATATTAAGATTACGTGGTGTGGTGGTGTCATTTTCGTGTGTTTGTGTGTGTTTGTCGTATGTTGGTATTGGTATTGGTGTGTGTCGTGTGTGTGTGTGTGTGGGGGTTCAAGTTGCGTTCAAGTTGAGTTTCAAGTCTCGTTTGTTCGACATTTCCCATTGACTCACCATCATGTCTGTCCGTGGATGATGAAGCACGCTTCTTTGCACCACTATCGGCAAGTTCACGCTCTGAACTTCGACGTGAGAGCGAGGCGCCCGCTGCAACATTCGATATTGATGTTGATCTAGAAACAATAATAATCAACCAATCAATAATTAGATAATGACAATTAATCAATCCATAGATAAGGGAATGCATCGACGGGCGACATTGACTCTCAAATTTATTGAACCGATTTAAACTCTGTTGTTTCAACATTCTATTCGTCTATTGAGGTGGGGGAGGGGCAAAAGCCTTCTCTTTACTATTAGTTACCTGGGCACAAGTTTAACGAACCGAAAGACTTTCTATTCGGTGCTAACGATTTTTCATACTTCGCTCAGTGGAAAAAAAAAAAACACCGGCAATATCTAACAAGCATTTGGCACTTTTATTGGACTTGGCAACATTTACTTGTGGGCGCGGTGATAAACGATTTAGAAAACACCGGAATGAAGGCCAAAACGTAATCTAGTACCAATAAATGCATTTTGCTTGAATAGAGTGTTCTTTTGGACAGTTTCTGCATTGAGTGCATTCCCTTCTCTATGGATCGTAATTACAAATTTTACCTTCTCTGGCCCCAAAAGGCACTGGGCGATACCAAACCATAATCCGCAGGCACATCCAGTAAACGTGGCGTTGATGAACCGAAAGCAAACACTATAGAGTTTCTATCCCTTTTCTTTGTCTCTATTCGCGATTCTCGTTCCTGCTTACATATATAGATAGATAGAGAGATAACATATTTAATTGTGCTTTTTTTTTTTGTTTGTTTGTTTGTGTTTTGTTTTATTTGCCCACAACAACAGCAACAACAAGTTCTTACCAGATTCTTTTTCAGTATATATTCGCGTCGCTCTTTCTCGGCCTCAATTATGGCTTTTTTCCGCTCCTCCACCTGATGACGCTTCTCTGTGTCACGGACCCGTATCTCCTCGATGCGACGTCGTCGTTCCTCTTCCTTTTGTTCGCGATACCTTTGAGCTGCCTCGGCCTGAGCACGCAGCTCTTCAATTTTCCTTTGTCTCTCCTCATTTTGTCGGTCTCGTGCATATTTTAGTTTCTCCTCTCGATCTTTGGACACTGGAAAATGATTTAGAATAAATCGCCGGGATAGCGAAAAAGAGAATTAGTCGTCATATTGATTTGCCCAAAAAAAAAAAAAAAAAAAAAGTGATAATTCCTTTTGCATATTTCGCTGTTTTGGGCTACCTGTAGCCAAAAATCAATAAAAAATAAAAGCAAAAACAGCAACAACAAAACAAGTTTCATTTCTCTTTTCGTTTCGGTGTTGTTGTTGTTTTGTTTTTTTATTTTTTTTTTATTTTGGCATTTGCCGGCAAGTTATTTACAACGCGCTGACGTCATCATCAGACCGACCGACCGACCAGCCGTCCGTACACTAACTATGTGGGTCAATTGACAAAACAGAGAGCGACCGCCGACCCAGAGCCGCCCCCGCCCGTTTAACCCCTTCACAACTCGCAGAGAGTGTGCAAAAAAAAAATGGAAAAAAAAAAGAAAATGTAAGCACACATTAGTGTGAGTGTGTGTGTGTTTTTTTTTTCATTGAAATGACATTGGACTCGCAAATATGCAAAAGGAAAACGAAAGAAAAGATAATAAACATTGTTAACTTTTTTTTTTTTTGTTGATAGCAAACCAAACTAGTAATCGAACGAATGAAAACACTTGCGGGCGGACGTTATCGTTGGGATTGGAGTTTTTCGGAATTGGAATTTCATGACGCAATTAACATTTAGTGAAAATGCAATTCAAAGTTGGAGTTTGCGGGGTCAGATTTTAATGTACGATGATTCATTTGATTCAAGGTGCAAAATATCAAGCTCTCGAATAACAACTCGGAAATCCTCAAACACAGACACAAAATCTGTAGCCAAAAGTGATTGACGACCTTGTAGAACATTTTCAAGTCATACGGTTAACAACAATTGGATGGACAGACAAACGGACATTCTCTTTACAAAGTGAATAGTGAATAGGCATAACTATCCTTCCTTTCTTTATACACTACCGATAAGTTAAGTTTTATATTTAGATTTGTGAGGCGACACATTGTTTTGTGTTTATTTTTAGAAACTACGACATACATCTTAAGAACTGTCAACTATTAAGATAAGAGATAAGAGAGACCCATGTAACCCTTTAAGCCATGTTATAGATAGTTTCAAAATTCAGTCTGCTGACAACAGACAAATCGGGTCTTTGTGCTCTTAGAGTTGTAACAAAGTCATCAATTGTAGCAATGAAAAATCAATCGAGACCATGGCAAGGTCGTTAAGCTGGAGTCTAGGCCTCTTCCTCAGTATAAACGGTTAGTAAGTTTAGTGAGATCATGCTCTGGGGCGGGGCAATATAGTTGGAATATACATATGTATGTAAGTACATATATTGAAGGTGGAAGGAATGTGAACTACCTTGAGAGTCATCTTCGACAGGGCGAGTGTCGCCGCCCACCTGAGCAAACCAATGCAGAGTTGTGCCGGCTGATGCGAATGCGTGGGCTAGTTCAGAATGAATATTTACACACAAACACATACACACACATTGGATATATGTATATGTGTGTGTAGATGGTTAGAGTTATATTTACATATGGTCGAACTTTATGTAACAAGTGGAGACCGACCAACATTAAAAGTATATTATTGTAAGCTTACCTTTTCGTTCGGCGCTCCCCTCTCGGCTTTCGGGTCTCTTTTGGGGTGTGTTTTCCACTGCAAAGCAAAATTCAGAAATTAGTCAAAAAAGGAATGAGTTGAATTAGTTTTTTTCAGTTTTTAAGTTTTCATAGAACTTTTCCCTCCCACTCCCTAACACCCATTCCTAACAATAGTTGGCTCTTTTCACTCAATCACAGAATCGTATCGAATGGGAAAATCAATGGGCTTCTGTTTTGCACTTGTAGCCAGAAGAAGAAAACACGCATTTGTCTTTGGAGGAGGCAAGGAGAGCGGAGGGTAATGCTAAAGTAGGCAGCCAGAATGAGGAGGAGGAGGCGGGGATGGTTATGGCTGGGGGGACACACACATACACAAACAAAACTTTCAGCTGCACGATGACGAAGCAGCAGCGAGACAGCAGCAACGGAAAATAATGTTTTCCTCTGGAAACATGAACTTATTTATAAACTCAAACTCCGGTTGACTTTTTCTTCCTCTTCTTCTTCTTTTTTTTTTTTTTTTGTCTGTTGGTGGGGGTGGGGGATAGAAAACGAAAACATTATGCACATAGGCTATAAAGAACACACGGTAGACAGCAGCATTTGCCACCCATATGAGAGAAGGCTTCTTTTAAATTTTTTTCGTTTTTTTTTTCTTCACTTCGTTTGCTTTGTGCGTGTGTGTGTGAGGTGAGTGAGTGTGTGTGTGCTGCGCAATCAGTAGAGTCTGACAGACAAATTTTTGGCACCTTCAGAAGACATTGCTCCGGATAGTTGTTTGTATTCTTCCACTTGAGTTAGATGGTCAAACTTTTAAGTTTCGTTTTGTTATATGGTAGACAATATTTAATGCCTACCTCCTGGATTAGTCGAATAATTTTCGTGCTGGCCCCCAAGACTCGCCATGTTCACTTTACTGCAAAAACTAAACGTTAGAGATGACAGTGCATGTAGTGCGATATTTATCGATTAGTGGTGATAATTATCGACCCGGAAAGTATCGAGTCGGTTTATCGATAAATGTTTTTATTTTTATTTAAAAAAAAATTAATTACTAATTAAGAATTAGTTAGCCTCGGCCACTTGGCAGAGGCGGGCCAGCAAACCAGTAAGCTGTAGAAGCGAATTGTTACCATCGACGATTTTCATGTGTGTTATGCCGATCTCGCGTATAAAGTTTAACTTCATCTGTTCGTCGATATTCAAGCGTTTACAGACACGAAAAATATTGCCAATTATATCCTCTGGAGCGTAGCCCAGTTTCCATAGTTTGGCCAGAATTTTATAAGCCTTGTGTATGTCATTGCCGGCACAATGATGCAGCATGTCCTGGAGCAGCATGGGATGCGGTTCATCGCAGACTTTGAAAACATTTGGACCCGTAATATCACCAAATCCCTGAGCAGTCGATTGAAGATTGTTTAATGCCTGTCGCATATCACCCTGTGCCGTAAATACAATGGCCTCCAGGCCATCCTCCTCATACTTGAGATTCTCCAGCTGGCTGACCTCAATCAGCTTGGCCATCACCTGTGAGTCGGAGAGCTTTGTGAAACGGAGCATGGCGCAGCGAGATTGTATAGGCTCGATTATCTTTTCACTGGTATTACAGGCCAGGGCAAACCGTGTGGTATTACTGTAGATTTCCATGGTACGGCGCAAAGCCTGTTGAGCGCCCTCCGTCATGCTGTCCGCCTCATCCAGAATGACGATCTTATGCCGACCCTTGGGTAGGGTAACTTTTTGTTGGGCAAACATTTTGATCTTGTTGCGTACGACATCAATGCCACGCTCGTTGGAGGCATTTAACTCCAAGACCGCCTCCTTGTAGCTATCGCCCAATAAAATGCGTGCCAGACACTGGATGGTAGTGGTTTTGCCCACACCAGGCGGACCCTAAAGATATTTTCATTCATATAAATATTACAAGAATTATATCAAAAAAAGCTTGTCTCACTTACCGCTATGATAATGTTTGGAGCATTTCCTTGAGTCGCAAACACTGAAAGACGCGCCACGGTATCTTCATTGCCGACAATTTCGTCGAATTTCACAGGTCTGTACTTTTCAATCCATGGCAGACTGTTATTGTGCCGCTTATCAACAATAACAACTTCAGGTTCCTCTGGCATTTTTGTTTGTTTGAGTTCGGGTATTTTTATATTTAGAATTTGTTTATATCAACTTTTGCATGCTTTGCACACAATATTGGATTAGGCGGGAAAATAAGTGTTGCCAGATATTTAACATGGTCTGCGCTCAATTTGAGTTAACAGTTCGCGAAAATGACGCTGTTAACACTTAACAGAGCTCCCAAACGATGCTTTTAAATTTAACAGAGATGCTTTCAGTGTGACCATTTTTTTGTATCGTCTTCACTGTGACGAACGAGTTCAACAATGTAAATTAAGTATACGTATTCGTACACTACATAAGTTATTTGAATATTATATTATTGTACAAAACAACGGAAGTACTACAACGCGAACTCATCAATAATTATTGCAAAATGCAAATGCAAACATACAAACTGGTCGTCGTTGGCGGCGGCGGCGTTGGAAAATCAGCCATAACGATACAATTCATACAGGTAACATTTCCACACATCGGAGAGGAAAAAAAAGTATTCTAATACTTTTACCCCAAGAAAATATATTAACAAATATAAATGGTGACGTCGTCGTCTTCAAACGGATTTGTGTGTGCGCATAATATGCGGAATGGCGGCAGCGGGGGCGTGGTCATGCGACAAGTGGGCAGCAGGCGACCCTTGTTTTGGTAAAAGCAACAAGCTTCTTTTGGCCATGCCAGAGCTACAAAAATATTTTCAAGTCGAGATCATCGGGAGCCACACCCCCTTGCCCCCACCACCACCACCACAATTCCACAAAAAAAGCAGCGAAAAGAAGAAGAGTCGAGCCCTGCCCCAAAAAAGAGGTGACCCGAACCGCGGCGGGTTATGAAAAGAGGGGCAGACTAGCAGGCACGCAGGAAGGGATTGGGAGTTGCTTGATGTTGTGATTGAAGTTGAGCGCTGCTTTTGGGTGTGCCCGTCAGCGTCAGTTTTATGTGCAGGGTGGCGAGTGGAGGGGCCAGCAGTGGCGGCGGTCGGTTGGCCATGCCTGGCATGGTCATGACCATGGTCGCGTTTTGTCCATTCGTCCCAAGTATAACCATCTCTCACTACGATGTGGCAATGCGCGCCCGTCCGTTTCTCATTTATTTATAGTTATTTGCGTCATCTCCCCATCTCAGTGTTGTCCGTCTGTCCGCCCGTCCGTCCGTCTGCCTGTCTCTATGTACATACATGCATGCACACACACACACACACACACTTACTCAATCGCTAGTTCACACACACATGGGCAAAGATTTTCTTGTTATTGTGGATTTAGATGATAAAAAGTGGCGTCTCTCTGCGGGTAAACAAATCAAAATAGAAGCCAACCCACTTGGCATTTATTGTGGCATCTTCTAATCTAATTTATATATAATGTACATATATCTGATATCTTTCATCTGATCCACCCTGCAGAGCTACTTCGTCACAGATTACGATCCAACCATCGAGGATTCATATACCAAACAATGTGTCATAGACGATGTGCCAGCCAAATTGGACAGTAAGTTGTATTCATTTGAAAGTTTTTCGAAAAACAAGGCGAGGCCAATCTCTAAAAACGAAACGTGCTATAGCTTAACTTTATCTATACACATTGTCCATCCTTATGTTTACTTGATACTTTATCATGAAATTCTTTGTGAAACAGAAAATTTGTGTTAAACAAACTTTTTCTAAACAATAACTTTACCAAAGGGCCGAATCTTGAACTCTTTGAGCAAAGTTAACGATTGATAGTTAAGTTTAGAACACGTTTCTAAGGCTTTTGCTATTCGGAAACCATAAAACTGACAATTTTCTTTCGTTTTGTCTTTCAGTTTTGGACACTGCTGGCCAAGAGGAGTTCAGCGCCATGCGGGAGCAGTATATGCGTTCAGGTGAAGGATTTCTGCTTGTCTTCTCGCTAAACGATCATTCCAGCTTCGACGAGATACCAAAGTTTCAACGTCAGATATTGCGGGTGAAGGATCGCGATGAGTTCCCCATGATGATGGTGGGCAATAAATGCGATTTGGAGCATCAGCGACAAGTATCACTGGAAGAGGCCCAAAATACAAGCAGAAATCTAATGATACCCTACATTGAATGCAGTGCCAAGCTGCGTGTCAATGTCGATCAGGCCTTTCATGAGTTAGTGCGCATCGTGCGTAAATTTCAAATAGCTGAGCGTCCCTTTATCGAGGAGAGCTACAAGAAGAAGGGCAAAAAGAAGTGTTGCCTGATGTAGGGCATGTCTACTTATTGCCCCTGTGCCCAACAGCAGCAATCAACCATCGGATGCCAGCAACGCCAGCAACAACAACCAACACCAATAACAATATCAATAACCATTTAACTTTAACCATTAACCATAAACCATAAACCAGTGAAGTGAATCTCGAAAAGATGAAAACACCAAATTGACTGCGCATTGACTGAGCTATGAAATTCCATTGATAAGGGAATAAACTTACCGCACCAGACGCTGCAGCTACTAGTAGACCAGTAAAAGTAATCAGTCCCCCGTAGTCCGTAACCCGTCTATTCGTAAACCCAAATGAAGTGCATTTCTTATCTGCCCAGTATCCAACGGCATCCAACGAAGCCATCGAATATGCTTTGACCCTTAATTGAGTAGCTAACAAAAACAATATATATCTAGACATAAACACAAAAACAAACACACTGAAACACTAAAAACATATATACATATACAGGTATATAAATATTTTTTATAATATTTGTTCATAACCACGACAACAATAACTCTGCAATCAAATTAGGGAGAATTTCTTGTTTGTGTATTTTTTTTTTTAACTTTTGTATATGTATGTATGTATGTGTTCTTTATTATTTTTTTTTTGTGTAAATCAATTAATTGATTTATTTCTTTTTTTTTTTAATTATTGCAATAACTGAGCCAAAAGATTGTCTCATTCGTTGGATCGTTTGTTTCGATTAAGCCAAAAGTAATGTGTTATTGTAATTTGTATTGTTATTTACTAATATATACAAGGTATTTGCATATGCGGATACAAATTTGATTATATATATTTATATATATATATATAAACATATATGCTTATAATCCAATTTTGTTATAACAAATTGAGTGCCTCAAAAACGAATGCTATATCTATATAATTTCGAAACGAAAATAAAACGAAACGATTTAAGCAAACAAACAAACAAAACAACAACAAGAAGAAGAAAACAAAAGCGCACAACGCAATAATATTTATATTAATATTTAATAATAATAATAATAATAATAATAGTAATAATAATAATAATAATCATAAAATTCGAATTCAGTCAAGATTGTCTTAACTAGATTCTAGATTTTGTATGTGTGTGTATTTTATCATTATTATTATTGTTATTATTATCATTATATTTTTTGTATTCGTATTTGTATTTTTTATACGCAAAAACAAAAAAAAAAACAAAACAAAAAACCACAAAAAAAAAACAACAAACAAACAAAATTGTATTCTCGTTTAACTCTTATACACTGCTTAATTTAACGAACTTATTTAATTATTAATATGTATGTACATAACCATATGTATGCTATATACATATGTATGTGTGGATATACAGATTTTCATCTATATATACCATATGTGTGTCTTATACATATGTGTAGTGTATATATTAAATATTAAATATATATGCGCAATTCTAATAAATACCAGAAAACAAATCACAAATGCTTCCAAACTGCTGACCAATCTGTCTTTCAATGACCCAAAAAAAAAAAAAAACAAAGTCTTGAGTCTCTGGGCATAGGAAATCTAAAAATAATTATTGAAACGAAACCCTTCAAGTGTGTGTGGGCAGTGAAATTAATTAACAATTGCAAGGACTATAAAACTCGAGATGTTCCTTAGGAGAACTATCAGTAGCCAACATGAATACCAAAAGTCAAGTCATCATTGGAGCAGTGCTCGTTGTCCTCCTGGCCGCCTCTGTGGAATGTCAAGTGAGTATTTTTAAGTTTGATGTGTGTTTTAAGATCAAATTTGCTCATCGTAACTCCCTCTCTCTCTCTCTCTCACTCCAATTATAGTTGACATTTTCACCCGACTGGGGTAAACGTTCGGTTGGTGGCTCCAATTCCGGTGCTGGAGCCTTTTTTGAACCCTCTCAGGGCAATTGCAAGACATCAAATGAAATGCTTTTGGAAATCTTTCGTTTTGTTCAATCGCAGGCTCAACTTTTTCTCGATTGCAAGCATCGGGAATAGAGAGGATGGCATTAAATCGGGATTAGACTGCTAATACGCGCACACCAACCCATAATTTATAAACTTTATATATAAACATTTATATATCTCGCTCTATATATGCATGTAGATATATAAATTCATTCAATGTCTATATAAACACACACACACGTAATCGAGGTAGTCGTAGTCGGCATTTAGATTTAGCGGAATTTTTGATGAGAGTTCAAATAAATAAGAGCATCTAAAACATAGTTAAACCTTGGTGTTCACCAATTCAGAGGTACTTCACCCTCTCCAAGTTCATGGGATGCGTCATGATTTGGCATGGAGTTTTTCTCCATTTTATTTCATTTAAATTGTTTTAATTTGGAAAATTGCCATAATTAATCCACTCAACCCATCAATTGAATACCTTTTCATATGGCGTTTCATTTAAGTCGAGACGACGAGACTGACGAGAGTCAGTGGCTCATTTATTCAGTTCACATAGAGTTGTTACCACCACCAGCATGAATATCAAAATGTCTTGCTATATATTTAATCAAATACTAAAGTTCATTTCAATTTTGTGGCTAATTCTGATGCTGATGAATTCCTCTTCCATATCGATGAAATGTAAGTGTTTTGCTACACATATGTATATTCAGATAATGCCATGAGATAAGGATCGTGTCTGTGCTTCTTTTTTTTTTTTATTTTTGAGGCTTGTGTTAATTGAATATTCGCTGGGTGTCATTCGAATTAATGTTGGTTAGATAAACAAGAACATAGTGTTAACACAACTAAAATGATCGTTCAGGTTGGACATTATCGGATGACAAGCACCAGTGGCCCAGTTATTTTAATTTGACAAGAATTAACGATGCATTTCAGTGCTGGAACAAAGTGAAATACGGTTTGGCTATCAAACTGCGGAAATTGCTTAATTCAACAGGGTTTTGTGAAAGAAAACCATCAAGACCCGCTCTAGGAAATGAATTTCATAAGCAAAAGATGGTTTATCTGATTCTCTATATTGAGAAAGATATTTCGAAATCATTTTATTGACTAATTTTTGCAACTTGGTCCATTTTTTCCACTCCTTTCATTGCTATGTCAGAATTGACAACATTTTCTATTTCGAGTGTTTTTTTATTTGGGCTTTCATTCGCCCTCATTTGTTGTGGAACCGCCCCTGGTGATGGAACAATCTATTTGGTCTGCATATATGTAGATAATAATTTTGCTCCACAAAAGCAAATAAATAATTAAATAAATCATTCACACATTATGTTTGGGTCCAGTTGGTTGAGCATTTTGGACAGTTGTCAACTTCTTGTCCAGTTGCACGGATCACTCTGACTCGCTCTCCGATATGCTGTTGGAAGAGTTTTGCATTAAGGTCTACTTTTGGCCATTCCTATCGTATTTGGCGAGCATCAAGGGACTGTGTCCGCTGTATCCAACAGGTTATCTGCCCGTATATCCATTGCCGCCACCAAATGGTCCACTAACTCCACCTCCTCCACCTCCATTTTCGTCATTGCCGCCACTGCCGTTGCCTGTGCCGCCTGTTGGACCGCCCTATATGCCACCTTCGACATCTGTAGTGATACCGACATTCCAGCCAACACCACCGTTTCCACAGACATCGGCAACGCCGCCGTTTACCCCACCACTGACTTCGGTGACTCCACCGTTTCCACCGCCGACGACCATTACGACAACAACGACCTCGTCAAGCAGCACCAGCACCACCATTGGCACCACTCTGCCCTTGCCGACGTGCCCGAGTCAGCCGTTGGTCTGTCTGCCAGGAGGCATGCGTCCGTTGCCCAATTGCCCTTGCATAGATCCACGACAGCAAAATTCTCGACTGGTGGCGTCGACTGGTCAAATTGGTTCGGACATGATGATTTTTATGCCACTCAATCCGGGGCCACAGCGTCGTCGTCGCCGTCGTCGTCGGCGACGTCGCAGCAGTCTTCACCTGTAGACGCATCTCCCCTTCCGCCTCCTGCTCCTCCACCAACCCTCACCCCCTTTACCCACGTATTTCTAGTTATAGTCAAAAGCGCAATAAACTGAAACACATAAAGCAAAATTCAAAAACAAAACGAAAACACAACGAAATCACCTTATCAATTGGCAATACACTGATAGATTAGCGACCTTCCCCTCGAAATTGCAAGCCACACAATAATCATCATGAACATCTGCCATCCCTGGTTCCACCCCGATTTCGCTCGTATATACTTGCAGCAATTGCAGCCCAGGGTCAGTTAATTCAGAGCACTCCGCCGTCCAGTTGCCAGGATGCACGTTCCCGTTGGGGCAACTGTTTGCCCCTGACCGCCTGCCCTCAACTGGTTGAAGAGTATCAGAGCAAGGGTCAGTCCTCCGGATCGAATGAGTTTCAACAGTTTTTAGGCCAATCCATTTGTGGCTATGATGGTTCCAGCTTTTTGGTAATTTCAAACCCCGCCAAACATTTAACCAACTCAGCCAGGATGATTGCCTCTTTTGATTTAGATTTGCTGTGCCTTGGATCATGCGATTAGCAATAGAAGTCCTAAAGATCTTATGATACAGCCGCCGCCAGCAACAAGTCCATCGAACTCATTTCATTTCTCACCCCTGGGACCGATCACCACATTGGGTCCCCAAGTGCCGGTCTTTCAGCCGACGCCACCGCTGAATCAGGGTCAGAGAGTCAACAATAATCCCAATCCCAATGCCAATTTGAATTTTCCACCCACAAATGCAAGTCCCTTGCCCATGTGTGGAGTCAGTATGGCCACTTCGAATCGAGTTGTGGGTGGCCAGGAGGCACGACGAGCTGCCTATCCCTGGATTGCCGCCTTGGGTTACTTTGACGATATCAATCGCAGTGCCCTCAAGTTTCTATGTGCTGGCAGTCTAATCAATGGACGTTATGTTCTCACCTCGGCCCACTGCATCAATGCCATGTTGACTCTGGTGCGTTTAGGTGCTCACGATCTGTCGCGACCCTCGGAGCAGGGAGCCTTTGATTTTCATATTAAGCGAACTGTTATTCATGATCAATTCGATCTAAATTCCATAGCCAATGATATAGCTCTGATCGAGCTAAATGGCATGGCAGTTTTCACTGGTAAGACCTAAACTAATTCCCATGGAATCTCCTAATCTTACATATATCCATCTCATTTGGCTAGCCACGATTGCACCAATTTGTTTGCCCGAGTCTAATAAATTTCTGCAAAACGATTTTGTTGGCATGAATCCATTTGTGGCTGGTTGGGGTGCGGCCAAACATCAGGGGCCCACCTCGCAAGTCCTTCGAGATGCCCAGGTGCCAATTGTGTCACGACAAATTTGCGAGATGAACTATAAATCTGTGTTCCAGTTTGTACAATTCAGCGATAAGGTGAGTCAAGTGAGTGAGAACAAAAATATAGAATAGTATAATCATATCTCTCTCTCTGTCCAATTCCAGTTAATTTGCGCCGGCAGCTCCAGTGTCGATGCCTGCCAGGGGGATTCCGGTGGTCCACTCATGATGCCACAGGTCAGTTACAATAATTTATGTTACTGATGAATCATTCAACCAGTTTTGGTTCCAACTCTTCAGCTGCCTCCAAGGTGGTTAACTGCTAATTTGCTGTCGTCTGAATCAGAGCCAAAAAAGACAAAAAAAAAAAAAAAAACAAGTGCCAATGACTTGGCAAAAAGAAAACTACCAAAATAATCAAAGCAAAAATGTAACTCTTTCTTTTCAGCTGGAGGGTAATCTCTATCGATTCTATCTACTTGGCATAGTGTCGTTCGGCTATGAATGTGCAAGACCAAATTTTCCAGGAGTCTACACAAGGGTAGCCTCTTACATACCCTGGATAAAAAAACACACTTCATAAACTTATGAAAAGATTAACAGAAATAAAAGCATACCACAGAAAAAATGATACAAAATTTGATGGTTTTCACTTCGGATTGACTTGGATCTCGTATTGCATCTAAATTTTTATATTGTAAAAGTGTATCGAGCCCATTTGATTGCGCAACTGATTTATAGTGGAATAGATGGCAACAGCCAAATTCATTGTCTCATCCAGAAAATCTCTTCAATAAATTAAGCAATAAGTTAATTAGCCTAGTTTAATTATCTTAGGTGTAACATCCTAACATCCTACATCATAGAATGGATTAACCTGCCACCTTTTTTTCCCGACCTACTCATACTGTGTTATATGTTGTCATTGTCCACTCTCTAACAGAAGCGGTTGAACCGCAATCAAAACAAACAAAGTTAATAGATTCTAGATAGATCAAAATATATTCAAAGATTCTTGTCTTATTATTGTTTTAGTAAGAGTTTAGTTTGCTTAGATTATTAATTAGAAATGGTTGTCCAATCTTAGTGGAAATGCATAACTTCCTATCGATCTTCGCTTTAAACTTCCAGCTGCATGGGGAGCGATCAGGTTAAAAGCTACGAATAGTAACAGAGAACACAAGTCGATTGTAAACATTATGGCAATCGTAATACCAAACATAGCAGATTACGCAATAGCACAACTTGTCTTTAAAAACATTTCCATAGACTTTGCACAGATCTTACACAGACGGCTCCAAGACTAGCTTGACCGCAGGTCGACCTGCTCCAACTTGAAGAGTCTTAGTCTCCTTAGCACTGCAAGTGTCTTCCAAGCAGAGATAATAGCTATACGTGAAGCCTGCACAGGCAGAGGGATCAGGAATAGAAACAGGAACATCACAATCCTTTTGGACACTCAAGCAGCTTAAAGCCTCTGCCCTTAAACTATGCCGAGTGCAGAGAATGGTTGAAAACGCTCGGAGAAGTAAAGAGTACCGGGCCATTGTGCAGTTTATGGCAACAAAAAGGCGAATAAGTTAGGTTGGCTGGGATCTAACTCACGACAAACTTCCAAGCTGGTTTATCTTTCACTAAACAGTTCACTACACATTACAAGAACCTCGCCAACAAGCGAACAGGACCTCGAAACTTCTTAGCAATGTTTGAAGGACAGTGTATGAAGGGCATAAAAAGGTAGAACTAAGTTTGTCTGTTTTTTTTTTATGTATTTGTCCACGCGTTATACGGCTGCACCCCCGGTCGGTCGTTCGGTTTGGAGGTTGACAGCTTTCGGCTGAGGCTCGCGCGCTTTATCCTGGTGTCCAGGTCCACTTGAACGTACTGACCATAGTATCGTGAGCGTCCGAACAGAGCTGCAAGATGTAGGATGGACCACGCTCAATCACTGGACTCAGGATATCAGCACAATGGCACTGAGCGGATTGTCGAGATTCCTAAACCACAGTTAACCAGAGGGCCGGGGCTAACTTCGACCGCGTCAAACTTTGTATACCCTTGCAACTTTTTTGGTAACTCTTTCCTTACCTCTAGCCATAAAAGTGGAAATAACGAAAATATCGATCAAAGTCACTATTTTCCACCGATCGTTCCTATGGGAGCTATATGATATAGTAACCCGATCTTTATCAAATTCGGCACAGTCATTTACAGATATATTAAACTAACAAATGTTTAATTTGAAAGCAATCGCGTCAAAAGTAACGAAGTTATTGACAAAAGTCACTGGTTTCGAGCTATATGATATAGTCACTAGGAGCTATATGATATAGTCACCCGATCCTTATCAAATTTGGCACAGTTTATATGTGTAATTAACTCACCAATATTAAATTTCACGACAATAGCTCAGAGAATAACGAAGTTATTAAGAAAAGTCACTGTTCGTGACTTTGTCATTTGTATGGGAGCTGTATGATATAGTGATCCGATCCGGCTGAATCCGAGATATACAACGCCTGCAGTATATACAAGCTTACATGCAAAATTTCAACTCTGTAGCTTTAACGGTCCAGAAGGAGTTTGCGTTGATCCAGACGGACGGACAGACGGACCGACGGACGGACATGGCTATATAAACTCGTCTCGTCGTACTGATCAATAATATATATACTTTATATGGTCGGAGATGCTTCCTTCTATGCGTTGCACACTTCTGACCAAAATTAATATACCCTTTTTGCAAGGGTATAAAAAGAGACAGAAATATTTGACAATTGCATACTGCTCAGCTTATTTTCGAAAGTATCTAGTACTTTCGGCTAGACGGAAGCAATTCACATATTTTTGAGATCCAAGAAGGCCTGGGATGTTTGTAAAATTCGACCTGGTCAAGGGGGTACAGTACTTCAATCATTCTACTTCGTAAACTCATACAGTCAACATCAAAAATAAAACAAAAACTTTGCTCTAATTCTGAATATCAAAAAAGAGAAAAACAAAAGTGAAAATATGTTGACTGTTCAATTGATCATGCAATCCGGAGAGGTTAGTAAACGTGAGGATATTACTTTTCATAATCGTGACCAAGTGTTCTTTTCCAGCAATTGGTTATGAAGCTCCCGATCTCAGCTAGCATATACGAGCTTAAGAGAGAGCTGCAGAGTCTTCTCAATATTCAGGAACCATTGGAGATTTGTACTTCTGATGTAACGTTGGCCGATTCAGTTCTTTTGACAGAAATTGCTGGTCTAGGCAACAACGAACAAATTAAGCCGATTGTGTCTTGCTATGAAGGCAACAATTTTGTGTGCTTGATACGATTTTCTCTTGAGGCCGAGGATATCGCGCTTCCACTAGTCGATAATTCGGTGTCAGACTCAAGTATCGAAGTTAAAGTTGAATCTGAAATGGAAATGGAACCGGATGTTACAACTGGTCAGCACCCGCCATACATGAACATCCTGCCAGAGAAGAGGCCGTTTATTGTGGTAGTTTCTTCATGCGCAAAGAACTTTTCCGATCTGTTCGAAGGGTTCTTTGATATACTTTTGCGTTTCGGAGACGTTCGGAGCTTAGATTTCAATGATGTCACTCCGGTCGCTGAATACCATGGCCGGCTGTACATCGCAGCGGCCAACGAAGAGACCAGGGAATGGGTGGCGAGCAGCGTGTGTTCTATAGGGCTCTATGAGGCCGCTGGTTTTATAGACTTCCTGCACCTGACAGCGGCCAGAGTTACTTGGCCAAAGGTAGAGACTTGTTTGCTGCGAATTTTCACGCTCCTCGAACAGCAGAACACTGATATAAAGACGGAGAAGTGGGCTGTCGTGAGCCGGGAATATGTACCCCCTACAGTCACAAATATTTGCCCCAATGAACAGGTTGACATCTGGATGGATGCGGACAGTGCGGATATCATCAAGGAGAGATTCAACTGCCTTAAACTATGTTTTTGGACGATCGTATTCGAGTTTCGCGATTAGATGACTTTTATATATTTTTATTTTATCGAATTTATATTTTGCAATTTTAAAAAAAAGTTACGATTACGGCAGACTCGTTTGCCTACCGATTATTCTGATTGGCAACGGTCAAATAGTTTATCGTAATAGAAAAATAATAAAATATAATAATAATTTATGGACGTTGCTTTACTACCGAAACGTTGCCAAGTGAATTTTCAAACTCACTGTTATCCCCCGATCGTTGATATGGGAGCTATATGATCGGGTGACTATCTTGATCAAATTTGGCATATTCGTTTATATGTGTAAGAAATTCACTAATATTAAATTTCACGACAATAGCTCAGAAAATAACGAAGTTATTGAGAAAAGTCACTGTTCATGACTTTGCCGTTTATATGGGAGCTATTTGATATAGTGATACGATCCGGCTGAATCCAAGATATACAAACTCTGCAGTATATACAAGCCTGCATGCCATAATTTCAACTTTGTAGCTCTAACAGTCTAGGAGGAGTTTGCGTTGATCCAGACGGACGGACGGACATGGCTATATGAACTCGTCTCGTCATGCTGATCAAGAATATATATACCTTATATGGTCGGAGATGCTTCCTTCTATGCGTTACACACTTCTGACCAAAATTAATATACCCTTTTTGCAAGGGTATAAAAAGGGACAATAAGTTGATCCTAATGCAGCAAAACAGAGCATAGCTTTAACTCTTATCATCTATCTATTTATTATTTAAATTGATCTAATCTTTACCTTATTACTTTACATAAAATAATTGCCAAAACTTAAAATTCCAATAGATTTGTTTAAATTTTGTTTATACCAACAAAAACAAAATGATGTGAAAATTACAACTTTTTTGTATATATGTAGTTAATAAACGAATTAACATGATGCACGCGGCCATTAAAAGTGT
The DNA here is from genome assembly GCF_018902025.1 of Drosophila willistoni. Lineage (NCBI taxonomy): Eukaryota > Metazoa > Arthropoda > Insecta > Diptera > Drosophilidae > Drosophila > Drosophila willistoni. Next base: position 7,181,555 of record NW_025814056.1, read on the forward strand.
GGAAAACAAAAGGGCTGAGCGGATTGGAGGGGACTTACAAAAGTTGCATAAACAAAAGTATCGAAAAATCGGAAGTATTCTAATTTGATATGACATGAATGAAACAAATATTTATATGCTGATACGTTGAAAACTGGAATTTCCAAAAGAAAAAAATCAACTGGTTGTTGTATCAGTTTTATTTTGTTTCACAAGATTACCCTTTTGCGAGTATTTATTAGCTTTATATATGTATATTTGTGTGTAAAAATATAGTATAACACCCAAATAATCGGCATAAAAAATGAAGATGAGAGAATTTTGTAATCTTTCAACAAGTGATTGTTTATTGTTAGTTAAGGCAAATGACTTCCCCGACTCAAAAACCGGAATGAACGATTAAATCATTTCATTTTAAAACTCCCCCTCGCTCTCTCTCTCTCTCCTCCCACTTTTGATGTAGATAATTATATAACTTAAAGTTACAATTCACAACTATAAAAATGTACTATACGAAGAAAATTTATTTTTTATTTGAGACTCAAAATATGCGTCTACTTTGTTATATTGAAGCCTATTGCCTTTCGAACCGGAACCAAAAAAAAGAAAAAGGAGTGATTCGCGATGCTTGATGATTGGAATTTCCCTTGGCTTTAGGACTCCTGCTGTGTTTTGTGTATGGCAATGTCAAGCGCGTTCTGAATTATTATTACTCATCATAGATTTAATTTTATATGTCGTTTTTATACTGTTTTTTTTTTTTTTTTGCCTTTCTCGATTGCATTATTCGCATTTCAATTGGCTATTTTTTTTTCGGGCTATTCTGAATTCCAAACAGGCCGCTTGCCAACTGATCAGTCCGTCCGTCGGTACGTCTATGCTGTCCTCTTCAACGTAAAGCAAACAGAAATAACAAAAACAAAACTTAGTTGACAGTCACTTAGCACCTTAATTTAGTTAGAAGAGAAAACGTATGTATGTGTAATCATTCAATCAGACGACTCTTCTAATCTTGATAGAATGTCGCCAGGCTTACAGTGATTCCCAACTAAATGGAGCCATCGTTCTGTCTGTCTGACAAATATAGACTGAATCCGCCTTTTTGCCTTTTTTTTTTAAATGCTGCAATTAATTGACTCATCTGGAATTCTTCAAATTGTCTCAATGACAAATTGTATAAATTAGTACAAGTTCTCACATTTTGTCGCTTTATTTTTATTACTATTTTGCTAGCTAAGGTTATAATTTATTTACAACTTGATTATAAATTTGCCATGTTAATTTTTAGTTTTGCCATATCATTAGTTCCATTAAACATTGCCATAAGCCACTTAATTAGGGGTACAGCAAAAATAGTATTGTTTAATAATACCAACTGAACCCCCCAACCGCTCCCCGGCCGTGTGGGTGAAGGAGAAACTTAATGATTATCCTATAGAAAACTTGCAAAAATCACAAAACTCAACGGTGCTTTTTTTATTTCAGATTTATACAACTTTAATTGATATGCTTAGAAAGCGTATCAATTAGAAATGAATTGCTCTCAATTCGTATGCAAATCAAAACTGAGACTAAGGCTGACACTGAGCATGAGATTGAGATTGAGATTGCGAATGGGAATGAGAATGAGAATGGGAATCATCGTTCCAGCCGAATGTTGCTGGCTGAGCAAAACGTCTCGGTTTCAGTCAGTTCGGCACACATATAAAGGCCAGCTCAGGCGACCAAATGGCTCAGCTCAATCTCTCCACGGTCGGCATTCGAGTCTCAATTTCGTCCAAAGCTCGAAGAGACCTTTTATTTTTTGCACAACGAAACGGGAAACGGTCAAGTCAAGTCAAGTCAGTCAGCTAGCTAAGCTGCTCACCATATATAATTCGGCTTTAGTCTGATAACGTTCGTCAAACAGTGTAAACGTCGTCGTCGCGAGAGTTTAGAATACAAGCACACAAATATACGGCAAAGTCTGATATCGATTTACGATCCGATCTCATCATCCAACATGCAATTAGCGCCGCGAAACAGTGTTGTGCTAACAATAGTCGTCGCCAGTCTTCAATTGTTGCTCTTAGCAAATCGAGCCTTTGCCCAGTTTGATCGCAGGCAAGGTATATACACACATATTTATTTATATTTTTTTATTATTTATTTGATGTTTTTGTGTTTGTGGATGTGATTTTTGTTTTGTTTTTGTTTTTTTTTTTCTTAGTTAATTAGAAGGTTTTTGAAATGTTTTTTTTTTATTATTTCTATGTTTTTACGACTAATCCGGCATCTTAATTAAGTAAACAAGCAATAACGAAACGAAAACTCAAAACCAGTTTTATCAATTAACATTAATACCGAATGACAAAAAAAATGAAATGAAATTAAATCAAACTAAATAATAGTTTTGATTATGAATTTATAAGCGAAATATATTTATATGTATATTCATAAGCAAGTTCGTTGCCTGAGTCTTTCGTTTTGTCTTACATGAATTGCGCACACACACACATGCGCACACACACACGCACACACCTATACATACTGTAGTATCTGCTGCTATTGTTGTCTGGCTAAGTAAACTCGTCTTGAATTTGGCGAAAAACAAAAATTTAAGTCATTTATTATAAATTTTTTTTTTTTGGTAGGTTTTTCCCCCATCCCGCTTTTGCTTTGCTTGCTTTAAGTTAAGTTCAGTTTTTGGTATCAGTTCGTAAACGAAAAAAAAAATGAAATAAAAACCAGTCATTGCCATCACTGTCATTGCGATTGGCCAGTCAAGGTCAGGAGCAGTGGATACGGACAGGTGTTGTGTGACCAGAAAGGCGTTTCCTTAGAGATCTAAATTTACTGCTGGCTGCTGCTGCTGACTCTAGGTTTTTGTCTGTGTCTGTGTCTGTGCTGAGTGGCACATTATATATTTTAAGCGCGTCCATTCAAATAGCAGGAGGAGGAGTAGTATATAAGCCAAAACCGCAGCCAGCCCATAATTTTCGGTAGTTTATTAGATTACTCAATTAGAACCCCTCATTAGTAAGATATGTTTTCGAATGTCTGTAGAATGTTTCATAGTGAGTCAGTACCTCAAGACATGTGTGAACAAAGAACCTACTTATTTAGCGCCATTTACTTTTGAGATTTATGTCAACCAAGAACATGTAGAATGTTGAATTTATACTTGAATTAGGTAATGCTTTTACTGTGTTTATAAATAAGTAATTTGAATACAAGCAAATGAGTTTAATGGAAAATGTAATTTGAAAGCATATTCTTATAAGTATAACTGGGTACATATTAGAGTTTTGCATGAATACAAATGTATTTATAAGACAAGTAGCTCTTTGAGTTGTCTAAAGCCAACTGAACAACGAGTATCATCCGGCTTCGAATCTCTGGTTGTAGTTATCATCTAAGCTGATGGACATATTTCTATCCCTTACTACTTTTTACAAGCTTAGTTATCATCTAAGCTGATGGACAGAAATATGTATGTATAACTAAGCTTGTAAAAAGTGGTAAGGTTAATAGTTAACAACTATTTCCCATACTTAATAATACATAATAATATAAAGTTGTATACACTTGATACATGAACAAATGATTCTAAACAAAGTACCTGGTAGTTGTTAGTCAAACAAAAACGAATTAAATAGAGTTCAACTCTTAAGTAAATGAATATAAAATGTACTCCAATTTGTAATTGAAAATATGAGTTCTCATTCTCACTTTAAGTAAAGAAAGAGTGATATAATTTGTAGGTATTATTAGTGTACATAAAGAAAATTATAAAATATATAAGACCGTTTTATTTTAAATAGTTTCGTTGTGTTGATAAATACAAGCCAAATACTAGTCAGTAAGTGCCAAGCACAACTTGGGTTTTAGAGTCATTCGTTTCTTCACAAAATCAAGACGTTTTTCGAATACTAAACATTTGGTTTCGTGAATTTGCTCAAATGAGTAAAGCTGGGCTTTTTGGGCTCTTGAATGATAAATACTGAGAAAGATTACTACCTTTATCTATTATCAAATATAACCTTGAATTTTCTGAATTCCTCAAAAAAACACCGAAAAAAAATTGAATTTCATATAACTAAATATTTCAAAATCAGCTTTGGTTATACAAATTTTGTTGTTTTATATGACACTAACACTAAACTTGGCTAACAAGAGTTTTTACATTAAAGAAATAAATCAAAATTTAATAACTATTAATAACCATTTTCTAGTGGCATGTGGTGGTCTTATAAAATATCCCTTAGCGTATTTAACTAAAGGCTAAACAACCTTTAAGAAATACCAAGCCTTTTGTTGGTCACCTTGAAGTCCTCCACCGATCAAAAAGGTCGCCAAAACAACCAACTTTCAGAAACAGTCGAAACTAATTCCCAAAAACAATATTGCCTAATAAAAGCTGAATTTCTTACTATTTAAGTCTTGTTAAGCTTAGTGAATCATTCCACTTATTACAATTGATTTCATGGAATTTAGATAATCGTATTAATAAACTGGAACAATCGCTTAAATGAGGTGCCATAAAATTGATTCTCTTTTGATGTTTGATCACCATTTGATTCATCATTTAAAATGAAATCGTTTGTTAAAAATAAAATAAAAATTCCGTTTAACAAACGTTCCATCATAATCTAGTGAACTGAGCGATTTTGTAGTTTGTTTATGCCAAAAGACAATGGAGTTTTTTTTATTAGCTATCTAGCGTTAGTTTTAATCTTTCTTTTGCTACATATACATATATACATATATATACGTTTTGCATTTATATAAAGCCATTTTTTAACTAACACCAGATATCGAGATGCTAAACTAACATTACTTACTTTCTGTTTTCTTCTATCTTGTATTTAATGTCATTGCAAAATACTTTCTTACAGTTCGTCAGAACTGCATTACTCCAGAAAATTACTATGGCAGTTGTGTGACCCTCAGCTATTGTCCCCAGGTGACAAATGTCTTCCAGATCGCCGATAGAAATACGGCCCAACGTTATGTGATTGCCTTGCAACGTAGTTGCGGCACACGCAGCTTTAATGGGGATCCGGTGGTAGGGTGACTCTTTAATTTTTCATCTGCTTTGGTCATATTATATAAGAGTATTGTTATAGGTTTGCTGTACTAGACCGATAAATAATCCGGTCACAGCGCGACCCAACACCAATCCTTTCTTTACCACAGAGGGCACATTTGTGTGGCCCAATCCCCAGCCGCTACCAGATCCCGAGCCACAGCCACAGCCACAGCCGCAACCAAATCCATTCTTGCCAACAAGAGCTACAACTACAACTACAACCCCAGCGCCGACTACCTCGGCTCAAATAGTGGAGCCTCGTGGTAGGGCCTGTCGTACACCCAAGCTGGAAATTGGCGACTGCATAGGTAAGATTCGTGTTTTTCTCTGGCTTACCCGAATGATTAAGTTATATGATATTGTTGATACAGATATTAAGAGCTGCAGCAGTCTGTTAAATGAATTGCGTGCCAAACAAACAGATCCATCTTTTGCCAATTATCTTCAAGCTTCGAATAAAATTTGCGGTGGCATTGGATCCATGGTTTGCTGTCCAAATGGCCAGGTGGAGGTAACAACTCCAACGCCACGGCCAGTTAATACGAATGAGGTACCACGACGTTTTGTCACTTTGGAAGAGGGTTGCGGCTACACATTGAATTCGTACAAGAAGATTGTCGGTGGGGAAGTCAGTCGCAAAGGTGCCTGGCCCTGGATAGCTCTTATTGGCTATGATGATGCCTCCGTGACACCATTCAAGTGCGGTGGCACTTTAATAACAGCTCGACATGTAATCACAGCGGCCCATTGCATCATAGAGAGTCTGTAAGTGAAATAACCCGACAAATTCACAATTAGAACATCCTTAAGTGATTCATATTAATTTCTAGATCATTTGTTCGTTTGGGTGAACATGATTTGAGCACGGAAACAGAGACAACCCATGTGGATATACCAGTAGCCAGAGTAAGTTTCAACTAATAACTTTTTACCCCTCTCCGTCTAAATTGTTTACTCTTTCACATCTCTAGTACGAGGCCCATGCGGAATATAATCGTCGCAATGGACGCAGTGATATAGCCATACTCTTCTTGGAGAGTAATGTTCAGTTTACGAATAAGATCGGACCCATTTGTATGCCCAATGCTCCCAGTTTGCTGCGCAAATCATATATAGGCTATCAGCCATTTGTCGCCGGCTGGGGCAGGACCATGGAGGGCGGTGAATCGGCACTTGTTTTGAATGAATTGCAGATACCTGTCCTTCCGAACGAACAGTGCCGTGAAAGTTATAAGAAACAAAATCGTAGCTTCACATTGGATCAATTCGATCCGGCCATCATTTGTGCTGGCGTTCTAACTGGCGGCAAGGATACATGCCAGGGTGACTCTGGCGGACCATTGATGGTGCCCGAGGACTATAAGAAAGCTGTGCGATTCTATCTAATTGGTGTTGTATCCTATGGCATTGGATGTGCACGACCCAATGTACCAGGAGTGTATACCAGCATCCAATACTTTATGCCCTGGATTACCGAGAGGGTACAGAATACGCAATGAAAGAAATGAAAATATATGTATATGCAAACAAATAATTGCTAATTGCCATTCTAAGCTCTATGTAGACCTAGTCCCTAAGGTTAAGCCATAATTTAAAATATAAAAATCATAATTCAACAAAAAAATAAAAAAAAAATACGAAAGAAATTCCACTTAGAAGTGCAAATATTGACATTGACTGTGCGTGAGTTCTCTTTGTCGTTTGGTCTTTGTTCTCATGACACTCTTCGGTCTCCTAATCCTCAAATCGCATGCCTGGCTGACTGCATGATACCCTTTAAGACTTATGCAAATTGATAGCAGGACGCTTCATCAATCATTGTGCTCGTAATGAAGAACGTCTTGCAGTCTTGCAGTCCTGCAGTCTTGGAGATTTAGGTAAGCAACCCTAGGGAAGGTAGCATATGTAAATATGCAGGACTAGCGCAAGGACAAGGACTGCATTCTAATTGCATCGCCAAGCCACAAAAGCTGCGATTCACCCCAAAAGGGATTTACATAGCTAGCATGAAACGCGTGACTGAGCTAGAGATTTTCCCTATTCAACTTTCTTTCTACATTTTCTGGCATCAGTTGGCGCCATCAGGAAAGCAAGCAACGAAAAGGTTCACTTTCTCCCCTTGTACGCCCACAAACCCTAAGCCAAGATCAAGATCCAAGTAAAACGAATCCTTTTTTCGACTCGAACAACGCCCTCAATGCTCACATTTTACCACATGGCATGTGGTTGCCTTTCTTTGAATTGCCCCCCACCACATCAACCAACAACCTCCCATTGTGATTCAAATCGGGATCATCTGGCAGATGATTCAATGCCTCTTGCCGAGTTCATTAAACTGCATTTTCTCTTTTCCCGAATACCTCTTTTCCATTCAATTATTATTCAATCATAACAACTGCTCCTTATCATCATGTTCGATCGAACGATCGATCGTTCATTTATCAACAAGAAGGTCATCTGATCCAACAAAAAAAACCTTAAAAATTTGCATGCGAAAAGGACTTTCGCCAGCTATAAAAAAAAAGAAACGAGGTAAGAATGACGAAAATTTGCATACCTAATACCCAAGAAGGGTGTTAATTTCATCATTAGCTAATTCCCAGCCAGAAGAGAAGTGAAAACGAGATGTCTTCATCGATTGCAATTGCGAATATTGGCAAAAGGGGATGACCCTAGTTTCGCAATCCATTCTCTTACAGTTAGGCAGCTTTTGGGTGTTAGGGATCGGATTTAGATCCTCCAAAGGTTTACAAGGGTTGTTTGGGTTGAATTTATTCAGGTTTTGCCTTTTGCGGTGCAGTCAAGAGCTACACAAAAGGATAACCCATAATTGCAAATATAAACACAATGTCAACATGATCTTTACTCTGCTCGTTTATTGATTTTGCGGAATCGCTGGGCCAATTCCATGCAAGCAATTGTGCTCTTTGTGGGAATAAAGAGCCAATCAAAGCATATAATCTACATAAAAAGACATTTAACAACCAATTCAATGGCTCACAAGTAGTTGAAATATTTTATTAAATTATTTAATAATCGGTGTAATAATAGAAATGCAAATTTACAACCAAATGTTGATTGAGTCTTTAAATGTTAATTGGTTGGTTTTATGTATGATTTAAGGGGCTATTTACGGATTGGAAATTTAAAGTAAATTTTTTCATTTTTGTATTGTTCAGGTTCTACATATATGTATACCTATGTATATATTTAGATATGTTTCTCGAAAATGTCCAGAAAATCCGATAAATAAATTCGAAGATATATGTACCTGAATTTGTAAGGTCACCTTCATATCAGATAAGTTTTGTGATCATTTGGCACTGCGGGGGAATGATCTAATATTATATCCTTACAATTCTCCTTATTTCCTGATAGATGTACTCTCCGTTGAATAAAGCCCCAAATGTCAATATTAAACAGTTTTTCTTTAAAAGTTGTTCAAAAATTATCGCGAATTCTGAATCCATATCACCTTAATGAAGGCAATAAGCTACATATATGAGGAAAGTATCTAGAAACCATGTCCTCGGTAAAGGAGTTGTCTAAGTGGCCCAATCATTTAGTCAACTGAACAACGAGGATTCGGGTTCGAATCCCAGGCTAGTGTATGGATGTAGATTTCGTCTAAGCCGAAGGCCTTAGTTGCCAGTGCTTGTAAAATATAGTTAGGTTGATAGTTTACAATACTTTATCCTATACTTGAATAATACTAATAATAATAATAACTTTATTCATAAACGAACTTGAGATTTGCTAACCGTCAAAACCAAAATGGTGTTAAAAAGTACCAAGCAAATGCGGTTTTCATTAGCCGTAGAGGGCTAACATTCCGCTTAATGGAGGACTTGTTTTTTAGTTTTAAATTCCCTTGTCTTTAAGTGTTTCATTTTTGGTGTTGTTATTGTAGTTTATTTCGGTTGTATGAAGAAGTAAAAATGGTTGCATTTAAAAGTACAAATGAGTTTTCAAGTTTTATTATTTGTCGTTATGGCAGTTTTGGTTTTAGAGGAATAAGTAATACATCTTAAGATAGGACTATCCATCTTTTAGGCTTTCATCATGGAGTCTATAGACACAAGACAATAGAATAAAGGTAAACCAAAATGTTTCTATATATGCATGCAAGTGTGTATAGAAATTCCGAGTTTTTGTTTATGTGTTTAGATGTTCATTCTATACCCAGGCCATTCCGAACCATCGACTATGGTAAAAGAGCAGGTGGCTAAAGACTAAACCCCTGCGATTAAAACGTAAACTTCTTCCTTTATGTAAATTTGATGGGAGATTTTAGAGTAGGTACGTTTTTTATTGGAAGCTGACCGAACTTCGTATCATAATAGTTAATGTACTCAACTCTAGAATATCAGTTGATCGGCTAACGGCGTCATCTCAAAGTTCTAAAAGCAAACTTATCACAGTTGCTTAACAACAACAAGTAATGGCTTTTAAATTTTCCATATACATAACATTCATATAAATATTTATACAAATATATAATATTTACATAAATTTACTACTTGATTATTTCTTTACTTTTTAATCAGAGTTCAACCATCTGTTCTTTTTATACCCTTTTAGACGACATTATAATTTTAGTCAGATGTTTATAACGCCTAATTAAAATCAAGCTTAACAATTCGTCGGATCGAACAACTATAACATATAACTGCTATAAAAATAAGCGATCGAAAACCACTTTATTGAGGACCACTTTATTATCAGGAGTTATATAGAAAAGTCCTTTTATAGTAGGATTATTGAGAAATTTATTATGGTATAGAAAAATCTTATGAAATACAAAAGTATTTGGAAAACGTTACTTAAACTTATTGAAGCAACTAACGATTTTGAAATGACACGCAATTAAAGAGTATATGAAATTCAGCGCAGTCAAAGTAAGCTTCTTATCGCTGAAGCTTACAAATTTTTGGGGGTTATTAAAAAATTGTAAACATTTAATTTTTATCCTTTATCCTACAAAGATATATATAGATCGAAATGGATATAGATTATAGGTCTTTATATAGTGGTCCTAACAATTGCTTGTATTCTCATTTTTACTGTATTTCGCAGATTTTGTAGTTTAAAGATATTGAATATATAGTATTTGCAGAAACTTGTGGATCATTGATGAGAATTTTTTGAAATAATTTCCTACATATAGGCATTCCCAAATCTTTCAGTTAATGCAGCATATATAGACAAAAAAATAGACAGACTAATATCTCATATTCCATTTGTTTTCGGAATACGTATGACAAGTATTTATGTTAGAATATAGTTTTATTAATATAAAAAAAAAAAACTTTAGAGTAGATCACAGAGATTACAAAAACTAAATATTATTGATTTGCTTAACTCTTGATTACATTTTAAATTTGTATACAACGAAATTGAATAATTTATTTTGAATTGCACTTGGAATGTTGTATATATATATACCTATATATGTTTATCTTCTTATATGATTAAATGTTCGTTTTAAACTAAGCTTCAGGCGAAGCTGCATTCCTCTTCAGAGCCAAAACCTCATTCAGTGTTGGACTGAGGGCAAGAGCAGGATTTGCTACGGCAATGATATTATCACCGGATGCGGAAATAACATGGACACCCGTTAGAGCCGTTGCTGAGCCACTTAGGTCCACAGATTCCACGGTTAGGTCACTATGCGTTGTTTCCATTTTCGCCGAAACGGGTGATCTTTCACTTTCCATACCATTGCAATGGTGGGTGGTCTGTGTATATGAGTAGGAGGAGGAGGAGGAGGAGGTGGAGGATGGATATTCACTTTACTTTTTAGAGTTTCGAATTGAATAAAGTCTAAACGCTTAGCGCTCCAACACATACTCACTGGCATGGGCGGCGAACTGGAATTGCTGAACGAGAAGCGTGAATCGTTGTCCTCGAAATCAGCCGCTTTGCCCAAGCTACTGGAAATAAAAAGTCATAACGATATATAGTAATCGATAACTGAACAGATGTAATTTGAATTTCACTCACGAGAACTTGGCAATTTCAGTTAGATCGAATGGCGGCTTGGCAAACTTCTGGTACATGGCAAATAGGTTATAGCGCGAGTCCTCCACGGTTTCCTTTTGGATTCAATCGATATATATATTTATATATATATATATATATATTTTTGTTTAGATTAATTGCTCTAAAGGGGGATCATTTTGTTTTTTTTCTTTTTGGTTTTGTTTTGTAAGCGAGGCTGATAGCGATAAGCAATTTGGCAAATTTTGAAGGAATACACGAGGTTCGTTGGTTCTCAAAAAAATGTTCTGGGATTTATTTTATAAATATAATATACAATTAAAGTCAACAGAAATATTGCAAACGTTTAACAACTAAATAACTTGAAGATACATTTAAACAGTTCTAATAGAAATTACGTTAGATCGGCTACTAAATAAGTAAATGAGATAGAGATATATTAAATATTATAATAGTAAAAAGTAGCAACAATTAAAAAACAGAAAAAATTTAATCAAACCAAATACTGTTTAGGTTAGTTTAAGAAGAAAAAAAAAACACATCAAACAATTAGCAACTTTATACAATAATAAACAAATTCTCTCACTAAGCGAGAGAAGTCTACAAGGACTAAAAATTCCCATCCAACCCAGATCCAAACCCAAGTATACCCCATGATAAAGCATTTGTCCAGATATTCTAAAAAGAACCTCACGGCAAAAGATTAGTATTAAGATTTTGTGCTGATTTTTGAGGGGGGATGGCGGGGAGAAAGCTGCAAAAGCATATTAATAAATTAAGAAGCTGTAGTTGTAGCTGAAGCTGAAGCACTTCACCAGCCGATCATCAAGATCAGAATGGCCCGTTATTTACTGCTCTACATTATCAATCGGCGTCTTTCTTACCCGATTCATGTCCACGGGCAGCTGGGCCGCTTCCGTGGAGGAGAGTCGTTGACGTTTGATGGGCATTGCCGCATCACTGGACTCACAATCGACATCGATGGCCGCACTGTGCCTATGCTGTGCCCCCTGCACTGGCATCTGGGTGAGCAGACCCCCGTAGCGGGCAATGCTGGCCGAATGACCGAAGCCGGCATCTTTGACTATCTGGCGGGCCAGGGGAAAGAGCTCATCGCGTCTGGTGAGCAGCCAAATGGTCTGCGGATTGCGGCACAATTGGGCAGCCGCCTCATTGACGCACACCTCGTGCAGGGTCAGCGGTTTCTCTGGCCGACGTTTGCAATCGAAGCGGCCATAAATGGCAGAATACTTACGTATCTCGTCCATGCGACGGGGATCGTGCTCACTCATGGCTATCACCTGCTCCAGTTCGCGAGTGGTCCGCTTTTTGGTAGTCTGGGCACGTGGCTCACGCTGTGGCAACTGGCGGGCAATCTTCTCGGCGCACATGGTAATGCGCTGAACCTGCATCTCAGTCAGCACAGGCGTCAATTGCGGGGAACTGGAGGACACCTGATGCGCAGTGCTGGCGGTGCCGCAGGGAGTGGCCACCACGACTGGAGGAGCACTGCTCGTATTGCTAGATGGATTGCTAGTGGGCAGAACAAGAGGCGAATGCGAATGCGAATGCGAATGACTCTGTATGACTGTGGCGGGAATGACTGTCGGGCAGATGACTGGTTGTGCTGAAATCAGATGGGCAGCCGCTGCTATGGAAGCAGCAGCAGCTGCAGCCGAACTTGCACTTGATCCCTGAAATCCAGCAGCCGAACCCGATGGATTGAACGAGGGAAACTTTTGACGTGGCAATGCTGGTGTTGTATCCGGATTGAAGACCAATGCCGGTTTTGGTGGCGTCTCACAGAGACCTGAAAGATTCACAAGTTTAGACATTGGCATCACTTTGCTCCCTTCCTGACGGTATCCAGGCATACCCAAATGTGGCAACATGGGTCCCTGGAAGATGGATGGATTGTTCGCCCACTCATGCAGGGCCTTCTGCAGGCGACGTACATGCAATGGCTTCGATGCCATGCCCACCAATGCCATTATCTCCAGGAACTCCTCCTCGCCGGCATCGTACAGCTGCTGCACATCATCGCCGCCCATCTCCAAGAGTGTGTCATAGTAGGCCAACAAACTGGCACGCTGGAGCACACGATACAGCTGCACCTCAGCCTCATTGCTCGGCCTCGACGTGGTGATCACTATAGAGAAAAAGAGTTAAAAACAAAAAAAAAAAATCAACCAAGTTCATAACCAAAAAAACATGATAAAAAAAAAACGAAAGCAAAAAAAAATGATATTTATAGAGTTCTGGCCCCGCCGAGTCGTTGTTCTCACAATGTTGCGAGACTATAAGAAAAAAATTTTAATTAAATTCGCTTTTTTTAGACGAAAAAGAAAAAAACTCGACGGACGTCTGGACCCTAACCCTTTCTCAGCACACGCACACACACACACACACACAGAGAGAGACACACACAAGAACGAGAAAACGAAACCCAATCGAAAAAAAAGAACTCAAAAAAAAAAAAGGACTAGGCAAAGCATTTGGGAACGGTCTCATCTGCATAAGCGAGAGCAACCCTTTCTTTGAGTTTTGCGTCCTTCAAGGATATCGGCATCACGACGCGGAGTCGGCAAACTCGTTAGAAATTCTTCACGCATGCTCGTAGATCGTCCAAGGATTGCCAGGATCATTTTAATCTTTTTCTTTCATTTTTTTTTCTTAGGTTTTATCACTTTCGGTTTCAATCTTTTCGGTTTCTTTTTTTTCCTTTTTGCGTCAAAAAAATAAGAAGAAAACCCAAAAAAAAAAGAAAAAAAAAATTAATTTGAATTAATTTCTGGCCGTGTGAAAAGAACTTGCAGGCTTCTTCTGCATCTGTTTTAGTCGATTTGTTGTTGGTTTGGTTTGGTTTCGATCTTGGGCTTGGTCTTTTGCAATTTATTACCCATCCTAATGATGGGCGATAGTACTCGCCATGGTCTGTGGACTGGACTGACGATCATCATGGTGATTATGTCAAATCGTAAATAATTATGTGAGAATATTTCACGATGGCGACAATAACGATGATGACGACAAAGACGATGGAGCTGCTGGGTATTGGATACGATGGGTAGAAAATGGCGCAAGACGAGTTCAACTTTAATTAATAGAAAAACGAGCTGGCCAACTAAATTATAACATCGATTCTTGATTTCATTTGGTTCTTTGTTTTTTTCTCCTTTCTTTAAAAGGTACAGGCGCATCCACCACCACCACCAACAACAACAACAACAACAACAGCGACAACGACAACAAAAAAATACTATGTTGCACTTGGTGGTACTCACTCAGAGAGTTGCGACAAGTTGCCATTAACCCATGACAGACCAATGTCAGCCAATATTATAAAATTTCGTGTCATATATCTTCCTTGATTATTCATGTTGATATTTCATATTATCATTAAGTTTTAGGATCTTTGATTTAGTCAAAAGATATTCCTTATCAACATTCAGTTCTAACTTATTGCCAGATCTTTTTGAATAGTTTAAATGAGATAAACTTAGAGATAAGAACTTTTACTTTTACTTTTAATTTGAATACAGAAATTTAGATTAATTTGAAATTGCCAGTTCATTTTTTCGATTTTATCAATTGTAATTCTCAACTAGTTTAAGTGTTTAGGAATTGATTAGAATTCTTCTGCTGATAATAGAACTTGAGGGTTCTTGAATTAGTTATAGATATAAAGTGGTAAATAATATTGATTATCATTTGCAAGCTTCAATCTTTTCTTTAACAAACTGAACATTCCTCGAGGAATTCAGAAAGAAATTTCATGCCATATTACAGAAAATTATGCAATTTTCTCTTTTCAAATGTTGTTTCCATTTTTGTATAGTATTAGTTATTTCTAGGGTTAATAACATTTATAGCTGGACTTCTTGTCTTCTAAAGGGGTCTCAGCATTCTATAGGGGGGAGGGGCGGGGCGGGTATTTAACGCAGAATCTGATCTTTTGCGCAAGGAGAGAAGGAAAAGGGGGGGGGGGGGGGGGGGGGGGGAATGCATTTGCAGCAATAAATAAATGAGACGTGATTTCAATACACAAATACACATAATGGCAAATGGGTTGGAGAAGGGTTGTGGGTGGGGAGAGGGGAAAGAGGTCGCGGAAGTTTTCTTGCCACCAACTTGGGGACAATTTCTTGGCCTGGCCTGAACTGAGCTGAACTGAACAGAACTGAACTGATCGTCACTCGGCCAAGTTTAGTCTGCAGTCTTTTAGTTTTCTTTTGCTGCCTTCTGGTCCGGGTATCGGTCCTACTCCAGCTTCGTCTACTGATTGTGCTTGATTTTTTATTTATTTAATTTGCGGGTTGGGGTTTCTTTACTTTTTTTTGGTCTCTCCTTCCTTTCATTTTCAATTTTTTTGTTGTTGTTCTTGTTGTTGTCATTTGCTAAATATGTTGTTTTTATGCGAATGGCAAATGGACAAAAAATTAACTGCAGTAGCTTTTTAGTTGGCACTTGAAAGCAATAATGACATTCGACGCCACATACCAAGCAGCTGCCCAGGCGACCAACAGGGAATGGACCAGGACCAAGACCAAGACCGAGACCAAGACCAAGACCAAGGACTAAGATCAGGCAGACAGAAATTGAGTCTGGGTGTGCGTACATTTCTATGTGTGTGAGTGTGTGTTTGGAACAGTCAATCGTGCGATCGCTTCGATTATGGGCAATGCCAAGATGATGATGAAGAGAAGAGAGAGAGCGAAAAAAAAAACAGACGCCGGACAAGCTGCGCCTCCACCACAAGCATCACCTCTTCTCCTCACACTGCTTCTGGATGTTCATTCTCATCTTTCTTTAGATGGCAATGGTGGCCAAGTAACCGAAACTATTTCTCATATACAACGATAAATTAAAAGCCAAGTTTTTAAACGACCAAATTCTTGTCGATCAAAATTCCATTGGTGGCAATAACTTGGTTGTACGTGCCAATGGCTCTGGCACCAGCACCAGCACCAGCAGCACAGGTCCAGGTCCAGGTCCAGGACCAGGCAAATGCTATGCCATGCCAGGACAGGGCCAGAAGAACAACATCCATAACCATAATGTGGCGACATTTTCTGACAGAAGGCAACAACATCAAGAATTGAGCTGATGATGCTGAGAATTTTCAAGGCGCAACAACCAGAGAGATTGCCAAAGAGAGAGAGAGAGAGAGAGAGACAGAGAGAGGGAGGTGTAAAGGTAAAAGGCCGTCCCTAGTTGGCTGAGGGGTTCGTCTTCTACCTTCATTTCTACCCTAAGCATCTGGGGTTAGTGTTTTTTCTTATAATTTTTTTTGTTCATTCGTTACCCCTAAGCAAAAGTAGCCTATCATCTTGAAGGTAATCTAACGGCTGTAAGGAATAACCGTTATACCTGCTTCACAGACACATTTCATTGGATAATATTTTGCCATTTGCCTACCTGAATTTCATTTCAAATATGCAAAACAGTTGCCCTATGCCCTGCCCTTCGCAAGGGTCTTTCGGGTGTCTTTCTCAAAGTCTTTAGCTTTTTTTTTTTGGCAGCACCAAGGAAATGGAAACCGGAACTCAGTCCGCAAAAGAACTCCAATTGCGCCAAAAACACACACAAACAAACAAAACAATTCGATAAAGGTAACTTTTTTTTTTTTTGTTATTGTTCTCCCTTTTCTATTTTCGCTATTGTTATCAGAAAGTCCAAATTCCGTTACAAAAAAGCGCTCAACAAAAACATTTTGGACATTTTGAAAAATGAAAAAAGGCGCGGGAAAGCACTAGAAGCATCTGCTATGTGGCCAGATCCACGGAGGGAGTCCCAAAGTGTCAATTTATTACATAATTTTGGACTTTTTCCATCTTTTTATACCCCCAACTAATGAGTCTTTGAAGTGGTACTCAAAATTACTCAAAATTACTCAAATTATTGAAGAGAAAGTCGGAAATTTTTGATCGAACCCTTTCGGAAAGTATTTATGAAAAATATATTCTTTCTTTTGGTCGTTGAAAGAAAAGATTTAAAAACCCTTACAAATGGTTGAAGTCATCAACAAAAAAGGAAAAATAAAATCTAAGGTACTTAACTTTGGTTAATTCAATCTTTTTAAATGGTTTTAAATGAAAACTAAAAAGAGAAAAGAATATCCTCAAGGAAATAAAGTTTTTAGAAATGAAAGAAAACTATTATTTTATTTTAGAAACCAAGAAAATTGAAGTTATTCAACGAAATCAATTGCGAAAGAAATTTTTAAAAAATCTTTAAAAAAAATTAAATGATTATCAACTTTGACGTCCTACCAAGTATGTAGTCAAGATTTCAACTAGGAGGATATTTTTATCTTCCTAATTAGTGTTTTATCTTTAAATAAATGAAATGATTTAATTATTCAAAAGCAAAAATTTAACAAAATGAAATCTTAAATTGGAAGAATTCCTAGAAAATAATAGAATATTCTACAATCGGAAGGGGGCAGCTGCCCTCTCCTGCTCAACAGACCTCACCAGAACAGTTAAATATTAAGGAGTTTAAAAACTGAATAATTATATTTTAGTTCTAAGTAAAAATTGTAGCTAAACTTTGAATTTTTATTATGGGCGTCAAATTATAATTTCTTCAATACTTTAACTAATTTCAAGTAAAATTAGTAAGCTGAATATGAAGTAAATCTTTGGATACCAAAACATTTGTTGAAGTTTTGACCGATGATTCGACTTAAAATCAATATCTAGTATATTAGGGATCGGGCAACTATATATGTATATCAAACAGTTTCCATGATTCTCTAAATATACATGAAAGCAATGAAATGAAGTTTAATTTAAATTGAACTATATAAACAAAGAACTCTTTGGGGCCCAGATTATTAATTAATTTAAAATTAATTTATGCAATTGTAATCAATACTCACTTGTTCCATTTGCATTGCGTCCAAAGATCTTGCCCTGCGGACTTAGAATGGGACTGGAGGATGCCGACGGAGCACCCGAAAGTGAACGTTGACCCTCCGATAGTCCGCTGGCCATGGATAAATTATTGACATCCTCCTGTTTGCAGGCTTCAATGCTGGTGGTTAACAGTGACTGGGATTGGGATTGGGATTGGCATTGCGATGTGGCAACAACATTTGTGGGCGTTCCAGAGCAACTTGAGGCAGCTGCCGTCTGGGATTGACTGTGACATTTGCTGCTGCTGCTGGTACTGGCAGCTGGCGAGGGCGTTGTTGAGGCCACCACCATGGTCATGGATGTGGTAACTGCTGATGTTGGTGTTGTTGCTGTCACTGTAGTTGGGGAGTTTGCCTCCATTTTTAAGAACAAATTCTGAACAAATTGCTGACGACGTGAACGTAAACGGGAACGGGATGCAAACAAGAACCAGGCACAAACACAAACAATCAAAACAAAATGCATGCAAAAATTTCAAATCAAATGTTTAAAAACAAAAAAAAAATAGACCAAAGAACAAAAAAAAAAAACCGAAAAACAAACAACAATTTTTTTTGTTTTGGGATGCACTAAAACGAACTACCAGGAAGGAAAGAATCTACTAATTGACTAAGTTAAACAAATTTTGTTGTCGCTGAAGATAGTTTTTGATAAGCACAGAAATTCACGAGAGCGCGCTCTAGGATTTTGATCTTTGTCATCCGCTTAGCTCGAGGCCAGACGAACTTCTGTTGTTGAGCTACCGCGTGGACAGCTCGGGAACCCTTTTTTGACGACGGCGACGACAACGACAAAGACAAAGACGACGACGACGACGACGACGGACCAAGCCGCAGACCGCTTTCGTTTTCTTCAAGGGAAACATCTTTGAGATACTTTCAAAAGAGAAGAAAAACATGTACATAAAATCACGCAGCAGCAGACGAAAGGGTTAAAAAAACACACACACACGCACACACATACACTCAAAAGGACAGACCCGATGTCCATGCCAAGAGAGGGAGAAAGACCAAGAAGAGATACTGAGCCAGTGAGAGAGACAAGGAGAGGGACAGGGAGAGAGAAATGCCAAGACATTGGCGCTTCTGGTTGATCATGAGGGTAAGTTTTTCTACACAGATTCCACCAAAGGAAGCAACAACCCGAGCGTTGCCGTCTCCGTCTCCGTCTCCTATTAGAAGCAAGTCAGAGACTTCAAAAGTCTTCGGGATCCTTAAGTTTACTTCTTGCTTTCCTTTGAGTGAGTTTTTTATTTTTCTTTTTTTGTTTTTGTATGTGCTCCGCCTACTGAGAATAACTCAAATTCTCATATTTTTCGATGCGATGGGAGTAATTCTCAAAGATCCTTTTGCTTATTTTTCTCATTTTCAAATTTAGAATCAATTTTTTTTTTTTCTTTTTCATGTTTCGTTTTCCGTTAAAATTGAAATTTTTCAACGTTCTAGAAGTCATGGATATGCAAAACAATTTTTTTATTTTCTTCTGTATTTTATATATTTATGGTATATACAAAAAGTGTACAATAGGTTTTAGGTTTTCTTATTTGTTTTTTTAACTTTACTCTAAGTAAGAGGAAGGGGGGGGGGAATACTTTTAAAGATTTTATCGATTAATCGTATATATTAAAGGATTAATTTTTATATAAAATTTTGTTATTTTATTATTCGATTCATTTAGAATTAAGTATGAATAGATTACACTAGGATGGGATTTTAACTTTAACAGTCGTAGAGTGTGGAAAGTGTGTGTGTGTGTGTTTTTGGGAGGGAAGGGCTTAAAGGGGAATGGTTTTTGTTAGTTATATAGACACCTATTATAAATTATTCACGCTAATAATCTGATTAATCCAGCCGATAAACGATGATGTCTTCACATAGACACCAGGAACATCGACACGTCCGCAACCAAAGCCCCAAGATACAAGGCCAGCAAGCTCATAGAAGCCATCATCCTGGCATACCAATGGACCACCGCCATCACCCTGACAGGCATCGTGTCCCTCCTCGCCGCCAGCACAAAAACTGGATGCGGGCAATATAAAGATTTTCTCCGTAACAGCATTCACTTTACGTATACATTCCGTATCACTGACAATTGGAATTTCCGCTTCGCGTACCCGCAAAGGAATGGGACCAGCTGCAAAAAACAAAACAAAAGTGATATACATAGAGATCAGCTAGAGAGAGAGAGAGTCCAAAAGAAATGTGCTTTTACCCTCGCCCATGTAACCATAACCGGTCACAGTGCATCGCTTGCCAGCCGCATGACTAACTCCACGTGCTGGCAAACAGACCAAGCAGACGCCATCTCTCAATTCAGCCTGACCATGTAGCTTCAGCAGGGCAATATCATTGTCCAGTGTCTGGCTATTGTGATTGTGATGAATATAAGTGGTGGCCACGCGCAAAGTCTGAGCTCCTGGACTCCCGTATTTACGTGTCAAATCGTAGTCACCCACACGGACATAGATCGCATCGCCGGAACGCACAATGCTAAGAGATAGAGAGAGATTTCATTAATATTTATTGGGGCAATTGGATTATCCGGGGATTCCACATACTTGGTCACACAGTGGGCAGCCGTGAGGACCCATTGGGTGCCAATGAGTGCTGCTCCGCATAGATATTGATTGAGGGAATTGATCAAGGCCACTTGCCAGCACCATTCACCATTCTCACCATCCTCGCCACCCACAACGCGTGCCCGACGTCGATTGCTGGTGTTGTTGTAGTTCATGTAGACCGATTGCTGATAGTAATCCGGATAGACAACATCAGTGGGTTCGGCATCATCGTGATAGGAGCGCAGTTGATTACTTTGGACACTGCCCGTCTCAACCAGATCGCCCAGTTTATCGTTGTGTATTTGAATGGGCACAATGGCCGAACCAAGGATAAGGCGTTCATTGGATTTATTGAAACTGCTGGCATACGACGGGGATGTGGCCATCGATTGACGAGCAGTTCGTTGTACTCCGTACTTGGCTCGGGCATACGACACCAGTGAGAGAGCCGGGGATCGAGCTAGACGGCGTCCTGTTCGCAGGGTTCCCTTGACACCGCAAACATACTTGGAATAGACATGTGGACGGGGTGTGGTCGATGTGCTTGTTGTCGTCGGTGGCGTTGTGGTCGGCGGCTGTGGTTGGGGCGGCAAGCCAGGTCCAGATCCATAGTAATCTCCATAGTTAGGCAATGAAGGCGGAGGTCCTGGTGGATACGGGTTCGGATGATGTGGCGGCAAGTGACCAGATAGTCCCTGCTGCTGCTGCTGTTGTTGTTGTTGTTGTTGTTGCTGCGGTGGCGGCGGCGGTGGCTGATTGGTCATGTAAGGATATGCTGGTGGTGGCGGTACTTGTGGTGGATATGCCTGCGGTGGACCCATGGGCGGCGGCGGCGGTGGTGGCGGATAGTAGGAGGCCGTATCGTTGCGGGTCTGGAACTGTTGCTTTTCCAGTATCTTACTCTTGGGTGCACAGCAAATCTGTCCGGATCGCTTGCACCTAAATAGATCGGTCATCTCGGCGTTTTCTAAAGAAAAAACACTAAAGTCAAATCACCATCGCAAAAGATTAGACTAGATTTTGGACTACTCACTGAAGCATGTGAAGCTCAGCAAACTGACTATACATGAGCCGGGGCATTCCTCTCGCAGATCGGGACTCGGGGTATTATGCAGCACATAAGGCGGCGCTGTGGGTGGTGCAGTGGGCGATGGCGTTGGTGGCGGCAACTTTGGCTTGGGTGCTCCTGCTCTTGAATTGTCACAACACACTGAGCCCTTGGCACAATTCGTTGGGGTCGAAACCAGAATGGAGGGACGTTCACAGAATGCCGCCATTATGTTGAGCAGACAGAAGCCCTGACAACGTGGTGGACTCTGTGGCGGTGGTGCAGTTGGTGCTGGTGAGTTTAGAGTGTTCTCGGCAAAGGATATGATTGTCTGTAGTAAGTCTCCACCACCCAGCGAAGTGGTTGGCGCTGGTTGAGGTGCTGACGAGGCTGGACGACTTGGTTTCTTGACTATTTTGGTAGCCGGTTTTGTTGTGGTCACGGGAGATTTTGATGGTGAGGCCTCCGAGGCACTGCCAGTTACACAACAACTGCCCTCGCCAGGACAGAAAGCTTCCGAATCGATGTCATCGCAAAAAATGGCAAAAATGCCATTCATGCATTCTCCTTCGCATTCTTTCAGAACTTGCCCCTGGCCTTGTCCTTGACCTGGGCGTGTCTTCTCATATGTGGTTTCATCCTCATCATCTTCCTGCTCACCATCATCATCCTCTTCCTTTTCGGCAGCCGCCTCTGTGGTCGTTGTAGTTGGCGGATGTTTCTTGTGTTTTGTGGGTTTCTGTGTATTATTATTTGTCCGTGCTGGCTCTGGAGTTGTGCTCGTCGTGCTGCTGGTGCTTGTGGATGAGCTTGTGCTGCTGCTGCCTGAACTGGACTTTGATGGTGGAGCGGATTTCTCTGCAATTGTCTGATTGGTCTTCAAATTGCCCATGTGTTCTATGTGAGTGAGTGGAGAAGAAAGAATGAAACTTTATTTGCTTTTTGAATTGTTGAATTTTTCAACTTACTGGCTGGTATATAGATATCCTTTGGCAACTTGCCATTCGAGTATTCATCCAGGGAGACGCAACATTTGGTACCTTCTTTACACAAACCATCGCTGGTCAAATAGGCCTCACAATATTCCGCAATGCGATCGGCCACACAAACACCCGTACAATCCTCTGTGATGTGAATTTAAATTAGATTTGCTTTAAAAAGTGTCCTTTAGAACTTACTATTCTCATCATCTGCCTTGGTGCTTTCATCTTTATCCTTGCTAGGTTTGCTATTCGTGGACTTTTTGGTGGTGCTTGTCTTCTTGGTGGTTGGTGCTGTTGTCGTTGGAGCCAAAGTGGTGCTAGACGGTCGCTTAGTCTGTGGCTTCGGCTTTGGCTTGGCTGTCGTACTAGTGCTAGTTGCTGTAGTAGTTCTTTGGGTCGTCCTTTGTGTTGTCTTTTGTGTGGTTCTATGTGTAGTTGTACTACTCGGTGCGGCTTTAGTGGGGCTAGTGGTAATGGTTTTCGGTGTGGTTGTTCCCCTCACAGCAGTCACATTTTTACCTTAAACACGTATATATGTATGTATATGTTATATTTCTATAACGAATTTGAATCGTAAGTATGTATATTCACCTGGTGCATTCTCTATGCAACATTTCATACTGGGCGATGGGCAGGGTACATCGTCAAGCACTTCATAGCAGATCAGAGTGGCCAAGGTATGAACACAAACGCCAGGACAATCCTTGGCATCGGCTGTGCTAGTTATGGTATCCAGAAGGCCTAGCAAAGAATACCTTTGATTACATCTTCTTTGTTAGGTTTTTGCATTTTACTTACCCGAGAGAAAACTTCCAGCAAGGGAATCATCCTGAGCCTGAGCCAATGGCAGTTGGCTTAACCACAGGCTGAGACACAATGTTAGGAGGACACTTGAAAACTTTGTCATTGCACAATTATTTTGAACTTGTCAACATGTGTTCATCGCTTCTACAAGAATCTGTATATATATACACACAGCACACACACACACACACAGAAAGAGAGAGAGACACAAAGTAGATAGAGAAGAAGAAAAGATTCACATTGTGTGATAATTAATGTTTTTTTGTCAAGTGAAAGTCCAGACAAAATGAATCATCTGCCCATGTAACCCCACTCTAGGTGTGTGGTGTGGGGTGGGGTGGGGGTTCGAGTGACGTAATTAAGCATAATCATTGCATCTTTGTGACTGGAATGGATGGATGGATGCCACAAGCTAAGAGCATTGGCCTAGAAAGATCTCTGCTTAAGTTGTAAATGTTCTTTATTCTCTTCTTGTTTGGCAATTGATAAGAAGAGCTTTGGTTAACTTCGAAAAAGCAAACCAGTTTCTCTGATATCATATGGATATATGGGTATGGCTAGTGGTAGAGCTGGTTCTTGGTTCTTTTTCATTTTGCTTCTTCTGTGGCAGGTGCTTCCATCCATCACTACCATTTTCAATATTCAATGACAACAATTCCCGTTCTTAGTTCTCGATTCTCGATTCTCGATTCCCGATTCCAATTCCAATACCAATTTTGTTTTATTATTACATACGAATGTGAGAACTGAATACTAAGAACCCCTCCTCCCTCTCTGTACGCAAAACCAAAAATTCTTTCTTCATAAATTTATGTATTTAGGTTGACCAGAAGAAGAATGGAAATGGAAATGAAAACATAAACTGGTTCCGTTCAATGCAAAATAATTATGGTAGGTATATAGTACCTACATACATACATACATATACATATATATATAATGATAAAAACAAAACATTTAAATCTTCAAGATTAAATACGACTTTATAGTACCCTATGACAAAATCATTTTCAAACAAATAAGACACGATTAGCTTAACATATAATTTTGAAGGTTATTTCATTTAAATATTGACCCAAGACAAGGTCATAAGAGACATTTTAGATCTTACTTTACCTATGTACATACATATTGTGCACAATTTGTGAAAAGTAACTAACTTTTAAGTGTTGTCATTTACAATGGGGTAAAAGCAATGGCATTCTTGTTAGATCGCACAATTAACAACCATTTATGAATGAAATAGAAAGTAAGTACACACACACACACACACACAAACACAACGAAACGAAGCGAAATGAAACCTTAAAGATCGAGATCTTTAGCGAAAGTGCAGACCCGGCCGGCAGCCCGCAAACTCCTGACTACAAATGACTAGATAGATGGATGGATGGATGGATGGATGGTTGGTCGGTTGGATGGATGGATCACGTGCCAAGTTAAAAGCTTTCTACAATGAACCGGAAATTTCCTAAAAAACCACAACAACAATTAAAACCTAAAATCATGACTTAGTTCAAGTGTTGTTCTCTCATTAGAAAGTGACATGAATTAAGTTGCAATAGATATCTATGTATCTATATGTATGTATGTATGTATGTACACAAGTCTATATATGTATGTAGATTCCACAAACCGCTCCCAAAAACGAAACAAAACGACCAAGAACCTTAATGCTTCTGGCACGTAACTCTCGATTTGAAGAGGAAGAAACGCTACCTATATATTCAAATGGATTTGGGGTCAGACACACTCTCGACATTTCTCCCCACTTCATTTTGGTTGGCTTGGCTTGGCTTGGTTTGACTGTCAACGTTGTGTTGTTGTGTCTTACCCCCGCCTACGCCATCATGAATACCAAGTCCGACACCAAAAAGAAAATAAACTGAAAGAACGAAGCCCGAACCAGCCGCAAACACACAGAAATGAGAAACAGAAGAGGAAAAAAAAAGAACGGTAAAACTAGGTCAGATGCATAAGGCGCGACGGTGTTAAGTTCTTGGCATGTGAATTATGCCTTGAAATTCCAGTTGCTGAATTTGAATTTCACATTGGGCCAGTCCAAGCCATGCCAAGTCAGAGTCAAAGTCAAAGTCAGAGCCAAAGCCAAAGCCAAAGCCAAAGCGAGTCTCAGACGAGAACCAAAACCCCGTATGAAAGAAATTCTTTTTAGGAAAAACAAACAAACATACATAGATAGAGATAGAGATGGTTAGATAGATATGTATCTGATGATCGTACGGTTTCAGTTTAACGGTAAATACTATATATACACACACACACACAGAAAGAGAGACACACGCATTTATGTAGATACGTAAACGCATATTTGGCTTAGCTATTTTATTCTCTATATATACATATATAAAAGTTTAGTTGTAGTTGCAAAAAAAAAATTTAAAAAAAAAGACCGTCTCATTTGTGTTTTTGGCTTCTTTCATTTTTAGCACTTCCATAAAATAAAAAAAAAAAGTCCCGAGACAAATTTATAGACAAATAGACCGACAAAAGTTGTCATAGTTTTTTTGGCCTAAGGCTCTACTTCTCACATGAACAAGTTATGCGACTTTTTGTTGTTGTTGTTGTTCTTCTTCTTTGTTTGTTTGTTTGTTATAACGGTAAGATCGACAGAACACATTTCTAACAGCTCTGAAAGCTGCCTGTGACAGGTGCTGCAGGAGTTAACTTTTGCCAGAGCCAGAAGAACTACTCAGAAGACGACAACTATTAGATTCTTCTTTCATTTGAACCACATTTACTCACATTCACACTCACACACACACACACACACACACATGGAGAAGTAAAAAGAATATAAGCAACTAAAAAAAAAACAACTCAAAGCACTAAAAAAAAACAAAAAAAAAAACAAAGTAAGAACAAAGTGTCCCGGGGGAAAGTAACTAACCGTTGAGGATGAGGGCGACTGCACCTTGCGAAAGCCAAAAACAAACTGACCAAACGCTCAAGGTTCTCATTGCTTGGTAAGCTGCTGCTGCTGCTGCTGCCAGACCAAGTCAGACCCCAAAGACCATACACAGGCTAGCCCAACTAATTCTGGACTCTTGGACCATGAGGAGAAAGTGAGCAAAACGAAATGAAGAGAGAGAGAGAGAACAAGAAGCCAAGAGCCATTAAAGAGCAATACCTGACTCTCTTATGGTCGTTTGTCTCTCTCTCTCTCGCTATCTCTCTCTTGGCCACCTGTTGGTTATTGCCTTCTGCCCTGACTGATTGGCTGGCTTTACCTGCCCATTTGGCCAGGCAATAAATAAGGATCGAATTGCTTTCGAATTGCGGATCACACCTTCGATCGTTGAGTGCTGCGATTTGGCAACAACCCTTAAACATTTCGCCAATCTGCTCACCACCACCCGGAGTGTGCCCATTTATAGGATTAGGATCATTTGCCATCCACATTTTGGCACTCACTCTAAGAGAAAGAGGTTTAGTTATGCAAATTTCAAGTGGTTTGGTTTTCGCGAATGTAAAACACATCAGTTACACACACACTCACACATATGCTAATATATTTTTTTTTAGAAGATTATCCATCCTACCTGAGAGCTGTTGACATTGGCCTGTTGGCCAAACATTGTAAAATTGCAATTATTGTTTATGAACAGCAGAACCTAACCCTAATGAGAAACTAAGATGGAAATTTTTGCATGCTTCGACCGATTTGCATAATCCTTGGGCGTAATGCCAAGGACTCGTAGTAGTTAAAAGATATCCTCCAACTCTTTCTTTTTCTAAGATATCTAAGGATAATTAGCCTCTAGGCGCAGTTTGTGCGTATTTACTTGAATCGGATGTTCCCAGGCTCTGTGATAGAGACAGACAACAGCCGGCAAAAATCTTCACACGACAGTCTCAAATCGAAATTTGAATAAAATCCTGACGATCCTCACAAAAAAAAAAAAACGACAGAAAAAAAAACCGAAAGTGGTAAAAAAAAGTGAAAAAAGTTCAGAAAAAAAATGAGAAAAAAATTATTTATCATTCTTTGCATGCGTGTGTGAGACCAAAGAGCTCTGTGTGTGTGTGTGTGTGTGTATTTTATACCTGGCCAAGGCAAATAGATAAGGAACAAGCAGCAAGGACCTCCAGAGATTGTGTCTGTGTGTGTGTTGGTGGTGGTGGTTGTTGCTGTTTTTGGTCGCCGTGATTCCGCGTCCTGCGTATGCAAATTACTCGCCCGAGTCCGTGATGATTCCTTTTCAATTCTGAACAAAGCCGAGGGTCGCCCTGTCCATGTTTGTGTCTGCGTTTTTTTCTTCTCTCTTTTTTTTATACATTAATCGTCCTATTTAAAAAAAATTGATTAAACCCTTTTTCGGTATCTGCGTTTTTTTTTTTCTTTCGATTTTTCCTCATTTTTAAACGGAGGTTTCTAGTCTTTTTTTTTCTGCTCATCCCGTTTTGCTGTAAATTTCACTTTTATCGTGAGAACTTTAGATAAATGATGAGCAGAATGGGATAGAATGAATTATGGGCGACAGGATCAAGTTTAGTCATATCGTATCACATGGGATCATATAAAACATATAGACGAATCTTATGGGATCATGCAATAAGTTTAGTCGGTCAGAGTGGAGACAAGTGCTAAAAATCGTAAAATCTTACTTCAAGTTGATGATTAACAAATTGTTTATTTCAACCGAATGCATTATTCAAAATATCGACTTTTGTTGTGGTTAGTGTGTGTTTCTTTTTTGTCTAACAATAAGTAGATTTCACACATATAGAGAGAAAGAGAGGGGGAGAGAGAGAGCGAGAGAGAGAGAAACCTCAGCTTATTTCTTAAAACATTAAACTGCCTGCCCTTAACCCTCATATTCTATGTTACAATTCACCACCCCAAAAGGTCATGTCTGATCTGATCGGATCTGATTTGATATGATGTGATCTGATGCTGATGTAGCTTGTGTTTTTTATTTTTCTTGTGTTCAATTTGCATATTGAGGGTCATGTTCATGAGGGGCAGAGCAAGGGGTTTGTCATGGGAACAAAGGACGCATTCTGAATTAAAGAATAGATGGAAATCAATATTTGAGGTAATTAATTAACAGCATCAACAATAAACCAACAGCGATCGCACTTAGCAATCAATTGATTGACAATTCAATATTATCGTCATATTGATTGTTTCATCTAATACTTAAAAACTATTTGAAATCTAAAATGCATTGATCTATGGGCAAAAAAATATGAAATTTCTATTACATAATTTAGGTAAAATAAAGTTTCCATTAAAAATTTTATTCATAAGCTAATGCTTTATTTTAAATTTTGAGCAAAAGTCACATCTGAAATTTCAGTTTATTCTTTCTTGAATGCTCCTTCATAATTTGTTCAGAAGAATCCAATATAGTTTTCAAATTTCGGCGCCTTTATGTTAAAAAAAAAATAGATCTGGCAACACTGCACAAGTATATAAAGCGCCCTCTACATGTGAAGATAAATGTCGGCACGCATCGACTCCAAGGTTGCATGTTCGACTGTTTTGTTGGACTCCTTTGCTCGAGTTCGACTCCTTTACCTGATGTTGGTACTTTTTTTCACGATTTTTACTTTTTTGTTCGAAGTTGGGGACTCTTGCATGAACTGCACTCTTTTGTTGCATGTTGGATGCTTCCATCGATATATCGACTTCGAAAAATGCCCACCGATTTATCGCACTCAATTTATCGATAATATCGATGGTGCTATCGATGGTTTTCCCAGCTCTACCGCTGCCGGTGTTTGTTTTATTTATAAAAGTTCAATTTCGACATGGAAGAAGATGACCAAAAAGAATACCGTTGGGAAACTGGCTATGAGAAGACATGGGAGGCCATCAAGGAGGACGACGATGGCATGCTGGATGGCGCCATTGCTGACATTATACAAAAGGCGAAACGCCAAAGGCAGCTCGAGAAGACCAAACAAAATCGCCTTGGTATGATGAGGCACGTTTTCCTAGTCATAGATTGCTCCGAGTCCATGAGTGTCCCAGATCTGAAGCCCACACGTTTGCGTTGCACTCTCAAGCTGCTGGAAATCTTCATTGATGAGTTCTTCGATCAGAATCCCATCAGCCAGCTGGGCATTATAGCCCTTAAGGCTAAGCGGGCGGAGAAAATCACAGAACTGACTGGCACCTCGCGTGTTCATCTTAAGGCTCTTGAGAGGTGAGTCTATAAAATTCCGATTCGGATGTATAATGGCATTTTGGTTTATCCTCTTTGTAGCCTAGCAAATGTTGTGCTGACTAGCGAACCATCACTACAGAATGGCTTGGATATGGCTCTGAAGACGCTCAAAGTGGTGCCATCGCATGCTTCGCGAGAGATTGTCATCATAATGGGCTCCCTGACCACCTGTGACCCGGTGGACATCAACTTAACCATTAATGAACTGAAAAAGGAGGGCATACGCTGCTCCGTCATATCATTGTCGGCGGAAATCCATGTGGCCCGCTATCTGGCCAAAGAGACAATGGGCTCATATGGCGCCGTACTGGATGATGCCCATTTTCGGGATCAATTGCTCTCGCAAGTAGATCCTCCACCCGCTGCCAAGACACAACACAATTCCCTCATTCGCATGGGCTTTCCGCATAGCACGAGCAACGAGGCGGATGGCAAAGATGCACCCCTGTCCATGTGCATGTGCCATATCGAGAATGTGGACGAGCCCAGCGAGCTAAGCACAACGGGTCACTATTGCCCGCAATGCCATAGCAAATACTGTGAACTGCCAGTGGAATGCCAATCGTGCGATCTCACATTGGTATCTGCTCCCCATTTGGCGCGCTCCTATCATCATATATTTCCGGTGCCAAATTTCGAAGAGATGCCCCACGATCAGCTGCCAGGTCCAACGGAATGCTTCTCCTGTGCCAAGCTTCTTGCTACGGTGGCCGACAAGACTGTATACAAATGCATCCATTGTGGGGAGGTCTTCTGCCTCGATTGTGATATATTCATACACGAAACCCTGCATGCCTGTGTCGGTTGTAATAGCACCCATGGGGTGGCTGGTCTGGTTTATCAGGCCCAGCAGCAGCAGCAAGGCACCAGCAAAGATGGCGAAACGCAGGCACATCAACAGCAGCAGCAACAACAACAACAACAACAACAACAGCAGCAACAACAACAACAAATGGATGAATCTGCATCACCACCCACCACAAAGCGGCGTCAATTTAACATGTAACATTACAAGAAAAACAAAAACATTTCTTAATAAAAAAAAAACACTCTTAAACTTGAATCACATTCAAAAATACTCTTTGTGTTGAAATAGAATCATATACGCTTCAAAAAACCACGAAAGATTTTTACACTCATTAAGCCAACTTTTTAAGTTTTCAAGAATAAAATCGATAAATCAATTTGAAGGGAGTCCGATCAGAAAGTCGAAACATTTTGCTTTCAATAAGTTGAATCTAAAATGTTTTATTTTTTAGAAATTGCAACAAATTTCGAAATATGAACTAAGCAATTTACTACTATTACGATCGGTTGCTCCTTAGAATCAATAGCGCACATATAAATTGCCCTCTAAAGAATGCATTAGGCATTAACTAAATAATAAACGAATCAAAGAATAAAGGAAATTTGGGAAAGATCCTCGATGTAAACTATCTTTGTGTAAATGTGTAAAACATTTGTTTAACACACAAATGTATTTGAATGAACACTTTTGCTGCATATTGCATACTTTAGGGAACAATTTTCTTCCATTTTGCTTGTCGTTTACTTGTAACACACTACAAGAAACTCAAAACAATAGTACTTCATAT
The DNA here is from genome assembly GCF_018902025.1 of Drosophila willistoni. NCBI lineage: Eukaryota > Metazoa > Arthropoda > Insecta > Diptera > Drosophilidae > Drosophila > Drosophila willistoni. Next base: position 7,212,712 of record NW_025814056.1, read on the forward strand.
ATTCAAATTAGATTCGGTTGATGAGGGCAGTTAATTTGTGCTTTTAGCTTTTTTAATAAAATTTGTTTATAATGCAGTGGGAGGAGTAGGTCATGGCAAAAAATGGTCACGATTCTGGGGAGTTGAGTTATCTGATATTGAAAAGAAAATAATCATTTTAATCTTTATGAATCATTTTATAAAAACCCACCTTTTTCGGTTTTCTTGGATCAGAATTGACACAGTTTTTTCGTAGTTTTTTTGAAAAGGTTTCAACTTTGAAGTATAGGATTTTCTATTGATTAGTAATATTTATTAGTATTTAATTATTACACTTGAAAATGAAAATTCAAGACTCGATTTAAATGGCTCTTAGAAAATAGGTATTAACCCAGGAATGTCATTAAGGCCATTCCAGGCACTCTTTAATTGCCATTTTTCATATTTTCCCACATTAGGAAAATTGTGAAATATTCCGCCTGGGGAAAGTATAATTTCCCTCTCCTTAGATGTGGTCCTTATGTACATATTTAAGAAGTCACTGCTAACCATAATTAAATATAAATATAAACTCAATATGTTCTTATTTTATCTTTAGTATAGGATATATCTACCTGCTTGAAAACTATCAATCTAACCGACTATGGCCATCGGCTTCAACGATACCTACAATCTACTATCCACGTTAGATTTGTTTGGATTTTATTTTTGTACTTTAATTATGATTGAATCTTCGGCTTGCTAGTTGTGTCTTACTTAAGTTTGTATTCTTGGTTGGGAGCGTGTTTTTAGAAGCTTTTTAAAAAGAGGATCACAGAAAACTGAAAGAGTTATTGTTTCTTTTTTTAATTAAGAACAAATTAAAGTTAAAAACTCTCAATTTTTGTTTGGTACGAGGAGCTCTGCCTCCAAAGTAAACTTAAAACCAGAGTGCCGGGGCTAACTTCGACCGCGTCAAAGTTTGTATAGCCTTGTAACTTTTTTGGTAACTTTTTCCTTACCTATAGCCATCAAAGTGGAAAAACGTTTAAGCTAAAAGGGCTAATGTGTCCGAAAGAACGGCCTACAATCTTAGCATAGGAAATAACGAAGATACTGATCAAAGTCACTGTTTTCCACCGATCGTTCCTATGGGAGCTATATGATATAGCTACCCGATCCTTATCAAATTTGGCACAGTCATTAACAGATATAATAAACTAACAAATGTTTAATTTGAAAGCAATCGCGTCAAAAGTAACGAAGTTATTGACAAAAGTCACTGTTTTCGAAAGATCGTTCCTATGGGAGCTATATGATATAGTCACCCGATCTTGATCAAATAGGTGTAATAAACTAACAAATATTAAATTTCATGACAATAGTTTAGAAAATAACAAAGTTATTGAGAAAAGTCACTGTTCATGACTTTGACGTTTGTATGGGAGCTATATGATATGGTGGTCCGATCTAGCTGAATCCGAAATATACAACCCCTGCAGTATATACAAGCCTACATGCTAAATTTCAACTCTGTAGCTCTAACAGTCTAGGAGTTTGCGTTGATGCAGACGGACGCACAGACGGACGGACATGGCTATATGAATTCCTCTTGTCATGCTGATCAAGAATATATATACTTTATATAGTCGGAGATGCTTCCTTCTGACCAAAATTAATATACCCAATTTTGCAAGGGTATAAAAAAAGGTATCCTGCTGGCGGCAAAGATGATTCGGAGCAGGATCGTTTGAAATTTAAATTTAAGCCGGCGTTAGATTTAGCATAGATGTAATTTTGGTCCCGATCTTAATCATAATTTTAGGAATTTTTTCGACAAAATAGTGGCAGTTAAAAAATAAAAATCAGTTTTTGGCCTTGTATTTTTTTGTTTAATTTTAAAAATAATAGCCAAAAAATCAAAAAAATCGTAAAATTATGATTGAGGGATCAGAACTATGACTATTCTGCGTCGATCGGTTAGGAATAACGAGCTGTATCCTTGCCTTGGCCTCACATGACGATAACATTGCCTCACAAATCCGAGATTATTTTGAATTTTAAGACGATATTCTCAATAGTCTATAGACTAACAAACAAAAAATCGAAACAACAATTTCCCAACCAATAAATTATACTAGGATGTGCCATGTCGACTCTAGCTTGTTTTACGTATATTTATGCCGCTGAAGCCTTCGAGATTCTTTCAGATCTTCTTGATCAATCGATAAAACAAATAAACCAATAATTTTCCCAATGCTTTTCAACTGATGTCAGGTTTGACTTGTTTTAGAACCTTTTTTATGCTTACTAATTATGATTGTTTTTTTGTAGTAAGTTCTGTGTGTTGTTTCTGTTTTTTTTTTCCAGCCCCCACCAAATAATTATTGTGGCTATTGTTGTTGTTGTTGTTGCTGCTGCCTGTCACAGTTAATTTTTTTCTATGCCAACTTGGCGGACTTTTGTCTGTTGCTGCTGCTGATCGTTCACGAGAGTTCGTTCATTCATCGCCAACATTCATAGCTTTCGGTCCGTTGAGTTTTTGTGTGTGCGTTAAAAAATTTTGCCATTTTTTTGTTGTTTTTTTTTTTAACTTGTGCTCTCGAGGTGCTACTACAGGTGGTTTTACGATATATATATAGCAGATACGTATGAGTGTGCGTTGGTGTGTGAATTTTCAAGTGCGTGCCTGGAGAGTTTAGAGTTTATTGTTTCATATTTTGAAGTCATCGCAGGTAGGTTGAGGTTGTCTATACTATATATATATATATGTATATGTATGTATGCATGTACATATAAGAATCATAAAAATCCAAAGCTAAGTCAATGGCACTGCTTTAAACTAGTAGCAAACTGGTTTTAGCTAAATTAAACCCTTTATGATATTCCAAATGTTCTCGGTTGTTTTTTCTCGTTGTTGTCGGTTCAATAATTAAGATTTGTCAAATTATATTTAAAATTAATGATGTCTAGACTAGCATAGATGGGACTAGACTAGACTAGACTAGACTAGAAACTGGAATTGGAAAGGGATGAGTGACTCGATCGTTTTATGCTCTGACTTCCTTGATGCCTTGTTTCTATCTTTCTTTCTTTGGCCAACCTTGAACCAATTCATCATTAAGTAGATCGCGTAACTAGCATGCACATTCATTAAGTGCATTCTAAATTAGACCGATCTCTGTCTGACTGACTGACTGACTGAATGAATGACAAAATAGTCGGAGCAACAAATCTGAATCGTCTGACCAGTTAATTACCTAGTATGAAAAGAAAAGATGCATTTCCGCATCGAGCCCCACAAATTTTCGCCAATTTCGTTTCGGTGTGTGAAAGTGCAAATGAATTAGTTAATATCACGTGTATTATATATGTATGTATACTAAATATATATCTTATATATAAATCAACAGACAATTGAAAGTAATTAACAACATTCTGATTCGGAGTCGAGTCTGCTAATTGAGGAATTCGTGGGCTTGTTCCTGCCAAAATTGCTTGTATTCCGGTTTTTTTTGCTGTTTTGGGTGAAAATGAATGCAGCCAAAAATTTTCATTAGCTTCGCCTTTTCTATACTTGCCGCCCCCTGCTCCACCTCCCCCCTAAGGCGTTAAGAAGAAACTAACACACAAAATTTGGCCGTAATAATAATTTATGCTGAAAAAGGACCAAAAATTGTTGAATAGAATAAAGGGGGTAGGTAGGGCCAATCGGGATAATAGAAAAGGAAGAGGCCATACACTTGAAGGGTGGCGCCGACTCAGCTCGACTTTGATGCTGGCAAAAGTTTTGTGTGCGGCTAATCACTTGTTAAGTTATTTGTTTGAGGCATATTTGAGGCTACCAAGGAGTTGGGGAGAAAACGGAGGACTGGCTGGCTGGCTGGTTGGTTGGTTGGTTGCCTCCTAATATGATGGAGGCATAGACGGAACGGAGACGGATGCGGATGCCATTGATTGTTGCTGCCTTTTGGCTTGTTAGCTGGTCTATGATAAAGTTATTTGCATTGTATAGAGGAAGTTTTTGGGCCAAAATTGTTGTTATGCATATTAAAGTGGTTGATTTGTAATCAGTCATTAAAATTTAATTTCAAAATAAATTATACAGCCATCTTAGAAGTACGCATAATATTACAAATACACACAAATATATATTTCTATATATGTATAAAGCGATATCAATGAATGTGACCTAAACCGGTTTCAATTTCAATAACCAGTTCATATGACCGCTTGTTTCAATATCAATAAAGTGACAGAAACTGATTTGCCAGTAATGTATATATAACTATATATTATAGGTGCATATATTAACTGCAAAATCGGGCATACAATTACATGTATGTATTTGTTTTTTAGTTTCAACTCATAAAAAAAAACCTTGCTAATATAGATTGAATCAAAAGCTAAAAGATTGAATTCACGAGGGTTCTGGACATATGGTAAACCGATTTTTGGCACATTTTTCAAGCTGAACATAAAATTATTCTAGAGGATGGTCATTATTGACCTTTTTAGGCTTAAAATTGTAACTGTATTTAATGTATTCACAAAGTATTAATGTATTTAAAATGTAGTTTTACATGAAAACATGAAATTCATTTGATTTAAACAAGGTAAATTCCAATGTTAAATCGAATCTGTCAAATCAATAAAATTCTGCATTGGACTTGGCTACAGAAATGGCAATTAATACAGGTGTTATTGCCCGTAATTTGCAAAAATAATGCAAACAACGGTCCAAGAAATATCGAAGACTGCATTTTTGATCATCTAGTGGTTATCGTGACCATCCGTAACGAAATTCGGGGACATTTTCCGATTTTATTCACCTATTTTGCTTGATTCACAATGTATTTTGAAAAATTTATGAACCTTTAAGTGATAAAATCTCAAGAAAGAACAAGGCCTTTATTACATCATCAGACATTTGATTTTGAAGTTTCAAAATTCCTCGAAAGATCACGTCACATTTTTAGTGTTTTGTCGGAAAATTGAATTGCTGAGGGACAGAAACATCAGTAGTTTAGTCGGCTTGGCCATGTGTTTCATTTCATATGGTTGAAAAAAAACGTGTAGATTCAGATATTGATATATTATTAAGAAACATTGAGAAGGAAAAGTTTGCAGTGAAACCTAAACTTAACGTGTTTAAAGTTGAAAGTGTTGTCAAAGTAACTTGAATGGTAAGTTGATGACTATTGTTTAACAAATTACAAACTAAAAAGGAGTTAACGCCTTGAGAAGTAAAGTATAAAGATTAATTATTGATAAAATGCAAATACTCTTCTCTGGATAGGGTAAACAAAACAGGTGACAGGCGTTAAAGGAGCAGCTTGAATTAGCATTTTCGGCCAGAGCTCTCGTGTGCCACGCTCTGATTATGGGTTATCGTATTATTTTTACCTCTCCAATATGTTAAATTGAATTTAAATTTAACTGCAGGAAAAAAAGTGGCGTTGAAAATGCAATTTTATCGTTTTCATATTTCGTAAATTCTTCAATTAGTGACTTTGCGAACGATTTTTGAAAGAGAAATCGTGATATCGAACACGAATACATAAATGGAATATATATTGGCTCTTTTGTGGTGCAACACAAAAATAAAATTAAAACCAGATAACAAAAATATATTTAAATAATTAGATAGTATTATAATTTAATTATGTATAGATTGTACAAATTAAATAAGCTGATTTCTCATCTTTTTTGTACGTTTTTGTTTGCTGGCTACAAAAGAGAAAAACCGCAAAAAAACAAAAACCAAAAAAAAAAAAGGCAAACAAATATAACATTTTTATATATGATCAACAATAAAAAAATGTATAAAGTCGACAGAAGTAAACAATAAAAACAGACGGCAGGCAAATAACTTCCGGCAAAATTCAAATTGAAATTGAAATTGATAATCCTCTTTTCCTTCACCCATTTACTGTCCGTTCTCTCAAACGCCCCCCTCCGACCCACCCACCAATTAGTGAGAGGAAAAAAATAAAAAACACCTCTTTGAAATTATATTAATATTTGAAAATGTGTGCGAACAAGTTTGTTAATTATTATTGGTTAATTGTTAATTTGCAATGTGAAAACTCAGGGGAGAAAATGCAAATCCAATGAAGAGCTATGAAATACTTGCACTCCTCTGTCTCTGTCTCACTCTCTCTCTCTATCTCTTTTGCATCTATTAGTTGCAAATTGCAGTATGATTTTATGGCAGTCATGGTAGATCGGTGGATTGCAATGGGGAAGGGTGTGGGGGGTGGGTGGAGGTTGGAGGCTTGCGGCAAATTACTCAAGTTAAAGTTGAAAGCTAAAGTTAGTTACTTTTTGTTGTTTTTTTAATTGCAGCTGGCACGTGATAACCTTAACCCGTTTACCTTCAGTACTTATGTATATTTAGATGTTCATATAAAATTCCCCTCACGGCATTTAGTGGTTCCTATACACAGATGCAGTGAGAGTCGCCACTATGCGGCATTAGTGCAAGGTTGTTCCCACTAACGGAATTGAAATCAGGGGAATATGTAAAACTAAACACGTTTTCTGCATATGATAAACGATAAATAATATGAAAAAGTCACCTCAACTTACACATACCTACATATACATATGTATAAATGCAATAATGTCAGATTCCTAGAACTGAAATTGTGTCATCGTAGAACTTTTGTATACAGTTATAGTCGCACTCATTATTAAATGAGTTGAATCATAGGTATGTAGCAGCAAGTCCCAAAGACTATGAACTAACAAAAGATCATCATTACAAAATATATATGTACATACGTAAGAGATATGTATGTACATATATCTCAGGCGACTATATGTGTGATCGTGACTAATCATAGAACAATTATAATCAAATATCTACCCCTTAATCATCATATAAATAAGATTATCAGTTCAATTACATTGCTAAATATGAATAATAGAATCAAGCCTTATTTTATATCTTATATCATGATTATGTCTATATTAGAGAGCTGCATGAATGATAGAAAAATCAATTTGAGTTAACAACATTCAAAACCAAATGAATGAATTGAATGACTTTGAAAATCAACTTCAAGTAAAGTCGCACAACATTCAAACGGACAAAGAGTTGCTATGATTCGAATGCATTTGAATCCCAATTCTGATTTTAGTAGTTATTTGTATTGTATATTTTTGAACTATAGGTGATTACTATAGATCCATCGTGTATATAATGGATTAGAGAATATTATTTTTTATAATATAATCGTGGCAACTAGGAATCTAATTTAGAAAAATTAGATTTTACAAGATTTGTCCCAAATTGTTCGATCCAAAACTGCGCACTAAAGTTTTTGGTGTATAGCATATTTTAATTTTAATAGCCCTCATTTCGCAATTATATCCTCTACATTTTTGATGAAAATAATTAGTTGTTGTTGCTTTGAAACATTTCAATAAAAATGAGACAATTCGAATAATTCAAATGATTCGAGTGCCTTAGTACATTTCGATGCTTTAACACTCAATTCATTGCCTTTCATTAAACAGAGTTACGCATTTTTAGAGATTTGATAAGTACTAACTCACACTCATTCATTTCTTTGTGTAGTTATCAAATGAATAAGTCATTTGAATTCAATTCGAATGGATTCATTTGACTTTGATTTTTCTCTGGTTTCTGGTTTTTTTTTACAAATGTAATATATTTCGAAGACCGTCGGAGTCTTCTTTAATTTCAATTTATTACTTTCAAGATATTTTCAGTGCAGCTTTCCGAAATGGTGCCCTGTGATTTTGCAATGCTATCGGCATTTGTGAAACTATCTGTTAAGTAGTATTATTTTACAGACAGCCTTTTTCAACACTATGGAATACATTTTTTAGTCAACACTGCTGAAGACCTTATCTTCTACCCAACACTGATCTGTCAAAATTTTTGGTATAAATATCAGTATTTTGCGGCACAATTGTTTAGTTGAACTCAATCTCCCGAGACAACCACAACTAACTTTCTTTTTTCCTTATTCCTTTTTATTCGAGCTATTTGTATTAAATTTTCATTTAATGCCAATTAAATCGGCATTAAAGGCATCATATTATCCACGGCATTGCATCTTTACCATCTCCGCGATTGTATGTTTCCTTTTTCGAGTTTTTGCTATTCAAACTATTTAAGATTGGAATTCTATGCTAATCAAATGGGCATGTAAAGACATAATTTTAAAGAAATTTGTTCACTTTTTGCCGGATAGTTGTTCTTTTTTGTTGGAAACTATTTGTTGTTTCTATTTAAATGTGAAGATGTTTTTTAATTGTTTCTCCTTTGCTTAGCTGCAGTATTGTTCCTCGTTTCAGTGGACGATCAATCCGGTTCTCAATTCGAGCTATCATATCCTACATATCAACATCTTGCCACCTGGTTTTACCTACATATGTGACAAGTTGAATGGACATGCGAATTGCTTGTCGGACGATACAGTGCAAACTCATACAAATTCGTAACTCTTTTGTTTTTACAAGCATTCATGAATGATTAGTTCAATAAATACATACATATGTCAAAATATAACGTCATGTTACAAGAAGTCACAAAGCGGCTAAATATACTGTCAAAATGTGCTTATGTGGAGATACTTTTAAATTTTCGTTCTCTTTACTTATTTTACTTTTTAAGTTTTCCTTTCGTGTTTTGTCGACATACTTCAAAACCTTGTTTATCCAGCTTTATGCTTCTAAAAAATATTTGTAAATGATCAAATATTTCTATAAAGTTTTTAGGGTCAAATAAATTGATTGTAACTAAAACATATATTTTATTGGAATTCTTTCTGAAGAGGAACCACAAACTTTGTGGTTCAATTTCACAAAAACCCTTGACTATCTATATATTAAGATCTGGCAACCTTTATTGAAACTGTAACTCTCTTTGGTTTCTATTTCTTTTGTCCACTTCCACTTGACTCTTGTCTTCTCTTTTGATAGTCTTTCTCTCGACTTTCTTGGCAAATATATTTGACGCAGTTTTTTTTTTTTACCCCGTGTGCTTTGCTTAACTTTGCCTTGCAGCTTTTGTTTTATTTTCATACGTTAAAATTTTTTCTTTACTTCTTTTTATTGTTGTTGATTTTTTTTTTTTAATATTCGGTTTTCGTTCTTGTTTTATTGTTTAAACATTTAGCGTATGACGAAACGTTTGTATGTACATTATATTTTTTGTTTTTTCGTTTGTTTTTTTTTTTCAACAATTTTACATGTATTTATTGGGTTTTGTTTGCTGATTTCATCAAGTCTCGAGACATAAAACGTATAAAATCAAAGTGATTGTGTCTTACGGGAAATATTTGAAGTCAAGTGCCATCAAGTGAAGGACACAAAAAACGAAAAAAACGAAAAAAAAAACGGTTCCATACATTAAACGAGAAGCACATAAATCATTAGAATATTAAAAGAAGGTTTGTGTTTGTTTTTTGTTTTGTTTAACCGGTTCAGTGATATACATAGATATATAATTTTGTATAATTAACCGTTTTCAAGTGTTGTGTTTGCTTCACGCTTTTCGCACACTTTAAGTATCATAGAATAATGACGTCATAGATGTTGAAGTTGTGATATATATTTCTCTGATGAGTATTATGGCTAACATTCAGACAAAAGAAATCTATTCATTTGATTGGTTTTTTGGGCCATTAATATAATTTTAAGAAATAGCTTAAAATAATTTTAAATTTTCTCAAGTCCTGTAAATATCTATTGTACATTATCAGGTATTTTTATACCCTTCCTGAGGGTATTATAAAATTGGTCAGATGTTTGTAACGCACAGAAGGAGACGTTTCCGACCCCATAAAGTATATATATTCTTGATCAGCATAAAAAGCTGAGTCGATATGGCCATGTCCGTCTGTCCGTCCGTCCGTCTGTGTTAATCAACTTCACGCCGCCATCTTAAGAGCTTTCGGGATGAAACTTAATATTTGAGCTACTCATAGCCAGGAGCAGATAAAGTATGAAAATTGTCAGGATCGGATCACTATATCATATAGCTCTAGAGGAAAAATTTTCATAAAAATTGGAGTATCCCCATGAAATTTACTAATATATTAATTTACCTATAATTCCCCCCTCATCAAAACAGCTTAAAGATGTGTGTTCTTTTCACTTCCTTTCTTGCCGTTTTGGTTTATCGCAAAAATAGTTATTCTAAATCAAGTTCTAAAATAATTATTTTCGAGGTTTTTATTATGTTATCACACTTAAAACGAGTTTTTTGAAGTACAAAAAAGATTTATAACTTTATATCATACAATAACTTAATTTTTTAATATTAATATTTTTCATTGATAAAAATAAAACAATTTGGGGCGAAAATGTTTTGAAATCAGGAAGACATGAGATCATATATATATATATTTTTATCAAATCGCTAGAAATTTATTTTAACAAAGTGAGTTTAATTGTTTTTCTTAATTTTCAATTTATTTTTGTTCTTTTGGGGTAAGGGATAAGGATCTGGGCATAGCAGGGGCTAAATACTTCCTTCAAAAAAAGTTAAGAAGAGAAAGTTGGGCCCAAAACAAAGTCTCTGTGGCGGAGGCACAAGTAAAGAGATAATGAAAAATCTGTTTCCAATTCGCAATTTGCAATTACCACGTACAATGTATTAGAAGATCGAGACTTTCCAGTAACACATTTTCGTCTTAATGATAGATACTGAATATGGTTATTCTAATACAATGGCAAAAAAACACAGGATGAGAAGATCATATAACAATTTCGTCCTTATTTCTTTGAGTGGGAGTGTATAGTCTAACAATAAGAAAGAAATCTTTCCCCTCCAAGTGTTTTATGAGGGGTGGTGAAAGGGTTTTTGGTTTTTTTTCGGCGCCAAATGTATGTATGTGTAATTCCCGCAACTCGTGGATTTGATTTACTACATGCAGGCGATTTATAGAAGAAGAAAAAAAAAAGAAATAACTAGTGTTATCACTTCAAGGCGGCACACTCTAGAATTGATAAGCCATAATGCTGTGTTCAGGTATTGAAAGTAAAAATCACTTGGTAACTGAACCTTTTTTTTTTCTTGTGGTCATGGATTAAATGTAGGAAGCAGCAATAGAACAAAAGAAGTGGGGGAAAATAAAAAAAAGATTGAAATCAAAATCTATATAATTTGTTAATACTTGAACAACATTTCTGGGGAAAGCAACAACAATGCTCTTTAAATGACGAAGGTCCGACAATGATGATGATGATGATGATAAGACGACGCGCGGACTAATATAATAAAATTTTACCCCGTGGGAAAGATCATAATCGTGCAATAATATCTTATCAAGTATAACACATAAACAAAAACTTGACTCGTGACGCCTATGATTGCGGTTAATACAATGTAAATGCTGATAGGCACTTGTCAAAGATATTTTAAATGGGGTAATGGACAGATATCAGGGATATCGTCAAGGAAAGTCTATGTATATGGCAGTAGTTATGAACTTACCTGCTTCTGATTTGTGATTTCTTTAAGGCGGAGGCCAACTCATTCCATTTCAGTTGTCAGAATTTTCCCATTTACATAATTAGCTCGCTTGAGTAACCCTCGCAACTGGCTTGTGCCTTTTTTTCTTTTTGTTTGCGAATTTGTTTAAGAGAAGTCCTTCCTTCTTCTCCATGTATATGTATGTGTATGTGTACTTACCCCTTCGCAAGCACTCCCATGGAACGCGCGGCTTCAAAGTCACAAACAATTTGCAAGCCGCACTGAGCACTCAACAAGCCGCATTAAAATACAAACCATTGTTATATGTATGTAGAAGAAGAACCCTCTCACCGCCACTCCCTTCCTCATCCTCATGCTCATCCTCCCCTCTCGCTTTCCCGCATTCAATCTTAATATGGTGACGCAAACGCGTCTACTGCTCCCGGGCTCCATCATCATCATCATCATCGTCATCATCAATGCTACCGCGGCAAGCAATTCCCCACCTGACAGACGTCAGTTAATGAAAAATTGTTAATAACGTAAAGTATGCAAAAAACATTCTACTTTAACCAAATTGAAACTTTACGAGAGCTACAAAACAATCAACATTAAAAAACACAAAAAAAATGAATAAGAAAGAACATTAAAAAAATCACAACCCAAAACCAAAATGGACAAAACGAGAAGTAAATCTAAAAGGTTTAGTTGTTAACTGGCTGGTTCACATGGCTTAAACACTGGACAACAAAAGTAAAGTTAATTACAAGATTGCAATCTTGGAAAAGAACTACTACAACTAAATTACAATTCCCAACTATAGAAAATAATAATCAATTGTGCCCTAGAGGGATTAATTTAATAGACTTGATGAGAACATTTTTAATTTTAATTAATTAATAAATATATAAAAACATTGTTAAATAACCGATTAGTGTTGTGACTTACTGATTCACTTGACTCAGTTGTTCAGTGACTTACTAGTTCACCGACTCACTTATTTCATTTTTATCAAACTAAATCTAGATAAGTAAATGAATTGTGTCACGTGTAAGTGTGAGTGTGCAAAATGAGTGAAGTGAATGGTGAGTGAGTGAACGAATGGGCATTTTCACTAAACTTGTTCTTTTTGACTCATTCATTTGCTCATTCAGTGACTTATTTGCTCACTGACTAGGTGGCTCAGTTCACTGACTCAACTGTTCGTTTTTTCCCACACTAAAGTACATGAACTAGCCACTTAAACAAATGAGTTATGAAAAAACAAATTTTCTTGTAATTTTTTCAGTAACCCTTTCTAATTTTTGATTAAAAGAATAGCTAAATACCAAATCATTTGAGTGAGTGAATAATTTAACTTTTTAATAGGAGAACACTTTAATATATTACTATACTATAAGTAGACTATAAGACTATAAGAGCTTGTCAGGGAGAAAGAATAAAGTCAGCTAAGAACTGAACAAGAGAATAAATTACAAAATAAGTGAACAAATGAGTGGTTGGGTGTTCACTCATTAAAAAGTGATTCAGTGAACTAGTTCATCAAACTAAATCATTGGCCCAACCGTATAACCGTTACCAATTCAATTTGGTATTTCAGTGCCTATGAAACTGAAAAATTTATGAAAATATGAAATGAATTTTTGAGCGACGAATCTTTTAGCTTTAAAATTCTTTTGAAATCGATTACAAATAATAATATTCACTTAGGGTCTACTTAAGTGAATTATGACCAGTTGACCAATTTTGTAGAATAGTGTAAAGGTCTTTGTATGCACGTTGTTTTTTTGTAAGGGTTATGTAATAGGTTCAGTGACTTTTAGTAATTAAAATGGCGACTTGTGTTATCCAAAAGTAATTCAATTTAACATTTCACAATTAGACCGTGATCAATTTCCTTTTTATACCTATAGCATCTCATCATAAATATATGTATGTATAAATATATATAGAGACATATGTAGATAGTAAGTATTTTACGAGAGGGAGACCTTAGATAAGTTTGCAGATAATGTGAATACTATAAGTAGCAAAAAAAAAAAAAATTAACGAAGTACTTACTTCTTTCTTGCTATCAAGTGGGGCCACCTCACGAGTCTGGGGCCAACATGAAAATTATCGGCTTATCTTCCTTTAACTTGAAGCATTGCCATATGGATGAAGGGGCCTACTTTAATTGCATCAGATATTAGACGTATGAAAAATTATATAGCCCCATACGCTCCATAGGCAGAGGCCGACTTTGCACTAAGCCAACGCATGTCGTTTTTTTTTTCTATTTTTTTTTTTTTTGCAAGGAATTTCTCAAGTGATTAAACTTTGCTTGTCTGGCCGAGAATAGAAATAGAATATACTCTTAAACACTTATCTGCATATAATTCATAAAAACCACCAATTGAACTACATTCAAGACACACAATCTTATATACATACATATATTTTTATGATCCGCACTCATGTCGGCCGCAATAGAAGAGCCAATAAATAAAAGGTGGAGAGAGCACCAAAGTTAAACGGATGCCAATGAGACAGAAATGAAGTCATATGAAATATATTTACGACCCATACTTGTAATAATAATAAAAATTAGAAAAATGTTTGAACCTGTGGTAATTATCGCTAAGAAACATGATAGGACGACGAGGGGGAACCCCCGCTCAATGTTCATTGTGGGGATACATTGCGTATCCTTAGTTGCTCTTATCATTTTTCTGTTAATATCTTCATGGGAAATCATAAATTCCAAGCTGTGTACAGTTCAATTGGTGCGAAATCGTAAATTCAAATGCAAATACACAATATCGATGATGATGACTTTGGCTCATAAATTTCAATCGGCCACAACAACAACAACATCGACACATACTTCCCACATATGTATTTACACATGTATATTGAACCCCCGATATTGATACATGTACTATATAGTTAATATGTGTACATTTTGTACCACATTTGTCTATGGTACAACTAACTAAATATTATTGTTATACCCTAACCACTAAGCAAACATTGAGTAATTGACAACATTGAATGCAGTCGAAACTAAGTGGAACCGAAAGTGATTTGAATTCGATATTTCGATGATTACATTTACGTTCTATATAGTCTAATTTGATTCTTTAAGTTTCATTTGCATATGGTAAGGGTATTTAAAGTTCTTTAGGATGAGGCTGGCTAGTTTTTGTTTTTTTTTTTTTTTTTCTTGGTTTATCTGTCTAACATACATTAATCTATAATGACAACACAACACAGACACATACATAGATAGACGAAGAGACAGATTGACAGACGGACAGACAGTCAGAGGCAGACGCAGACAGACACCTTGTGAAAAGGTGTGAAAACTTAAATTGGTTTCGAGAGTGTGTTGTGTGGTGGAAAGGTGGCAATCAGTAGATTAAATATTTAGAAATAATCAAGCATTAAATTAGTCGGCTTAATCGATAGCTCAATCGATCTATGGCCAATGTGACGTCACAATCATTTAGCCAACTGACGTCAAAAAGACCATCTTCGGCAGCAGCGACAACAACAATAAAATTTTTGATCTGAATTGCTATTTGATTGGGTGTTAATCAAAGTCCAAATAAAACCTTTGCCGAGAAATCAATGAGCCATGCCTGTGTGTGTGTGTGTGTGTGTTTAGGTGGCTATGTGTAATCGCAGGTGTCGCATTACAATTTCAATTTCATTTTGGATTTGGTTTCGGAAAATAACTAGGCCTACTTAACTATATCAAATAAGAGTGACAAAGCCAGTGAGAGAACGAGAGAGAAAGAGTTGGATAGATAGATGGTTAGAGAGACGACAGTCCACAAAACTCGCTTTGGCAATGTATATATTTTATTTTATTTTTTTTTTTTTACACCGACTTGCGGGCCACATCGTGATTTGTTTTTCAAGTTTGGCTCTGCATTCGAGAATTTTTTTTCATTTGCTTTTTTTTTATAAATTTTCTGTTTTATTTTTGGGCAAAGTCATTGATCTTGCTCGAGGCTGAGGCTGAACTTTGAATTTGTTGATTTTGGCCCGGTCAGGCAATTTAATTTGTCCCAAAGAGTCGTTAGTGGCCTAGTCGCAATGGTAGATGTGAAGAGGAAGAAGGGTAAGGGGAAGGGGAAGAAGGAGGAGGAATGCCATGGTTTAAGCCAGAATTGGAGTTAAACTTAATGGAAAATTTCCATGACTGATTCTTTTTCTCTGCTCTTTTTAAGTGAAATTTCATGTTACACTGACAGAAAAAAATGGTAAAACCATTAAATTGGTAATTATCTATTTGCAAACCTTTTAAACTAGTTTTTAAATTGGTAAATACAAATTTTAATTTCCATTTATCGTAACTTGGTAAACTCAAATTTGAGTTCTTACAAGTATTTTCTTCAAGTGTATTACATGATATACGATCAATGATCATCTATAATAAATAAAATTAATACTTTTACGATTTTTCATGGCAAGAGTGGGTCAAGGTTTTCTTTACTCGATATATATATATAAAAGAATTTTGTTTACATTTTCATTACATTTGACGAATCAATAATACAGGGAAAAAATATGTTAAGTTGTTGCCCAAATCGTTTCCAGTTAACGAACGTGTCTGAATGCCTCAAAGCCAAATGCATTGGTTATCAGAAGACTCCACGCTCTTAATAGTATGTAGACGACGGGTTACAACAAGTGGGCTGTAAAATCACCCACCTAACATTGATATTTATATATGTAGGTACATATATACCCACATGTAGGTGGGGGCCTCCATGTGAGACTACAACTAATCAATGGCACGAGCTTGTCATCATTTTAGAAAGAAAGATAGCGAGAGTAAAAATGTTAGACAGAGCAAGAGAGAGTGAGAGAGGGAGTGAGATGGTGTCCATGTGACGTCAGAGAGGTCGTCGTCGCTAAAGAAGTGGGAGTTGGATTAACTAATGCAAAAAAACCCTAATCAAATCCCTTCACATAGAAAGATATCTCTCTCTCATATATATATATATATATACACATACCGCACTGAAATCGGTTTGAACCGGAAATCCAAAACGATGTCGATGTTAGTGTTGTGTTGTGTTGCTTTCGTTAAGAAAAAGTTGTTAACAATTTGCCGCTGTTGCTGTTGTTTTTGTTGTTGTTGTTGGCAAAAAAACAAAAACAGAAAAGAAAAATAAAGCTTTAAGCGTTCCACTGCCAACAGACGCACGATCAGAACGACTTTGGAGCGCTACGCGCGCGGTCGATGATATTGAGCAGCGCTTTCAGTTAAAACTTAAAACCGATTCCGATATCCAAGAAGAGTCTACCAACCAACATTCGGTTAACAATAACTAATTTGTACAAGTGAAAAACCATCTCAAAAAACAAAACGTATGTGTGCTAATCCAAAAAGAAAAAAAAAAAAAAGTAATAACACTAAACAAAACGAATCTAAAGGGATCTTAAGGGATTCCAAAGGATCACAAAAAAAAAAAACAGCAGATAGCTTGGCTAAAAAAAAAAACACAACAACAAAAGATAGAGGAGACGACAGACAGGGCGAATAAGAAGAAAAATAAGCTTAAAAACAGCCAGTCAAATAATTTCTTGTCTAAACCCAAAGCAAAGAGAATAATTATAAATGTGTTCGTTTTGTCTAAACTCTAAAGTAAAGAGAATAATGATAAATGTTCCGTCTAAAACCTTAAGTAAAGAGAATAATTATAAATTTTCTGCCTAACACCTTTAATTAAACCGAAAAGCAAAGAGAATAATTATAAAACTTAATGGCCTACGGCTCATAAAATTGTGCAATTTACAATCTACAAAATGGTGAAATGTACCAAGTTTTCTTTTTCTTCTTCTTTTCAGTTAGTCTTTCTTTTTTTTTTTGTGTGTGTGTGTGTGTGTGTGTGTTACTCATGTTATTTTTCGTTTTTTTTTTTTTATGACAAAGAACAGTTTAAAAATAATAAAAAGAGAAAAATTATCAAAATATGATGAAATGTCATGCAACTATGGCATGAAAGATTCGCATTAGTTTAACTAGATTTAGCCATAGTTTTTGTTTAAATTATTATTATTATTATTACTTTTTTTTTTTATTCTTCATCATTTCGTTTTCGCCACACCTTCAGCAGAGTTGGCACTATCGATATTGATTGCAATTACTTAAGTGCGACAACAACTCGACAAGATATTGAAAAATGTTGTCTATAAACTTTGAGCTGAGATTAGATTATCGTATTGGGCATTGATGTATGTGAAATGCTTCAAATTGACATCATCTATTTTCTTTCTTTCTAATAATAATAATCTGCACTTCCTCTATCATTATCAAACGTTTATGGTCTTCCCCTTTTAACAAAAAGGTGCTTTTTTAGGCGAAATACGTATACTCTAGTAAAATATTGGAAAGGTATGGTTTTTTTTTTTGCGCTATTATTGCAAGAGATTCATAAAATCTATAACTATTTTTTATGAATCTTAAAGTTTGCTTTAAAAGTTAAAGGATATTAGTGAAGTAAGGCAGGACTCTTTAGGGCATCCGAGGGAATCCTTCCTCTCCCCTATGTTTGTTACTTTTAATTAAAAATTTAGAACTTGTTTAACGACATTATAAATCAAATTTTAGAATTGTTGACTATATTTAACAATAACAGAATAGTTTCTGCCCCTCCCCTCCTTTCGTTGTTCGCATAACAAAAGTTTATTGCTAAATCAAAAGGAAAGAAAAGACATAAAAAATCAATAACAATAAACCTCACAACACACAACAAACAAATGACAATTCGGTCATAATATTTCATTCAGTATTAATTAAGTCATAAATCTGGAAAATATGCATATTCTCTAAGCCATAGAGAGAAGAGTGTTGTCTACTTCTAAAATTGGCCAAACAAAGGTCATGCCAAACGAAATCATCTTAGACTATGACCTCGATCTAACTGGATATGTGCATAGTTGAAAATTGATTTCATTAATTAAATAAAATGATGGATATATTAGCCAAACAGTTAGCTGACCTTGTCGTTGATGATTTCAAGTAAAATATATAGATGTGTGTGTGTGTGTGTGTGTGCGTGTGTGTGTGTTCCCAAAAATGGTTAGAAACGCTGCTGCAACCTTCATTAATCGTCTGATTGATAAGGGGGCAACAGGTTTTAGGTTTTCATGTACAAATAAGATATGACAGAAACCAAAAACTAGCTTATTGACGATATATTAATAGGTATTTATATATACATAGATATATTTATTCAATGTCAGTGTATATATTCTTTTGACTCTCGGACAACATATATACATAAATCTGGATCACTTCAATTGTGTGTTACCCTTGCAATTACAGTTAATTCGAGTGTTAAGTCCAAGTGGGTTAATCTACCTAACTACAAGAATATAAGAATAAAAACAACAACAACAACAACATAAAAATGCGTTTATTGATAAGATAAGAGATATATGTATGTATATATGTATGTGTAGTAAGTTGGCGCGTGGGGGCTAGCTATTGAGAGGCTTATCGATGTTTATCTACAAAATAACTAAGTATATTCGAAATGTGTCAAAGTAGTAGTAGGCACATTGTAAATTCTGACATGGGGACTAATAAACGAAAAATAAAAAAAATATAAAATTGTTAATTTGATTAGCAATTTTATAAAGACCTCGGTCATGAAGCATATTGTAAATAACTTCTTGCTAAATATGACATTTTATAACTGATATGCCAGTTTAAAATTTCCCATCATCATTGCCACCAATCACATTCAAATTATATTAATCATTTAAATTTCTCAATCTCGTTTCAATATATTTATGTTCTCTTCTGTTTTGCTGTCATTCAGTTCAAAGTTAATGCACTTCACATGCCGCCACCATCAAGTTCAACAACTAAGTAAACAGCACTGAAAGTAAAACTCTAACAAGCTTTTGGCGCCATATACATATATGTACATATATTATATATCTACCTATACAAATATATATATATATATAAATAATATATTACAACCCGTTGTGGTTCGATGACCGAATCTCGTTGAGACTTCAATTCATCATTAATCCAAAAAACATATCTAGTATACTTAGAAGCTCTGAAAAGCATGCAAAAGACCAATCTACAATGATATATAGATATCTAATCAATATCTAATTATTAATTTTACTTAATTATACTTAGGAATAATATATTTAATAATCAACTGTAAGTACTAAAAGGCTTTGAAGACGGCAAATATGAGTTTCTCTTTACTTTTGGTTTAATTTGAAAAGTGAAATTGTTGGTTTTGAAAAGAGATAATTGTTTCATAATAATTGTAAAGGACAATTAAGGACATTAAGGACAATTTCTAATTGTTTTAATAAATAGTTTAGTATAAAGCATTTTCAGTGCATATCATAAATGATTTTGTTAAAACAAAGATCAATTGCAGATTGCAACAAAACAGCAAATAGAATTCTGTTTATTTAGTTGATTTTCGTAGTTGGCTTTGTTTTTTCCATTTTGTTTTCTTAGCCGTGTTTGGCCTTGCCAATGCCAATGAGAATGCTGTATACAATTTGTGTGTGTTCATTACCACAAAAGAATGTTGTTGAGCTCAAGTGAGTCTTGGTTGACATAGTCGTGACTGTTGTTGCCGGTTGTTTATCGCTAGACTTTGGGGCATACATTGGAAGATTAGATATGCTATCATTTAAGAAATACAAATTTTGGTTGTTCTAAATTTACATATTTGTCGTTTTGTTTGCTTCTGTTTCTATTTGAAGGCGATGTCAAAAGTGTGGAACTCATTAACCCGCCGCAGGACGGACGATGTCAACGAGGGTGAATCGCAATTGGCTCGTGTCCTCAATCTATTTGATCTGACCGCATTGGGAGTGGGCAGCACCTTGGGTCTGGGTGTCTATGTGTTGGCCGGTCAGGTGGCCTATGATATTGCCGGACCGGCTGTAACAATATCCTTTCTAATTGCGGCCATTGCATCGGCCTTTGCTGGCATCTGTTATGCTGAATTTGCCGCTCGTGTACCAAAGGCTGGAAGTGCTTATGTCTATAGTTATGTGACAATTGGTGAATTTGTGGCCTTTACCATTGGCTGGAATTTGATATTGGAATATGTTATCGGCACAGCATCCGTATCCCGTGGTCTGAGTGGCTATTTTGATTCTCTTATTAATAACAGCATGTCGCGTTCTCTTAATGAATCGATGCACATTGATGTGAGTTTCCTGGGTGACTATCCGGATTTTCTATCCTTTGGCATGATATTGCTATTGGCCGCATTGCTGGCATTTGGAGCCAAAGAGTCAAGTTTTCTCAATAATATCTTCACTTTGGTCAATTTGGTGACCATTGGCATTGTTCTTGTCACTGGAGCCATGAATGGTAAGCATGATATAGTTGAAAAAAATATTCGATTCTTATCATGTTCTTGTAATTTTTAGCCAATGCTGATAACTGGCGTATTCCGGCTGACCAGGTACCCGAAGGATTCGGTACTGGCGGATTTATGCCT
The DNA here is from genome assembly GCF_018902025.1 of Drosophila willistoni. Lineage (NCBI taxonomy): Eukaryota > Metazoa > Arthropoda > Insecta > Diptera > Drosophilidae > Drosophila > Drosophila willistoni. Next base: position 7,233,619 of record NW_025814056.1, read on the forward strand.
TTCGGTATTGCCGGTGTTATGGCCGGTGCGGCGAAATGTTTTTTCGGTTTTGTGGGATTCGATTGCATTGCCACTACTGGCGAGGAGGCAATCAATCCAAAGCGTAATATACCGCTGGCCATTGTCATCTCATTGATAATTATATTTTTGGCCTATTTTGGTGTCTCGACGGTATTGACCATGATGTTGCCATATTTTCTTCAAAACAAGGATGCCCCATTCCCACATGCCTTTGATGAAGTTGGCTGGTATACCATCAAATGGATTGTCACCATTGGCGCTGTATTTGCCTTGTGTACAAGTCTCTTGGGTGCCATGTTCCCATTGCCACGTATTCTCTATGCTATGGGCAAGGATGGCATATTGTTCAAACGTCTGTCCAAGGTTCATCCATATACGCAAACGCCTCTTTTGGCCACCATTGTGTCGGGAATATTTGCAGCAATTATGGCATTGCTTTTCAATTTGGATCAATTGGTCGACATGATGTCAATTGGCACTCTCTTGGCCTACACCATAGTGGCGATTTGTGTTCTAGTGTTGCGCTATCAAGATGAAGATATGACCCGTGAGGTTACCGTGAAGGCACCCAATGTATTCCGTCAATTGTACAATGGCAACTCATACAGGGAGCCCACCGCCATGACCTCGTCCATAACGAAAATTGGCATTGTCGTGTTTGCGGTAATGTGTCTGGTATGGTGTTCCTGTGCCAAAGCCCTGGAAATTAGCAGCACCGGGGGCATTGTCTCACTTAGCCTGGTGGGTGTCGTTTTGATACTTATTTGCATTGTGATTGGCATGCAACCGGTGTCCAGCATTGAGCTCACATTCAAGGTGCCATTGGTGCCATTTGTGCCATGTCTCAGTGTCTTTGTCAATTTGTATTTGATGTTCCAATTGGATTTGTTTACCTGGATACGTTTTCTTATTTGGATATTTATCGGTTATGTCATCTATTTCACCTACGGTGTGCGTAACTCCACACAAATACAGCGCTCTCGAAATCATGCCGACGCATCTGCCACGGCCATGCAGCAGCAGCATGAGAATCGCGCCTTTGAGCCGGACTGGAAGCCACAATCGGAGAATGGCATGGGCCGTGAATTACCGCCAGCCTATGAATATTCTGAGAAACTTTAAGTATTATATCAAATGAGAGACCAAGCGACCTCTCCCCACCCCAAGCAACCCCCTTTACTAACCACCACCACCCCCCTTACACTTTTAGTCCAGCTAAAATCTTTGACATTCAGCTAGTTTGTGTTTGTGAGAGAGATGAATAGATTGCGTATTAAAAATTAAATGGTTCCGATGCCAGAACCATTATTTTTATACGCCCCCCCTATCCGCCCCAAGAAACCAAAAGAAAAACATGAAAACTCCCCCCCTCCCCCCACAATATTTTCATTCTTTTATTTACCTAAATAACTACTTTAAACTATGTTTCATAATTTTCAATTTTCAATTTTGTTTTTTTTTTTTTTTATTTTTTTATTTGTTGTTATACCCAATCTACAAGTGTGTACATACATACATATATACATATATATATATATCTATAAATCAATGATTTCGATGATTTTACATATTATGTTGCTTCCTTTACCTTAACTTTCCTCATTTTCCCCCGATTTTGTTGTGATATTTGTAAATACACTTATATGTATGTATATAGAATTTTATTGATCGCATATTTGTATATTTTGTCACAATTTATTTGTATAATATCTTATAATGTCATAGAGTTTTATAATAATGATAATAATAATAATAATAATAATATCTGTACAATCATAAGAAACATTTTAGTATTAGTGCCTCCCCCCCCTCCTTTAAAGTAATCCCTACAACATTTAGTCAATAAGTTTTCCCATATAAACGAATTTTCCCCTATATGCTTTCCCTCATTATGAAAATTGGTTGTTTTTTTTTTTTTGTTTTTAATAAAAATCAAATGTTGTAAAATGCATTTTTATTTTAATTGATAGATCAAGTCAGGACAGGCCGAAAACTTTTCAAGGAATCTTCAGAGAAGAAAAAGAAAATTAAAATAATACAAAACTCGAAAATTTGAAAATCTCAGGGCCAAGTTCTATGAGAACTGCAGGAACTTAATTTCGTTTCATATCCAGTTTGCCATTCAGCTTAGTTAAGTGGCAAATAAGCAGCATCCTTGCCCCTCAGCTTAGTTCCCAACAACAAAACGAGCTATATAAAATCACTTTCACAGTGATGCCAAATGGAAAACAGCTAGATTCAGCTAGAAAGAAACAGCTTTATTGCTATAAGAATAAGTTGTAGACTACAATAGTTTATGACTTTGTGTGAGGAGGAAAGATGGGCAGAAATAGGATCGAGAGACTTACTCTCTCTCTCTCATAAACATAAGAAATGGCTAAGTTCTGTTGGAGAAAATGGCTAGCAAATGAGTTTTATGAGTTTGATTGAAACTAGAAATGGAGTGTCACTTAAACTGACCAAAATAACTTGTGTAACAGAAAGAGAGAGAGAGAGAGAGAGAGAGAAATGGTGGAAAAGAAAGATTGACTTTCATAATTATAGTTATAGCCATGATAAAAGAACTGGCTAAATTGACATCTTCAAATGCTAAGGCGGGACCAACTGGCGAATTTGCAACCCGTAGCCAAAAAGCCAGACAATAGTTGCTTGACTGAAGCATACATACAGACACACACATACATACATACATACATACATACATATGCAGACACACATGGTCATAGCACACAGAGAAAAAGGATCTTGACTGGTGCCAAATGGTCACTGAGAAAATAAAATTGTTTTGGCCTGGACTTAGCTCCATATGTATGTACATATATACATACAAACATACATACATACTCTCCTTACTGCATATATGTACATACGTATGCACTTTGCTTTTCCTTTTTTTTCTTTCATTTCTAGCTGGTACTTTTCTCCTCTCTTCTACTTTTTTGCTTTTTGTTGCTTTACTCTTAGTCGTTTCTCTGTTTTATTTTTTTTTTATTTTTGTTTTTGCCAGCATTAATTTATGCATTTTAAAAGCATATCAAATGCTTAAGAGGGAGGACGAGTTTAAAAGGGACTTTGACTTTTCCGACTCTTTGCCAGTGCACATATGCGGAATGAAGCAATTTTTCACACGGTGCCATTTTAGCAATTTAGAGAGAAGAAAATACAACGAAAGGGTCAGACTAAATATTGTTTAAATATAACGAAGTTTCTTTACTCTAGATGTCAATATAAAAACATAGGTATGTACATTGACAATTTGAATATATAAGCCCTTTCAATTGGGCAATATTTATCGAATTTTGACAAAATATTAATTAAAAATATTGAATTTGAAGATTCAATTACTTATCAATTACTACTTATCTACTATTGATTTATTAATATTTTATCGAAGTTGTTTTTCATTCAAACTCGATGAGGCAAATTTTTCGTTGCCTATTTTTGGATACTTTTTGTTTAAGTTTTTCTACTCCTTTTTTTTGGAAGGGTGTATGAAAAAAAAACATTCTACTTTACAGTATATTTGTTGAGAATGTCGTCGATATCCTGAAACTCCATTTGAGCAACTGATGGAAAGGGGCGCTTAAAATGCAACATTTTCAATTGGATTGTCAGAATGTAATAAGCCCTAGGACGAATATATCAAGTATTAATTTATAAGTTTAATTAACTCAATCATTTTTCAAAGAGAAAGGCAAGTTTTTTTTTATGTTTTTATGGGTTGTAATATATATTTTATGTATATCTGTCAGTAAGCCAAATCAGGTTAAACCAAGTGGATATGGAATGGAAACGACATGTTAGGTACCTGGACCTTGCTTTAGACATTCATCTCTTCTTAACACACCCATCAGATTATGCACAAATAAAACTGCAAACTTAGAAACTCCAGCATATCAATATTTTAAGCTGTACGAAGAATGGAGCTTCATTAAAAAAAACCAAAAACTAAATTTCAAACAAATCAAAATGGTAAATAAGAAATTGTCACACATTCCAAAATATCCTTCTAGAGGTTAATCTTCTGTTTATAAATTCATGCAAATGAATCACTGATTCAATTTTCATCATATTTTTGGGTTGAACAGAGAAAATATCAATTCAAACAACGAAGGGATGAATACGTTCCCCTTATATCAATTTATAATTTTAGATTTGTTACAAGGGCTTTTTAATACAATTTTCTTATCAAATAAAATCCGTAATAAATAGTTAAGCAGCAATTTCTAGTATATTTTTATATATTTAAGTTAAATCTTATCTCTTAAGTATATTAAGCGCACAAATTCAATGTACATAATCATAATCAATTGAATGAATGAAAAGTTATAGCTGCATCTTTACTTGGAACTCATCTGCAAAAAGAAAAATAATTAAAAATGAATTTAGTTATGGAAAAAAAAAAACAAATTGATGTTAATGCTAGATTCATAGAAATTCATAGAAAAATAATGAGATGGAAGAAAACTGAAGCTTAGCTATCATTTTTTTCAAATACTCTGAATGTTATCTACCTGGTCTTCACGCACTCCTATGAGTATGCAATGAAATTTGTGTAACAATCCAATAAAAATGCCAGCCGACCAACAGTATGCAATGCCAAAAATCACCAACATGTTCAAAAAAGAAAAGTGAGATAGAGAGAGAGAGAGAGAGATAGAGTGAGTGAGTGATTGAGGGAGGGATGGGTGAGGCTGAGTTATACAACATACATAGAAAAGCCATAGATGTCTGAAAACCCGAATGTATGGCAAATGGGGAATAAAGGGGGGGAAAAGCGGTTTTGGGAGGTCACACCCACCTTCCACTCATGACTGACTGTAACGGTAAATAAATAAACAATAATTTGAGCATTTGGTCAAAAAAGGGATAACCGGAGAGGGGATGTAAAACTGAAGTGACTAGAGTCATGGAGCGCCCAAAAGAGTGGAGTGGAGAGGGGGGACCTGGGGTATATTCACTCATTGGGACGCTCGCTCTGCGTTTGCGGTTTCATTTGTGAGTTTTAATTAAATACGTTTAAATATTTGTTATTTCCGACAGGCAGACAAACCAAACGACCGACAACAACAGCAACAACAACAACAACATGGATAACGAGATGCATAGAGGAAACTGAAACCAAGTAGAAGGTGTGCTACTGGGGCTATGGTGTTGGTGTTGGTGTTGGTGTTGGTGTAGTAGTTGCAGCTCGTCTCTGACATCCAGGGGCCAACCTGGTAAATATTAGCGAAAAATTAGCAAAGTATTTTAAGCGCAACATGTTCGTCCTGTGGTTTTTTCTCTCTCTTCTTTTTGTTGTTGTTGTTGTTGTTTGAATTCTCTTCGCACGGGCAACGATTTGCTGCAATACCAATACCAGGTAAGGTAACAGTGTGCGTATGTGTGTGTGTGTGTGTGTGTGTGTGCAAAGGGTGCACACCACATCATTTGGAAAAGTTTTGCTCTGCGTGTGCGTATGCATTTCATTTATTTATAAAATAATGTATAATTAATTTAAAATGCGTGCGTAAAATTGCTGTTAAGTGCTTAATCCTGTAAAATGTATGCACTGGACACAGCACGCATTGGCCATCCGGAAAATAAGCAACAGGAAACGTTGCCAAGTTGCATAAACCATTAAACCATCGAATCCAATCATGAAATTTAGTGAGTTAGAAGTGATGAAATATTGACAAAACTCTCTAGCATCAAAAAAAATTGTCTCTTTCTCAAATCCATACGGGATTTTTCTACCAAATATCATCTACTGATACAATTCGTTCTAAAAAAAAAGTTTGTTGCTCAAATTGTTTATTAATATTAACACAGGCCAACAGTAAGAGATAATGAAAATTCCTTAAAATCAACAAAAACCAATAAAAAAAACTTCGACTTTCTATAGCACTTTGATACCACTTTGATATTTACCACTTTGATATTTAGTAAATAGCTTTTAAAATTAGAAAAGGAATCTTAAAGAATTCTTATATTTTAGTAGTTTAAAATAATCAAGTTATAGTAAAATGTTATGTTTTATATTAGACATTGCAAAAAAAACTTTACTAAACATTACTAAACACAACTATTAAGCTTCTTATAACCCCACAAATCTCGGCCTGCATAAGCGGATCTATGACTGTGAGATGGGAGAACTTTGCCCCGTCAAGTATGCAACAGCCAGGAGAAGTATGTACTCATTGTCTTCAATAAATTTATAACTTTCTGTTAGCCTAATAACTTAACGATTATCTACAGGCAATGCGTGCTTTAAGGATTTTTTATCCAAAACATGTTTAAATGTTTTAAAAATTGAATTCTTGAACTGCTTATTGTTACCTTTGGAAGCAGATTTCTCTCATTTCTAGATGCGGTCTGTGTAATCCATGCCTAAATTTCCCTACCTTTGATAAAGATAAAGATCTGTTAGGTAACAACTTTCAGTAGCAGATCAAGCTGACTGAATTCCTGATAACCTCTCAATCAAAAACATCCATAGACTTTGGCTTGGAAACTATTCCGTTATTAAATGTTTGCTTATAGGATTTTGGCTTGCAAAAGTTTTCTAGATCCGTTTAACAATTGGATTAATATCATCACATCATACTGCTTGTTCTTTTGATTTCTTCCCAAAACACCCACAGTTAAGAGCCTTTTGAGCTGCAATTAATGTTGTGTGTTTTGGTCTATGTTTGTTTTATTCCACTTTGACACCATTCAAATGTAATGAATTAAAATTTTGCATTTTATGTATGTTTGGCAAAAAGTTAACAATATTACAAAGTCAGATAGTTTGAAAAATTTTGTATGTGCGGTTGGCAAAATCAAATTAACTTTTAGCGCGTTGAAAATTTTTGCCCACAAACCGCAACTTGCGGGACTAGGTAATTTTTTTTGTTGTGTTTTTTCTGTTTTTTGTAAATTTAATTTTCAACAATGCGACAACAAGCGAAAGGAATACATATATACATAGGAAAATTTACAATAGATATGTAAATACGTTGATGGATAAACGAGAGAGAGAGAGAGAGAGAGAGAGAGGAGATATTGGGCAATGTCAGGAGATGTGCATATAATAGGCTGATCAACATCAATTAAGAAAATAATCCGCGCATTATGGGGTCGACAAAATAGTATATAAAACATTATTTGACATTCATGGCGGATAAACGACACAAAAACAAAAAAACAAGGCAAAAGAAAAATGCAAAAAAATAGTAAATAAATAAAAGACATGAAAAAACTGTCAGCGGGTCAGGGATTTGGTGAATTAAGTCCCATTACACAAACAATTTTTTTTTATCTCATTCCCTTCAAACCAACAACATATGTGGCTAGAAAGGGATAGCAAGGCTCAGTGAAAACTCATCGTGTGGCATGTCATGCGGTGGTAATGATGTTGCATCTACCTGCTGATACTGATACTGATGATGGCCATGATGATGACAGGTGCTCGAGGCAAGTACATGACATTTATATACAGAGAGAACGAGCGAGAGAGAGATGGATAGAGAGAGACAGCGCAAAGCCGACGACAAGGACATATGCCAAGTTTCACCCTGTAACTATTGCAACACAATAGAGTATACAGATATAGATCAAACAATACAAATTATTCTATAAAGGATCTCAGTCTTTTGACTCTGACTTCATAAGCACACAACGTATAACAATATTATATTTCCCGTTTGCCTTAAAATGTATAAAATGGATAAATATATTTATTAAATATTTGATAAAATAACTGAAAAATCAATCGATCTCAACTATTCATGAAAATTGGGCAACTAAAAGTAAGTCCATGGATCTAATATGCTTTCTGTTTCTCCTTGTTGATTTGGATTTCGACATCATTTTCGAGTAAATGACGATGTACGGTAAACATACATATTTGAGAAAAAACACTTAGCAGTCATTGCTACTAATTGCATTTTGGTGTGCACGCCTTTTGCTTGATGCCCAAAACCAAATAAATCAACAATTTTCCATATTTATTCAGGCATATCAGGTGGCAGCTAGGCTATATAAATGCTAAAATCTAAATGATATATGTATGTACATAAATAAGTATATAAATAAATAGCAATACATATACATATATGTATGTACAAATACATGTATGTATATATGCACATTTATATATGTATGTGGAAATGTGGTTAAAGCGCATTTTAGAATTTGACTACGCATCGAGCCATTTAACCAAATTCATCATACGCACTGTTGCACCTCACCTAACTCCCCCTTGATGCTATCCTTAACAAGCTATAAAATCGCATTTACCCCATTTTGCGTGTAATCAAATCATCAGAATGAATGTGGGCGGGGTCGGTGACGGTTGTTGTTGCTGTAGCTTTTGTGTGTGTGTGTGTGTTTTTTTGTTGTTTTTTTGGGGTTTATGTATTTTGATGACCATAATGAAAAGATCAAAAGGCCATAAAATGGCCAGCTATATTTGACATGAAGCGGTATTTGTTGTGTATTCTGGGGGTAAGGATTGAGGCAAATAAAAACAATGAAAAGGCATTTGACAAAAAGTGCTGCAATACAATTTTGAATTGCAAAATGCCATTAACAGCGACAACAACAACAACAGCAGCAGCAGCATCAACAGCAACAACATAAACAAAAAAAAAAAGAAAAATAAATAAAACATAAAGGTACAACAACGACAACAAAAAAAAGGGGCCAAAAACAACAAACAAAAATATGTATTATAAACATAACAAGGGAAATAAAGATAACTTTTTTTTTAAACGCATATATGTACATATATGTATATAGGGATTTGTAAGTCCTTAAAATAAATAGGATTGTGTGTAAATTTAACAGGATATGCGAGGGTAGCCTTAACCATAACCATTCACATACTCAGTTGTCAATTTTTTCATTCAATTAAGAGAAAAACAAAGGTGCTAATTTAATTAAATTGATTGGAGGCAGCGTAAAAACTAAATTTAATTATTTTATTTTTGCAAATTGTCATTAGAAATAAGGTTTTTTATTTTTAAAATGGGCGACATCTTTTTTGGCCTACCCTCGTTTGCATGTCTGAGCACTTAAACTTGTCAGATAAGGACGAATGTCCTTTTGGGATCATAAAATTGACAACTGAAGCTGACTTAAACTGAGATTTTATGAGCCCGCATTCAGCTTTAGCGTGTGATTTAATCATCTGATTTGATTCTAAATTAACCAACTGGTTGAACAAGGAAACTGACAGCATTTTTCGATTGCTGGCAATGTTTAATTACATTTCATTTATTACCGAAAGAACTAGGCTATTCTTCTGATTTCAATCATAAACAGTTAAATCGTGCAATAAAAAAAGATTAATTTAAAAACAAAAATATACTACTTTATTTATTAGTAGGGTTCAATTTACTTTTTAAAATTTACAGTGGCGGCTCTAGAGATGTGATATGGGGAACTTTATTTCCCTAAGGTATGCAACATGCAGCAGTTGGGCCAAATATTAAACCAAATTTGAATCAGTTTTATCCAAACTGTATATACATATATAGTTGATAATTAAAGGTTCAAAACAGTTATATCTAAATTCTAAAAGTATATAAGCGACACAAATATATAAAGTTTTTTTGCGGTAGGAATAGAATTATCGACCAATTCCCACAGTGTCATATAAATCTTGTCCAATTTCCATTCCAATATATCCAATCAAAAAAAAAATGTTTCAAATATAATTCAATCATAAGAACATTATAAAAATTGGAAAACTAAGTATATATTTTATATTTCATTTTGTCAATTAGGTTAAATTTAGATCAAATAGGTTCATTCTCTTTTAAATTTGTGAGTAACATTAAATTTGCATATACACTTTGTCAATCATTAAGGACAGAGAAGGAGAAGGAGAGCGAATATTGGGTTTTAATTGAGATTCCAACAGCTGTCGCAGTTTAATCACATAATTTTGGTCAACTCTTTGGTGGCACTCTATTAATTGTGTCTTTTACCTATGTACCACACCTACGGTCATACACACATACCCATCTATCTATCTATTTGTCTATCTATCTATCAATCAATTTCATTTCAAGTTCTATACGCTGAAATCCACTTATCAGACCCAATTAGTTTTGTGTCTTAGGCTCTACGGTGAGTAGTGCGAAAACTCAATTTACTCAGCCGAAGAGATGCTTCTCTTTTCAACGATTCCGTTAGCTATAGTATGTCGACAACTGCCATCAATTTGGCTAACAATATTCACGCCAATTAACAAATTAATTGCCTACTTTGAGGCTGCACTTGACACACACACAGACACACGCACACAAAGCATAAGCACACATATACACTAAAGCATATTCCCATTGGCGTCTTAGTTTTACGACCAAATACAACAGACCAAGAGACCAAGGGAAGAGCAGGAAAGATAGAGAGAGAAAGAGAGAGAGAGAGAGAGAGAGAGAAAGGGAGAGATGACAGAGACCACAAAAGCATCGGCAGAAACACGCTAATGAAATTTCCAAGGGTAGATTGTAGTCAAGGGAGTTGAAAGTTTGCTATTGCAACCTCTGGACGGTAGGTGGCGTGCATGCTCGTGTATATGTACATATTTGCAAGGCTTTTAATATAATGACACATTATCATGGGCAATGTCAAAGGCAAAAGGCAGGCATAGAGATAGGGAGTGAGTGAGAAAGGAGCCCAAGAACTGAGACCACGCATAAGCAGGATAATCAGATAAAGGCAAACATATGCAGAGCCTACAGCCAGAGCCACACAGAAAACAGAACTCGCATTTTGATACTCTAACAATATGACAACAATCACTTTGTGAATCGAAAATGCTTTCTAAATCGCAGTTCTTGCTATCAGGCGAGGTAAATAAGATTATTATTACACAATATTTACTTACGTGGGTCATGAATTTTGAAGGTATACCAAAAATAAGAAAAACTATGAATTAAAAAATGTCAAGACATTCCTAAACTCCTGATCTAGAGGTAAAATTCTTTCAAATATTTAGGGAAACCTCGATAATCGCTGATCCAATATTCTTCGTTTTTTTTTTGGGTCGGTGGAAATATGTATCACGCAAACAAATAACAATAACAAAGTCTGCCAAAAGAGCTGGGAATTTTCGATTTTTTGATAAATTTTTTTGCCTTTGATGCCATTTTACGACTCTAAATTATCTTCCCGATTTATTTCAAGTATGTTAAATGTGTTAAATTTAAAAGTAGACTCGAGAATTTATTAATTTTTTTAATTGTCTTAACTGTTAACAAAAGTTTAATCAAAGTTCTCTGACATGAATTGATATCATCAATATAACTTTAAACAAAAAACGTATAGTTAAAGTTGGTGATACATGACACTTGGAAAACAGGAAAATGCTTTTAAACATTTTCAGAATTTAAGCCTCTAAAGTTAAAAAATTTTAATGATTCACAAAACAAAATTTATAAATTTCTATGTATCTCAGACAATTTTAATTTGAATTTTACAAAAAAATATCGTTTTAGCGATTTTTAAGATATGTCTGAATATTCATATGAAAGGATATTTATGAACGTTCTGAAGATTTCGTCTATAAAGTTTTTCTTCAAATTTAATCAATTTAGGAAATTTTGTGTTATATGATGAATGAAAATTTCACACTTTTCCTTATTAAGGCTATAAAATTAAAGCGTTAATTTAATTGATATTATTTAATTGTTCTCTCAAATTCAATGTATGCTTTTAAAATGCTAAGAAGAAACAGATTTCATATATTAGAAAGAGAAATAATAGAAAAAGAGAAAGAGAAAGAGACAAAGACAGAGAGAGAGAGAGAGAGAGAGAGAGGGAGATATCAATGTGAACACTGCCTTTTTGGCTACCGTTTACATTCCAAATCGAAACGAAAGCTCTCTAGTATCATTTAATGTTATTTATTTTTCTGATGACTAGGTAAAGAGTTGTATTGCAATTGATTTCATTAAATGCTCTTTCTCTTTCGATTGCCGTTCTGATTGCACTTATTTCTGTTACAGATATTACGCATACGACCTGTCGCTGGCATGGCCAAAATTGCGATTTAAATTGACTAGCAACAAAAAACGCAGGGGAGGACCGATGGTTGGAGATGGTTGCAGAAAAAATACAGAATAAGAGGAATACGACCGACACGAACGGAAATGCAAACAAAATGAAATGCAGCCGATCCCACATGTCCCGCTCCTACTACTTTTACTGCTACTACTACTACCCTCTGCCTTTATAAAATATGCAACAGCAGCAATGCTTTTACAACAATAATAATAACAGCAACATCAACAACAACAACAACAACAATTATATGCAAATGTCTGAGTAACATACTACATATGTATGTATGTATGTATGTATGGATGTTGTGAATCTATATGTACATACAATAAATTGCCAGAGCATCCATTTAATTTCATTTTAATGCACGAGAAGGCATTATCCTGGCATTGTCCTTATGCCAAGCGAGTGCAAACAAACGGCTGGCGCACCGCATTGGCTAGGGCATCATACATAGGTGGATATCCTCGCTAGAATGTGGGAAAGCTGTATAGGTGCGGCGGCAATTAAAGACCGAAAGTGTGTTTAATGCATAATTTTTCGGCTCGTTGTCTGTCCACTTGGTCCAGTTGCTGCATATTATTTGCTTTATTATGGCCTGGGCTGTCATCATTTGGCCGCATTTATGTTGTATATATGTATGTGTTTATGTTTGTCTTTGTATTTGTATTTACTCTCTCGTCTGTGTTTGCCGAGTGCTGCTGATCGACATATTTTGCATTTATGCGTTTTTGTTTGTCAAAAATAAATTGGTTGGAATTTATGGAATTGATGAGGAGCTGCACACTATACACACATCTGTTTATACATACATACACACACACAAGAGAAGAGACATAGACAGGTTTTTGATTTGTCTTCTATCTGCCATTATTATTTAGCTCTCCATACTATTTCAATTGTCCGACTTAGATTTACAGATAAAATGCACGTGGATCTAATGGTTAGGAACATTATTTTACAGTGCAGTTAATTCCACATAATTTGTTTTATTTTCTAAAGTGGCGGGAGCAGAAGTTTTATTCCATTAGAGTAATGTATGTTTGTACATCTCGAATAGCAAAAATCAAGATGATTGACATATCCACATACATATACATTGGCGGTTCTTAAAGAATCATCTGCAGGATCTCCATTATCAGGCCTTTATCAAATTGGTAAGCAGTTAACAATTTTCAAATTGCCTTAAACATTTGTAAATACCTTTGTTAATAAATTGTAAAATTGTAATAACAAAACACTTCAACTAGTTAGGAATAACAACTAAATGAAGCGAAAAGAATGGACAAAAATTAAAATCCAATCAGACCTGTTCATGTATTGGATACAGTATAAATTTGTTGAAATTAAAAAGCCCTTTTGATGACTTTGACCCAGACGAGTTAAAGTTGCTCGCTTAATTGGTTTTTTAATAGTTAGCATTTTAGGCTTATATTTCAACTTCAACACCTTTAACTACAAAGGCTAATGTTTACGAAAGAATGGGCTACAATCTTAGTATAGGAAATAACGAAGATATTGGACAAAGTCACAGTTTTCCACCGATCGTTCCTATGGGACCTGTATGTTATATTTACCCGATCTTTATCAAATTCGGCACAGTCATTAACATATATACTAAACTAACAAATGGTTAATTTGAAAGCAATCGTGTAAAAGTAGCGAAGTTATTGACAAAAGTCACTGCTTTCGAAAGATCGTTTCTATGGGAGCCATATGATAGATCTTGATCATAGTCGATCTTTGGCATAATCGTTTATATGTGTAATACACTAGTTATTGAGAAAAGTCACAGTTCGTGACTTTGACGTTTGTATGGGAGCTATATGATATAGTGGTCCGATCCGGCTGAATCCGAGATATACAACCCCTGCAGTATAGAGGAGGAATTTGCGTTGATACAGACGGACGGACGGACGGACATGGCTCGTCTCGTCATGCTGATCAAGAAAATATATACTTTATATGGTCGGAGATGCTTCCTTCTATGCGTTGCACACTTCTGACCAAAATTAATATACCCTTTTTGCAAGGGTATAAAAAGAGACAGAAATATTTGACAATTGCTCAGCTTATTTTCGAAAGTATCTAGTACTTTCGGCTAGACGGAAGCAATTCACATATTTTTGAGATCCAAGAAGGCCTGGGATGTTTGTAAAATTCGACCTGGTTAAGGGGCTACAGTACTTCAATCATTCTACTTCGTAAACTCATACAGTCAACATCAAAAATAAAACAAAAACTTTGCTCTAATTCTGAATATTAAAAAAGAGAAAAACAAAAGTGAAAATATGTTGACTGTTCAATTGATCATGGAATCCGGAGAGGTTAGTAAACGTGAGGATATTACTTTTCATAATCGTGACCAATTGTTCTTTTCCAGCAATTGGTTATGCAGCTCCCGATCTCAGCTAGTATATACGAACTTAAGAGAGAGCTGCAGAGTCTTCTCAATATTCAGGAACCATTGGAGATTTGTACTTCTGATGTAACGTTGGCCGATTCAGTTCTTTTGACAGAAATTGCTGGTCTAGGCAACAACGAACAAATTAAGCCGATTGTGTCTTGCTATGAAGGCAACAATTTTGTGTGCTTGATACGATTTTCTCTTGAGGCCGAGGATATCGCGCTTCCACTAGTCGATAATTCGGTGTCAGACTCAAGTATCGAAGTTAAAGTTGAATCTGAAATGGAAATGGAACCGGATGTTACAACTGGTCAGCATCCCCCATACATGAACATCCTGCCAGAGAAGAGGCAGTTTGTTGTGATAGTTTCTGCCTCCGAATGCGCAAAGAACTTTTGCGATCTGTTCAAAGGGTTCTTTGGTAAATTTTTGCGTTTCGGAGACGTTCGGAGCTTAGATTTCAATGATGTCACTCCGGTCGCTGAATACCATGGCCGGCTGTACATCGCAGCGGACAACGAAGAGACCAGGGAATGGGTGGCGAGCAGCGTGTGTTCTATAGGGCTCTATGAGGCCGCTGGTTTTATAGACTTCCTGCACCTGACAGCGGCCAGAGTTACTTGGCCAAAGGTAGAGACTTGTTTGCTGCGAATTTTCACGCTCCTCGAACAGCAGAACTGTGGTATAAAGACGGAGAAGTGGGCTGTCGTGAGCCGGGAATATGTACTCCCTACAGTCACAAATATTTGCCCCAATGAACAGGTTTACATCTGGATGGATGCGGACAGTGCGGATATCATCAAGGAGAGATTCAACAGCCTTAAACTATGTTTTTGGACGATCGAATTTGAGTTCTACGACTAGATGACTTTTACATATTTTTATTTTATCGAATTTATATTTTGAAATGTTAAAAAAAAGTTACGATTACGGCAGACTCGTTTGCCTACCGATTATTCTGACTGGCAACGGTCAAATAGTTTATCGTGATAGAAAACTAATAAAATATAATAAAAAAAATTTAATGATATAGTCACCCGATCTTGATAAAATTTGGCACAGTTTATAGGTGTAATAAACTAACAAATATTAAATTTGATGACAATAGTTTAGAAAATAACGAAGTTATTGAGAAAAGTCACTGTTCATGACTTTGACGTTTATATGGGAGCAATAGGATATAGTGGTCCGATCCGACTGAAACCGAGATATATAACCCCTGCAGTATATACAAGCCTACATGCAAACTTTCAACTCTGTAGCTCAAACGGTCTAGGAGGAGTTTGCGTTGATCCAGGCGTACGGACAGACGGACAGATGGACGATTTACTTGTTTTTAAGTCACACAAATTGAAACCAATCAAAAGAAAATCTTTTACTTTCCCATCAGAGTAACAATAATTCAAATATTCAAGTGAATATGATAAAGGAGTTAACATATTTGAATAGAGAATTGGTTCTGAGCTAAAACTACAAAACTACAACTAAAACAAAAAAGTTGTTTCTAACACCTTTTATGTAATTGTATATATTTTAATTAAAAATTGTGCTTAAGAAAAGTTACTTCAAAATAATTTCAATGGAAAAATATGTTGAAAACCAAAGGAAATTCTAATTTCCAGTCTTAAATGAAAGCCTAGATTGCTCTTTGATAGCGAAGATCTGTTAACAAGTATATTTGAATAATTTATTTATAAATTAAGGCTAAAACTCAAAATGTAAAGTGCTCTTAGGCGACCACAAAAATAGATTCAAGTAAGAAAGAGGAAAAGAGATAGAGGTAAGTTAATGGTTGGTTTAGTTTTGATCTTTATGCAAAAGCATTATTAACAAAACGATCTCGTTAGATAATAATAATTATAATTACTTAATAACCACAAGTGGCTCTTAGCTTGGACCAGGAAACACAAAACGAGTAAAATGTGGCAACATTTCAAGGTCAGAAGAAGTCAGAACAGTATTTTTTTTTTTGTTTTCTTTTTCTTTTGTTTCAAGTGGTTGGTTCTCTTGAGTGGTTCTCTTTAAGTGCCGACCAAATAATCAAAATTAGCGCAAAAACTGCCAAAATGCCATGAAAATTCAATTAATGGGCATAAGAAAAGCATTTCCAAATGGTAAAAAAAAAAAAATCAGTTTAACATGCAAATTTGTTGTCAAATTGTTAAGACACTTGAATTCTTGTTGGTTTGAAAACCTGATCCAAAAATAATTGTACTCAAGTGCGTGGAGACCAGAAAGCGACCAAAACCAAAGACGGAGGCGGACACATTTGAGTTTTAAGTTCGTGTTCGAGCCATCGTCATCGGCTTAAGTGGTTAATAGAGAGACCCCGTCAACATCATCGTCGTCATCGTTGGTTTTGATGCGCACTTCACTTCATATATGTTATGTTTCTGCTATTTTTTTTATATTTTTGCGTTTTGTTGTTTTTCTCTCTCACATCTATTATTTGGAGATTGGTAATGAAAACCTGTATGAGATAGTCCACGATGATTTTGATCCATTTCGATATGAATTGCCTCCTATAAATAAGCAAAGCAAATTGGAACAAGACATCATTGGGTTCAATACCTTCGACATAGAAACATCTACGAATAGTTTACCTTAAAGAAAAACTACCAAAATAATGGTAAGTCTTAAAAAAAATATTTAATTTAATTTTAATTTTTGTTTCACTCATTTGCTCTGTTTGATTAGAAACTTTTCATTGGAGTCCTGTCCATCTGCTTGGTGGTGGCTTTTGCTGCTGCTCAATCTGCCGATCCCGCTGAACCTTCTGCCGAATATCTGCCACCTGTTGGCGAGGCTGAGGCAGCTCAATTGTCCGACGATGGTTATCGCTACAAGACTGTCCGCCGCCTGAAACTGCGTCATCGTCGTGAGGTGCCCAACCAGGAATACTTGCCACCTGTGGACAATAGCCCCAGCCAGGAATATTTGCCACCAGTCGATGCTGCCGCCATTGGTGATACTAAAGTTGCCGATGATGGCTACCGTTACAAGACTGTCCGCAAGTTGAAGTTCCGTGCCCGTCATCGTCGTGATGTATCTGAGATCGCTGAGCCTAGCAACGAATATCTGCCCCCCGTTGAGGTTGAATTGGCCCCTGAGCTGAAGACCGTGTTGGGTGATGATGGTTACCGTTACAAGACTGTGCGTCGCCTCAAGCTCCGTCGTCATCGTCGTGAGGCTGAGGCTGTTGCTGCCGATGAGGCCGCTGCCGCTGCCACCAACGGTGAATACCTGCCCCCAGTCGAGGCACCTGCAGCTGAGTCTGCTGTGGCCGAGGTTAAGGCTGCTGAGCCCGAGGGCACTGAATTGGCCAAGGATGGTTACCGTTACAAGACCGTGCGCCGCATCCGTTATCGTTATCGCCATTAAGTCAGTCAGTCCGATCCGAATCTCCACAAAACCTCTTAGGAATATTGAACCAAATTGATCCTGATAGTACACACATTGAGTTAAAGAGTTAAAGCCAACTCTGCACTTAATATAATTCTTTTTTTTTTTTACTCTCCCACCCAGCATAAGGAATAATAAAAGTTTATTCACAAAAAACAAAACACACACTGTTAACTGATTACAAGAGCTAAAAACCATCATATCCATCTCAATTATCATTAGTGATCGAAAACGAAACGAAAATACTCAAGTGAAATTTGCAATTTTTGTTCTTGTTAAATTGCACATTAAATTATTGGTAAAGGAAAGAGCCAAGAAAAAATCAAAAAAATGCCAAAAGAAAAAAAAGCAACAAAAACAACAAAAAATTTACCAATGGCTAAAAAGGCAAAAAACAAAAAAAAAATGCAATTGAAATCAATGGCCAAGTAATGGGCAAACGGAACAAAAAAGAAGAAAACGGAATAAGGCAAGCAAGGGCATAAAAGGCAAAAAGAAAGAAAAGGGGGAAAAAAAACTTTTGGCGAATTGCAAAATTCTATTTAGAAATGAAGTGTGTGCTTTTAGGCGCACTTGCAAAACAGGAGCGTAGTCACAGTTAGGGGAATTAATACTCTGCAACTATCATAATTTACCACATCTAAATATGATTCTCCAAAAAAAAATGCCTTAAAGTGATGACTAACTCGAGAACTCGAGAACTCGAGAAGAGTTGATAATATTTTGCTAATTCAAAATTCCAGAAAAGGTTTATGAGTTCATTCACACAGAGTCATGATCCGTGAAGGATATACTTAATACTCATACTTAATTTTCAATTGCTTTTTGCCTGGTTAAAATGTATGTCAAAATTGTGTCTCCGCAATTAATATATGTAGGTACATATGTTTGAACCAAAGACAGCTACGATCAGAGAAATATATTCATCTGAATAATCTGGGAAGAATGACAATCTTACTCATGTACTCAGACTTATCATTCATTTACCTGTAAGCCACAATGTTCTAAATTCAAGGGGTAATTTCTGGGGGAATTTCTGTATAAAGCATCGTGTGTATGACCAAGTTCGTTGGTAGATGTTTTCTATAGAATGACAATAGCAGAATAATGCCCGATTAGACTGATTCCATAATTTCAGCTGAAATTCCCAACAAAAATACCTTTCAGAGTTTTCAATTAAATAAAATTCCTGTAGGTTCAATAGCAAGTGTTCCAAACGTAAACCTGATTGCTGAAACCATCACTGGAAATGATAAATACCCAATGTATATAGGATATAGGATCTGGGTATGGAAAATGGGACAAAATTGATCCTTCAATAGGCTGCATAAGTATGCATTGTTTTCAATCGAATTTATAACTTTTTCTATGCCTTGTAACTTAAGAATTGTATATAGACAATGTTTTGCCTCAAGGTAAATTTATTATTGTAAAATTTCGTTATAAATATCAAAAGGGACACCTTATTGTATACTTTCAATGGCAACGTTTCCCCATTTTACTTTTCCAGATGCATTTGACCCGTCTTTGCTAAAACCAATGCAAATTATCAAGTATCACAGTACCAGCTTGGCCTTCAAGTAAGTATCAATTGGGCGCTTGCGATCTATGCAAGATACAGTACTCCATTTGGCAATGTATTTAAAAAATTTACAACAATTACATTTAAATGAAGGGACAAGATTAACAAGTCACTTCACACTGTCCTCAAGATGATGTATAGTATTAATTCAATGTGTGTCTAAGGAGATTTGCGAATGGATTATATTCACAATTTGTTAATAAACAAATCGCAATGATTGCATTAGACTCACACAATTTATTGAGACGTCCGTAACTTTAATTCGCATGACAACATTTACGATTGTTTCTTGTGTTAGGATCGAAGGACTTCTTTGTGGTTTGTCATTCAATCGAATTTTAATTTTTCCTTTTGTTGTTGCGCCCCTGGCGGGGTCGCACTCAAAGTGCAACGACTTGCCTCTTTTGATACTCCAGGCCCAGAGATCCCGAACCAGGAACAGTCTAAGGCTAGCCAGGCACATGGCCCATCTTTTTACGGTCAACTTTTCATTATATTATTTTGCATTTATTTGCTTAAAGTTTTTTTCTTTTTTTTGCTTTGCTCTGATTCGAGTTTGCAGTCACCACCCCACGCCCAACCTCCCCACCTGCCCCTCAACCCTCCGCTGTGCACTCTTTTTGCAGCCTTTTTATACCCTTGCAAAAAGGGTATATAATATTGGTCGAAAGTGTGCAACGCATGGAAAGTATATATATTCTTGATTAGCATGACGAGACGAGTTCAAATAGCCATGTCCGTCCGTCCGTCCGTTCGTCTGGAATAGACCGTAAGAGTTTTTCCACTTTGACGACTATAGGTAAAGGAAGAGTCACAGAAAAAAAATTTCAAGGGTATACAAACTTCGGCTTGGGTGAAGTTAGCCCCGGCCCTCTGGTTTTGTGTTGTGTTTTCTTTCGTTTGCTTTTGACTTTGTCGGTGGAAAAGGCAGCCAAAATTACAATATTGTATCCCAGAAGTAGCAAGAAAAAGTAAATATAAATTGCGCTTAGTTTTTTAGTTTTATTTTTTTCTTTGTTTTTTAAGTGTTCTTTTTTTTGGTATTTTTTTTTTCTGTAGCATAATTGAACGCGCTTGACTTTGCTCGAAAAAGGTTGCCAAAACGAATGAGAAGAGTTGAAAAGATATTAATATTTTCATTTTTTTTTTAGCATATTCAAGGTTGAATCGAATGTTGCAAAAGAGGGTAAAAAATTGATTGGGCCTAATGTTTCATAGTAAACTAAATTTAAAAATAGTTCTCCCCTAACCCAATCCCCCCTTTCCCACTCAGTTATAGAGAGTGAGTGCGCTTGCCTTGTTTTAATATGTATAATTTATGTATGTTAATTGCTGTCAAAGGGAAATGTTGGCCAAAAGCTTTTCACTGCCATTTGCTTTATTAATTTTTCCCCCATATTTTTTGTTTTTATTTTTGTAGGGGTCTTTGAGGAGTAGAAAATGCACACACACACACACACACGCACACACACAAATAAACACACACAGAGACACGATTTTAATTGCCTAGGCTAGGCTGGGTTATTTTTTGGCAATTTACTTGATATTTTCTCAAAAACTCACTTGGCCTGGCCCAATTAGCAACGATTGGGGTCCAAGCGGCAACCGGCAACACCAAAAACACCAACAACACTCAACAACGATAAGAGAGTCAAGGAAAAATAGTCAAAGTCAAACACAAACACGACAAACTTTTTGAGCCAGTAAAAGAAAATGTAAAAAGAAACCGAAAATAGAAAAAATAAAGAGACAGCGACAGGGAGAGACCAAAAAACTTTTTGCAAACTTATGAAATATTTAAAATTATAGTTTTTTTTTTTTTTTTTTTGACCCAGGTCAGTGACTCATCGAAAAATCGCAATTTGAATCTGAAGAGGAGTCTGCCATTTGTCCCCATCCCATCCCCTCACCCCCACCGCAATACCAACTCATCAGACCATGCCATACCATCCCACTGTGAGGCAAGCAAATTGAGCTGAAGTATTTAAGACGAAATCGGCTTGACTTATGACTCATAAGCCGAATAGGTTGCGAAGGTGTATATGCACTATGGAGGGGGTAGAGGGGAAACAGGGCTAATGGGTATGGGAGGTATAGGTATATGTACGCACATACATGTGTAGGTGCAGCTTGGAGGGTTGTGGTAGGCGTAAAGCTTAGAGGCAGACATATGTACATACATATGTGACAGAAGGAGAACAATTTGTCGACCAGACGTTTATACGATTTTCAATTAAGACTCAGACTCCTTAGCGTGATGATTCGTCTTAGTCAGAGAGTTCCTCCTTCGTTTAAAACGCGGGACTAAATTCTTAATCACTATTTCTTTATAGAGACAGTATCTAAGTAGATAATTAAATACCATCATCCTAATCCCTTTCAAATTCGATGGTGACATAAGCTGATTCTTAATAGAGAGAATGGACAAGAAAGTCCCAACTCCATTTTTTATTTCCATTCCTTGACTTTTATTAACTTTTTTTCTATCTATATGTATCTGTTAGCCATTGGTTTTCTCTTTTACCAAACAAAGAGAAGGAAAACAAAACTAACATCTTATCGAAATTTGGATAATCAATGTATTTCCATTTTTTACTCTAACGATAATCCAAGAATCTCTGTCTCCATGATAAAATCTAGGTAAAAAATCTCAATTTGTCTTCTTATAGGTTTCAATTTCATTGAATTTCTAATGGATTCTTTAATGTATTTGTCTGTTTAATCAGGCATTTTGGCTTATCTAACAACTAGGAATAATTCATTTATCTCAATATGTCTTATCGTATGAACATCATGTACACGTTTGTATGTTTGTACATACATACACACATATGTACATCTGTATGTACCTACATATTAATATACAGATGTGGCACTGCCCGCATTCTCTTGTCGTTGCCTTGTGGGCTTATCTTTTGCAGTCGTCAGAGATTTTCTCGCTCGTCTGCCGTATGTTTCCATTAAAAATCCATTTAAATATTATCTCATACGGCTCTGGCGATTATTCTTTTCGCTTCTGACATTTAGCCAAATGTGGGAGAGAGGCAAATGGAAATGGAAAGGAAAAGGAAGACCAATAGGCCAATATGTACATATATACATACATACATAGATAGGTAGGTAAATGACCATTGGGTACATATAAACAACAATTATTATATGCAAACAAAAATATGTTTTGTACATACAAACATACATATATGTATATACGGACAAATTTTGTATGTCTTAATTAATATTTCACTAGTCTCAAACTGACTCAAACAATAAAATTAGCATTATTTATTAGTTATTAGTTAATTTATTATAATTAGCCAGCATTATGAATACAAAAAACATATATAATCTCAATTGTTGACCCCTCAAGGTAAAAGAAAACTTACGAGTGTCAAGAAGAGATTTCACATTTGGTCATAAGTTCAAAATTCGCTGTCCCATACAAAAGTGCAAAAAAAAAATGTGGTAAAACAGTAAAACAAATATTTCCAATTTATAATAACAAATGCATTAATGTATTTTTGAAAAGCATATCTCAGTATCTCGCTCAACCATGCAAATTAGCACACTAGCGCCGCAACCAGCCAACGGCCATCTTCGGCCTTATGGAAAAACATTTACAGTGCCTGTGAAAATAATAGCACTAAAACAAGCAGCTCACTTTATTTTACAGTAAAATGTATACTGGGCTGTTCCAACAAAATGATCAGGAACGCCAAGAAATATGTCCCAAAAGTCGCGTCTCGTGGGCGAAAATCCGCAATGACGCCATTACCCGTCAAGCGTCTGGTAAGACAGAGCAAGAAAGAGCCATTTAAGCCAGCAACAGAGCTTAAGAAAGACTTAAAAATTTTTGCATCTGTTGAAACCGTCCGTACTAGGCTACGGGAACATAATTTAAATAGTTGTAGTCCAAGAAAAGTGCCACTATTGACCAGTAAACATGCAGCTAAACGCATGAAGTTTGCACAGGAACACTCCAAATGGCCAGTGGAAAAGTGGAGGAATGTATTGTGGACAGACGAGAGCAAAATCGTCTTGTATGGAGGGACAGGATCTCGTACTTTCGTTCGGAGACCACCAAATAAGGAGTACAGACCAATGTACACAAAAAAAACGGTGAAGCAATATTATGATATGGGCGTGCTTTTCGTACTATGGAGTAGGGCCGATTCATTGGATTAAGACGATCATGGATCAGCACGTCTACGTTGAAATCCTGCAAAATATAATGCTACCACATACAGAGGATGAAATGCCATTAGTTTGGGTCTTCCAGCAGGATAATGACCTCAAGCACACGAGCAAGAAAGCGAAAAAGTGGTTTTCAGACATCAACGTCATGGAATGGCCTCCACAGTCCCCGGATATCAATCCAATTGAGAAATTGTGGACTGATGTCAAAAAGGCAGTTCACACCTGCAACCCAACATCAAATGAAGCACTTCGGATGGTTGTGAAAGAAAGTTGGGAAAGGATTCCTATTTCTAGATGCCAGGATTTAGTGGATTCCATGCCAAGGCGCTGTGCGGCCGTAATAGCCAATAAAGGATACTCGACCAAGTATTAACACACTAGTTAAATATTATAGTTTTAAATTACAAGTATTTTTGTTTTATATTTTTAAGTTAATTTTTTGTTTTCGCCATTGTGACTGAATAGTGATATTTTTGTTACCGCCTTATTTTGACCTAACCAATATGATAAGTGAATATATTTTGAAATACTCAAGAAATATGGAGTCCTTTTTTTTACAAATATATTAATAGATTGACTAGTTGAATAAAATCATTTTAGGTTAAAAAAAATCAGGTATTTTCAAAATTTTACATCTTTGAATTTCGCAACATCCTATGGTGCTATTATTTTCACCGCAGCTGTATATGCATAACTTGCCTTTTTTTGGTTCGACTTTGATGAAATTGGTATTTTACTGAATATTAATTATTAAATTTAAGTATGCCAAATTTGATTGCATAAAGAAGAAAATTACAGGAAATAATCTATCTCTTGATTTGGTGTCTTTAACTAGTATAGTCTTTGAGAAAATTACTTTTTATCCTACGGGTGTATGGTATAAAAGTGGAATTTCTTGACGACTAATTATTTCTAACAATTGCAGATATATTTTAAATAGTTTTATACATTAAAATAGTTAGAGGAATTCCAGGGGGATATAAGAGAGTTTGTTGACCAAGAAATGTCTACAATTGACTGTAATATCTTTGTTAGTGTTTAGCTTGGCTTACCAATGGTAATTTGGTGTGTTACTCTTTTGGTATTATCAATATTTAACAACTACTTGAATAAAAATGCAAGAACCTGCTAAATGAAATAAGAATATGTGTAGTAAACTATTTATAGTCAGAAAAATGTTTAAAAAAATATATATGTATATTTACGACATGTGCACATTGAATGTTCATTAATTTTATTTGAAATTGTGGACTGAGAGCATACATTTACATACATATGTATGTACACACATACATATGTCTCTTAGTGTTCGTATGTGTGTGTGTATATTGATAAGTCTAACAATGAGGAATGGGGAAACTGGCCGACATAGTGTACAAAAAGAGATTGATAAATATGAATACGAATGCTGCTGTTGCGAAGCTTATTTTTCAGATGACCAAATGAGAGGCGACAACAACAACAATAATAATAACAACAACAACAACAGCACCAGTAGCAACAGCAGCACAAAGTAAACAACAGCAATAAAAACAACAACAAGAACAACGGTGGGGGTGGGGAAGGGACAAGCAATAAAGTTGATTGCAGTCAGTAGCCGTAGAGCCAAGGCGGCAAATTGAATATTTGTTGTTGTGTCTGCATGTGTGTGTGTGTGTGTCCGGTGTGTGTGTGCCTCTATTTGTATTTGTTCGCATTGTTAAATGTCAGCAGCAGCAGCAGCAGCAGCAACCACAGTCACACAGCATCAACTTTGGTTGATAAATGCCAAACCAAAAGAGGGAGAGACTCACACACACACACACTGAGAGCAAAAGAGATTATTCCGCTCTCACTCTCTCACTGTGCTCCCCATTGTTAACTGTAGGTCAAAGATATTTGCCCCATTGCTACCAATTCGAATTCGAACTCAAGACCAACCCTTGCTCTCTTTCTTTAGCTGGCTCATTCACGCTCACTTGCTCTTTTATGTGCTTGTATGCGTGCTCATCTTTCTCTCTTTCTCTCTCAGCTGTTGCTTCTTCGTCTGCAAATTGTTGCTTTTTATTTTATATTTAATTTAATGGATTCATTGCCAAAAGATTTTGAATAATCCCCCAATAGATTATAGACGACGAATTGATCCTAGATCTTGAAGACAACTAAAATATGACTTAGTAAATCAAATTCGAGACCAACTGCTACCACTTTTTATACTTGCCAGCATATTCTTAGCCAACATTCCTTAAATATTAACTAACTAATATTACTCTTTATTACCTGCAAGGCCTTAAAGTGTAATTCAAACCTTAAGTGAGATCTATTTTATTTGGATTAGGATTTTATTTCAACTCTTAGTTTTCAATAGTAAAACTAATATAGGATCTTACAAGAGGCTTAGCCAAGGAGTTTTGAATTTTATACTTTTTGTTTCGAAATTGATTAAATTTAGGGTGAAAGTTTGTTAAGTTATTGGATTTAAATCATTTATTTAATTTAATTCATTTAAAGAAGAGCCTCTTTTTGACTCAAAATGTCAAAATGCACGTTCTAGCTTACAATCCTATCTCTTAAGTAATTCTTTAATTCTCTAAAAATTATTTGTTTAGCCTTTTTAACTTAAAGTGTCTCTGACAAATCTGTGATCTTGTTAACTACAGTTGGTTATGAAATATACTATAAATTAGAAGAAGAAGGAGATTCTTCAAAAGTTTATTAACTTCTTCCTGTAGTTTGAAATCATCTAAAATGATAATAAAATCAAAAAAGAACTCATTCAAAAAATCCTCTTATTTTAATGAAATCATTAGAAAAACAACGTTTTGTTTTTTACCCATTTTTGGCCAATGTTCGACTTTTGAAACAGTAAGTTTTGTATATTTTTAAAAATTCTATATTTTAGTAGAATATATTTAAATCAAAAGGAAGTTTGTTTGAATTGTCGACTTTTAAAACAAAATACTACGTTTATTTTTTTTTGGGGTCAATTATACAATATCAACGTAATTTTAATTCAAAAATAAGTGTTATTTATTGCGAATAAAGAAATATATTAGTATAGAATCTAGAATTTAAAAAAAAAAAACAAAATATCACATCATTTACAAAATAAAAATTATATCAAAAAAACCTACAAATCGACTTTTAGATCAGTCGGTTTTGCCTAAACTTAAATTATCATGGTAGTATTTTGACCAAAGATTTGGATAGAAGAAGAAGAACATAGAACATAGAAGAATGTTAAAAGTCAGTTTACATCTTAAAGTCGGTAAAGCTTAAAAAACAGAAAATTGTTGTTGACTTGTTTTACAAAAGCGTGATCAGAGATTGGGTTGAATGGTGGGCTCCTTTTGAAGAAGGAACCGAATGATTCAATATATTAAGATTTAGTCGTATTTAAATACAGCTTAAAGACAATCGATTTGAATAAAATGTGGAAACTTGTTACACATAACAATAAATTGATCATCTATTTCATTTTGGTATCATTCTTGCCAGATTTTATGATTTTCCTGAGCTGCTTTTGTGGTTTGGTTTGTTCAGTTTCTTCTCATTTGTAATAGTAGTAGTTTCAAATGCAATAGTTTAACTATAAATTCATAGTTCGCCTAATAAAAGTAAAGGGCAAAAAGAAGGCTAAACTTAATGTTTATTATGTATTTGTTTGTTGTTGAAATTTGACTGTAGATGGTAGGTTTAATCCCTAAACGAATAAAATGAAACATATTAATCAGCAATTTTTAAAATTAGTCATCAACTTAAAAGCGATAAACTTGCCACTCTGCCACATACAATAAACAACAGTTGATAAATCCCGAAACAAGAGCCGCAAAATGTTTACACATTGGCAAGAACAGCATTAAACACTACACACAAGTTCACTCTCTCGTTCTTCCTGTCTCTCTGTCTCGGGCTTTCTATCTCTGCAAATGTTTCTCTCTCTCTCTCTCTCTCTGTCTATCGGTTTCTCTTGGTGGATGTGTGACAGTGCCTTTGCCTTTTGCATTGCCTCCCCCCAGAAACCAAAATTGTTTACATCTCAGCATGGCAGCAGCATCCTCGGCAGCAGCAACAACAACGACAACAACACGACATCAGCAATTATTTCAATGGAGAGAAAGAATAAAAGACAGAGAGCGAAACATAGAGAGAGAGAGGGAGAGAGAGAGAGTTCTTTCTTTTCATAGCACACCTACAGCACTCTCGCCCTCAATGCATCACAAAATTCTCTCGTTTTCTCGCTCTCTGTCTCTCTCTCTCTCTCTCTCTCTATGACTCTCTGTGGTAGTGAGTCTCTTTGTATGTGTGTGTGTGTGTGTATGTCTCTCAGTTTCATTGTGGCGGCTGCTGCGCCGCCAATTTGCAAGAAAATTAAGTTCGTTTACAGTTGGTTTCTGTGGGCAAGTTGTGAAAATCAAACTAGGAGAGCAACGTGCAACGTGCAAAAGGAAGCTGCTGCCAAAAAGTAGCTTGTAAAACGCAACCAAAGTGGCAAGAAGAGATACCAAAAATATATAAAAAAAAAAGAACTAAACAAACTACCAAAACCAAAAGTAAATATCAACTAAAAGAAAATAAAGTACAATAATTTTGAAAGTAAAGTAACAGTAAATAGAAAATATTGTTAATTGGGCTTGCAATTGCTGATGATGTTGTTGTAGTTGTTGCTGCTGCTGCCGCTTCGTCCGCCCGCTTATTTGTGTATACACACACACACAAACATACACTCACACACACACAAAGAAATATATGTATTATATACAGAATGGAATTTTTGTGGTAAATTTTGTGCGCCTCGCCAACATTATTCTACAGACTTTTGTGTTAGTTGTTGCAGGGCCTTCAGCTTCCACACAACATCAAACAACAACAACAACAATAACAATAATACTAATATCAACAAAACCAACAACATCAGCAATAACAGCAACATCAGTAAGAGCAACTACAACTACTACAACGTTTGTTGTTAATTGAAATAAATTGAAATAAATTCCAACGACTTTGTCAGCCTCCAACCTATCCGACATATATACCTCTACGTATATTGTTAATAGAGAACAGCAGCAACAACAACAGCAACAACCACTGTAGAATTTCAACAGCAGCAACAACTTTGTAAACAAAATATTTAAAAACATTTTTTTACTTTGCTAATATTCTCAGTGTAAAATTAAGATAAATTAAAGAAAAATAAACAAAAAAAAAAACAAATCAACAAAATATGGAAAACTAATCAAAAATTACACAAAAAATTATATATTAGATGTATAATTTTTTCGATTATAGTTCTTTTGCTTTTTTGATATTTTTATATTTTGTTTTTTTTTTTTTTTTTTGGTTTTAATTGTTCTTGCTGTTTCTGGCAAATAATTAAGTTTTTGCAAATTGCGTTTGCAGTTCGTTGTTTTTGCTATAAATAAACCAACAAAAAAAAAAAAGTGTGTGTCAGCGGTACAAGCAAAACGAGCGAGAGACATGCAGAGAGAGTGAGCGAGAGCGAGCAAGTGTGCGAGGGAGAGAGAGAGAGAGCAACAACACGAGGTTAGCTCTCACTAGGATACTAAATACAAAAATTGGTAAGAACAATTTTTTCTTTTATACTTTTGCCTATTGAAAACTTAACTAAAAATAACATTTGACAGGAGAAAGAGGATTTGTGATTGATTACGAAAATTTCTGCTTAAATTTGTGTTCACATAAATATAATTGAATATTTCACACACACACACACACAAACACAAAAAACCACACACTTACTTTTATTTCCACGAATTGTTTATATTAACTATCAATGGGTGTAGGTGTGCGTGTGCGTGTGCGTGTGTGTGTGTTAGGTGGTTTACCAACAGATTCAATACACTATAAATAATTTTAGACCCTTAGTTGCAACTTTCATTTTATTGCCATTAATTGATTAATTACTTTTAATAATACCTTGCCAAGACGAGTACCAGATATTTTATGTTAAATTGGCCAAAACTTTAAAAATTAAAACAATTTTGAATTATTGAAATTCAAATTCATATATTAAACAACGAACAGTTTTAGTATTTCCCCTAAACCCAAGATATTACATAAGAATATAGTCAAATTTCGAAGTCCAACAACGATTTTCCCTCTAAGTCTCACTCCAATGGCCAATTTCTCCTAACAAAATGAAGAGCGAGATCTGCTAGATCTGATATGATGATTATTACTCAGAAGTAAAAATCATCTTCATCTGTTAAGTACTTGCTAAATTGCTAAACTGAAACTATATTTCAACAATTTGGTGTGCTTTCGTTTCTTGTTGTGTATATAGTCCACATGTGTGTTGTTTATATATCGAAGGCAGCAAAAGGGGTTCGCATATCACATCATGATTATTTGTTCACTTATTTTTCTTGGCTTTTTCTGTATTGTTTTAACTAATTTTTGGTCTGCACTTTTTCGTTTTTCTTTTGGTGTATAAACAAAGTGAATTTGTCTTTATAGCACTTTAAACTGATTGAATGTGCTTTAAAATCAATTGAAATGATTGGCAAATAGCTCAAACCCAAAGTCCCTCACACACACACACCTGCCTGTGCGATGGGTCGGCAGAGTTCAATGAACTTTAAGAAAATTATAATTCCTTCAAAGTTCGCGTATGTATGTATTTAAGGTGTACAAATGAATGGTTAGGCCTCAAACCCTTTTTGAATATTTTTGGAGAAACACACAAAGTAGAGCGCCAAAAAGTATGCAATGCATTATTATTATTTTCAATTTGAAATTTCTCTTTGCAGACGTTTAAAACGCGCAGCATCCAAACCGCTTTACACTAAGGACATGCGCAAATACTTTTTTGGTAGCAAAACTTAAGAGAGCGAGAGAGAGCGAGCGTGAGAGAGACCAATTGCAAGAGAGCAATTTGAGCAGAAAAAAGCCTCTTAGAGCTGGTTAGCCTAAAGCCATTATGGCCTTCTCCCGCCACAATATCGAAAAGCGCCGACTCATCGAGCTAGTTCGCCAGAATCCCATACTATGGGACTGCCGTTTGCCCCATTACAAGCGTTCGGACAAAAAGAAGGCCATCAAATGGAACGAACTGGGACGCATGTTCAATGTGAATGGTGAGCGTGTGCAAAGGACTTTCACATCGTTGCGCGAGATATTTCGTCGTGAACTGAATCATGAGAAAATGTTGGGAGCCCAACGTTTTACATCCAAATGGGAATATTATGATGCCATGGCATTCCTTAAGGAGGTGATCAGAGAGAGAAAGTAAGTCCCCCACCCCCCCCCCCCCCCCACACCCTGTCACTTAACATTTAATATGGATTAATATGAGTTGTTTTTTGATTAAATTTAAATTTAATTATTATTTATTTTGCAGATCTCGTGAACGCATTAAGCATGACTCTACTTCGGGTGAAACGTCCAACAATAATAATAACAATGTCAGCAGTAACAACAACAACAACAGTAATAGTAATAACAACAACAACAACAACAATAGTGTGACCCACGATGAATATCAATATTTTGCCCCAAGTGATCCCAATAATCCGAATAATCAATTGAAAACTGGATCAACAGTGTTACCTCAATCACAAGCTTTAGTAGTGCCATTAGCCACAATGCCCCTGCCGCTACCCCTGCCATTGTCATTGCCATTGCCACAGTCGCTTGCAACAACAGCAGCAGCAGCAGCAGCAATAACAACAACAGCAGCAACAACATCTGCAATGTTGCCTAACCTCAGTCAATTGCCATTGGCACGACAGCAACAGGCACAGCATTTGCAGGCTCTACAATTGCAACCGGATGTGACATTAACCTCACTGAAACCCACATCGACAACCACTCCAATGACCACCAATACCGCCACCACCACGCCCACAGCCGCATCCGCCACATCGCCCACTCAGGTCTTGTTATCCAGTTCACGATCATGCAGCAGTTCGCCCTCGATCTATATCAAAGATGAGCCCGATGACTCCCAGGACGACGATGAAGATGACGATGAAATATTGAAAAAGCCACGCCAAAAATTGGCAACAATTCGGCCAGCCACCAAGCAACAGCTCAAGTCACGCCTTCAGTTGCCAAAGACCAACAGGGAAGGACCAAGTGGGGGGACAGATGGAGCTATTGCTCGAGCCACTGCCCTATATGCCACGCCCCCGCCACATTTGATTATCAATGCCAACAATGAGCTAATCGATGCCGATGCCGGGGACTTGGATGACGATCTCGAAGATGATTTCGATGAGGAGGAAGAGGATGATGAGTCGCGTGTGGTTGATGTCGACATGATGACCGGTCTGGGTGGACGTCTCTCGCCATCGAGTAGCTTTGGCATCGGAGGGAGCGGCGTACCTGTTGGAGGGCATGGCGTTGGCAGGGGCGGCATCGGGAATACCCATCACACGCATCATCACCACCATCAGCAGGGACCTAGAGAGCTTTTATATAACAAATTTGGCGATTTTCTGGCAGCTCGACTGAACACACTCTCCGAACCGTTGGCCAATGAGCTAATGAATAAGATTTTGCTGCTAATTGCCGAGAAGTGAGATGATGAGACTGCATATCGAGGCAAAGGATCTAATCCAAAACTAAGAGAAACCCCATCAATTTGTATATATATATATTTATACTTTTATATACATACATACATATATATATAAATATATATCAAGTGAGTATAAGTGACTTGAATTAGTTTGGTTTTGATTTCTTTTTTTTTTTTTTTTTGTGTGTGCTTATTTCTTTTCTCCACTAAAATTTATGGCTTGTATGTGGATGTAGTTTTATTTCGCACAAGACCATAAAAAAGTTGTAATTTCCGTTTGTTGAAGTGGACCCCAGTGGACCTCAGTGGACACACTCACACACACACACACATGTTGAGAAAGAGAGAGAGAGAGGGAGTGAGAGATTTGCGAAAGGCATTTCACGCATAAATAAAATGCCTAGAAGTGGTGCCCCTCCCCTGCTCCTTCCCCCTTATAGGCCCTTCTCACTTCACATACATGCAACATGCCAAATTTAAAATGGGCCAAAAATGTAAGGCGAATGACCCAGGCCGAATATCAAAATTTAGAAGCAAAATGCAGCCAAACACTTTTCGCTGCGAGAACATTTCAAAATTGCTTCCAGTTGACTTCATGGGTGGAGCAATGGGATGCCAATATACACATATGTTCATTGAGATCCCTTATCATTTATGACCAATTCCCATAACTCTGTGAAAGTTTGGAATAGTTTTTGTTTGAAAAACATACATTCAGTTTGAAGTCTGCAATTCGTTTTAGAGATTATATGAACTTGACAGGCTGAAAGGAGAATTTCTTTTTAATCTAGATCTAAAGGATTTTTTTAAATTAGATTTGATTAAATGATTAAAGTTAAATATTTTTCGGGCACTTTTAAAAAAAATTACCATTTGTTGAAAAAGTGATCGGCCTCTAAAAGAGGCATGCTGCTGGCGGCAAGGATAACACGATGCAGGATCGCCTGAAATTTAAGCTGAAGCAGGAGTTAAGTTCACCATGGATGATTCTGGTCCAGAATCCAGAATTTTTTTCGACCAGATGACGGTTGTTTTCTGCCATTTTTAAGTAGCTTAGTTTAAAAAAAGAGTAAAAGTAAAAATCCTAATAAGATCGGGAACAGAATAATAAAAATATTACGTCAATTGTATTTGTTACATCAAAATCGGTTTAGATTTACGGGCTGTATCTCTATTGACGTTATTTTTGGCCTTGTCTCTCAAAAAGCGTCATATCTCACAAAGTATTTCAAAGTGCAAAAAAACTCTTTCAAAACGATATTTCCAATACTTCAAAACAGAATTTAAGCTACAAAGGAGGACTGTGGCTAAAATCTTTATTGTTTTCGTTTTCATTAGGCGGGCAATAAAACATAAAACAGATTTAAATTAACATAAATATGTTGTCTAAAACACTGCTTAAGTTAAATCAATGATTATTAAATATAATGTTATATATACATAAGTATGTATGAATATAGTTGTTGAGGATCGATTGGATAGCGTTAAATTAAAAGTTTATCTTTATTTAGTGTCCATGCAACTTTCAAAGGCGGAAAAGGAAGAAAGACAATATTCGCAGTTACATAGACTCTTAATCGATAACTTACAAGCTTAGTACAATTGATATAACCAGGGATAACAAATAATACAGGGCTTCTAATAGAATAGAATGGTATTTTCAACAATAATTATCTATTATTTTCATTTTGTAGGTTTTTAAATTTGCAAATTATCAAAAATGAATTGAGTAAAATGACAAACAAATGCAATTAGCTATTTAGATATTATTCTCTTATACACAATCCTTTTCAAAATTACCGATCAGTATTACTTCATGGCGGGGGAAAAGGCCACCTTCATACGTTGAATAACTCAGAATAACTCAAAATTGGCTCTTTCGTGCCACCGATTAGGTTGTATTTCAATATGGAAGTAGAATTGTCTATTCATTCTTCTTATTAAGATACATGCATTGAATAATGTTAGATGAAGACGATTAAACCAAGTTTAAGATAGCAAAAATTTGCCTACACCCATGCCTAGTCCAATATAGTCGAAACGGACGATAGAAATTCTAGATTCATAAAGCAAAATACCAAACGCATCCTGTTTGCACTGCAACTGGACATCTCAAAGGGTGGACAGCCAAAGAAAAAAAAAAAAAATAGATATATATATAAGAATTAGATACAGATTGCCTTCAACAGGATAAGGAGCAAGTTAAAAATTTGTATGGGCTTGGTTTAGGTTTGGTTTTGCTTGTTATTGTTGTTTTTGCACTTGGATCTATGCGAAATGGCTTCACACTCACCATACATAGGCAAACAGAGAGATAGAGAGAGAGAGAGATAGAGAGTCATGGGGCGTGTATATTTACGATTTTGTAATATTTATGCAGCGACGCCTTTTGCGGCTTCCCTTTTTACCACTTCCACTTTTGGCCCCGCCTCTTTTTGGCCTTATCTATGAGCTGCTGGGCCCAGTTGGTTGCTTTACGAGCACAGAGATTCACTTTTCGCCTCAGTGGGTGGTATGTATGTGTTTGTGTGTGTGTGAGTGTGACCTTTTATGGATAGTTACAGCAAGTTTGTTGGCACTTACAACATTATAAATTCACCATAAATTATCCATTTTATGGAATGATGCTTCGATGATGATGCTGCTGCTGTTGCTGATGATGATGAGAAATTTCAAACCGAAATGAATCGTCTCTCAACTGCAGTTTTAGCGCCTGGTCCTACATACCCCTTTTACTACTAGACACTTTTTATACAAAGTTCACACATTGCCGATAAATAATTTTCAACATTTCCTTGTCCACACACACACACACATACACTAACAGCAGACACACATACTTGTATATATGAAGAAGATAGTCATAGTCGCGTTGCTCTTGAAAAGATTTCCCGCAGCATTTACAGTCGCATTTCCTTTCATAGAATTTTCTTTAAACCAAACAATTCTTTGGATATTTTTTGAAACGAAGTTTAGATATTCTTTTGTTAATAAAGCAAATCGAAAACTCTTAACTCTACACAAAGTCTCAACACTTGAAATCTAGACAGATAACTACAACACTCTCTTAATGAGTTTATAAGACTTCATAAAAATTTGTTCAAAAAATCGGATTTGAAAATATTTCTTGTCCAATACAAACAATTTCGTCTTCTGTCTTTTTTTTTTAATTGTAAACAAAAGCCGAAGTAAATTTGCCCACATTCAAAATTTTGCCAAAAAAACACCCAAACAACCAATTAAACGTTGTCAAAAATCGGTTTTAAATGAATATCACTCATACGACACGTGGAACAAACAACGATTGTAGGAAATTAAACATTGTAAATTCTTAAAACTACTTTTCATTGGCTTGATATATTAAATTGAAAAAGATATATCTGCGTTTGGAATACTTTCCAATAGCCACATATTTTAATTGTATCCAATGAGAGGAAAGAGTATGAAAATATATCAAAAATCTCTGTTGGTTACAATGTTGGATAGAACATGTACGGGATATAGATATATGAATTGTCTATCTATGTATGTATGTGTATAATGCTTACACACACATCCACATACTGTCACATACATTTCCTTTATACACATACATATAAAGTTCGAGTCAATGGGGCAAGTTTCAAATGGCAAATCCTGCGGCGCTTAGCCTCTTTTTTCACACACACACGCACATTCACACACACACCATAAATTGCATATGCAAGTTAATGTTTACAATAGTCGTAAAAGTTTAATGGATTTTCGCCTGCCAATGGAAGAGAAGAGGAGTAGGCGGTTTTAAGGGGCAGACTGGATTGTAACTTTCAAAATCTTTTTTTTGCCCAATTTTTTATTTTA
Source organism: Drosophila willistoni (assembly GCF_018902025.1). Lineage (NCBI taxonomy): Eukaryota > Metazoa > Arthropoda > Insecta > Diptera > Drosophilidae > Drosophila > Drosophila willistoni. The sequence continues at coordinate 7,269,622 of NW_025814056.1, forward strand.
TTTTCGTTGCCTAAAACATTTACCATTCTTTTCCTCTTTGCTGCTCTCTTCGCACCGTGTTTGTATAATAAAAATGCATTTATTTGATTAATACGTTACAACAAAATTTTTCTTAGTTTTGTTTTTATTATTGCTTTCTTTTCGTGTTTTTTTTTTTTGTTTGGGTTGGAAAAACTTTTATGTTGATTTTTCAAAAATTTACTTTTACACTTTACAGGCTATTTGAACTTTTACTATAGTAAAGCAAACCAAAGTTAAAGAGGGAGAGACAAAATGAATGATTTGGTTATTATTTTGGCTAATGAAATGAATTTCATTAAAATAAAGGTAAATTCCCTTACCGAAATGGCAAATGAAATTACATACATACATACTATATACAAAAGATATTGGGTCAAAGATATATGTACATATCTAATCAATGATGGAAAAATGAGAAGTCATTGAAGAAAAGGGGCGGGGGGGGGGGGGGGGGGATGGGGTAAATGAAAAAGAGGCGATGAATACATTATCTGTTGGTAAATGCAAAACTCATCAAACTAATTTATACTTGTGATTGAATGCAGTTCATCATCTAATGAAATATATATGCCAATCAACGTAATTATAACTGTAAATTATCGAATCGTGCGTGTATGTGTGTGTGTGCATGTGGTTGTATTTGCCATTGAAAGGATACAAAAACCCCAAAAGTCCCACACAGCAGAGAAGAGTCGGACGGAGCAGCCTGTAGCCTGAAACAAGACTCTCAATACTGGATACTGGGATAGTAGATAGTGGCAACTGGTAACTGGCAAACTGAACTGAAACTGAACCTGCAATTGCAATTGCATATTGGTTGTTGGATTTGACAGTCATAGCAACCCACAATGGAGCAAAGCCTCAATGCCCGTCTCGTATACACCGCCATTCCCCTTATCATCAGTGACATCGACATGGCATGATAATGCTAACCGAAAAATCTTATGTCTAACATAAGCACACAAAATGACTTGTCGTCCTTGCACACACACACACACACACATATACATAGAGTGATGAAAACTGAAGTGGACTGAAGTAGAGAGATGAGTATAGCCTATAGATTATGGTTATGATTATGAAAACCCATGGGTGCAGTTAGTCATAGTTTATTTAAGAACAATCAACTAAAAAAAGGGATAGATTTTTTTAGAGCAGTCGATAAATTTAAATCATAACGAAAGAAATGAATCGATAAGTGAAGAATGAATGAATAAGTTTTCAAAAAGTATGTGAAAATCTGTCAATGAATTTAAAATAAACTCTGAAAAAACATTAACATTAATGAGTACAACAATCAACAATACTTAACCGAGTAAGAGGTACGACTCTGCTATATGATTATGAAATAAACTTGGCGATTAATGTAGAAAATTTTTGATTATTGATAAATATTGTCAAAGAAAAAATATGTATATTTTCCATTAAATCTATTAGAAATTCTTTGCTCTTCTAATTTGCTTTTACCAATCACTTGTTGTGAAAATCAATTGACATGTGGCGATTTATGGATTTCGATAAGAAAACCCCTGGAGGCTACGCCCATTCTGATGAGTAGTATCAATATTGACAACCATTAATATGGCATTTTATACAATAAGCAGCACAAGAGACAGAGGAGAAAGCTATAGAAATGAATGCGAACAGTCAAGTCAGTCAGTCAGTCCGTCAGTCAGTCCATCAGTCAGTCAATCAGCCTTTGGATTGGGTGAATTGGAGAAGAAGTAGGAGTACAATGCTGAGCAGTTCAACAGCAGCTGAGGAACTGAGTGAGAGCTGAGAGTTGAGACCTTTGCCTCCTGTCTCCTTGGCAGTGTTGCATTTTTAATGAGCTTCAGCGCAAGAGGCGGCGCCTCATCCTGGCTTCCGTTGCTTCTACTGATGACTGCGAAATGTTTCCGTCTGCGATTGGAGATTTGCCAAGCCGGATAAAGTAGGGAGGGGTGTATATAGGGTCGTCAGGTATAGGCAGGACGCAGTCAGGTTAATTTCAAAAGGTATATGGGTACAAGGTACGAAGCAAAAGGCGGAAGGCACAAGCGGAAACGCGCAGACACACACGACTTCGACTTCGACTTTGACTCTGCCCCCATCTCATACTTCAGCTCATTCCCCTATACTCTCTGTCAGTGACTCGTCTCGTCTTCATCGTATTAATGGCCGCAGGACATGTCAAAGGAATTGATGACGCGTCTGCATCTTTGCCTCGACGTGCATTGACTGCAATCCATCGGTTACACTATTGCAACGCTTTCTAGTTACAACCATCCTTAATTTTAGTCGCTTATTGTCCAGCAGAAATGATAGCTGCTGGGGGGGGAGGCATCATCTGGGCGAGGGAAGAGTGGTTAGGGCATCCCGTTTACTGCATATCAATCAGGCATGAAAATCCAGCCAGATGGCGAATAATTGTAGAAAATTTTCTCATCCAATTTAATTTTTTTTCTTTTTTCTACTCTGTAAAAACAAAGTTTACCTTTGCCATTTGAACAGCAACTTTAAAGTTGACAAAAGAAAATTTCTTTAAATTAATAATTTTGATTGCCATCGTTCGTTAGATTTGTCAGCCAAAAAGAAGGCAAAAAAAAAACTTTCTTATTTCAAGTTGTTTAAGTTTCATATTAAAAATTATCAGCCCCATCTGCTGCTGCTCCTGCTCCAGCCTAAAGTTTTTGTAGAATTTTCTGCTTTGACACAATCAACGCGAGTGTTTGCAAAGTTCCAGAGTTTATAGTGTAAATGTTCATAAAATATATACAAACATATATGTATGTATGTATTAAAAAATGTCAAAAGTCGGTAATTAATTTGCAAGAGCTAAAAACAATATATTTTGTACTATTAATAGGAAGACGTTCTCATAATGACCTTCCTAGAGTATTAAACAGTCACTAATGTATATTTTTAATCAATCTGCAATCAATTTAATTTAATCTTTTTATATGTATGTAAATATTAAATGATATTAAGAGAGGGCAAATTACTTCAAAGAAGATAATTTTCTCACTAAGCTCACATTTATCAGAGTTTTCTAGGTTTTTCGATCGCTTGCAGCTATATGTTATAGTCGTACGATCCGACGAATTGCCAAATAAATCTTATTTGTGCACTAGAAAGCTTAAATACCAAATTTCATTCCATTTGCATTCCTCTCTAACTAAGGTTATAAAGACTTGGCTTCTGAAGCTGGAGTCAGAAACGTCTCGCTTTATAAACATCTATGAAATTTTTAATTCGTGTATTCTTTTTAATAACATTTAGTTATAATAAATATATACAGAATTGCTTAAGAATGCCTTAAGATGGTAATATGTATTTAAGAGATACTTGTACCATAAATTTAGATCATCAATGAGATAAAACTATCTGATCCTCAACAATAGAGGTCGACACAATTTAATAGGCAATTCTATAAACAAAGTAATAAAAAAATCGCCTTTAAAGTGAACAGCTTTAGTGATGACAACTCAAATTAAATATGAAATAAATTAAGAAACACAAAGCAAATCAAGAATTACGTATACAATTTGATAACTTATAACTTTTATTTGAGTAATTGAGTAGAAAGTAATGAACAAGATATCGTTAAAACCCAAGCACAAGTTAGTTAAATAAATTGGCTATTCCTTTGAAACGAAACAGTATTTCGTTAATAATCAGTTGGATAATAGATTTTCCCCTTAATTTTAACTTTTCTTTCGAACAAACACCAAGAAAAACACTATCTATAAACAATATGCAAAGAATCGTAATTCGAATGGACTTTCGTTTTTTCTCCTTCAGTGTTCACTATTGAAACCAAAGGAATATCATTGATTTAAACACTTTTCAGTGTACCCAGACCTATTTTAAATATTTATACTGAGTGCAAACATTCCAACTGGAATATGCAAAATGCACATGGAAACTGCTTTTGTAGTGTTGCAAAATCACTTGTTCCATTCTCATATCAATAAACTATGTATATAATGGCAAATGGAACTAAATAGACATGTAAAAATACATCGAAGTTTACTTTAGAATGTTGTATTTTAACTGAAATTACACTTTCCAAATGTAAAGTGTTGTGAAAGTAAATATATAAATAAATTTCTCTAGTTAAAACCAACTAGAACTACTACTTTTCAGTATGATTGACTCTTTCATTCGACTGTTCAAAGCAAATGAAAGTAGTTTCATTTTTTGCACAGGCATCTTGAATGCATTTTATAGTGTTGTACAGGCATAACATATGCATGGTTATGAATTACAGCTCCTAAAAGTTGCCACAGGTCAAAACATACATACATCATAGCTAAATTGAACTGTTGGAGACTAAAATTTTAGTGTAATCTAATGTATTGTGATTATGCAAAGTGCACTGAGTTTTCGAATGAACGAGTTCTTTATGGTCTCGGTATCGTGTGAGTTGCTCAAAATATTGTGAATACTTAAAGTCGAATTTTTCAAATGATCAAATTATCAGAATAGTCAAAGTTATGAATACACTCAGGCACTTCTCAACATTGTATGAGAAGATAATACGTTGAAAATTGCAAAGGAAACTTCAATGGAAGTTTCCCTTGTAGAGTAAAGACTCAACATAATTAAATTATCAATTATATTTAATGAAGAAAGTAAAATCCTAAAAGCACATTCCTATTCAGTTCAAAAATACTCTATAAAAATATTGTTGTTTTTTCTTTGGTGGCATTTTTTACCTGAATTTTTGAGCCCCATTTGAACTCAATGCGTTGCCTTGTTGAATTTTACGAGAGAACATTTATGCTTTATTTTTGCTTTTCTATTTGTTTGTTGTGTTGTTAATTAGAGAAAACTATTTGGGCATTGTTTTTCCATTTTGTTATGGCTAAAACTGTTGCTAGCCACATTTCTGATTGACTGCAAACATAAATTGTTTGGTAATATTTCTGCATTAAGGGCTAGCCACAGCAAATTGATTGCTGTAAAAGCCGAATAGCAAAAGCAAATAACATTTTGTTGGTCTAACTACCACCCCTATCGGCCCTTCCTCCTCTGCTGGGCCCTGTTATGTCCTGTTCTGTCCTGTCCTCATCCTGTCCATGTCATCTCGTGCAACTGCTCTGTGGCTTTCCACAGCATTGATAAATCGCAGAGAAATTTTTGAGGAGAAATATCAAATTGCCGGATGCGTTTTCAATTTGTCGAGCAGCAACAGCAGCAAACTGGCATATCTACCTAATGTCAATTTACTTGGCAGATGATGTTGCTGCTTTTGTTGTTTGTCAGAAGAGCAAAGCCACAATATAATTAATTATCACTACAAAACTGCGGCCAGTTGTAGTTCAGAACAGACCTAATTACATTAACTGCCACAACAATTTGTCTCTCTCTCTCTCTCTGTCCGTCTTTCTCTTGACTCAATCAAAAAATAATGCAAAATATTACAAAAAAGCAAGAAAGAGAAAAATATATATATATTTACATATATAAATGTATAATATTTCGGTCTTTACAAATCACGGAAGAAAACATGTTGACAGTTGCCCGTCGAGACGAAAGGACAATGACTAAATGCAGGTTCGTTCGCTGCTTTTTTGAGGGATATTTTATTTCAGAGTTTTGAATTTGGCATTGTGCAATTTCCTAATGAAATGCAAAGAAATGAAATGAAAAGAAAAAGGCCTGAGAGAGCTCAGGTTATCCGCCTAGCTAACCGGCACTTGGTTGACTTACAAACTGGCTAGCTAGCTGGCTGGCTGGTTGGTTGGTTGGTGAGTTGGTTGACTGGTTGCCTGTTTCAGTTCTTCTTCTTGTCGAGTGGCAATTAAATATTTATCTTTGCCAGCAAGCTATTTGCTTTGATTAATAGCTAACCGAAACGAAAAAGCCCAAACAACAATGCAAAATACTTTATTCCACTTCCTCGTTCTCACTGTCACTCCATCTCTCTCTCTCTCTCTATCTCTTTGCCCTTATATATGTATGCCTTTTTCTCTCTTGCTTACTCTGTTTACTTTTAATATTTTCACAATTTTTCAATTGTTTTTCTTGTGCTCTTCAATACCCTTCCAAATAGCAGTTACTTTTAACGCAAAGCATAATTTGAGTTCAATTTTGAATGTATGAAAAGTCTTTATATAGGAGCGGACGTTTGAGACAAAACTTCGATTGAGAATATTTTTCTGATTTAGGCCTAATTTCTTGTTTAGTTATATTCAAATATCTAAAATATTACTTTATTCCAAATTCTGGTGGAGGAGCTGCTTGATGAGTTTTAGAACATGAATTCTGTAGCAATTTGGCAATGCTTTGAAGTAAATTGCAATATCTTGATGATTCAGCGACCTTTTTGAACCATTTCGAACCTTTTCTTTTTCGGCTCGTAGTCCATGAATCAAAAAATTCAGATTTTTGTTGGTTTTTGGCTTCTGGTTTGTTTATTGCTAAGTATTGAAAAATTATATTGATCATTTACCCTCAAAAAATTGATCAACATTAGGACATCCAAGATCAATTTTCTCCCCCAGAAAGTAAAGAATTGTAATCTTAAAAATAAAGAAATATATAAAGATCAGCTCCAAATCCAAAAGTATTTGTCTCTAACCTCTAGATGGCAATAAGTTGATCCTATCCAAGGCTTTCTTTTTGTTTATAAATTAATTATAATATAAATATAAACTTACTTCTAAAGAGAGTATTTAAATTTCGGTTTGTTATGGAAATTTTTTCTAAATTTATTGTTTTTTGTTTTTGGTATGTGTTTCTAATCAGTCAAGGAATTTTTAAGGGTGGATTTAAAAATATACATATTTGGTTTAATTTCAATAATGTGTTTTTCCTTTTGGTAGTTAGTAAAGTCGAAAGTGCTTGGGATCTTGGGATTATTCATTTTGTTGTTGTTGTTGTTGTTGTTGTTTTTTTTCTGCTTTTTCCCCATTCTTCATTGGCTTGTCCATTTCGAATTTCCCTTTTGACCGCTTGCCTGAACGGTGGTGTATTCATTTTTGCATATCGACACGAGCGACTGACTGGCCAAGAGTAATTTATTATTTTGCCAAGGCGCCAGCAAAAATGGAGAATGAAGATGGCAAACAAGTGTGTCAGACGCGACACATTACCACATCATTACGAGACCACAGGGAACCACCACGACCATCACCGACCAGTCGAGAGATGGTCTCGAGGAGAATACAGAAACAGAGACGGAGACAGAAGACATAGACTTGAATGAGAGTGAGGAGACTGAGCCAGACGATAACAACAGCAACAACAACAACAACAACTCGGACAAAATCCAAATGCGTAAAACCAAAGAGTGAACAAAATGGCACCACAAGGGCGACACCGAGTCGAAATATCCAGGATTGCAGTTGCACCAAAGCGTCGTCATTAAGTCAATTTGTGACGGGGCCAAAGCGCCAACTTAATGTGCAGTTTGGGACTTTCTCTCTCTCTCTCTCCTCGAGACGGAGTCCTCTGCACACACACACAAAGAGAGAAAGAGAGAGAGGGGTTTTGGCGAAAGCCAAAAACATGGACACACCAATTATCCAAAATGCCAACACACGCACACGGAGAAAAAGAATTTCTGGTTTGAGTATACTAACTACTTCTGTTCCTGCTGCAGTAGGTCCCCAAAAAAGGAGATTGCGCTTTTGCGGTTGTGTTAAGTTGATTTCCGGCACGTCTGTAATCGTTCACATTCAGTCATCCCATCCCAAACCTATTTCATCCGTAGAAGTCTGTCCCCACTTCCAAGATGTCCTACGCCAATTATGCGTAGTAGCGCTCTCCTCGCCATCAACGTTTTATTCATAAACAGTCGTTGTCCTTGCCTGTCAATGCTATTATCAGCATTCTCTTCACCATTACCATCATCACAAATCGCCCACCCACCATCACCAACACCATCACCACCACCATCACCACCATTATCATCGTTATCCTTGTGATCATCTTAGTTGTCGTTGTATGTAGGTGTTGAGGTAGTCCCTTATACGCAAGTCTGTCATATGCATTGTCATCTCCTCATCTCATCTCAACTCAACTCATCTCTCATCATTCTCTTTAAAAGGTGCACTGTAAATTATACGCTTTTGCGTTTAGCCGGCCTAACCTCAAAGTCCTTCGGCCTATGCCTTTATGTCCTAACAACCATACTTGACTCTTCCCCCACACACACACAAATTCACCCTCTTCAAATTGTTCGCAGTTTGATGTTTTGTGGTTTGTGTTGACGTTATTGTCCCTGGGCCTAGGGAATCTACACACATATATAACTTTGCCATGTGTGTGTGTGTGAGTGTGTGTGTGTGCCTGTATATATGAAGTGGAAGTGAATTCTCCTTTAATATTTGAAGTATGCGGGCGGCCATTTTAGGGGGCCATTTCATCAGCATATCTCAGGTTGGCCAATTAATGAGATTTTCAACTTGAGCAGCCTCATCAAGTGGTAGGTTTCCATTCATTACACTTTTGGGACTTAAGACCAATTAAAATACATTCTCAACTATAAACATAAATATTCTTACAAAACAAACATATGTTACACATTGATGATGATATTAATGAAATTAAGTATTTTTAGTAGTTGGACTACATTAAATTACTAATCACATCGATCGAAAATCATCTAAGTAAAGAATATTCTTACCGCAAACGACAATTTTTCTTAATAAGGAAACCTGAAATCCAATTGCCATTTCTAATCGACAGCCTGACTTGAAAGTGAGTATTAGCCAACAGGGCTAACATTTTTCTCAATTTGCATCAATTCTGGGTTCAAATTTTATGACCAGAATTTTATTATGTATGGCAACAAAAGAGAGAGAGAGAGAGAAAAAAAAAGAGTGTACTCATCAATTCGGTCCCCATTTTCTCCCCTTTCTCTTCCTTCTCTTTTGTTCAGATGTCCTCAAACTGTTTGCCTGACGAGCAAAAAACTAAACTAGAAAGCGGTAAAAAGAGGAAGAGGGGAAAGTTAGGTGGGGATAGTTAGTGGTGAGTGGTGGGGAGGGGTAAAAAAAACTTTCACACTCGTCGTCTGTTGGCGACTGACTTAACCTTTATTTTCATTAGCTTCAGTTTTCTATCTGCCAACCAGACTAACCCCATTCTCCACATTTTCATTCCCATTTCCATTCTTACCCAGAGACTCATTCGCAGTCTCAGTCTCTGTCTCATTCTCATCCACATATTCTCCAAACTAACCGCAGAGTTGTTGTTGCTGCTGCTGCTGCTGCTCCTACTTTTCATGTTGTTGTTGTAGCTGGGGTGTCATTTGTTATGTTATTGGTTTGGACATTTTGCAAATTGCTTATTTAGCAGTGCGTAAAATCCACAGTATCGTCCTGCTACTACTCCTGCTCCTGCTCCTGCTCCTTCTTCTATTCCCGCTCGTTCGGTTGCGGTTCTTTTCGTCGAGGACACACACATGTCAAGGCGATAACCAGAACAAGAAGAAGATGATTCTGTTATTCTTTACCTCTCCATCTCTATACACACGTATGTACATTTCTAACTGCAGTTTACCCTCACCATTCCCATTGCCCCTCCGCTGCCAGCTGCTTAGTTTTCTCTGGCGGTATTGCTTTTGGTCAGTTAGAATATGGGGCGGAGCTGGCCAAAGTTAACAGCGTGTCAAGCAAGCGGTTACTTCTCCATTAAAAAGAAAGAGGATGCAGAAAATCCATCCATCTAACCGTTTGTATGGCCTGTTTTAAGGGGGCCGACCAGACAATTGGCCTGAACCAGGTGCATTCTCAATGTCATCCCTCTAGTTATTTGTCCAAGTGTTTGAAAAACTGTCAATGCAGCCACATTTCCTGGCACTTTGGACATGAGCAGTTTTCCTCTCATCTTCATCTCCATCTCCATATATCATCTCCATATCCGACTCTCATTCTCTCTCTCTCACTCTCTTTGTCTCATCTGTCGTCCCAATAATAATATTTGCTTTTCATTCGGTATGACTTTTTTTCATCTTTATCTTCATCTACTGCTTCTGGCCAGTGTGTGGCGGCGCCTAATTGCCTGCTACATTTTACAACATTTTGGTTTTTCTATTTCTTCTTTTTTCTCTGGTTGTTACTTTTTTTTCTTTGGTTAGATCATAAAAGTTTTTATGGTTCGAGGGTTTTTAATTAGGTTAGGAATGGTCGTTAAAATTGATTTATTGCCTATGATGGAGAATTGTTAATTGGCAAAACCCAAAGCCTAAGATGATTTTGTTACCAATAATTACCTAATCGATTTTCTCTCTCTCTCTCTCTCTCTTTCTTTATCTTTCCAGTTGCTAGCGGTTTGATAAAATAATTTTTTTTATATATATATATATAAACCTATATCAAACGTTTTTTTTTTTTTTTTGATTAATAAAGTCTGCATAATGTGCCATATGAACTATAAAAATATAAGACATACTTGATATTCTATGATGTAATGTATCAATAAAACTCAATTTTATTAAATATCTATAACGAATTATTTTAATGGGCATATGCTTGTATGGTAAGTAGAAATGTTTGATTAGTTAAAGTAAGTAAACTTTAAATAATTTAAAAGAATACAATGGGACTTAGTTAAATTACTATAATAATTATATTTTTTAACTCGTTTTATATCCTTGCAAAGAGATACGCAACGCCTAAAAGAAGGCATCTTCAATTATTTTAAGTACATATACTTATGTATACTAACTCTAGATCAGCACAACGGAACGAGTTCTTAGAACCATGTCCGTACGTCCGTCTATATGGATTCAGGTAAGAAGAGTAACAAATTTGACACAGAAGTTAACACCGGCCCTTTCGCTTTTATTTCAATTTTTGACATAAAACTAAATGATATTAATATGTAAATATACGTATTCTACATCATTCTCATTTTAGTAGTTAAATCTCATTAAAGAAAAAAAACTTTTGTTTATATTTATCGATAAAACGCTAGAAAATTGTAGCAGTTATTGCCAAACAAAACTGTTGCCTACTATTTAGCGCAAAATAAGAAGAATTGACAAGGATTCCAAGCAGAAATAAAAGTCTCTTTAGTTAGGAGTTAAATACTAGAGTGATGCATGAATTCACACTTAAAAGGCCAAACGAGTCATTCGGTTTCTACTCGTCTTAACGAAATATTTGATATTCGAAAAATTAATATTGTTACGTCTTTAATTTGTTGAGTTGTAAGTCAATCTTAAAACTTAACAAAAACCAGAGGGCCAGGGCCAACTTCGACCGCGTCAAAGTTTGTATACCCTTGCAACTTTTTTAGTAACTCTTTCCTAACCTTTATAGCCATCAAAGTGGAAGAACGTTAACGTAGCTACAAAGCCTAATGTTTGCGAAAGAATGGGCTACAATCTTAGTATAAGAAATAACGAAGTTATTGACAAAAGTCACTGTTTTCGAAAGAACATTCCCATGGGAGCTATATGATTTAGTCACCCGATCTTGATCAAATTTAGCATAGTCGTTTATATGTGTAATAATCTCACTAATATTAAGTTTCACGACAATAGCTCAGAAAATAACGAAGTTATTCAGAAAAGTCACAGTTCATGACTTTGACGTTTGTATGGAAGCTATATGATATAGTGGTCCGATCCGGCTGAATCCGAGATATACAACCCCTGCAGTATATACAAGCCTACATGCAAAATTTCAGCTCTGTAGCTTTTTAACGGTCTAGGAGGAATTTGCGTTGATCCAGACGGACGGACGGACGGACATGGCTATTTGAACTCGTCTCGTCGTGCTGATCAAGAATATATATACTTTATATGGTAGGAGATGCTTCCTTCTATCCGTTGCACACTTTTGACCAAAATTAATATACCCTTTTTGCAAGGGTATAAAAAGAGACAGAAATATTTGACAATTGCATACTGCTCAGCTTATTTTCGAAAGTATCTAGTACTTTCGGCAAGTCGGAAGCAATTCACATATTTTTGAGATCCAAGAAGGCCTGGGATGTTTGTAAAATTCGACCTGGTCAAGGGGGTACAGTACTTCAATCATTCTACTTCGTAAACTCATACAGTCAACATCAAAAATAAAACAATAACTTTGCTCTAACTCTGAATATTAAAAAAGAGAAAAACAAAAGTGAAAATATGTTGACTGTTCAATTGATCATGCAATCCGGAGAGGTTAGTAAACGTGAGGATATTACTTTTCATAATCGTGACCAAGTGTTCTTTTCCAGCAATTGGTTATGAAGCTCCCGATCTCAGCTAGCATATACGAGCTTAAGAGAGAGCTGCAGAGTCTTCTCAATATTCAGGAACCATTGGAGATTTGTACTTCTGATGTAACGTTGGCCGATTCAGTTCTTTTGACAGAAATTGCTGGTCTAGGCAACAACGAACAAATTAAGCCGATTGTGTCTTGCTATGAAGGCAACAATTTTGTGTGCTTGATACGATTTTCTCTTGAGGCCGAGGATATCGCGCTTCCACTAGTCGATAATTCGGTGTCAGACTCAAGTATCGAAGTTAAAGTTGAATCTGAAATGGAAATGGAACCGGATGTTACAACTGGTCAGCATCCCCCATACATGAACATCCTGCCAGAGAAGAGGCCGTTTGTTGTAATAGTTTCTTCCACCGAATGCGCAAAGAACTTTTCCGATCTATTAAAGGAGTTCTTTCGTAAATTTTTGCGTTTCGGAGACGTTCGGAGCTTAGATTTCAATGATGTCACTCCGGTCGCTGAATACCATGGCCGGCTGTACATCGCAGCGGCCAATGAAGAGACCAGGGAATGGGTGGCGAGCAGCGTGTGTTCTATAGGGCTCTATGAGGCCGCTGCTTTCATAGACTTCCTGCACCTGACAGCGGCCAGAGTTACTTGGCCAAAGGTAGACTCTTGTTTGCTGCGAATTTTCACGCTCCTCGAACAGCAAAACTCTGATATAAAGACGGAGAAGTGGGCTGTCGTGAGCCGGGAATATGTACCCCCTACAGTCACAAATATTTGCCCCAATGAACAGGTTTACATCTGGATGGATGCGGACAGTGCGGATATCATCAAGGAGAGATTCAACTGCCTTAAACTATGTTTTTGGACGATCGTATTTGAGTTTTGCGACTAGATGACCCATATATATTTTTTATTTTATCGAATTGTTATTTTGAAATGTTAAAAAAAAAGTTACGATTACGGCAGACTCGTTTGCCTACCGATTATTCTGACTTATCGTAATAGGAAAATAATGAAATATAATAAAAAACCAGAGGGCCGGGGCTAACTTCGACCGCGTCAAAGTTTGTATACCCTTGCAACTTTTTTGGTAACTTTTTCCTTACCTATAGCCATCGAAGTAGAAAAACGTTTTATCTAAAAAGGCTAAAGTTTGCGAAGGAATGGCCTACAATCTTAGCTTAGAAAATAACGAAGTTATTGGACAAAATCACAGTTTTCCACCGATCGTTCCTATGGGACCTATATGATATATTTAGCCGATCTTTATCCAATTCGGCACAGTCATTAACAGATATGTATATTAAACTAACAAATCATTAATTTGAAAGCAATCGCGGCAAAAGTAACGAAGTTATTGACAAAAGTCACTGTTTTCGAAAGATCGTTCCTATGGGAGCTATATGATATAGTCACCCGATCTTGATCAAATTTGGCACAGTCATTTATATGTGTAATTAACTTACCAATATTAAAATTCACGACAATAGCTCAGTAAATAACGAAGTTATTAAGAAAAGTCACTTTTCGTGACTTGCCATTTGTATGGGAGCTATATGATATAGTGATCCGATCCGGCTGAATCCGAGATATACAACGCCTGCAGTATATACAAGCCTACATTTTCAGCTCTGTAGCTCCAACGGTATAGGAGGAGTTTGCGTTGATCCAGACGGACGGACAGACGGACGGACGGACGGACGGACGGACGGACGGACGGACATGGCTATATAAACTCGTCTCGTCGTACTGATCAAAAATATATATACTTTATATGGTCGGAGATGCTTCCTTCTATGCGTTGCACACTTCTGACCAAAATTAATATACCCTTTTTGCTAGGGTATAAAAAAAGACTTAAAAAACCGAGTTGTGCTTGGTATATAATGAATTTGAATTTGTGTTTTTAAAAATGAAATAAAAAATATTAAAAATAAAATCCTTTTAATTCTTTTTATTTAGTTATTTATTAAGTAGACTTTAAAACAAATTATTATTTAAATAATTTTCATTTCGTTTACTTTTAAAACTAATTAAACAATCTTAGCCCCTTTTTATTTTCCTGTCAACTTACTTAAAGTGAGCTTGAATTACTTGATTTTTAAATACCCCGATATTACGATAGTTGCCACAGAAGCAAAAGTCCGTCTCCGCATTGGTCACTCCACTACTACGCATTGCCATCTGCTCACCGGGGAAACTAAACCACCTTTGCGGGCAAAGCACATCGTTGTCCCACATCCTAGACTACTGCCAACGAATAGAGAGTATCAGGAAGACCCATTTCCCATCTACTCCTTCCTCAACCCACCTTTGCATAATATCTAAAGACAATATTAACAGAATTTATAACTTCCTCAAACATTGTAATTTACTTGAATATATTTAAGTCAACCCTATATATCTTAGAGCCAAAGGCCTCGACGCTAGCGACGCTATTTTCCTTACCAGGAACTATTATTTCGAGAATTTGTTTCAATCGTTTACTACTTGGAATGACAGAAAAATTAAAATTCGAATTGAATTCAAATAACTATAGAATAAAATGAATGACTTGTCCAAATAAAATGCAATGATTTAAGTGTCAAAACTTTGAAATGTACTAAGGCATTCGTAAGAGTTCGAATAATATGATCTCCACCCACTAGACCGACTCTATCATAGAATAATCAGATTTATTTAAAAAGTATATATTATAAATAAATACTAACTACTAAATAAAAGTAGCTTTTAAACCCATTAACTTCGTTTTAAACATTGTTAAATCAATGTATTGCTCACAGCATTTTTTGAAGTGTTTTCAAATTTAGACTTCATAGAGTTATTCATGTGTACCTCTTGAGTGATTAAATGTCAAGTACCTACTTAAAGTTTACAATGTAATGCCAGAAATTGATTAATATTTGAACATTAAAATCAAAGTCCATCCCGTAAGCCAAAGTTCATGTCCATGAATTTCTAATAAACCCGACCAATCAATTCATTTTCATTCTTTTAAATAACAAAAAGGACAGAGTAAGGGGAAGGAAAAAAAAAACTTTAACTTTATGCTAATTTTATGGAACTGGTCGGGAATCTTCTTGAAAACCAAAAACGATTAAATGTCATTAGCATTATAATAGCATTTCGCGACTTTGACTCTGGCCACCTATTCACCTAGCCGCCAACTGGCCCCCCTCTTCACTTCACTCTTCACCCGTCGCAATACTCACGAATTTCATCTTCATCTCTCCCTTTTTTCGCCCTGTCTGGGCGTTGTCTAGGTGGATGAATGGTCGGATGGATGGATGGATGGTTGGATGGATGGATGGACGATGGGCTGGCCGGGCCAGTCATTTGTCTTCATGGCAGCAACAAGAACAACAAAGTCATTACAGTTTCATTTTAATTGTAATTAAAGCGATTATTATGGTGGAGCGTGGATGTTTCTCTTAAGATTTTTTTTTTTTTTTGCTTTCACCTCTTAAACTGAACGCTTAATCTTTGCTACTTGTAGCCTGCTTTTGCTTTTACTGCCCCGCCACCTTGTTTTCAATTTAAAAAATCGTGGTAACTTTTTCTATCTTCCCTTATGAAGCCTAAAGGCTAGCAGTAGGAAAAACTGTTGCAAGAGAAGTTCAACTCCTTTCGGTGTATGTATGTATTGAAGAGGGAGTTCTGTTTTTTTTTTTTTTAAGTTTTGTGAGATGTGTAAAATTGGTCAAAAATAAGAGAGAGAGAAAAAAAAAGAAGAAAAGTTTGCAGTTGTTGTTATTTCTTGTATGAGTATATATGTGCTGGAGAAGTCGTAAAGTTACTAAGGCATATAATCGTATAGTATATGCACTTTAGTCGAAGGCAAGTTAAGTTTTCTAGTTTACTTCCATTGAATTGAAATCGATTTGATTTCGGCCCCAAAAAGAAGAACATTTTTTTTCTTCTGTGTGTGTAGAATACTTGGCAATTGAAATGAGAGTTGAGAAAACACGACACAAGAGTGGAGAACGCATACTTGAAGCCTTAATTTAAAGATTCCAGCTAACAGTTACCTCTAACCCAATTCATTTCGTTTTTCTGTCCGTTAACATTTATAAATACTCGAAAATGTTTGTAGCTCATTTACCTTTTCCTTTGATACCATGTAATCATTGAAGTCCAAAGGGCATATGCAGTTAATTTAAGGTATCTAAAAAAAGAAATTAAGCGAAAAAACCTTTATTCAATAGTTAATACATTAAACAAAAATATATATTCATGGTTTTTATGCATATTTTATAATGTTTCCAAGTTAAAATCTTTTTAGATTATTTAGCAAAGTATTGCTATAAGGCAGTTGGTTTTGTTTATTTAAGACTTATTATTTTGCTTTCGATTTCTGTGTTATGCTCTTAATCAAAATCGAGTATTAAGTTAAGCATTAAAACTTTAGAAATTATAAACTATATTAAACTGATGGAAAGCTTCAAATTAATAGAATGTTCCTTTTATATGTGAAAAGGCTACCCAAATTCAAAAAGCTTCTGGAACAGGGCGAAAAAACATGGAAATTTACACCCGATTTTGAGCTCCAGGTTTGGGCCAGTTCTCTATTTAAAATGTATGAGATCATGTCGAATTTCACATACTTTTTTATCATCTTTTCTTGAAAAATCTATGGGTAGTCTATATTTTACGGTCATTTGTTTCATATCCATCAATTGATATTAACTCTCATAATTTGAGGATAAACATTACAATTTTAAAAGGACAATTGAAAAAACTTCATACAAAATTTCACGTAGTTTTGTTTTTTTTTTTCTGAATTATTCCACTTAAGCGGCTACCACTAACAATATGACTCTTATTCTTAGGTGGTAAAAAGTCCTTTTAATTTCGCCTTGAATGAGACATGGCAAATTAAATTTTAGATAAATATTGAGAGACTTGTGTATTGTGAAAATACGAAATTGTAAATAAATTATCCAACTCCTTAGAAAGATTCCTTAAAATGCTTCTCCAACTTTCTTAGATCAAATTTTACAATAGTATATAAATCATTCAGTTTAATATATGCCCAAAACAAATTACACTTATGCTTATGAATGACTCCGCATTTGCCATTCAATAGATATGTATGTATGGGAATGAGTGGATCAAGCACGGATCAGAACAGACCAATGTGAGTAACATAAAATTCCAAAAATAATGTACAACGGCGGGTTAATTAATGTACTTCTTTGATGGCCAAGACTTATTTTAAACCTCTTTTTACGGGGTACCCAACTGGAGACTTATAGTTAATTTTCTCTTTTTGCCCTCTGCTTGTCGGGTTTTTCTTGCACAACATTTGGCATATACTTTTTTTCCTTCCTTTTTGTTGTAGTTGTTGTTTTTGTGTGTGTGAGTTTTTTTTTTTTGCTTTGGTTCGTGTAATTTTTATTACGATATTTCCCAACTGAGTTAAGTAGCAAAACTCACTTCGCATAATTACAAACAGGTGAGAGAGGTTGTTTGGCTGGGTGAGGCACGTGAGGGGTGGGTGTCCGGGTGTGCGGGTGTGCGGGTGTGGCTATGGTTATGGGTGAGGTGTTGCAATGGAGCTGTAATTAGTGGTGCGAAATTAGGGTTATCCTACAGCGTGAAAACATTGAGAGCAAATAGAAATGGAAGAACAGTTGCAGGGGCAGCATGAAGAGAGGGGGAAAAGGGGAAAAACGGATAGAGAGATGGCAACTCGAAAGTGAAATGAAACACAGGCTGATAGTTTTTTAATGTGTGTTTCTGTATCTGTGCCTGAGTATGTGTGTGTGTGTGTGTGTGTTAGTTGGTTGGTTGGTGTGTGTGTGTGTGCCTTTCCACTTTTCTGTACTCCTACATCAACATCATAATTTCCATGTCGACGACCCATAACCACAAGTCTGCCTTACTACGCCCCTTACACACTCACACACACACACACATACACACAGTTCGAGGCCTAAGCGGACCCCCCTTAGGCTTTAACTGGGTCAACTACTCTACAGTCTAGGCTCTTCGCCCACACTTCCCCCTTGTGTAGTTGGGCAAAAGCAAGGACTTAACTTTTTTTATGAACTGTTAAATTTCCAATTAGCGCTGATTGTTGCGATTTAACGGTAAACAAACAAACGGTGCGTGTGAAAAGGTGAAAGGTGAAGCTCGAATAGCAACAAGAAGAAGAAGACGAAGTAGAAGGGCACTTCCCAAGCAGTTTCACCAAAGCAGTTCGGCCCATTGTATAGCATTTACGTGGCACGTTTGTTGAACTTGTCTATCCACCTACACCTCATTTAAAGACAGACTCGGGCAGTTCAAATCGATAACGAATTCTTGTTATACATTCAACATTACTACCAATTACTTTAACCCAAGGATAATTAGTGATTAGGTAAATAATTATTGAAAAGTTATATTTCAATGCAATTTTAATTACCAACGAACAAGGAGAAAAGCGATGCTTTACATGAGGATTAAGATTCATTTCAGCTTTCAAAGTGCACACAGGTGCTTCAGAAACTCGTCAAATTATAAGCTGCCCATGGTAAGTACGTGGCTTCACAATACACCGAGATTTCAACCTGAATACAGTGGAGGAGCAGATCGGTAGACACTTTATATACAGATATAGCAACAGACACCGCAGTATCCTCACAATACGATTAATTCCCGCCAGGGCCCAAAGACTATATAATGAATGGGCTTCGCCAAAAATACAGGAGCTTATTTCCACCATTTAACAGTCTTAGATCCGCCCATGGGTCCTGCATTATATTTTCAAATCTTTTCCAAACTCTTATTTCTGAATTTTTTTTTAAAAACGTAATTTGGTTGTGATAAAGAATAGTTCTAAAAATACTTGCTTTAAATTGCAGATTAAAATGTCTATATTTAACAAAAATAAAATTCATTATAATTTTTCTGACATGCAAATTTTTCACTTTTTAGTCGACCATTTTCCTACGACTAATTAGAGCTGATTAGTCAAGAGGTTCGACTACTCCAATATTCCAATAGTCAACCATTTCGAAATTTTTTTCTTCATTCCTATACACACTCTACAGAATTTTTTATCACGATCATTTGTGAAACGTTTACATATGATGGAAAAAGTAAAGAAATATGAAAATTTTTGGAACTGATTAATAATAACCTCTTGCAATCAATTAAATGTAATGTTCTTATGTGCCCCATACTCTTGACTTACGATAACTTAAGAACAAAATATATGGCAAGCTATGTGTATACTCTATTGATAATAAGTTAATTTGGATACTTAGGTATATTTAAAATCAAAATACCCAAGAGCAAAAATAATTATTTACAATTAATGTGGATCTGCTAAAATCTGTTCTTCATTGGGAATCCTTCAATCGAGTCCATATAATCTTTTAAGTATACAAAATCAATAAAATAAATCACATATTTTTGCATATTTTAGCAATTTTTTGTTTGTATATCAATAATATTGCTGCCTTTTTTGATCGGCTGCATATATGTATGTATAAGTGTGTGTGTGTGTGTGTGTGTGTGCATATAGTAAACTCGCAAGTCAAGTATTATTGAAATCAATAATTAATGCACTTGACAACACTTCAGGTTCTACAGAGTCAGAGATTCCCTCTGCCTACTGCGAATGCATTGAGGTTTTTGTTTTATTCTTTGCTGTTGTATTTTGTGTTGTTTCTGTCCATGTTGTGGGTTGGAATCCCTCCTCGAGTGAAACCTCGATATAACGAACTTCGTTATAACGAAAAACCCAATATAACGAATTTTTTGTTAAGTCCCTTGAAAAAACCTCGTTTTTACGAAGTTTTTCATACAAAAAAACACTATAGGTATAACGAATTTCTGAGCCTAAAAGCCCCTAATTTTAAGCATTTCTATCGCAAAGAGGTGGTCAAAATTTTTATCAATGACATGGAAGAGGGGCGCAAGAGCAATATTAACGTTTTGCAAGGTATCAGAATGGCCCATAAAGCATGGGAAAGCGTAAAACAATCAACGATTGTCAACTGTTTTGCGACATGTGGCTTTGTCGACAGTCCAAATATTACGGCTACAAACGATTGTATTCAAGACAGTGAAGAATGGCTTGTCATTAAAAACCATTTTAATTTGGATGAACATTTTGACGATTTTGTTACCTTCGATGACAACGTTAGTGCTTCGGGGCCTTTAACTGATGATGACATTGTTGGTAGTTTTGCGAAGACAGTCGATGTTGTCGAGGAGGAAGAAGAGCTAGAAACGGTTATCACCGCAAAAGAAGCTAAGCAAATGGTTGAAAAACTACAAACTTTTCTTGAGGCACAAGAAGCTACACCCCAGACTACTTTTGATGGCTTAGCATCTGTTGCACAAACTATAGATGGCTGTATTCAAAACTTGCGCAAACAAACTAAAATAACCAATTACTTTAATAAAGTCTAATAAAAAAAAAATGTTTATTTTTTGTATATTTACCCCCTTTCAGTGCAATTTAGCATTATTTTGGTGGAAACAATGTTTATAACGAATTTTTTTTCAGATTTCTTTAAATTTCGTTATACTAAGGTTTTACATTTCAGTACCTATAGCGAATCAATAGATATAACGAATAATTTTGCGATCCCCCTCAGATTCGTTATATCGAGGTTTCACTGTATATACATACATACACACTTGCACACCCGGACACGCACACACACACACACACACACACACATGCGATGGGTAGTATCAGGGGCCATCTTTACCATATCGGATATCTTTCGATATGCACGCAGGCGGACAGAGACAGAGAATATTGGTGCTACTGGTCCTCTGCCATCTCCACCTCCTCTTGCTTCTCCACTTTGCTTCTGCTGGTGGTGCTCTGTCCTCCTGTGGTTCCTTCACGATGACGTTTCCCCCAACAGATGAATGTCTGTTAAATATTTATGAGTATCGAAATGTTGCCTCAATGCATATTATAACAAATGAAACGTCAATTTCATGCGAAAAATGCAAACAGACGAGAGAAAACCAAGAGAGAGAGAGATAGAAAAGAAGAGAGAAGGAGATATAGAGGGAGAGAAAGAAAGAGAAGATGCCTTGGTACGTGATAGTCCTCTTTCTATATATGGTTTGGTAGGAGTCGCACTAAGTGTATGTCCTGTTCTGTCCTGTCCTGCCCTGGTCTCAGCTCTGTTCGCTCTGGCATACAATTTCGTTATGGTTGATAGCTTTAAGTGAAGTTGAATTTCATTTTTCGACCATAAATTGGATGGTTTTCTTTTTCTCTTCCTTGTTTCAGATGGCGTGTTGTGAGTAAATCCTGAGAATCTTAAAAAAAGATCCCCAATGTCTCACTCTCTAACCTTCTCTTTCCTTTCTATCTATTTTTAGAATTGTAAGAAAGTACAACTCGACAACAAGTAAAACTCTCCATAAAAATAAAACAAAAAAAAAATTGGAGTGAAATGTAATTGCAATGAAATATTATTACAACTGGCCCTGGCTAATTTACGAGAAAGAGCAATAAAAATTGTTTATTGAAATGTGAAAGAAAGGAAAACGTAAAATGGAAATACGCGAAGAAGGTAATGATAGAGATAGATACACAGAGACAGTGATAGAGAGAGTGAGAAAGAGAGCAGAGTCACGGAGGGGGGGGGGGGGGGCGGCGAAGAGAAAATCAAATTTTTCATTTCCATTTCTATTTTTTCAGTTGCAGCAGGCAGAATTTAATTAAAATTTTCAGCACTGCATTCATATACATATAGTATATATATAGTTGAAATACGAGGGCTGTAACATTAATTTATGATAAAAAAAAACAAACAAGCAGCCCATTAAATAACACTTGCGATCACTTGCTCTCAAATCTAAGAAAAAAATGTTCCAATACAAATCAATCTCTCTCTACAAGTAAATTCTTGGCTAGGTATATAAAGTGTTTTGTCGCTGATGTGAAAGCATTCCATATACAAGTCCTTAAAATTGTCGAGTATTTCACATTTCACACACTTGTTGAGCAACCCTCGCCTACTCTTACGTCTTTATGCATTTTGCGGGCGCTTGCACTTGAAATGAATTGAAGGTGCCCCAAGGGGGGCGGGAGGAACGGTCAGAGGGGGGTGCAGCAGAAAGCCTGATGGCAATAATAATTTTCATGTTAAATGCCAGAAGCGTGCAAAATGTTTTTCAACAATCGGGGACAATAGGCCTAGAAAGGACAATAGAATGATAGGTG
Organism: Drosophila willistoni; assembly: GCF_018902025.1. Classification (NCBI taxonomy): domain Eukaryota; kingdom Metazoa; phylum Arthropoda; class Insecta; order Diptera; family Drosophilidae; genus Drosophila; species Drosophila willistoni. The sequence goes on from NW_025814056.1 coordinate 7,291,996, forward strand.
GGTGTTGGTTTGGGTGGACATAAACTTTATTCAAAAGATTTGTCAAGTTGCAGAGGGAATTCCCTCTTTATTACTCTCCTTCACAGCCACTCTCTCTCTCTCTCTCTCTCCCTCTCTCTGGACGCCTTCGTTCTCTTATACACAAAAGGTGTGTTGTGTGACAGAGACAAAAACAAACAAACAATTTATAAATAATAATTTTTCGTCCGTTGCCTGCTTACAGACGGTGATTCTGTAGCCTCTACGTCTGCCTCTGCCTTTGCTTCTGCTGCTGTCGTCTTCAGGCAAGTAAAGACAGGACACCTTTGTCTAGCCAACAACAACAACAATAACAATAACAACAACAACAACAACAACAACACCAAGGTATAAAAAGAGCAATAGGCAAAACCTGGAGATGCCAGAGGCTGGGCTGTTGATGAAGTGTAGACAGAGACAGTCGCCTTTACCGTAACTAGGCAATGAAGTTGCTTTGCCCCTCCCATTGAAACACCCTCTGCTCCCTCACTTGCTCTCTCTCTCTCTCTCTCTATCTATCTGTCTTTTTCTCTCTCTCGCTGCCCATCTGTCGACGTCTCACACCTGACTGTGTGTTGGGATCCTTTTTGCCGTTTGCCAGCTCACTTATCATTGTTTTAATTGTTTGCCAGCCTCTTGCGAGAAAATTTACGACATAAATTTTGCCCCTTTTTCTGTCTTTTGTCTTTGTCTCCTGTCTCATTCTCGTCCTCGTTCTGGTTGATGTTGTTGTTATTGTTGTTGCTGTTGTTTTTTTTTCCTTCCTTTCTTTCTAGGCCTTGTCGTCAATCTTTGAGGGCAGTTAATTTAGTTAGGCATATTTATAATGCAAAAGCACTTGTCTCTTACAATGCTTTCTCTCTCTCTCGCTCTCTCTCTCTGTCTCTATTTTTTTTTTAATACACTCAAAAAATTTAACATATCAAGCGAGCAAGCGATATAAAAAGTCTATTAAACAGACTTCCATTTAGAGTATTAAAAATTAAATAAATGTTATGTTGTACGTCTGGGATAACATTGCGTATGAGTGATTTTTTAATGTTAATTGTTAACAGTTCCCTTGTTTATTATATTATTTTGTTAATTATTATTTTCTTGTTTTTTTACATATTTTAATAAAATGTCACTTTATACTTTATATGCCATGCATCCATAGAATGAGGGGCCCATAGAGTATAGATTCTTGATCAACATCAGAATAGCTGAATCGATCTAACAATGACTGTCTGTCTGACCGTCCGTATGAACACCTAAGTAAGTGTATAGAAATTTCCGCACAGTTTCAAAAGCTTTCGTTTCGCTTGTTTTTTTCTTTTGTGTAATTAATGGTTTGTCATTTAGATGGGACATTATCAGAGAGGTTCTCAATTAGAAAGTTGTTTTATTTTTTTTTTTTTGTTTTGTTTTTGTGCATTTTGTTATTGTTGTTGCTGTAGAAGAAAATGATTTCCATGTGGAATAATGAAGTGGAGCGTTACTTAAGTTCCACTGCATTACAAAGGCGGAACTCACTGAAAAGTGACTTCACCGCCAAAAATCGCGCATCATTTACTGCCACAGCGGGCCATACACTGTACACCGTGCACCATGCAACCGAGCACCATTGGCCCAGCTGTTGTCAACACACAGGATGCGGCAAATATGCCACTTTTATGGCACGCTTCCGCTTCCAGCAGCCAGTGAAACGAGAACGAGTACGAGTACGAGAACGAGGTAGGTGGCTGAATCTCGCCCATTTGAGATTGTCATTGCCTTCACTTGCTCTCTTCCTCGCTCAATGTGGATAGGTAGGTAAAAGGTAAGGTAACAAGGCGGATATAGTTGGTAAATTACGATGCCAACCTGTGCCGCCTCGCAGGATGTAGAGTGCTGGAGGATGCACAGCGCCACAAGCAATAGCTGCAGTAGCACCATTCTCCTCTGGTATGCAAAAAGTATCTAAAAAGTGCTTTAGGCCAAATATGCAGTTGGGGCAAGTCAATATAAAATGAAAACTAAACAACAACCAACAACAAAAAACACGTCTCAGCGATTTCAGTTTATCTCTCAATAATTATTTCAAATTAAACTTACCAAAAAATTTGTACGGTTTGGGTTTAATTAGGGTTCGTTTTTTTTTAATTTTTTAACCCATTTTATTGTTACTTTCTTTAGCTAATTCAAAAATGTGTTATTTAAAACAAAACCCTTTGAATAATTTGAAAAAAGCAAGTTTAAGGCTTTCAAGTCTATCAGACGGCATTTTAAAAGAAAATATATCTAAAATAATATATATTCTAAATATATATTTATGTAGAAGATCTCAGGATTTCTTTAGATATTAAACCCACGGCAAAAACTTTAAACTAAAAATACATAGAGCATTGAATTCAGTGATTAAGTTCTTCATGTTGAAAGGATATAAAATTATGTTTAATTTGTCATTTATTTTGCACATGTTTTGCAATTCAATGTGTGTCAAATTTTATAAAAGTGTATCAAAATGGCATATTAAATGCGGCAAGTCGCTCTCACTACTGGCATAGTAATGCCAGCTATCGACAGCAACAGTTGCAGGAGAAGTAGCAGCAGTTAGAATTGATACGGGGAGCGGGTGTGGGCTGTGGATTGCAGAATGCAGCTGGCGCCAGCTGTTGGTGCGGCATTTTTTAAGTTTTACGTGTGGCACGTGCAGCAAACGCAAGCAGGCAGGCAAACAGGCAGGCAGGCAGTCAAGGCATCCAAGGATGAGAGCATGCAAAAGTTGCATCCTGACCAAAGAGTTAAGTCTAAAGTCTCAGACTGACACAGAGAGTAAGGCACACGTGCCTCGTGCCTTGAATGCTCTCTCTGTGTCTTTCACTTCCCCCTCTTGTCACTCCTTTGCTTGTTGTTTTTCCACTTTCTTCATGACTTTCAGCAGCGCGTAAAACTAAAGAAAAACTGTCAAAGCTGTGGCCAAGGCAGGAAGATGCCACTGGAGTGAAATAATTGTAAGAAGACAAAGAGGATGATGGGGGATGGTAAGGGGGTCGAAGAAAGCTGCGGCTGCTATGAGTTACGGGCCGTCGGAGCAATCTGCAATCTGCACAGCAGCTGCGTAAGTGCAGTTCCCTTTTGGAGTGTTGGAATTAGTTGACAGCGTTGATTGGGCCATTGCCTCCCATTCACCTATATATATGGAGGAACTCTAAATGTGGGACACTGCAGCAGATGCTAACCATTCCTAAAAGGTTATCTATATGCATGTATAGGTACGAACACAATTTCTCAGTTGCTAAAATTGAAAAATGAATTTGAAGGGATTCTTTTGTTAATAGTCCAAGAATGCGTAAAAGATGAACCTCATAGACTTGACTTCTTTTCAGCCTGTTATCATGGGTCTGCAGCTTCTGGTTGTAACTGCTGGTGTGGCGACAAGGTAAGATCCTGTTACAATAAGGCGCCTCGGATGAGCTATTTGCAGCCATCCCCCAGAATTGAGTACCATATCTCCAAGTAGGAGCTACTATGCCATTGTATAGTGCAAATTTGCATCTTAGGTGCAGTTTGCTTTTGCCATTTATCAGGCATTTTAACTTTGGGCCATATTAAATATGGTCATTGAGTGTAAAGCCCTTGCCAAGGACTACGCTCGGGTATTTTACTTTTTCTACTGTATCTAATACCTTGCCATTTAGCCATAGACGAGAAGCATCCTTTTTTGTTTCCAATGTGAAGCAGTTATTTAAACACTTGGCCTTATTTGGTATTTCATTCTATCCGCCAGCCCAGCTCTTAAGCAGATATTAAGATCTATGAATTCAAGCAAAAGCATACTTTTAGGAGTTAAATTTGAAACTACATATTTCTTTATACATTTAATATCCATAATTCGGTTTATTTGTAATTTGGTGAATATTTTTTATTTAATTTGTAATGTTAATTTTACTTTTAAGTGAATTTTAAATATGCTGTGAACAATATTAAACAAACCATCAATTAATTTTCATAAATTTTTACAAATGTGCAACAGATAAAAACAAAAACCAATTCCTCTTATTCTCTCTTGTCAGCTATAATTATATTTGATGAAAATGTACAGAATAAATAGTGTTTAAGATTTATGTATATTGATGAATATTGATGGGACGAGTTAATTTAAAAACTATTAAAAACAAAATAATAAAAATGAAACAGCTGAATGGCACACAAAATTATTGGCATTTCCTTTTTGAAACGAGAAGGCTAGATAGCAATTTAATAAGGCAACAAGTAACTTACTTTGGACTAGGCAAATATAAATTTTAATCTAAACCACAATCGAGAAATACTTTCGGCAAGCGTAATCCACATAGATAAGAGTTTCTATTTGCTTAAATGTAATAAATACATTTTCATATTGAATTCAAAAGCAATATTATCAGACAACAGAGCAGATCCTAATAATCCAAGAGGAAGGTAAAATCTATATGTAAATGATTTCTTGCAGTTGAAGTTTGAAATCTCAATAATTTCATCCATGCATGACCACAATGTCAAATATATATGATGAAATTTATACATGTACATATGTATGTGTATTTGCAATCACTTGTGCCTGTAATATCCTGTCGTTAGGCACGTTTCAAACGACTCAATTCTAAAAGAAGACACTTGTCCTTCAAGTCCTGCAACCTACTGGGCACATTACAATGCGATTGACCGGAAGCGGACACGGCACGCACTGGACGCAAGATACTTGAACTCGACCAAGAACTAACTGCAACTGTCAAGGAGCAAGAAAAACCAAAGAAGAAGAAACAACAACAACAAAAAAATAAGAAAAGACCTGGCTGAGATTTTTAAAAGCGTCAAACAAACACTTTTGAAGGCGACACACACACTTACACACACACACACACACAGTCAAACGTGGCCAGTAAAGTTACCAAAAGTGAGCTCAAGGAATCGTTAGGACATGTGACCGAACAACCAAATGGGACTGAGACTGAGACAAACACATAGTTAAAGTTGGAGCTGGAGTTTGGAGTTTAGTGCGGGGCGGAGAAAAGAACACCTCTCATACTCAATTTCAATTTAAAGTGCCAGTTCCTGGCAGTTGGCTCTGCTTGGCGGACTTGGGGAAACAAACTTCTGGTTAAATTATGCGGCATTCATAATGCAACAGAGTCAGAGCAGAGTGTGCCAAGCAGAAGCAGTAGAAAGACGAGAACAACATGCAACCTACTACGACTACGACTGGCTGCAACAACTGGCCCACTATTGCCTCGGTTGGGTTTGCTTCAGTTTGGTTTGCTTTGGTTTGGTTTGGTTTGTTTCGGTTCTATTCTGGTTGTGTACTCCTCTTTGACATATTCCTTAGCTGAAACTTACCAGCAGCAGCAGCAGCAGCAGCAGCAGCAGGAGCATCAACAAGAACAAAAACAACAGGACATTACATTTTATGCACACACTCATATCCTGGATGACTGCTTTAGCTTCAGTTTCAGTTTCAGCTTTAGCTCCAACTTCAGTTGCTCCTCTCTGTCTTGGCTTAAACTTAAGTTAATGCCCGAAAAAGGCTTTGGGCCCATTATTTCAGTGAGTTTTTTTTTTATATCCATTTTACCATTTTGTTGTTACTATTTTAATACCCTTTAACCATACGATTCAAGGATATATATACTAAGCTAAAATTTCATGCCATTAGTAGCCAAACACAAAACTTATTTTTTATTTATATATAACTAACAAACTATTAAAAGCCTTGTAAAAGTATAATGAATAGGAAAATTTAATTATCTTTAAGTAATGAATACGATTTCATCTCACAAACTGTAGTCAAATACCCTTTGAAATGTAGCAAATATGCTTTAAATTAATACACTAAATAGTTTTAATTTTACTTTTTCTTTATTCTTAGAAAAGTTTTCTTAAATTAACAATGAAGAAAAATATCTTACATTAAACGAACAACAAGTTATTAGGAACCTCTTAGGAAACTTAAAAATGCCTCAAGACACATATCGATATTTTATAAAATCATCAATACTGATGGATTTTAAAATCATTTGGGAAATTTATTTAGGTTTAATAGTTTCATTTGATTGTTTTCAACTTATATAAATTGCGAAAGTTTTCTTAAAATTTGTAGATTTTATTATTTGTTGAATTATTTAAAAACACACGGGGCTTAGAGAGGTCAAGAAATAGTCAAAGTCAAACGACTGACTTTGATTAACGACTTCACTCACATATTTTTGATGTAATGAATAAACAAGTTCATTTACTCACTTAATTATTTCATTCAATTTACGCAGTTATTCAACTGATTCGCCTATTCACTTGCTCAGTTTTACAAAGACTTTTTTGTTTTCTCATGTCTTTGATCAGTTCTTATAATCAGTGATCTAGTAAGCCAAGTAACTAGTGACTAAGTATGTAAGTAAGTAGAAATAGATTTAACAAGTCTGTGTGCTACAGGGTATCTTGTGGCCTTTGTTGTATTTTAAGTAGCAACAATATTGTTAGTGTTTTTTTTTTTTTTCATATTTTATTTTACTTGAAAAGTTTGTCGCGCTCTGCAGCAAAGTCAAAAAAATTTATTTAAAGTTCAAAGTTGTTTCCTTCTATTTTATTTTACGGCACTTTTGTGCGCTTTAACCAGCGGCTTAGAGACACATTTTTTTATAGATAAAATTATCAAATTTCGCCATTTGCCATAACAATGGCATAAGATGGAACTTTTTTAAGGATAATTTCTTGAAATTTCTTTTGGCCATTATCATGAGACCAAAAAAGTAAAGAAGATTCAATGACAAAGAGGTTTGGGGCATAATCCTGCACACACACACACACACACACACACAAATTATGCTAAAAGAATGATAAAATAAGCATATTGCTATGGCATTGTTTGATTACTCACACGATCCATAACAAAATACACATGACAATACGTGGCCAGGAAATGGAGAACAAAAGAGGAGTGATTGTCAAGTGAATGGACAGAATGTATCTCATATTCTCCAAACATCTCCCCTTCCACACACACACACTCTGTTTCTCTCAGACTAACAGTCTATCACTCTATCAGTAGCACTCACTACTATGTACTGTCCAGTGTCCAGTGTCCAATTGTGGGTCCACTTTTTGTCCATTGAATTATCAATATTCGCATATGCATTGTTGCAATGAAAACCTAATCTATTTTTGATGAATCGCAATTGTAAATTTCAACAATGAACGATATAGACCTTACTCCAACTACACCCAAAATATAAAAAAAAAAAACATGAGTCGAGGAGGAGGATGGGGGGGTAACACAGAAGTGTATCAGTATGAGTATGAGCCATCCCAATGAAAATGCTTCAAAGGGCTTTCAGCGAATTATTGTGCACAAAATATATTTGTATATGAACATATCTTTTTTGCCCCTTGTAATGCAATTGAAATGCTTGACCATTGTTGACCAAATGTATGCACTTCTCTCTAGCCCTTCGTTTTATTATCATTATCATCATCATCATGATGGGCGATGGTCGATGGTCGATGATGATGATGATGATAATGCTACTGATTTGGTATGCACAAAAACAGCCGACTGGGCAGAGAGATAGAAATTGTCATCAATAAAACAAATTGTTGTATTATTTTCAATATGTGGAGGACCACGACAACGAGTTTACTCTCTGTTCGTGTTCCATTTTGTTGGGTTTATTTATTATTATTATTTCGTTTTTTTTTTTTTATCTCAACTGAAATTAACAGAAAATAAAATTATTGCTTACATACAACAATATGAACATACATACATAGTTGTATGTTATATGTTCGATACATGGCGATGAGTTCAATGCATAAATCATGAAGCGTCAGTCCATTGATGAGAGTAAAATTCGAAATCATCTCAATGGCAAAAAAACAAAAATTGGTAAAATATGGATACACATACATACCTACATATGTATCTACATATGTTATTTATTTCATTTTTTGTTTTCGTTTCATATATGCTGAATGCATGTAGTTATGACATCCCCTAAATCCAGTCAATTAAGAACTCGAACGCACAAACAACTAGTTTAATATTAGTTTATCTAAAGGCTATTCTGTTCTTACTTATAGACTTATTTGAACAAAAAACAAAACTAGTCAAGCGCTTAGCTAAAGTTACTCTTTCAAAGCGAGGCATGCAGATTTGCAAAGTCATTTAAGTAACAAATTTATAACCATTTAGGTAAAAGGTTGAATCGAAACAATCATTCAAAAATAAAACAAAGTTAAATTTATGCAAATTCAGTTAACGTTTACTTAAGTTTTTATGACGTTAAGACCACAGTTAACATTTTTAATGGATTATGATGTGCTGAATCCGAGTCCGAAGTCAAAACGTTCAGATTGACTCTGGTTAAAGTATTATTACTATGTATTTTTGATAAACTTAAAGTTATGTAGCATTAACATTTTTGTCTCAATCCAAAAACGAAGAAAAATGCTCCAAGGTATAATGGATATATAACGATATATTTTCATTTGAAAGAACAAAAGTCAAGCTTTCAAAATAAGGTTTATCCTTTTGTTGATCTGATTCCTATACTTATAACTTCAATAATAGACGAAACTCCATTTTACTTACTTTAATACTACCAAAAGCACTCGTTTTTGGCATTCAGTGAAAACCAACCGTTTCAGACTAAAAGTGGAAACCAAACCAAATTTTATTGAGTAGAATTGATTATTAATTCATTGTGCTTTAAAAAAATTTTACTTGATTAGTAGTTCAGCACAATTTGGCTAAGCCAACGACTTCGTTTAACACTAACTCGGTCTTAGACGAGTGTAAATTTGCTACCTTTTCTCTTCTAAAGTGCCCCGAACCACAATATTACATGATTCAATTTATCGATTTTGTTTAAAATATATTTAAAAATGGTTTTGGCTATATTGAAATAGTTTATATATTGTTTTCGATACATACTCCTTTTAAAAGGCAATCGATCATGATCCAAAACACAATGAATGATGAATCGGACAATCGTTTGGGTGCAAGATTTGCTCTATGTTTGATTCTAGGACGATCTTTAACAAAAATTTGCTGCCAATAAAGTCATCAATTTAAAATCAATCAGAATTTATCGAGTTAATCATCTTAAAAAATTGAAATTCGACCAAAACCAAGTTTTCTTTAGCCTCTGCCGAAATATTGGAACGTAACCCCTCGTTTAACACGGTGTTTCCTAGGAAGGTCAACCTTATTTTACCAGGTGTACATATATGTATATACAATATGAATGTTATGTTATTTAGCTACTTTCTTCATTATGGTCTGCCAACAAATGATATGCGGTAGAGTAAGAAAAGGCTGTAAAAGGCTGCACATTAGTTGATCAGCCTTTTTAGTGTATTGGCAAAGATTTAGAAGTTAAATGGAGATTTCGATTACTAACACATAATTCGACTATTATTATGCACGCGCAGTTGCTTAAATCAAATATGTATTGGATTAAATTTTGTCGTTTTCATTTGTATTTGGTAATGTTTTTTCTACTGTTTTGTTTCAACGAGTCGTTGAAGGACTATACATACAAATGATATGCAGATAATGATGAACAATCCAAAGTTAGAACAAGGTTTCCAGAGTAGATCTAAGAATATTTGCATACTCAATAAAAATACGAGTGATAGGAATTGGCATATTACCTGAGGTCAATCGAATGGACTGCTGCAGCTGTTTCGAAAACTCTTTTCGATTTTAGCAAATGCAACTTTAACTTTTATGTATGCTTCAACTTGATAACTTTACCTATTTTCTGATGGTGATTATTGGATTAATAAAAGTTCATAAGGTCAGTAGTTAGATGCTAATGGCCTCAATATACCATTGTTTAAGGCAGTCGAAATAATAAATTCAACAATTTTATAACCCTAATGGCAAAGACATTCAGTTTCTCTTTAGGTTTTCGTTCTGTTTCGGTTCGGTTTCAATATTCGCCATTCACCATAAATTCAAGCACACAAAAACCTCAATAATTGACACATAAATAATTTCAAATAACTTACTCTCACCATGACCCAAGGGCCCATACAGCAGGCACGCCCACGCAATCTTATTAAAAATGTCCCTGGATAATATCAATAGAGGAGCGAGAGAGAGAGAGAGACATAGAGAATGAATGTGAAGACGAGGACCATGTTGAAATCGGAGAGTCGTAGTCGAAGTCGAGTTGGAGTAACCAACTTTTAACTGGCACCTCTGGGATAAATCATAAAGGATATTATTTTCGTTTTGCCTCCGCCGCCTTTGGTCGTGGGGTCATTACTTGGCAGAAAAAATACAGCATTTCATTCGCTCTACCCACATAGTTTCCATTGCCCTCGTCCCATTTTTCCTGGTTTTCTTTTTTTATTTTCCCTTCTTCGTATGCTTTTTGGAGCTCCACTTTTAATATGGCCAATTGTTGTGGCTTCTTGGGGATTGTCTTCGTTTCAGTTTTAATGCCACCAGCCTCAGCCATTTTTATTGACATTTCGTTTTCTTTTTTCTTTTTTTTTTGTCGTTTGTCGTTGCGTAAAACTACTTTGAACGCCTTTAGAGATTTACTGGCGGTCACTTTGATGGCTGCTCATAAAAAGCATCAATAAACTTGCCTTAAAATAGCCCAGTCAAGCCCTGCAGGTGTTAGAGGAGCCGCCCTGGGGGAAATAATCAAACGACTATTCGCAAATCTTCCTGCTTTAATTTCACCAAAAATATGGGCAAGTTCTTCTCAGCTTTTTGTTGTCCCTTTTTATTTTTTTTTCTTTTTGGTGTTTTTGTTTCTTGTGGCTTAGTCCTTTTCTGTTGGCTTGCCAAATGGCAAACGAATCCAGCGAAACACAAAAAAACAACGAAAGAAAATCGCAACTAGCACTCATCGAACATGCAAAACAACTTCCGTTGCCCGTGGCATCTGTAGGACTAACACGCAAAAGCACACAGCAATGAACCTGGTTCGACAATGCAATGGGCCCAATCCGTTAGCCATTCGAGTCTTTTAACTAATATAGAGTATACCCATATTCTCAATTTTGAATAGATTTGTGTTCAGACTTTCATTAGGATTTTAATTTTAATCAAAATTGTTTTTACAAAAATTAAAAGTAATTGAAACAGTTTTTTAAATAGATATATAATTGCAATAATCTTTGTTTCGAAATACAAAAACAACGACAAATAAATGTATATATAAAAATGTATAACAAAATTTTTTTAGTGTCAGAATCTCACAATAAGGAAAACAAATGCATTTTGACCCCCTTTTCTAAGATTCGAAATTTTACCACAGTTATTATCAGCAATTGGTTGCATATATACTCCCACCTCTTTTCTTTTTTTTCTTATTCGTTGTTTTTATTCTAAAAATAGTTATTTTCTTTTTGTTTTCAAATTTTTATATTACAAATTATTATTATTGAAAAAGTCGACTTGTTTTTGTAGAAACAAACAACCTAACAAACAAGTCCTATGGTATAATTTATCAAAATAATTCCAATTAAACAAGATATTTGCAGAATGTTCTTTATGGCATACAAGTTTGAATTGCTCAATTGACTTTCAATATATATATTTTCAATATACTTTCAGACTGAACTCTTGTGGTACATACTACTGACTCTTCATATAGCTATGATAGCATTATAAAACGAAATTTGACTAAAATTGTTCACATCAATTTCCGACCAGTCCGACCAGCCACCAGTCCGACCAGACAATGTATTCAAAAACAGTGCAAAGATTAGCAATGATACCTGCGATTTAACGATTTAACATTAAGAAGTTTGCACTGGAAAGAAAATTTTCCCGATCCTGGGACATTAAAAAAACCAATTAAAAAAGATATAGAATAATATGTAAAAGCTGTACCATTGAAATTGATAACAAAACTTTTATGAGATCTATAATAGGACAAAAGCGACAAATCACTCTTTGATTGTTCAGATCGTTTGAATATAATGTCACAAAATCGATAAACAATGCTCGCTAGAATCTAGAATAGTTAAGCTGTAAAGGATATTCCGAAGTACATAATATATTTGAGCAATAATATATTTTCTAGGAAGGAAAACTCTAAGGATTTGCGATTAAGATAGAAGATTGAGTAAAGATAAAAATGTAATAAAGTTGATAATTTTCACTTACTTTATTTATTACATTGATCTAAGGATTTGCGACCACTGTAGCTGTCTAACGGTTCTTGTCGTTTGTTTGTTTGTTTTGCGCTCGCGCGCCTCCTCCGAATGAAAATGTGTTGCATATGCAAAAGGCGCAAGGGCTGACACGCACACAACAAAAACAGCAGCAGCAGCAGCAGCAGTAGCCACCAGTCGGTGGGTTTGAGTGGGTTTAGTTAGCAGGAATGGCAGTGGGGCCAAAGATGTTGATGAAACGCTGACACTGACACAAGTGACGACGTCGTCGTCGTCGTCGTACGCTACGTCGGCTCGTGTTTGATTGAAAATTTGCATCTCGCGGTGGTTTGTCAATGGTTCCTCCCTCTTACTTTTTTTTCTGTGTTTTTTTTTTTTTTTTGTTGCCGCTCCCTTTCCATCTAGATGACGTTAAGAAAAGTTCTCAGCCAACAGCAGCAGCACCAGCAGCCCCACTGACAGCTGTCAAATAGATGTGTAGTACGGCCTTGGCGGCAAATGGAAGACAATTTTGTGGCATTTTGAATTGTAAATTTTTGCGCATCAAGTGCGGCAGAAGAAATGGCTGACTGTTTGAAAGAATGGATGTCTAGATGGTTAGATGGATGGATGAATGGTTGGATAGATGCTTGTCTGCTAACTCCTACACATACGGTGTACGCATATCCTCTTCCACCCATCCAGTGGCGCCACCTGGCACAACAAGCAACGATGACGACTGCATTCCATTTCATACATTCTTTCCACTAAAAATGCAAAATCTCACACAAATTCCCATGGTTGCTGCCAACTGCAATGCAATTTACACTTGAATACAAAATGTAGAGAATACAAAAAAAAAAAAAAACACACACACACACTAACACAGAGTGAGAGAGAGAAAGAGGGATAAGGGGAATGCAATGCCAAAAACATAAACCCTGAACCGAACCATAACCAAAAACCCCAACCAACCCAAAAAAACCGAACTTGAATCACTAGGTTAGACCAAACGGTTGCTGGCTAAGCGAAAAATTTCTATGCGAAAAATGCTAAAAACTCTCGCACTCGATTGCAATTGCGCATATTAATTGAAAATTTCTCACGCAACAAACAACAAAAAATAAAAAAAAAAAAAGAAAACAAGCAACCAAAATGAAAGGAAAACCTAGGCGAGACCCCCCACCATTCCATTCTTTCCCACCTTCGTTCTATTCAAAAATAAAAAAAAAGAAAATAAAAAAATAAAAACCTAGAGCAAATTGGTCCATCTACCTTCACCTCGTTCCCCCCCCTAAAGCTACTTGCATAACTACAATGGTTGAAAGAACATCAAGGGTGTGTGGGGGGGAACACACACACACACCTACCCATAGACCCGTCCCGACCTATAGGTAGAAATGGCTATTACTTCGTGTATCAGGGGTTGGCGCAGATAACTGTATATGCTATTCAAAAAATGCAATTGATGATCGATTTATGGCTAAAAGGCTTTATAGTTCAATACGATGGAATTGCCAATTGATTCAAATTTTAATCGAAATGCAAGAATTTGGCACAAATCGCACATTCCATCATAAACGTAATCAATTTGTTTGAATAGTAAGAGACTAGTGTATATAGCCCAAATATGTATAAAATTCCTTCATAAATTACCAAATTCGAATTGCAACAATTTTCAATTGCATCTTATTGATAGTTATCCTTGGAGATGATTTCAAATGCTATCCCTTTTTGATTTTTGATGCAATGCAGATGAGTTCAGTAGGTTTTCATATATGAATGAAATTTGTTTGTGAAACAAACAAAATGGGTTGTTAACATTTTCAAGCAATATATTTGGCTTCAAACTATTTATTGACTTAATGATTGATTTAAGAACACTTTCATTTAGATTTGAAAATTATATAATAGGTATATATGTATGTAACGAAAACGTCTTTTTCTCTGGGTACCAAAAATTATTTAAAAATCCATCAACAATTGATTCCCGTTGCTCGTTATTTATGTTTTAGTAAAATATTTAATATAATTTGCAATTGCCATCTTGGCATATTTTTTATGATTTGATTGTTTTTTCTTAGCTAAAAGTTGACAATTTTTAAAATGTTCATCTCATTCCATAGGATAACTATAGATTGAATGGCTGGCTTGGCACTAGACTAGACTAGACCAATGTTTAGCTATATACATACATATGAACAAGTACTTGATGGATACATACATACATAGTGAAAGAGGTGTACCCTTTAATCATTTTAACAGCTGCCAATCATCATTAGTGCCCTGGTGGTGAGAATGTGGAGTGTGGAGTGTGCCCAAAGCTGAGAGCTCGTGGTGGTTGCGTGGTTTGACTCCAACGCCCGACTACCGCCTAGTGCACTTCACTCCCCCACCTATCTTTTACTTCAATTCCCCCCACCCGCTGCTCCTCCTCTACATGTCGAAAATTTTCAAAGCCAAGCTAAAACTATAAAACCGCCAATTAGCAACGCGTTGCCAATAAACTAAACAACGTTTTGGGGGATGACCTCGAGCCAACATCGGCGGTAGTAGTAGCAGTAGCAGCAGCAGAACATCACCCAATGTGTCGTCAAACGTAAGGGTTAGCTCACTAGGTTCATAGAGAAAGGGAGAGAGAAAGAACTGGTAAACGGATGAAGCTGGGGTATTCCATTGACTGTAATTTCCTCTTTTTTGGGGGCAGCCTTCAACTTCCGTCTCCTTGTTGTTGATGCTGCTGCTGCTGCTGCTGTTGCTCCTGCTTCTCTTTTTGGTTTTTAACCGCTCGCGTTTTTGAGCCAATTTGCCAGACTAATCAGTATAAACCACTTCAAAGCTATAGCAACAACATTTTCTTCTTTGTAATGTTTTTGTGCTGCGATGTGCGCAAATTCCAATGTGTCTGAAGGGAGCGTCCCCTACATCGACGACTACAGCTCGTCGTTGTCGATATAAAACCTACTCGAATGTGTAGAAGGTATTTCTGGCTTTTTACGCCTTTTCAGTCATCAACGAAACAAAAACGAACAAACGAAAAACGGACCAAAAAAAAAAAAAGAAAAGCACCCAAAAGAAGGAACGTATCAAGGAATCCAGTAAAATAAAGGGTTTATCTCCAAGGGTATATTGACAACCTAAAGAAGTAGATAACAAATCGATAATGCATAAAAATTGGCAAAAAAAACGATGAAAAATTTTTAAATAATCTACTAGAAATTCTCCAAATTTTTCAAAATTATTATATTTATAATTAAAAATTTAATTCAATGTGAGTTAAAAACAACTTTAAAGAAACAATTAAGCATTATGTATTTATATTGCCTACTTATAGGGGTCATGTAATACAAAAAATTCAATTAAAGAAACTCTAATTGTGTTTAATAAACATTGAATTCAAAGTGTATTTGTAAGTTTGTATGAAATTCTAAACACACATTTACAACCGCTCTTCAAAGTGTTAAGTGATCCCAAGCAAACGTGTTAAAATGTGTAATTTAATTTCAACCAAACAACAGCAATGGAAACGAAACGAAACTCATTTCTTCAAGATGTTTACTATCACGTAAACACACACACACACACACACACACACACACAGAGAGAGAAACACATATACACAGACAGACAGACATACATACATTCAATCTGGTTTGAGAGGGTTGAGATTTAAGGACCCAAATCAAAAGAACTTTAAAGCCGAGATGACATTGAAAGCTGGTCAGCAAAACTTTTGGACCAAACCCACCTCCACCTCCTCCTCCCCCTTCAGCCACCTTCCCACCCGTTCCACACACTAGCAAACGTAAAGTAAGCAAAATAGACAAGCGTAGTGGACAAAAAAAAGAAAAAGGAAGAGATGCAGCCTTGACAACCAGCAAACAACTAGAAAAATCGAAAAGTTTCTCAAGTTTTGGCGCCGCCATATGTCAATTTGATGTGGCACAACTCGTTCAGTGGGTCGACAACAACAACAACAACAACAATAGTAAGTTGAAACACCACCACCATTACCACGCACCACGCACGGAGTTTAAGTTACAAACTCCCCACTCAATTTGTAAAGACGCCGCTGATTTGTTTTGAGTTTTGTTTCCTGGTACAACAGCACGAGAAAAAAAAAACCAAAATAAATAAATAAAAAATACTTTTTAACAACTTCTGGCCCTGGCCCTCGATTCGGTCAGCCGTAGAAGTTTTCTAATCTGTAATTTTTTTTTCTTTCGCTACGCTTTAATACCCCAAAAAATGTCCTTCTTTTTGGGTATATTAGTCAAAGGATAATAGAATCATGAGATCTATTTGGAAATTTAAAATTTTCATACTACTTCATTTTTAAGTATTAAAAATTGTTTGCTAAATCTATGTTAAGAAAATGATTTTAAAGTATTAAATAAATATTTTAAAGGCCTTAAATTATAACAATTTATAGAGGGAGTCAACTTAAAATGTATCAAAAATAGAAAATTTAACTGTCAATAAAATTATTATCTCTACAGGGTAACTTAAAGGCGGTGACTTATTGAAGATGTTTTAGTTTTTTTTTAGGTACCCAAAGCAATTCTGGCCATTCCATTGATCGGCCAAGTGTTTATTTTCCCACTGTATTGGGACATAGGGACAAAGGTTTGTTTATCTTCTTCGCAATGTTGTTCGGGTGGTGTGGAGAAAGTGGGAGTGGACAAGCAGTAGGAGAATGGGAAACGAAGGGGATGAATGTGGGCCTAAAATCAAGTTGTATAGAAAGTCAATAAAACAGTTTGACAACTCAATGACTGGCGAGACTGGTGGGCCCAACCAAAAATGTATGAGTCTAAGAAATAGCTTAAGTGGGAAGAAGTCGACAAAGTTGGGGTGGAGGTGAAGTGCGATAGAAAGAGAGAGGGAGAATCAAGAGCCTTTTGGGCACATTAAATTTACAATTTATGGCTGACAATCCCATGGAAGTTTTGGTTTTCTCTGAAGCAGATTTAGGATATGGCTTAGTTTAGTTGAGCGTAAGATATGTGCTAGAAATACTTAAAAATAAATTTTCAAAATAGTTACAAAAAATAAAACAAAACGAAAAAATTTGATATAGAGGAATAGGAATAATTTTTCTATTTCTAAGTTTATAAATCAAATATAATTTTTTATGTTACAAGTTTAGGCAAAATGTGGAAGAACAAGACAAAGAATGGTACAAATTATCCCAGGTTATTTTTGAATCATTTGAATAGACTTGGCATAGACTTAAAGCGTGGAATAGAATAGTTTAGAATCTTGACTTTTAAATCATTATCAGTATCTTTGTTGTTTTTAGAGAATATTGTGGTTGGCAGACGGTTGAACATATTCATATTACCTACATAAGTTATGGTCTATGTGCAAGGCACATTGTGCTCATTATACTTAATTTTTCATTGCAATCCGCTTACAATCCATAAAACGAGGCTTAAAGTCATACTTCAATAAGCATAATGCAAAAACAATGTAAACAATTATCTTTTTTCATTCTCTTTATATATGTATGTCTCTCTCTATCTCTCGCTCTCTGTCTGCCAATGCATCGTTAAAGTTCCTTTTTTTTAAGGGGTGCAGGGGACGGAGAGTTGGGGGCCAAAGTAATTCAACAGACATAATTATGGTATTGCAATGATGCTGATGCTGATGGAACCCAAAATGCTGTTAAAAATGGCAATTAACTGCACACTGAGTGTGTAAAAGAGAAAGGGAGAGAGAGAGCGTGAGAAAAGGAGAGATAGTCTCACACACACACGGGTCGTATGCGTAATTTATCATATTTTTACACGCATTTTTATTTGCATTTTCCGCTCTTTTTTTCTCTACTTTTTTTTGTACTTAAAATTCGATTTATAACAATTTGCGGTAAATAAACTTTTGCTTCATAAATTGCAGAACACACACACACAAACACACACACACACATATTTTGGGCGCCGAGTGCTACTACTATGTTACGTAGGTGGATTTTGGATCCCGAGGTGGACTCTTTTATGGGTGGATTGGATTGGATGAATCGCTAGGCTAGGTGTGGCTTGTCAGGAACAAATATATTTATATATCTCTTTGTCAGGCGTTTTTACAATCGTTTTGCACTTAAAGTGCATTGCACTTTACCATCTTTTTATTGCTTCGTTCGACATTTTTTGTTTTTTTATTGTGGTTTATTTGTTGTTGTTGTTGTTTAAGATGCCGCAATTGTATGCAGTTGTTGTTGTTCGGGTACGCTTCATATAATTAATGCATAATTTATGCATGCCAAGCAATTGCCAAAAGGGCCAAACTGAAAGAAATCACCAGCAGACAGGGACAACAGAGTGCAAGAGCGAAAGGAGTAGGGGATAGGGGTGGGCGGTTGGACGAGCGGATGACTGGGAGTCATCTCTTTTCCTTTGGCTTTTTTCATCCTTTTCCCATCTTTTTTTTCTTTTTCATTTTTCTGGCTTGTAAATAAAAGTTTACATGTCCATTTAACCGAAGGCGTTTTTAATACGATAATGACAATATTTCACAAAAGGACTAGCCAACAAAGGGACCAAAAGAGCATAATATCAGAAATATCAGGCAATTTATTTATTACACATATGTATATATATCTATATACCTACATACATATATTTTCATATGTAGGTGCTTATATATATAATATGCAAGGGTAAATTCAATGAGTATTATTAATTTATTTCACATCTTGACTCTGTTTAACTGTTTAGATAAGGCTAAACTCGGAGTATTGGAAGCTCCTCATTTACAAAGTGGTTTTGATTAACGAGCGTCTACTATAAAACAAAAATAAAGTAAATCATATTCTTAAATGAAACATTTTAACCAAATTGTAGGACTAGAAGTAAGACGCAGATCGTTTATGTTTATATATAATAATAAATTCCAATCCTCTTAGTTGTTAAAATATTTTGATGTCGATTTCTTGTGTAACATTTTCTCGAACAGCTTAAATTAAAGGAGAAAAGAAATGAAAAAAGCAACTAAGCCAGCCAGGGAATGGGAGAGTTGAAACAAATGGGGAAACCATTTAGCCAATTTAAATGTTGTTCGAACAAGAAACAAAACATTAAAAAAAGGAAAGGATGGGAAAAAAACGAAAGAAACTCATCGTAATAGACAAACCAAAAAATCAACAAGAAACTGCAGATGAAGAAAGAGAGAAAAAAAAACGCAAAAAGAAGCAAATCACATGCAGCAGCACGGCAAGAGGCAACAGACAAGAACGTCAGCTCAAGCTCAAACCCAGGACGCAGGACACGCATCCCTTTTTGGGTACACACAAGGAGCAGGCACCAGCAGAACACAGATGCATATGCCGAGAGAGGAAAGGGGAGGGAGAGGAACAGGGAGAGAAAGTAAGATGGCAGCAAGTGGGTCCAACAGTTCATCTTCTCTATAGTCTCTGCCCAGTAACATTTCCTTTTCGTTTTTTGTTTTCTTGCTTTCTTGGTCTTTCCATCTACACTTCACTTAATTAGATTGCGCTTTGGGTGCATGTTTACTTTCGGCATTGAGGGAACGACTCCTAGTGGAATGTGCGAGGGGGGGTGAGAGGGGGCGCAGCCCAAAGGACGAATCAAAAAACAAACCAAAATAAAACAACAAAAAAGATATATAACGAATGAACACAAATGAGAGAACAAGGCAAAAGAAAACTTATCAAAACACATTTGCCAGCGAAAGTGAACACACACACACACACACACATGCATACATAGAATAAAAAGAACTAACTACACCAACAACAACAAAAAGAAAGCGAAATTGGAGCAACATTTGAAATCAGTTTTGTGGTCTCTCGATTCCCAACTTGAATGTAATACAGCCACTAATAACACAATAATAACACAGAGGCCAAATTATTTCCCAAAAGTAAGATTCTTGCCACTCTAAGTTCATAGTTGAAAGAATCGTTGAAACATTGTTAGCCACATCGACTGCTCAGATACCCTATCACCACAAAAGTTTGGGCAAAATGACAGTAACATATTACTTTGAAGTTTTTTTTTATGTTAAACTTTAGATAATAGTCCATAAATTTCTAAACTAAGTTTGTTCGAATGAACTACTTAAATGGAATGAAATATAGTAAAAACGATTTGGCATTGAATATGTCGATTTATTACCATTCAAAGATAATTGACTCCTTTGATTTCTTTTTGGTGTCGTATTGCTAAAACTCTCTGCCATCGGATTAGGTTTAGGGCTCCTAGGCGGAATATCGAAATATTTTGTTTTAGAAAGAAATTCATAATCTTGCAGTATTCTCCTAAAATATTCAGGAATGTCATGAAAACTGTTAAAAGGTTTACAAATTGATTGTACTTGAAATTAATCATCAAATCGACCACCTTATGAGGTATTTTAAACTATTAACTTAATTTAATCGGTACTGTGTATAAAATATTTTTACATAATTGAAATAAATGAAATCTGAATTAAATACTGAAATACTTAATCCCAATTAGTGGGACGTATTCAGTTTTTGTTATTTTAACAAATTTTGCAAAAACAAAAAAACAGGAAAATTCCATTAGATGAATATATATCTTATACTATATATGATGGTTGATCCTAATAACCCAATTTTAGTTGTATTTTATTTGCTACTATTTTTTTCGAAATCCTATGTATACGTAAACTATTGGAACATATGGATCTCATATCGCTAAAAAATAACTATATATAAAATAACTCTATTTTATCTAAAAACCTGAACAACAATCAAATGCAAAAGATAAACAACAACTCGTTTGGAATCATTACAAAAGCATATACAATTTTTTATACGAAAATATATCATGGAAAAAGCTTTTCATTGTTCTTCTTTCGTAAAAAAAATTATATTTTAGCTTAGAATAATTTTTGGCATTGACGGATCCAGAAATATCGATATTTTGAATCCATTTTTACCTTTTTACAGCCAATGAATCTTCAAAATCTTAAAACTGACAGAATGCCATCCTCTAAACTTAAAGACCGAGCATGATCTATGCAAAACGAATAAAACAAAAACTTGTCAAAAATTCAAAAGTTTCAAATGTGTCCCAAATGTGTATATTATTGCAATCTTAAACAGGAATTTGAAAATCGTTTGATCCTTTAAATTTTACTACATTATTAAGACTGAGGACATTTGGTGTGGCCCAACTGAATCTTTATGTTGTAGTAACCATTATTTTGCCCGATTTTACAGTCAGTTTGCCTTACCCTTATGTAATTTTTTTATTTTAAGTTTTTGCCCCTTTGCGGGTTTTTTGACTCAATTTTTTTATTTTTTTTTTTGTGTGTTTTTGTTCATTTTAAAACTACAACTAACAGTCAGCACATGTTCCGAGAGGTCTCTTGTTCTTACTCTCATTCTCATTCACATTGTTGGTCCCCGTGGGCAACTTGCCTTGATTATGACAGCTCGGGTTTACATGCCACAAACAACGGCAGCAGCAGCAGCAACAACAACAGCAACAACAACAACAACTACAACAATATGAACACGAAGCTGCAACAAGAGCTAGAACCCATTGTAAGTTTTTGGTTCTTGTTATTGCTGGTTTTTGGTCAATGTTATAATTTGCCATATGTCTGCATGATTCTTACAAGGACATTTCACAAGCTTATAGAAAATCTTGGTATAATTTATCCCCTTTTACCCGAACCCCAATTCAATCGCCAATGTCAGCATAGCACTTGTTAGCGAAAAAGCCAAGTCACAAGAATGTTTGAGATCTGCTCTTGATTTTGGGGGCTTCCCTTGAAAGTGCACAAGACTGACTAAAGCCTGTGATTTGCTCTTACCTTACCCTTCCCCATCGGTTTTGTTTTTTTTTTGTTGGGAGGGAAGAAAACCCTTTCACATAAGCCATGTTCTCTGGTAATTACTTGGCCAGTTCCGTTTCAAGGAAAGGGACGTGGTCTGCCTCTGAATGTTGAGTGATAAGTTCTTATTGTTGTTGTTGTTGTCGTTGTCTGTCGAGAACATGGCAGTTACTCGCCCTCAACACAAACCCGTAGCCCCTCATACCGCTTTACTTCCATCATGGGGTATTGCTGCTGCAGTTACTTTATTTTGTTTTTTTTTTTGTTGGTGGCCCAAATGTTGCTCTAAATTGTTAATTAAATTTTTCTGTTCTCATTCTCTAACGGATATATTGTGGGAGCAGTTGGGCGAACTATGGAAGGGTGAAGTGGTAAGGGGAAAAGATGGCAAAGACAAAAAACAACAGAAACAGATACAAGCTGTTTCGGGTTAAAGTTTAAGAGTTTTTTTTTTCTCTCGCTCTTTTTTTTGTGTTTTTGCTGGTCGTGTAGGTGAGGTGAGTAATTAACAGCTACATATGGTAGTTTTCAACTAGCAACAACAACAACTATGAAAACACATAGAAAAAATGAAGAAAATAAACCATTTAAAAAGGGCTTTTTATACCATGCAACCTTAGGGTATTATAAAGTCTCCAAAATGTATGCAACAGGAAGAATAAAGTTTTTTTTCTAACCCCATAAAATGTAGGTCTATGTAAGTCTGTCTGTCCATATGAAAACCTTAGATTTCGGAGACTAAAAAAGCTAAAGTTACCACATTTGGTTTATTTAAACTTCTGCCTCCAAAAGTTTAAAAAAATATTTGAGTATTTGAAATATCACATCAATCTATCGATATACAAAATTTAATTAAAATCAGACTGAAAATAGCCAAGATATGCTAATAAACGTTTTTTTAGTAGGTGTGGAATTGGCCGTTTAATACTGGCGGCGCTAGCGTGCTCATGTGCATGTAAGAGTGAGCTAGATAGCATATGAATGCTGCATAGCAAAAAAGGATTTTATATGTGTACATTAATTTGGTCTTTTTACTTGCTACATGGTATACCAAAGTCGCTTATTTACTCTATTAGTTTAATAACTACCATTTACCAACACTGGTGCTCATTATAACCTACATATGTATGTGAAATGGCTTGTTTGATTGGTAAAGAGGTCGCTTTTCAGGTAGCTTATTTATTTATTTATATTAAAAATAGGTATAATTAAAATTAATCCTAACCTATGTTAAAAACTCTGGCTGCTAAGGCCTTTGGCTTGTATTAGTTGACTTTTCACACATATATTAAATATTTATTTTACACATTTATTTAAATTACATTAACCTATTCTCTTAGGATGTTCGCAGTTTATATAGTGTGGTATTGTTTGAGGAATTTAATTATTATAGGGATATTTTCAGGGGTTGGGTTTGAGAGGATTGCTATGGGACATTATTTGTTGAATATTTATACCCTTGCAAAAAGGGTATATTAATTTTGGTCAGAAGTGTGCAACGCATAGAAGGAAGCATTTCCGACCATATAAAGTATATATATTCTTGATCAGCACGACGAGACGAGTTCAAATAGCCATGTCCGTCCGTCCGTCCGTCCGTCTGTCCGTCCGTCTGGATCAACGCAAACTCCTCCTAGACCGTAAGAGCTACAGAGCTGAAATTTTGCATGTAGGCTTGTATATACTGCAGGCGTTGTATATCTCGGATTCAGCCAGATCGGATCACTATATCATATAGCTCCCATACAAATGGCAAAGTCACGAACAGTGACTTTTCTTAATAACTTCGTTATTTTCTGAGCAATTAATATGAAATTTAATATTGGTGAGTTAATTACACATATAAACGACTGTGCCAAATTTGATCAAGATCGGGTGACTATATCATATAGCTCCCATAGGAACGATCTTTCGAAAACAGTGACTTTTGTCAATTACTTCGTTACTTTTGAAGCGAATGCTTTCAAATTAAACATTTGTTAGTTTAATATATCTGTTAATGACTGTGCTGAATTTGATAAAGATCGGGTTACTATATCATATAGCTCCCATAGGAACGATCGGTGGAAAACAGTGACTTTGATCAATATCTTACTTTTTTCCTATGCTAAGATTGTTCTCGGAAACATTAGCCTTTTTAGCTTGAACGTTTTATCACTTTGATGGCTAAAAGTTGCAAGGGTATACAAACTTTGACGCGGTCGAAGTTAGCCCCGGCCCTCTGGTTATTTCCTTAGGTGGGAAGGGGAGAGAGTTTTTTAGAATGTGTTCTATGTTACGGTTGTATTGTATATGAATTGCAGTTTGGGCAGGGTATAATTTCGTTGGGATGTACATGAATCTGATCAGCAATAGTCGAGCGTTTCAGAGCTGATTGCAGCTATAAAATTAGCATGGGGCTCGATTTCCTTGAATCATTTGGGAAAATTGTATGAATCTCTTCCAGACCGAATGGAGAAAAACAACACACTATTAACAAATTCTTTTTTTGTTTAAAAACATGTTAATAATTTTTATTTTAGGTAATATTTTTATTTGAAGAGGATTTAAATATTCTTAAACAATTTTAAGTTCAAGTGTCCTATTCAAGTGGTGCACATTTAAGACTCCACATTTTGTTACTTTTTGGTTAACACTGTTTTTTGTATACTTACTGCTTTGGAATAATTTTGAAATTTGCGTCAAATTATTATAGTAAAAGAAACTTTTGAAGAAAACAAAAACTATATTCATAGTTGTCTTGGCTTAGCAGAGATTAACTATACAAAATCTATTTCAGAGGTGTCCTATTCAAGTGGCGCGCAGTGTATATAGCGCTGTTGGGTAAATCTTAGCGAGTCTAAACATGTCAAACCTTTGTATTCTCCTTGACTGGATATGCACCTATGTAGGTTCTATACAAATGATTTATGTAAGCCCATTTTAAAATTATTTTCGTTGTCCATTAGCTGATCCAAAAAATCATCATGTTTTTCATATATTTGAAATAAATCCTATATCATTTCTCTCGATAAAAAATCATTATAAAAGTCAAAAGCTTCAAATATAGAGGACTTTCAAAATTGTCCGCTATTCCCAGTGCTTTTAGGATGATTATTACTTCTCAGTTGCACCATTTTTGTAGCTTTTTAATTTCACCATACTTATGTAAGTTTAATTTGTGGATTCAGGAATGGCAAATAATCTGATGTTATTTGTTAGCGATTCTCTCTTAAGTGTTTGAAAGAATTCTTCTGGCTAGATTATTACACCTACGGGAAGAAGGTTTTCGAAGGCATCACTGCACCCCAGGCGCTCTGCTCCTTCGAAGATAAGCAGTACACTTCGGCAGTCTTCCCGGACGTCAAGATCGACCGAGTTTGGCACAATTGATTTCTACATAAATTGAAATTAATGCTAACTGCTCAGCACTACATGATCTTAAAATCATATCTCGCTGATAGGCGCTTTTACGTAAGGTGTAAGAGCTCGATGTCGAGGATTGAGCGGATAAAAACAGGCGTCCCTCAAAGTAGCGTCTTGATCCCCATTCCTAATACGTCGTACACCGCCGATCTGCTTGATTGCCACAATGCAGACGATACTGCCTTTGTTGCTTCCGATTCACACCCTTCGGTGGCATCGGAAATCATCCAGGATCAACTTAACCTTTTGGAACCATGACTGTGCTGATGAAATGTCTCAGTCAACACGGCTGAGGGATATGATTTTCGCCACTCACAGGCCAGACAGCTTTAATGGGGCGCTTCTCCTGAGTGTGGACAAGGTGAAGTACCTGGGCCTTACCCTTGACAGGCGTTTGACCTGGAAAGCTTACATTAAGGCCCAAGACATCAAGAGAATTTAGGTAAACTTAAAACTGCCCAAGATGCAGTGGTTACTCGGCAGGAGATTTGAGCTCAGCACCTGCAACAAATTGCTGCTCTACAAGGCCTTTCTGAAGCCTGTATGCATACAACTCAGCGGCACAGCGTCTAACTCAAACATTGAAAATCTGCAGCAATTCCAGCACAAGATTTTACGCAGTAATGGTATAGCGCCTTCTTACGTGCGTAACTCACTCATCAACAGAGACCTAATCCTGCCCGTGAGTTATCTGCGAGATCCAGAGGCATGGCATGCGGTACTTCCCAAGGCTAGAGACTGCTCAAACTGCTGGACAACAGCATGCAGATTAGACGTCTGAAAAGAAGTCACCCACTTGCTCTGCCATTTAGACCAGCGACGGATGGGTAATTCCACCCCCATATTATGATTACCTTTGACAACAAATATCCATTTAGGATATATCGCAAATAAAAATAAATATAAAAAAGAAGAAACAATTATACTAAATTAAGCAAAGCTTTTGATTCTATTCTCTAAACTGAATGACATTGACTTTGCACCTCTTTTCCTTAGGGATGTCTGCAACTAAAATTTATGATAAATTCCTGTTATTCAGTTGGTTTTTCTATATGAATGTATACACATATTATGTATGTATGTACATATGTATGTGCGTATGGCCACATGCGGGTCAAGCTAGCCGATGGCATCTGGATGCCGGCTCTGGATTGTCAGTACCTAATATCATATCAACGCTAATATATATACATTCAATGGGCCAAGAAGCAAATGATCGTACAAAACAACAACAACAAATTATAGCAATTACAACAATCGATGAACGAAAAACAAACTGAATTCAACTCAACTCAACTGAAAAGTCAACTGACGACGACAACAACAATGCGATGCGATAAGACCATGACCAAGACCAAGTCAATGTTGATGTCTGCTGGCCTACACTTAAAACCGCGATTACAAACGAATGAAAACCGATTTGATTGGCTTAAAATGGGGTAAATAGATGTGTGAGTGTGTATATATACATTGATATGTGTGTGTGTGTGTATTACTGACTCATTCTGTTATTTAATCATTTGAAATGCAAAGACAACAACCACAGTCTAAGGAAAGCGTTGTCTACATATTGGCTATCAACATGTTGCCAAGCCATCACAACGCAAACGTCTCTCAAAACTAAAACGCTCTTATCTGAATGGATTTTTAAAGAAACTCATAAATAACAAATAAATATACATATGCATCTGTATATTAACATTTCAATCGGTTCAAATGTGTTTTACTTTCATGCTTAATGCAAACTACTGCTGAAATTTCCTAAGCGCATACAATTAGTATTCGACTTTATATTTAAGTTTTAAAATAAACTATTCGTGAATCTAAATTTCTTCTATTTTTTATTATGATCACACATTTGCACATGGATGTATGTCTGTACATGTCTTCGATGTATGTTGTGTCCATAATTGAAAATATGCCAACTTGTGGTGGGTTATCTTTACCACAATATTTCAAGCTATCACAATATAACTGAACACCAAAATCTGAGTCTAAAAATGTTCAGCTGATTAGTGTCTGGTTAGGTAAACGAATATTAAACAAGTAAATTTACTAACTAATGTTAAGTGGCAACATGAGAGATTTCTTTGTTTAAAATTCTATATAATGACAACATTAAAATGCCAAAACATGGGCACTCTAACACTATCCAAAAGTGATATATATGACTTCTCCTAAAAGAAGAAGAAAAGGATAATAAGGAGTGGAACAATAAAAGTATGGAAACTGTTAAAAAAAACTAGTGTGTTCAATGCCAAAAGGATTGAAACTCTTACAAATTCTCAAGTTGGACAAATAAAATATTGTTATATATTTTTTTATACCTCAGCTAAACGATTTTTGATCTCTCAATATAAACTATTTTTATACCCTTGCAAAAAGGGTATATTAATTTTGGTCAGAAGTGTGCAACGCATAGAAGGAAGCATCTCCGACCATATAAAGTATATATATTCTTGATCAGCATGACGAGACGAGTTCAAATAGCCATGTCCGTCCGTCCGTCCGTCCGTCTGTCCGTCCGTCTGGATCAGCGCAAACTCCTTCTAGACTGTAAGAGCTACAGAGTTAAAACTTAGCATGTAGGCTTGTATATACTGCAGGGGTTGTATATTTCGGATTCAGTCAGATCGGACCACTATTTCATATAGCTCCCATATAAACGATCGGGGGAAAACAGTGAGTTTGAAAATTCACTTGGCAACGTTTCGGTAGTAAAGCAACGTCCATAAATTATTATTATATTTTATTATTTTTATATTACGATAAACTATTTGACCGTTGCCAGTCAGAATAATCGGTAGGCAAACGAGTCTGCCGTAATCGTAACTTTTTTTTCAACATTTCAAAATGTAAATTCGATAAAATAAAAAATATATATGGGTAATCTAATCGTAAAACTCAAATTTGATCGTCCAAAAACATAGTTTAAGGCAGTTGAATCTCTCCTTGATGATATCCGCACTGCCCGCATCCATCCAGATGTAAACCTGTTCATTGGGGCAAATATTTGTGACTGTAGGGGGTACATATTCCCGGCTCACGACAGCCCACTTCTCCGTCTTTATATCAGTGTTCTGCTGTTCGAGGAGCGTGAAAATTCGCAGCAAACAAGTCTCTACCTTTGGCCAAGTAACTCTGGCCGCTGTCAGGTGCAGGAAGTCTATAAAACCAGCGGCCTCATAGAGCCCTATAGAACACACGCTGCTCGCCACCCATTCCCTGGTCTCTTCGTTGTCCGCTGCGATGTACAGCCGGCCATGGTATTCAGCGACCGGAGTGACATCATTGAAATCTAAGCTCCGAACGTCTCCGAAACGCAAAAATTTACCAAAGAACCCTTTGAACAGATCGCAAAAGTTCTTTGCGCATTCGGAGGCAGAAACTATCACAACAAACGGCCTCTTCTCTGGCAGGATGTTCATGTATGGGGGATGCTGACCAGTTGTAACATCCGGTTCCATTTCCATTTCAGATTCAACTTTAACTTCGATACTTGAGTCTGACACCGAATTATCGACTAGTGGAAGCGCGATATCCTCGGCCTCAAGAGAAAATCGTATCAAGCACACAAAATTGTTGCCTTCATAGCAAGACACAATCGGCTTAATTTGTTCGTTGTTGCCTAGACCAGCAATTTCTGTCAAAAGAACTGAATCGGCCAACGTTACATCAGAAGTACAAATCTCCAATGGTTCCTGAATATTGAGAAGACTCTGCAGCTCTCTCTTAAGTTCGTATATACTAGCTGAGATCGGGAGCTTCATAACCAATTGCTGGAAAAGAACACTTGGTCACGATTATGAAAAGTAATATCCTCACGTTTACTAACCTCTCCGGATTGCATGATCAATTGAACAGTCAACATATTTTCACTTTTGTTTTTCTCTTTTTTAATATTCAGAATTAGAGCAAAGTTTTTGTTTTATTTTTGATGTTGACTGTATGAGTTTACGAAGTAGAATGATTGAAGTACTGTACCCCCTTGACCAGGTCGAATTTTACAAACATCCCAGGCCTTCTTGGATCTCAAAAATATGTGAATTGCTTCCGTCTAGTCGAAAGTACTAGATACTTTCGAAAATAAGCTGAGCAGTATGCAATTGTCAAATATTTCTGTCTCTTTTTATACCCTTGCAAAAAGGGTATATTAATTTTGGTCAGAAGTGTGCAACGCATAGAAGGAAGCATCTCCGACCATATAAAGTATATATATTCTTGATCAGCACGACGAGACGAGTTCAAATAGCCATGTCCGTCCGTCCGTCCGTCTGGATCAACGCAAACTCCTCCTAGACCGTAAGAGCTACAGAGCTTTGCATGTAGGCTTGTATATACTGCAGGGGATGTATATCTCGGATTCAGTCAGATCGGACCTATATCATATAGCTCCCATACAAACGGCAAAGTAACGAACAGTGACTTTTATCAATTGGTGTGTTTATTACACCTATAGACGACTCTGCCAAATTTGATCAAGATCGCGTGACTATATCATATAGCTCCCATAGGAACGATAGGTCGAAAACAGTGACTTTGATCAATATCTTAGTTTTTTCCTATGCTAAGATTGTTGGCCGTTCTTTCGCAAACATTAGCCTTTTTAGCTTAAACGTTTTTCCACTTTGATGGCTATAAGTAAGGAAAGAGTTACCAAAGAAGTTGCAAGGTTATACAAACTTTGACGCGGTCGAAGTTAGCCCCGTCCTCTGGTTAGAAAACAATTAAACCGATTTTGAGACACTTTATTTTTAAGACCTTACAGCAGAAATAACCCAGTAAGATATTTGTATATGAAAAGCAACCATTTGATCTAATTTCATTTTCATTTAAGCCTAGTTTCCTATTTTCAATTCAAATTAACTTATATTACTTGTTGTTGTTGTTTTAATCAGACGGAAGTATACCGTTAAGTTCAGGCAGATTAGAATTTCTTGTATCTTAAAATCAAAAACTGTTGCATCCCAGCAGTGGCTTAAAAAAATGTGTCCAAATGATCAGACTATCATGTCTATGTCTTTGAGACAGTGTAGCAAGTCACAAATATTTCAATAAACCAAAAATGAAACCTATTTCGATTCAAAAAAGTTTTTGGAAACGATTTCAAGGCCTGATTGACCTGTAGTCTAATAGTAACTCTTGAATAAACGTTAAGAGAATACGTTTTTTTAGTATTAAGTCAACTGATGGCTAAAATTCATTCATGATCTAAAAACTAATATTTGTTGGTCTTTTTGTTGTACATACCTATGTATGTATGTAGGTACGTGGATGTATGTATGTATGTATGGATGTGTGATCTATTGTCAAATAGAATAGACTAAATTTAATGTTAAAGGCGAAACGAATCTTTGGTGTTAAAGTGATTGAAATGCCCCCCGTTAATTTGCATCTTTCTCGTTCCCTCTCACTCTCTCTCTCTTCCCCGCTTTTGACTTTTGTGAAACGTTTTTCACTGTTTCTGCCTATCTATCCGTTATACGTTATATACGTACACACACACACAATACATACATATACATATATGTATATATATATGTATATATACCTACACATATCGCCCCAGCCACATGGCCATTTACCAATTGCGACGCTGTTTCAGTTTTTATTTCGCTGTCGCTTTCCGTTTGTCGTCTTCGTCTTTGAGGTTCTTAACGATATGCGACAATTTTGACCCCAAGAGACCAGACACATACACATACACACACACACACACACACACACAAAGAGAGAGAAAGAAGCACACACACACAGCTGCATATTACGCCACAAATTTATTTGGATTGGGGTTGGGTCAAAATTTAAATATGTACAATAACAACATGAAAATAACGCCAACTGGCAAACTGATTTTCGCCTGACAGAGAGCCAATCGATCGTTTTCAGCTACATACAAAAATACATACTTACATATGTATGTACATCAGAACATACAGAAAAAATTTGAATTCGGGCTCGTTTTGCTTGACTTATTGTCACCATCAGAAGTAGAAGAAGTTTGATCGTTTGGTATGTGTTTTGGTTCGTTCCGTATCATTCCGTTCCCCAAAAGACCGTCGTCATCTTTGTCTCTCTTTCTCTCATTCATGGTCTCCCCCATATTTGTTGCCAAATATGTGTATGCAGCTGCGTCTCAGACGACGGCTTCATCAGACCTTAAAATGATGGTTCGAAATGATTTTTCAAACTTGGTCTTGATGATGATCGGCACCACCAACGCCACCACCCGGCTCCCCATCCTAACCCTCTGCCGTCTTTCAGCTTGCTGTTGACATGGCTGCCTTCTATTTTCTCCATCCCTTCCCCCCCTTATATGTTTTTTTTTTTATGGCCCTGATTGAATTGAGTTGGGTTGGGTTCGACTTTTTTTCGGTTCAATTAGGGTTCGTATTCAGGCTTATCGTAATGGGTAAGAAGACAAGCAAAAAAAATGAAAATAAAATTATATGTACATATATGTATAGATATTTGTACACACATATGTACATACATACTTATGTATCTGTATATGTATGCCAACAATTCCGATCGTTCATGTTCAGTTCGGTTTGTGCCTTTTTCTACTTCTGCCTGCCGCTGCTGCTGCCTGCTGCCCCTGACAATGTTGTTTTGACCTGTGTCAATATTTATTGGCTTTGTATTTTTACAGCCAAGAAACGTAGACGTTGTTCCGTTCTCTTCATCATAATCATCATCATCATGGGGTATTTGCATTGAATTAGTGATTAATTTTTACTGATAACGCCACACGGCAGGGGGATCGGCCGATTTGGACTTGCTTGGTGTTTCCTACAAATTTTTATTCTAATGTAGGTATGTACATATCTATATTTTTCTATATGTATATATGTATGTATGTGTAGACTTATTACATAAAAGCCAATTATGAGCATTTTTCTATGGGATTTATTAACTAATTTGACATACATAGATCTACATACATATGTATATTGATACTTATCCATGTTATCCCATTACATTATTCTATTATCCCCTATATATTTAACTAACTTATTTATATTTAGATATACCAATAACATTAACTCAAACAGGCTAGTTTGGCTGACTCTAAATAACAGAAGGATAATAAAAATATACCAAAAGGATAATTTTTTATATAAAAGATTAAAGTAAAAGGTATACCATGCCTCAAAAAAAAACAGTGCGAAAAGAGGCGTGACGAATATTTGAAATAATCTTTATTTCCATATATACCAAATTTGATAGCTCTAACTTTTATAGTCTCTAAAATATGGATGTTCATATGGACGGTAAGAGTAACAAACGGACATGGCTAGCTCGACTCGACGGCTATTGCTGATTAAGAATACCTTATGTGGTCGGAAAAGCTGTCTGTTATATACATTTCGACGACTTTAATATACCATTTCATCCAATGAGTGCATGGTATAACAATAATTCCATCACTCTGGATTCGTCGCTTTAATACTAGACTTTTATTATGGGAAAAGGGATAACCAATTTTTTTTTGTAGTCAACAAAAATTTGCTTCATTAAAGCGATGCTTGATTTCAATGGATATTATTTCAATATCGACAACAAGCCAGATATATTTTATGAAAGGACAACTATCGAAAATCAGGATTCAGATATGTACATCGGGGTATCCCTGACTTTAAAAACAAAGTGATGTGAATAAATTCAACTTGTTTATTTACCACAATCTACTCCTTATAGATTATAATCAACTGGCATTATACGATCCTGTAAAGTAAACCATATAAGTGAGTTAAAAGAACTTTTTTTATTTTAAAATAACCTCTTTCAATCAACAAATAAGTTAAGTTATTAAGTTATTTCTACTAAATATGTGTTATAATTTTACATAAATAATGTCAAACAATTCTTTGCAAAAGGGAAAATCACATAAAATAATACATTGAGAGTAATATGTATGTATGTATTTTGTAATATTTAAAAACCACTAGCTTACAATCAGTTTATGGTTATTATAATACAATTTTCTACAGCTTGCAATATATGTACCTTTGGGATTATTATAAGAATTTCGATTCGATACTACTGAGCATGTATGTATTGTGATTAATTGTAACTGAAAATGGATTGTTCTTATCAAAAAATTATAAAATAAAACGATCTACATAGATCTTTGATTTGAAACTCTTGCAAAATGGGTCAATTCCAATTGCTTGTTCCAACAATTTTAATATGCAAATAGGCAAACTTATTGGCCATGTTGGAAAACTTTGAAGAATTTGAGGTATGAATGTGTTTTTTTTTTTCTTTTGGATCTTGTTCCATTTTGGGAAGGGGGCAACGGAGATTGGCGACGTCGCTGGACTTGAATTTTGTTGCTATTTTTTTTTTGCGGTTGCCCAATTAACTGCGTATTATTGCCCAAGTCAAGCACAAAACTCATCTCGCCTCATAAAAAACCATAAATGTATGTACATATGTATATGTATGTATATACATATGTATGCATGTGTGTGTGTGTTTGCGTGTGTGTACATACACAAAATTTAATCAGCAGTAGCCGTCAAGTAGAAAACACAAATTCCGCTTGCATGAGTTTCAATTTGGCTTGAAAAATGCCAAGAAGATGCTGATGAAGAAGAAGAAGAAAAGGTCGAAGAGATGGGATGGAGATGTGGGATGCGATGGGATGCGATGCGATGAGATGAGATGAGAGCACCGATCGTGCAACTGCAACGGAAGCAGAGAGTTGAGAAACCCTGGCGGGAGGTAGGGTGGTTGGAGGTTTTTGCCAGAAATGAAAGAAAGATGAGGCAAAAATATGTATACAGAGAGGCAAAAAAAAAAAAAAACAACAACCATTATCATGACAACATTTGTGCGGGCACGTTATATGTTATACACCCTCTCCCCCAATGGGCCCCCGTTCTACACCCCGCCTCCTACTACCCTACCCCTACCCCATACCACACTCGACCAAAACAGAATACATTAATTGACACTTGGCCGGAAATAGTTCATTAGGCATAAATTACATACAGACAAAGCATTCTCATTCTCATTTCTCTTTCACATCCCCCCACGGACGCCCCTACCGTATTTCTCTCTCTTTCTCTTTCTCGGTGGCTTCTCTATAGTTGGTTGGGTTTTTTTTCGCCATTCCCATTCCGGCGCATTCGGTCGGTCCCAGGCGAGTTGCTGTCTGTCGATTATATTTACTAGATTTCAGCGGCTTAAATGCCTGGGCCGAAGAAGAAGTACGAATTTGTATGTACGTGTATGTGTGTGTTTGTGTGTGTGTGTGAACGAAGCACTCGCAGAGTGTGCTGCGCTTATCTCTTTTATTTTTCTCTATGCTGCACTGCAACGAATATGAGGGCAAAGCGCAGGCCAAGAGAATAGCGTCCTCCGCCTACTCCTCCTCCTCCTTCGGTTCATCCTACTCTCTCGTCTTTGGCAAGATCGTTGACGACATGTGTGATCCAAATGTTCCCGAACTGCAAGAAACAAACCAAAAACCTATGGAATAAGGCAAAGAGAAGAAGAATAGCAGCAGCAACAACAACAACAACAACAACAACATCCAAAAATTAAAACTAAAAACGCAATTGTTGTAGACGCCACCACCAAAACGCCACTAGAAATAGAAGAAGAAGCAGCAGCAAGCAGTGCCATATCGTCGTGCATTACTTAAGCGGGCTCAAATCCCTCTTCAGCTCTGCCGCCCCATCCCTGCCCCAAGCACATAACGAAAAACGACGACAATAACAACAACAACGACGACGACGACGCCAACGACGACAATCGACGATAAAGAGAGCGACCGACCTAACAGCAACTACGAATTGGAAAATGAAATAAGTGCAACAATAACAATTTTTGGATGGGGGATGGTTAGACCAAAAATTTAAGAGAGTGAGAAAAATTGGAGAGAGAAGCAAAAGAAGTAGGAGGAGGATCGAACAAATCGAATGGGCCGAGTTTTAAGACGGCCTGGCTGAGTTACATACAATGTTGTTGTATTTAATGCATTTCGAGTATGTATGTATGTACATATGTACGTGTATGTGTGAATGCAAGCAATTTTGGGGTAGGCCAGACCGATCTTTAACTGAGCGCTACTTGGCTCTGGAGGATCCCTCATCTTCCGTTGGGCAACAAAACGAATTACGCCATGGATAAAATCGATTTAAAAGAAACGCCAAGATCCCGTTACCCCATTTGAACTACTTATAAGAAAAATTTTAATAATCTTGCAGTTTCTCCTATAAAGTATGTTAAGCAATTCTGTGTACAAGTAAAGTGGGTATTTTGAAACAGATTTTTGGCTTTAAACCAAAATATATTATTATTATAATTAATCAAAATGAATATTTACTCTATTATAAGAAGGAAATAACGGTAAAAAGTACCGAGAAATTTTTGATTCATTTCTTAATCAACATACAACCGACTCTATGAATTAATTCTTTGGTATTGATAATTTTGGTTTTTCCAATTGAAATTTAGAATTTTATTTAGTTATTTTATGTAGACAAATGTTATTGACTTTAAATGTTATATAAAGCAAACGGTACAACCACAAAAAGTGTACGATTTTCAGCGACGTACACTGTACATTGTGTGCTTATCTTTTGCTTAAACATTTAAAAAATAGTTCTGCAAATAAATGCATCTTTTCGCAGAATAAAACATAATCACTATTAATTCTGATCATTATCAAAATTAGTTTTTATTAACAGTTAAAAATCAAAATCAGTTATTGCAGGGTATTTGCATACACAGAACTTCTCAATTGTTGTTGCTGCTGCTAACACACACGTATAAACATGCGCCAGCATGGCTCTATGTGTGCGTGTGTGTGTCGCGTTCGTTCTTTTGCTCGCTTTTACTTTCTGTTGTGGTTTACAATTAAACGGCATTTTTCCCCCTGAGCGAATGCGCGAGAGGCCACATCAAGAACATGATCGAGGGAGAGAGACAGAGAGGACGAGACTCTCTCAGATTGTGGCCTGGTCTGCAACTATGTCTGGGCCTGACTCTGAGCTATCAACGCGGTTTTGTTTGGGGGCTGCGACGCCGACGCAGATAACGGTAACCAGAACCAGGCACAGACGCAGCAGCGTCAGCAAGGAGAGAACGGGCGGAAGCGGGCGCATCTTTTGCTCGTTCGTTTGCCTGCTCTCTCGCTCTCGTTGTCTCGCTCTCTCTCTCTTCTGAGCGGAGAACATTGTGTGCGCGTGATTTTCTGGCTTAGTGTACATTTGTATGCGTATATACACATATGAGAGAGTGAGCGAGAGTGAGAGGGAGAGCATACAATTTCGCGGTTTAGTTTGGCCTACGAAATGCGGGCTTGCTGCCGACTGCTCTGCTGCCTTCGGCTTCAACGACTTCGGCGCGTTGACGGTGGTTGTTATTTTTTTGTTTTTCTTTCTTTTTGGCTTTGGTTTTTAGTTGCTGTTTAAACTTGGTCGTGAGAGGGTAGCAGCCCCGTCAATATCAACAACAACAATAATAACACCCCAGTGGATCATCCATCCATCCCATCGATTGATCGCGTTCGAAGTGAAGTGAATAGAAACAAAATTACAAAAAAACAAAACAACACACACACATAGTGAACATTAAACACTGGCCAACATAAATCATCAAATTCTTCAGCAAATTTTGATGGCGCCCATCTCTGGCTCATCGCCCACAACAACGGGCTCGAACTCGTTGCAGGATATGACCGCTGCAGCTGCTGCCATTGCCCTCGATATGAAGCCAAAAGTGGATCAACTATCATCATCAACGGCTATAGTTCCGCCAGTGCAGAAGATTAAAAAATGTGTGTACTCCCCACCACCACAAAATTGATCCTCCATCTCCCTCCGCCCCGCCTGAATTAATCCAAATTTAATATAATTAATTTCTCTTCTTTTCTATCTCGTTCTCGCTCCCTCTGCTCTTTAGTGGTGCGTCGCAATGCTTCGGACAAATTGAAGCTTATCCAAATGGTTCACGACAATCCCATATTATGGGACTCAAGATTGCCCAATTTTAAGGGCGCCGAAGAGGAAAAGAATCGCGCCTGGGAGTACATCGGTCGAGAGTTCAATGCTCCAGGTCGTCGAGTTGCGCGAGCTTTTAAATCTTTGCGAGAATCTTATCGCCGCGAATTGGCCCATGTTAAGCTAATGGGTACTGGATTTAAACCCAAATGGAGTCTATATGAGGCCATGGATTTTCTCAGAGATGTCATCAGGGAGAGAAAGTAAGTAGATTAGTCAGTCAATCGATTATGAGATTCA
Organism: Drosophila willistoni; assembly: GCF_018902025.1. Lineage (NCBI taxonomy): Eukaryota > Metazoa > Arthropoda > Insecta > Diptera > Drosophilidae > Drosophila > Drosophila willistoni. The sequence continues at coordinate 7,329,609 of NW_025814056.1, forward strand.
TACCAATTAGATATATATTCTATGCACACTTTTTGACCAAATTTTTGTGTTGACATAGAATCAGTTACAATTTCTCGATCTGATTTGTTGTTACATTTGTTTTTTTTGGAGGTCTGTTTGAGGTCTTATCATTTTTAAAGCTCCCGTTACAAGTCGTCCACCTGTCAAATGCGATCGCGTTTTTGTAATAGTAGAAAAAAGGCACAGTCCCTGGGACTGATGACGACGATCGATCCATATAAAGAGCAATATATGTATGTATATTCGATAAGCTTGCTCTCGTTCTGTCACTTCCCCCCTTCCCTCTTACTCTCTCTCTCTCTCTCTTTCGCACTCATTCTGTCTCGTCCCCATAAAGCAACGCAATGAGTGAGCGCAGTGGCCAAAGTGCGGCTAGCTGTTGTTGTTACCCAAAGCCATGAATAACGGTTCTTGGCTGTGTTTTGGCTTTGTGTGTGATAGCTTTAACCTTGCCATTGTGTCACACTCACTCACTCAGTCATTATTTTTGTTTTGTCTTCTTCTTCCTCTGTGTTCTGCGGTTCAAAATGCAAACTACAAAAATATTTAGTTCTTTCGATCAATTTTGATCGTGCACCCCATTTTCCTTGGACTGAATGATGAGTCATTACAACTGATCTGACACACAGACTAAGTGAAGTGAATATGAGTGAGTTGCCCCCCGCCCCAAACCCTCATACCATCTACTACTCCTTCTATTCAGGCTCCCTCCTGTTGATTGCTAAACACGGTGGTGAAAAGTGGAAAAGCCAACCACCGGCCCAAGCACCACCTAAATGATTACAAAGAGTTTAGCTTATTGAAATACTTGGAAATTTTAGGGTCTTTGGGAGTTTAGTTTACTTTTGGGATTACATACACACATACATATGTACATAGGCAGGAAAGTGAGTCACTCAAAAAAGAAAAGAAGAAATTCTTATTATGATGGTTAGAAGGATCCTTTCAATTGATAATACATATATAAATGGCAAATGGTGTTTCCCCAATTACGATTACGAATTCCAAGAAAACTGATAAGAATACGCTAGAAATGGGAAGTGTCTCTCAGGGGCTAAACGAATTCGTACGTTTGGTTGTGTGTGTGTGTGTGTGTAGATTTTTAAAACGTATATTAAACCTCGGCCAAAGAGTAGAGGAAGAAATCGGGAACATGGTTGTGGAAAAAACCAAATCGAGAAACAAAGGAATGACCAACAGGCCAGAGACCCGCAAAAAAAATGTTCAAAACTGAGATCTCTGAATCGAGTTGATTTGAGTTGAGTTTGAGGCTGAGAGTGTGTGTGTATTGTACTTTATGTACATATTTATATGAAATAAGGCCATTTCCTTTCAATTGACTGTACCCACATGGGCAACAGCAACAGCAGCAGCAGCAACAACCAGCGGTTCCAATGCCCCGCGACACATGCCCGCAGCACAGTCACACACACACACACACACACACACACACACACACACACACACACATACGCTTACACATATTTAAATTTTTATTATTTTGAGCTGATAACAGACAGAAGCAACAGCAACAGTATAAAAACGGAACGGACCCGGCTCGGCCTGGTCCGGGGACTTGAGCCATAGCCATAAAAACAGATCTCTCTGCCTCTCATTCTCTTTCTCTCTCGCTCTCACTCTCTGGCATCTGCCGTTTAAAAGCAAAAGCGAAAAACTTATACAACATCATTCCACCAGAATCTCGTGTCGTCTCCTCAGGTCTTGGTCTCAGTGAGCCACTTGAACAAAACAAAAACAGAATAGAGCCGAGGGAAGCTGCAAAAAACCAAAAACACCAACAAGAACTTCCATGGTGGTGGCAGAGCGAGAAGAAAAGAGAAAGAGAGGGCTCTACACACACAAACACACACACACACACACACACGAATGAAAATGAAAATCAGTAAAGGAGAAATACAGATGATTGTGGACCAAGTTTAGAAAAATGTAGAATCAAAGAGAGCAAAAAAAAAATTACATACGAATGACAGGGAGAGTACAACACATGTGTGTGCGTGTGTGTGTGTGTGTGTGTGTGTGTGTGTGTGAACGATTTAGCGAACGAGGCTCGGCTGGCTGCGTCTGCGTTTGCCGTTTGTTTCTGCGGCTTCGGCCAGGGTTAAAAATATATTGTATTTTATGCCCACCGACCCGACCGAAAAGCAAACATACACACACACATCACATCCAACCAACGGGGTTGGTCGCTGGCCACACACACACACACACACACACATACATATATCGCATCCCATGTACATGTGTGTGTGTGTGTGTGTGTGTATGTTTTGCTGTGTGTCACGCTTATGATTTAATAAGCAAATGAGCTGCAAAATTGATGAAATTGTTGTTTCGACGACAACGACGTACCTCCCCCCACCCATACACACCTCTTACGATCCCTGTCCCCCTTGATGCCCCAAAAGGAAAACAAAATCTCAGTACAGACGGGCCGGGCCGGGTCGACCCCGTTAGCATGCGCGTGTCACTGACCACCACTCCACACACACATACTACCCAGAGAACAGTGACTCAAAAAAAATATTGGGCGTATACCACCTCCCCTCAAAAATTTTAATTGAAGAAGCAAGAGAGAGGCTTATGGCGGATTTTTACAACTGAAAAATCAAATCATATGTACATATATATGTACATAGGATGACATTTAGAATTGCTCCTTCTCTCTGAAACTTAAAACATTCTGAATCGTTTCGAAATAAATTTATAATTCATTTCATTTCCAAGAAATTTATCCAGAATTCATACATATGCAGTTTAAACTGTCTGATAATTTATGTTTAAAAATTTGATGTACTGATGTAATGTATGTACATATGTAACATTGTTTGTATCCTAGCAATTCTCAAAAAACCATCGTTGGAAACCCACAAAGAACGATCTTTGTCTCTAGGAAACGATCTTTATTCTTTAGGAATCCTCAAGAAACGATCCTTGGCCCTAAAAAAACCTCACCAACATTTCTTGTCACATATCAATCCTTATTTTCACATATCAATACAATTTTTGTCGTTTCTTACCAATCCTTATGAAACGATCTTTGTCCCTAAGAAACCTCAAGAAACGATTCTTGTCCCTCAGCTAATTGTAAGATGCGATCATTGTATCTAGGAAACCTTAAAGAACTATTTTTTCTTACCTAGGGACTAGGAAATTCCCGAAAAACTGATATTGTTTTTTTTTTTTTGGCGATATCACTATACGAGAAGCAACTTGGAACTCTCAAAGAATGGGATACGTTAGGGAGGTTTCCAGCTAAATGTCCCTAGAAATTCTTTAGCAGATTTGGGTGAAAATATAATTAAACTAATTTAATTCTACAAAATTTTCAAAGTGTTTTAGCCTGAGACGTCATTATGTTATGTAGTCGTGTTTTGAGTTGCCTAAATTTTATTACTATATACATATATAATCGTAACGAAATCAAAGATATATGTATGGAAATTACTTACAAATTAGCTACATACATATGTATGTACATAGTTCATTTTAGACATGTACATATTTCTATGGAAATATTGTCCATTTGTCTAATGAGTCGGTCGGTCGGTCAGTCTGTTTCCATTGCGGTTGGGTATAGAGAAGCGGAAGCAAATATTGATAAGCCAAAAAATAACATGTACAAAACACTAAACTAAAAACCGAATCGAATGTGAGACGAGAGAAAAAGACCACAGAAGCCGCAGGCAAATAGAACATTTTTTTTTTTTTTTGTTTTGGGTCTATACGAAACATGGGAAAATGCATTTGGCCCTGATTAGGAATCGACGACCATTGAGGACAAATAATGTGCCTCTAGGCAGGGCCCCCAGGCTAATGTATGTATGTATATACATGCATTCAAATATTCTCATACGCTTCACATTTCACATTTTCCAATTGTCAACTACCTGCGATCGTTTCTCAAGGAGCTGCTGCATTGCTGGTTGGGGAAAAATGGCTAAAAATAGCAAGGATGGGATGGGATGGGACGGGATGGATGGATGGATGGTTGGTTAGTTCTTCGGTATAGCAAAAGCAGCTGCATCTTGTTGTTGGAGATGAAAATGCTCTTGAAATTTGAGAAGCATAAGGTCGGTCGGTCGGGACAGACGCTAAAGGAAATCAGGCCTCGACGTGACTTCTTCTTCTTGTTCTACTTTACCAGCCCAGCAGCATCATCTCATATAAATTTTGTTCATAGTTTTGTGTGTGTGTGTGTTTTTTTTTTTTTTTGGGGTTTGTTTGAGCACGTTCGTCGTCGTCGTCAACGTATTCATCATTTGGTCATATATGTACGTACTCTGGTACTTAACGGGTATGCCAATTTTTGGCTAAAAGTTGTAGATTTTAAGCAAAACCAGAGAGCCGGGGATAACTTCGATCGCGCTGAAGCTTGTATACCCTTGCAAGTTTTTTTCTGTTACTCTTCCCTTACCTATAGCCGTGAAAAAATCTTGACTGAAGCCTGCTTTTTTTTATCGTATGTTTATATGACAGCTATATAATACAGTTATCTGATCTGATTTTGATCAAATTTGGCATAGTCATTAATAGGTATGTATATGTATTTACTTGACGAATGTAAATTTTCATGAAAATAGCTTATAAAATTACAAAGTTATTGATAAAAGTCACTCTTTTCGACCGATCGATTGATTATATGAGAGCTATATAATATAGTAGTCCGATCCTGGATCCTGGAAGCTCACAGGGGTTTGCGTCTATCCAGATGGACGGACATGGCTATATGAACTCGTTTCGTCGTGCTGATCAAGAATATATATAGTTTATATGTTCCGAGATGCTACCTTCTGACCAAAATGAAAATAAAATATAAAAATATGGCTTTCCCTTTTCAAAGTCCGATGTTGTCAAGTGATATGGACCTTAGATATTGTTTCTCTTTTAGGTTTTGATCTTGCAAGCAAAATGCTCTAGAAGGATATTTGTATAGGGTGTTAAGACTTCGACATATTGAAATATTCACTGGGCTATGCCCTTGAATATGTTTTTGGGGGTTGGTTTAGGTTTTTGGGTATATTTTTGGAATTGAAACTCGATTGAACTTGGCTTTCCCCGCTCCATTATGTATGTGCCATATTTATATGTATGTGTATGTGTGGCAACTAACTAACCGTGACCATTCTTTCTCTCTTTCTTTTAAAGGGGCGCCTCCCATGCCAGCGATCTCAACTTGAGTGCCTTTGCTCAGCATCTTCACAATAATAATAATAACAACAATAACAATAACAACAGCATTCAAGGCAATGGCAATAAAACGGGCGGCCTGAAGTTATCCTCATCCTTTAATGACTCATCCGCTGTGCTCAATTTATCGAAATGCTCGGGACTGAATATGAGCAATGAAGACTATTATAGCGATTATTATGTTAAACCAGAGATGGATCTCTCAACGGGCTCTGGACTAGGAGGCGGTGGCGGAGGCGGAGGAGTCAATGGCGGAGGAGGATCTGCAGCTGGTAGCAGTAGCAGCGGTAGCAGCAGCTCAACTGGAGTTCAACCGCTGCCCGCCCATCAGCAACAGCAACAGCAGCAACAACAACAACAGCCAAATGACAGTCGTGTAAGCTCCACCCGAAATGAGCATCTGCATCATCATCATCGCCATCATCATCAGAGCTACGATGACATGGATGCCAGCTCACTGCGCAGTGCCGATGCATCCGATGAGGTCGAAGAATTGGAGGCCATAGATGCTGATTTCCCCTATCCATTGATACTCGATTCGAATTCACCGCGTAGTACAAACGCTGGTGGAGATCTGGGCATGCAACGTAAACGCCGCCAAGACGATCTCGATGACAATGATGATGATGATGACGCGGATGTTGTGCCCGGCGGCATCGATGGCGATGACTACGAGGATCAAATGCTACAGCAGCATCATCATTTGCGTCAGCAACAACATAGTGCAGCAGCTGCCGCCGCCGCCGCCGCTGCAGCTGCCGCAGCTGGTGGTGGTGGTCCTGGATCCGTTGTCGGAGGATTGGATATTGCCCCACCCCAAACAGTTCGTGAGATACTCAATTCCAAGTTTTGTGGCTTCATATCAGCCAAATTGAACAGCATGGAGGATTCCGAGGCGGATAATCTAATGAATCGAATTCTTTTGCTCCTCGTCCAGATGCAACAATGCGAGGGAAGCGCCAAATAGAAGAGAAGGAGAAGACAAAAACCAAAAAGGGGGAGGCGAATGCGTCTCTGGGTTGTGGATTTTGCTGTCGGGTGGGTGGGTTGAATTATAAGTTGTTTTTTTTTTCTCTATAGCTAAGCTCATTATGGATTGATGCAGCTGCTCAAAGCAAGCGCAATACGATGTGGTTTATTTTGCCCCCTTGCCATACATTTACATACATTTTTTTCTCTCTCTCATTTTGCCATATAAGTTTCAATTTCAATGCCAAATTTGTGCCATGCCAAAAAACAAAAAAGAAAACAAACAAAGAACAAAACGAAAAAAAAAAAACCAAAACGAATATGTAAATCGTTTAATCGAAAGAACTAGTTAAACCAAATGATTTTCAGTCAACAACTGCAAAGACAAAATGTAACAAATATGAACAAAGACAACACAAAGACAAAGAAAAAATTTACAATTTATGTTTAAATAACGATATCTTTATATATACATATATACATTTTTTTTTCTATTATCGATATAGCCAAGTATGAGATTTAGTTAAATGTTAATTTAGTTTTAAGTTCCAACAACTGTAGCATATATAGTATATATATCTATAACTATATCATATCTATATCATCACATGAAGCAAATCTATAATGCTATGTAACTTTTTTTTTTTGTTTTTTTTCCCCCTTTACAAGATTCTACTTCTTGTTGATCATCGAAGTGAAACGAAAATTAAGTTCAAAACTCTTGTCAATGCTTGCCAAGAATATAAACTGTAAAATTAGCTATAATTTTCAAGTGGCAAATTTATATACAATATATATACATACATATATACTCTAATCATTAAATATCTAAAATGTTGTTTCATTTTGTCTACAATTGATCATTTTAAGCATGTGTGAATATGTTTGGGTCTTATCAGTACTTATATCCTGTAATTACAGGGATGGCAGGGTATTTTAGGGCTAAACAAAGAATGTACAGTGGATCACATTAATATTCGGGTTTTTCAATAAGTAAAGCATTTTAATTTATTTAATATTTAGTGTATGATACTCCAACAAGGCGTTTTGGCATATTTTTCATAATTTTGTCAATGTAATCTTTGCCTATTTTGTCCCACTGTTTTTTTTATCTGCACGACGGTCCAGCTCACTCCACAAATTCTCTATGGGGCTGAGGTGTGGCGATTGTGGCGGGTTATCCAACTTTTGGGCAGTTGTATGGCAACCACGACTTTACTTTAGAAGCTTAATTCTTCGGGTTATTATCCTGGTAAAGGTTGAAAATCTTGGATATGCCGATTTTCCCTGCCGATTGTTTTATGTTTTCCTTCAAAATCTATAGAAGCCCATCCATAAAGACCAGATATTCAGCTCCCTTTGTCGAAATGCACCCCCAAAACATTGTGTTGGGTTTCTGCCAAACCATTGTCTTTCCATCACTCCCAAAAAGATGGAACTTACTTTCGCCCAAGAAAATTACGTCGTCCCACCAGCTTTGTGGCTTTTTAGATTACTACTCTTGGGCAAAGACTTCCTTTTTTTCCGATCGCACTGTTGTACTCTTCCTTTTTTATGGAACGACGAATGCTTTACGAATATTAATCTGATCCACTGTACGTTTTTAGGAATATAACTTTCTGATAAACATCGTTAGCTATTTAGCCATGTTCCTTGGGATCTAACAAATTCTTTTACTGATTTCTATAGGGTATTTTCAATTCGATATTCAATATTTTCATGATTTATTCTTGTTTGCTGCTGCGTCTTCATCTGCGACGCATTCTTCGGATTGGTTTTGTTGGTACCATGACAAACACACACATTTGGCCAGATGTCACACAGACGATAATGCTTACAGCGAGAAAACCCTCTAAATATCGGACATGGAGAGAAAGAGTGAGACAGAAAGATTGTAGCTAAAGACCATTAGTACAGGAGGCGTCATAAAAACCAGTCAACAATGAGACAATGAAGATAAGGAACAACAAGCGGACAGGACGACGATGCGAGCATGCGCCATACACAAAAGAGAGAAGAGTGAAGGGAGAAGGGAAAAGGGAGAGGGACAGGCGGCAATATAAACTGCGGGGAAGCCAGATGATGAGGGCATGCCAAAAACGATATAGACCAACTTATGGACGGAGACTAGCTGGCTGAGAGTGAGGCGGCTCAGTCATGAATGAAATGCAGACAACGGGAAAGGGGGGTGGTGGGAGGGGGAAATTTAATCTCAAACAGAACAATAAACCAACCCTCGAATGGTATTTGGGTATTTGGGATTGGGAATGAAGAGAATCGGGCCTGGTTCGGACGGACTACCTAACACAGAGCATTTTCGAGAGCGTTGCGGGCATGCGCGGAAAATTTTGTTTTTTTGCCCAAACTGCGATTCTTCTTTCTTTATGGCACGACAGGAAGCTGCCAAAAGAAGAAGAAGTAGAAAACTGGTTACCCCCTCTCATTGTTGTTAGCCTTGTTAAAAACAAAAAGCAAGCAAGCAAGCGACGCTTTAAGGGATGCTGCTGCTGCTGCTGGTAGCCGTCGGATCTATGGGTTCAACGACCATGGCCAGCAGCAATACATGAGGGTAGAAAGCAAAAAGAGGAATGATGGATAGTTGGTTGGAATGATGATCATAATGATGGCCAGCAGCAAGGAGCAGCATCATTATCGTCATCATCATCTTTGTACACTACATTTTAGACAATTGGAAAAAGGGCTCAAAGAGAACATTTAATCTATATCAAAAATATATATACATACATATATAGAAATCTCAGCTTTCGTTGTTTTTTTGTGTGTGGTTTTTTTGTGTTTTTTTTTTTTTTTTTTTTGCCAGAATTGAGATTTTAAAACTTAACACAAAGCACTCACACAGTTGGGCAAAACTTTTGTTTGTTCGTCTGCTGTTGCTGTTGACTGTGCTTTATGATAAATTAAAATTTCAATTCACACATCCTTTTTGCCTATATTATTTATCCTTTTGGTTCTTGTTCAAATCATCCCATACAGACGATTTAACAACTATAACTGGCTTATTCTGATTGGGAGAATTATTGTCGGCTCTATTATTGCTAGAACTAGTACTTGGTCGTTCCGGAGGGATTATACCAAAATCCTGGGTCATACGTCGACTACACGAGCAACAGGTACAAGCTATGCCATGAGATTTATGCGGTGATTTATCAGTTTCTGCCGTATTGCCTTGATTGGAAGAATTGTTGTTGTTTGTTTTAGCCCATGCCTGAAGTCGAGAATTATCCCCGATGATTTGTTTTTTCTCATTCTCCGATCTTCGATCGTAAGGAGAACGCCGCATGTATTCCGTTCGATCAGTGTCTGCATCAGATTCAGAGCGATAATAGGTTCGTCGTCGTCGTCGTGGTTGGCCTTCTCCACTACTATCTGCTATCTGTTGGTTTTCCTTTGGCTTCTGACAGAGGCGATTGGTGCGACAAACTGCTGTACAACGAACCCGGGTTTCACCTGAAGGACGCTGACTTGGCGTACTTCGGCGCAAGGGTTCACTTTTTGAGTAGTTTGGCAGCAATTGCGATTGACGTAGTCCAGAGTGATTGCTACCCATTAGAGATGCCTGACCAGTGAGACGTTTGGGCGAACTAGCATTCGAGTTCTTGGGAGGAGATGGAGTCTGGCTAGGAGCCCGGCTGGACAAACGACTTCCAGTGTGTGGTGGCATGCGTTCGGGACTTCTGGTGTTGGTCGAACAGACTCTGGTTTGACGTAGTTTACTTGGACTCTTGGCGCGGGATCGCCTATTCGATGGGGCATAACGATCACCAGCATTATCCTCTGAAGAATATTTTCGATTTTTCTGATCACCAGCGCTACCCGAATCTTGATAATCATAATGCTGTTGGACTGATTGTTTTCTGGATCGACTTGAGCTCTTTTTCTTACCTGTTTTAGATTTTTTCTTCTTCGCTGATTTGGATTTCATTTCATCCATATCGACCATGCCATAGTCTGTGTCTGACCAAGTTTCGGATAGATATCGCCGTCCAGAGGGTAAAGCAGTAGAAGAAGCTCCATTTTCTTTGGCACCTTCTGGCAAACCCTTACCCTGCTGATCCAAACGAGCCTGACAACGACAGCAATGACAACCCTGGTCATGTGAGTCAATCACATTCCCATCGTCATCGAAAATGGGCAATTTCACTCCTTGCTTGATCTTGCTTTGGCAGACACAGCGACTGAGATTATAGCAACCACCGGTTTCCGTTTGGAAACAGGCTCCAGCGGCATCCGCCAGATTCTGGAGCCTGCCGCGCAACTGTGTTAGTATCTTGTGCTGTTTTACTCGCACATTACCCAAACTTTGAGAGTCACTCGCAAGGCTTGGCAATTCACTATCAATCTCCAGTTGCTTAGCATTGTCCAAGTCCTGGCTAGTCATTCGCTCCAGTTCCTTCAGCAGACACATTCTCTCACAGCCCGAGGCGGTGGCTATTTGACGCAAACGAAACTGAATTTTGGCATAATGTGATGTGATACGGAAGAGGGCATCCTGCAGTTGCTCGACATCATCCTCAAGCTTGCACTCGTACGGTGTCAATTGACGACATATCATCTCACCATTCTCATCCAGCTCACAATAATGACGCTCCTTACTGCCTCCTGGTCCTCCTCCTCCTCCTCGTCCATTCAGATGTGAACTGGAATTGGAATGGAATTTCCTCTCTTCAACGTCATCCTCCTCCTCTCGTTCATCGTTCCATCTGTCTCTCATGTTCAAATTGTTTTACTTTCTTATTTATGTATGTATTTTTTTTCCTTTTTTGTTGTTGTTTTGTTCCTAGTCTGATTTGGGTTTTTGTTTTGTCGAATAAAATATTTTAATTTTGAGTTTACGAAAATTTCAATGACAAATTTCTATGGCCCCCCAAAATCAATAATAATCCTATATGTATATAATATATATCTATTCGAGATATATGTATGTACATACATACATGTGTATTTAATAAAGATAAAATACCAAAATAAGCTGAATTTTTAATTATTTCAAAGATCTAATTGACTGTTGGTACGATTATTTCAATACAAAGCTACTAAGATTAAGATTTTAAGATGGTTTACTTTAAAAATGGTTCCAAAAACTTGATTTTATGAAATCTTTTGATCAGTGGGTCCACGGAGTGGGAAATGAAGGACACTTTATCCATAAATCCTCGATTTTACCTATGAAGAAGTTCAAATTTTGAAATCCATTTTGAAATCCATTTTTACATTTGTTTTTAAGTTCACACATTTCAAACATTCAAAAAGTGAATGGCTTAGGAAGAAAAACTTATTATAACAGAAGTAACTTTTTTGGGGATCCACCAAAAGTAGAAACCTATTGAAACAACTGATGTTTAAAAGCGGTCCAAAAAGAGACCCAATAGGAATTGATTTGATCAGTTGGACATGCTACTTGGACACAGACCCGCACCTGCTCCATACATTTTATCACAAAATACTTTACTGACCTACATATGTATGTACAATGTATAAGATCGAATTTTTAGTACATTTTAATCATTTGCGGCAAAGTATGTGATTTATTAATAATTTAATAAAAGTTACTTCATATGTTCATCTCCTTTGCACACACACACGTAAAACACACAACAAAAAAAACAAACAAAAAACACTTTGCAACACTTCGGCAAAATGCCTCACACACACACAAACACGCCACACGCGCAGAAACACACACGGACACGATGCTCTCTCGTTTTTCTTGCGCTGCGCCTTTTCCGTTTTCTCTTTCGACTGCGCTCAGGCGCAACAGCGACGTCGACTGCGGCAGAGGTTGGGACGACGGCATTGCCAACATTAACTTTTTATGCCAAAAGTAGAAATTCTTTTGGTATTTACATACATAATGATGTACATATGTATGTATGCAAGTATGTACATATGTATGTACATATATTGCCAAAATCAGTTAGAACAATTAAATGTTTTATTTTTTTTGCGTTTAATTTAAGCCGCTATATTATTCACTTGCTATATGACACTTATGTACATATGTACATATGTATGTATGTATGTACATATGTAAAAACTTTAGCGAACCAACGCGTTGAGCGCCAAAATGAAACAAAAACAAATTAGCGGGATGTATTGACAAGAGAGGGAAAGACAGCTTCCTATGATCCCAGCAGAATTTGCTCCTTTGCTGATGTATGTATGTATACATATGTATGTACATAAATACATACTATTTTTTATAAACTGTTTGTTCATACATATGTACATGCATACATACATATGTACATATTTATAGTAAAAGGTTTTTTACATTTTCATATTTAATTGCAAAAACATAAACAAAACAAAGCATCAAACCTAACATAAATTTCGTTACCAATTTGGCGACATGACGAATCACGCTTCACTCACACACACGCATACTCCATGAGTTCTCTCTTTGCGCCTTTGCTATTCTATTTTCTCTTTCGACTGCGCTCAGGCGCAATATCGACGGCGCCCGCAGCGACGACAGCAATGTCTATTATTGGCTGCATTGCTTTTCGCTTTTCTTTTCAGAACGTGCAATGAAAATTTAGTTAATGCTTATTATTTTATTAATTTGTAACAGGTTTTATAATTTAATGCTTTGGTCACTAATCACATGCAAAAAACAAAACCAAAAAGAGAAACGCGCTGACTGGCAAAACTAAGAGAATGCAAAGGAGTAGGAGTTTTACAGAGAGCTTTATCTATGATCCAAACCGAATCTTGGCCTGTCCCGAAGTCGAAAATTGCGAAAAGTAACGGAAGTCGTGATCTTCAATTTATACATTTGTATGCACATACATATGTACATACATATGTACATACATTTATATTTATACTTATGTATGTATGTATGTACATATGTACATATGAAAATCTTTTGTACATACATATGTACATACATATGTGATTTGCTTTGCATATGTATTTATATCGTTAATTTCGAAACAGTTTATAAAAAGTTTTCACATCAAGTTGGATAAATATAAAATATGCATAAATCATCATAAACCATCAATTAATTAAAATATGGATATATTGTTTAGTAAAAGAAGAAAATAGTATTTTTTCATAAGTCAAATATTAATACATGAAATATCATACCAGAATGTTTTGCTGATAAGAAACTGCCCAAATTGCTTAAATCAGACATAAAGATGCATATATCTCGCTATAGAATTACATCCCGTCATAAAATGTTTCCTTTTTTTGAAAAGGGAATGCAGCTCATTAAATTTTTCATACGATTTGCTCACATTTCTAGCATTATTGTTCATATATGTACATATGAATGTAGGTGCATATAATGTATAATGACTCTTGGCTGAAACATTGTTTAACCATCTTTTCCACTAGCCACAGTCATCCACCGCTTACTATTCACCCATCTCATGCCACCCGCCACAGGCCACATCCAACATGCAACATGAACACGCGAATGTGCAACAAGCTGAAAAATTGCCAGTTGTAATCAATGCCCAGTCCATTGGGGGAAACTTCTATCTTTTGCCTTCTTCCTTTACCATCGAGCCGGTCTAGTCCGGTACGGTCCGTTTCGGACCATGCCCTTCACCTGCCCCACCACGACTCTAAATATGCTACTGGGCGCCAAAGCAGAACACACTAACCAAATTTCGTGTATCCAAAAGATTTACCATGTTGCGAGCAATTGATTTGGACCCGGCCAAAAACTAGGCACCACCTGCCTGAAGGCTAAGCCCAACGGAGTTGAAACAAACCCATACACATATGTACATACATATGTATGTACATACATATTCGAAGCGCAACCAAACCGGATCGAACGAAACCAGGAACCTAGAACAAAAGGCCACGTTTGTGTCAGCACATGAACATAAAAACTATATAAGATTTTAGGCAAATGTGAGTGACAAGCAAACTTGCGGAACGACAGGACGACGGGTATTATTGGCAGACGGGGGGAGGGGCAATCTGGATCTTTCATGCTGCGTGTTTGCAGTAGATTTTGAATGAAAGCTGATTACAGGACAGCAGTAAATCGCAGATTCTTTTAGGACATGTTTTTTTGTTTTGTCATCTATTACTGTTCTGGAGAAGTAGCTTAAATTTCACCCAGTTTTTTTTTTTTTTTTGCTGTAGACGTATAACCTATGACAATAGATATTAAACTAGACCCTGACCACAATTCAAACATATGCTATTAGCCATAAATAAATACATACATACTTATACATATGTATGTAAGTTGCTCCTTAAAATTGGTAATAAATTTACCTCTGTTAAGGGCTAACAGATAGCTCAAATGTGAATAACAGCACTCTGTTAATTCAGTTTGTGGAACTCAAAATGTGGTGCATACTTTTCGGCATATTTTGTGTGCTTATAATTTTTGAGCCAAATATTAATAATGCGAATTAAAGTAGAAATGTTTATGATTATTTTTCCAAAAATCAAAAAACTGAAAAAGTCGAACCATGAAATTTGTAAAAAATAATTTTTAAGACTCTTTTTTGCTTCTATTTATTAAACTAAAATATAATAATATTTTGTTTGGCTATTATAACGTAATGTCACAAAAGCGTCTTATTCAACTTACAAAATTATTTTAAAAACTTATTTCATTGTATGTGATTGCTTCAATTGTCAAAGCGCCATAGAAACAAATCAATTTTATGGCATTAATTACAATTTTAAAGCTAAATAAATGAAATTTGAAACTCACATTTAAAAATAGTTTCTTTTTTGCAATTGAGCCATGAATTTTATCTGTACCGCTAAAAATTAATTGCCTTTTTAATTGTTATTAAACTGTTTTGAACCATTAATTAACAAATACAAGTACATATAAATTAACTTGTTTCAAATTTACCCCAAATAACTGAATGTAGGTATACTATTATATAAGAAGAAGCAATTTGTATCTTTTTCAATCGAATAGTCTTTCATTTCATTATCCGAATCAATTGGTTACATATTTATTTATACCTTTATCATCTTACGTTTATATATAATACTTGTATTTATAATATTCTCTCAATATTTGGTGCCCAATTACGCCATATCTTGTGCGGAATTTCTTGGAACGTTTCTTAATAATTCCCAATAATTTTTAAATTGGGGTTCATTATTTAATTTATAAAGTTCTGTTTTTAAACCGTAATTTAAATTTCTTAACTTTTATATCATGCTTTAGCCAACCATACTGCTAATTGTTGTTCCCTACTTCAAACTACCTAAAAATTAAAGTTTGTGTTCCTAAGCAACATATCAATTTTGCGTGAAATGGGAAAAACGGAAGAAAAAGTCTTGTTTCCTCCTCCTCCACCTTCCTCTACTTCTACTTTAATACTGAGTGGACTCCTCGAAACTCAAAAGTTGTACTTAAAAAAGCGCAAAAATAATGTTAACTTTTATTTTGAAAAATGCAACAAGCAACTCATTGTATTAATATACAATTCAAAACATTTAAGGAAACAAATTGAATACCAATTTAATTTCTTGGCATTAGAATTAACACCTCACAACCTTTTAAGGTTATGTTTCTAAGTCTCTAAGTCTTCCAACTTTGATTAGCTGTTTTTTATACCCTCTGAAGTTTAAAGACTAGAAATATTAAAATAAAATAATATCCATTTATGCCAGGAAATCGTGCAAAGGGTACTAGGTAAACATTAGTTTACATGTACATACATGAAAATAAATATTCAAATGATGTTTATGTGGTTATGTTTTCATTTCTTTAGATGTGATGCAATTCTAAAATCCCATTACTTAAAGAGCGCAAATTCCTAAGAAGCACATCTCGCCCCAAAGGAAACAGATGAAGAAAGAAATTCTGCATACCAAGTTGCCGTTGCCGTTGCCATTGCCTTTGCCATTGGCTTGCTTCACTAATTTATTGTTCAGCCGGCCGGCAAAGTTGCCATGTGCTTCCCGCTGTTTTGTTGGGGCAGGTGCTTGCCATGTTTCAGTTGTTGTTTCTCTTCATATTATTATTGTTGTTGCTTCCCTTTTGGCGGCTGCCTTTTTGGCTTTCGCACTTGGTCGTAAATCGCGTTGCCTACTCTGCACCAAGTGGAGCCCACACGAGTGTGTGTCCTAGCGGGAGTTTGGGGTAGAAATGACATCTCCAGAAACGTCAGCTGTCAGCAGTTTGCGGCTTTTTGAAATGTGGAACACACGCGCTAAGAGCCATAGACACTAGAAGAGAGCCAGAGTAGCCGACTAAGGCCGAGAGAGAAAGAGAAAGAGAAAGAGAGAAAGTTAAGAGAAAGTCATGTGGAGAGGAAGAGCGCATATCCTTTTGACAAGAGAACCTAATAAATACCTTTGAGAGTCTCGCTGGAACTTCGGCTAACACAAATAACACAATAGACAATATTTAAGAGAACACCTTGTTTACTTAAGAGAAGAGGAAAGAGAATGCTAACAGATATTATTATTAATCATAATAACAAAGTTTATACAAATTTAAAATGCAATAAATTGCATGCAATATAATTCACATTTATCTATCTAACTTCAATGACTTGGCCAAATAAATGATTGTGATTAAAGTATTTATGGTTAATAAATAATTTCCCTTTTTAACAATCAAATGGTTAATAATTGTTTTCTAAGACCACGAATGTTTTGAAAACTTCGTTTATGTCAGGCATACGGCCGTACTGTCGTCATTATCCTCATCGTCATTGTCTCATCGTCATCGTGGTTGCTGCGAAGCACTTTTGGGAATGAAAGTGCCATTCGCATCATTCAGGCACGAATACTGTCGATTGTACGTGTCTCTGTGTGTGTGTGTGTGTGTGTGTGTCGGGACACCGACTCCGACTCTGGATACGTCTCCTACATACAATATAATACAATATTCTCACTTTCGGCTCCTATTCGGTTCGCATATTGGAAGCCATTCTGGTGACTGGTGACTGGCTGCCGACTGCCGACTGTTATCCTGCTGCTTGACTCCTTTAAACGAGGCTTCTGCCTCGGATCCGCCGATTCTCTGGCTGCAACGGCAACAGCAGTAACAGCAGCACCAGCAGCAGCACCAGCAGCAGCAGCAGGAAGCAAAAGTTGAATTTTTGCTGGCAAACTGTGTGCACTTGTCGCCATTCAGTTTTCAGTTGCAAACGAACAATTTAAGCGTAGAGTTCGAGAGTTCGGAGGAAACATTTTCCCCAAACGTCGCAGCCAACAAGCAAATTGTCACATTGAAAACATTCAAGCCAAATAGCTCTTAGCTAAATACCAACTAAAAGCAAATTTCCACTTACGAAAATTTTTCGTGTTATTTTCCTCAATTTGCTTTTGACTTCATTTTTTTTTGTTTTTTTTTTGTTAACTTGTTTTTTTTTTTGCGATACGTCGAAAGCAAAAAAAAAAAAAAAACCTCAAAACCAAAATAAATAAATATGTTAAAATTACAAAATATTTGGGAAAATATTGCGCTAGGTAAGGGTAAGTGTTTTGTATGTAGGAAATGTCTTAATTTTGATGACATCTGGAAATGATTTTCCTTTTTCTTTCAAAAACGAATTTCTAGTTAGTTTTGCTTTAATATTATGCTAAGTTAGTTAAACGACTTTCAAGTTCAAAAAAGTTTCTGCTTAAAACCAATTTAAGTTTTCAATTAGTTTAGTTAATTTGCTCAAAACAATACCAAACCAATAAAAATTACAAAGAAATGTATTTATAAAATATAAATATCGTGTGTGTCCACATTAAAAACAAAACGAATAATAAAAACAAACAAACCAAATACAACAGCAACAACAGCAGCAACAACAAGTGAAATTGTGAAAATTGATCAACTCTTATTTGAGCAATAAAATATTTATTGGCCATTGCCAATTGTTGGTCAAAATTTCTCCTCTAGGTAAGTGCAAATTTGTGTTTACACCCAACAAGAAAAAACAAAAAACAATAAACATAAAGCAAGACACAATAAAACTACAAATGATTTGTGTTATAGGTATATATATATGTATATATATTTTGTGTAAATTCTTTATAGCAAATTGTGAGCGACAAATAAAAGAGAAATGGCATTTACTTAATTGTGTAATGCACTTTTCTCAACGAACAGCAGGGAAAATGATTCTAACAATTTCTCATTTCGCCAGATGAAAATTCTTTCAATTTAAATGATATTCCATTTTATTGCTTGGCACACACGTTAAAACTATATTAAAATACTTTCGATTAAACTATGCAACTCATTGCATCAATGAAGTGGCCTCCAGAGGGGGCAGAGAATGAAGAGGAAGGATGAGAATGAGAGGAAAGTTGAGAGAGAAGTTGAGTGGAAAGTTGGGCCATTAGTTGAAGCTTTGTTCTGTTCAATCAATCAACAAAAAATAACAAAATTGCACTAAACATTTTACACAACAAAAAAAAAAAAGGAAAGAAAAACAGGGTAAAAGTGGGTGAAAGTATTTTAATTAAATACGAAATACTTAAGAGAATAAATCGCGTTTGTGTGTGTGCATGTTTACTGTGGGATTTTTTAGTTGTTTTGTGGCATGTGTTTTGTTGGCACATCGATTGTCATCAGAGAAAATGTTAAGTTAAATATACATATATAGAGAGGAAAGAGCTAAAGATGAAAATGGAAATGGGAGGCAAAGAGTGGAATCCCTCTTCAGGTGAAGTGCGAATTGAAGCGCCGCTTGAGTGCGACCAAAGAAAAGCTCACTGCTCAAGTGGAAAAGCGTTGAGAATCTCCGCAGAGGATGAAGAGTGAGTTCTTTTTTTGTTTTTTGTTGTTGTTTGTTTCTTAAATGGGTGGGAGGACAAATGGAAAACGATGCAAAATATGCAACCCACTAACCGGGCACAATAAGAAGCAACAACAATCATCTACAAACTGCAGCAGATGCTTTTGTCTGTCTCTGGGGATAAAAATTGAAATAAAAATATAACACCAACAACAACAACAATAGCAACAGCAAAATAGTAGAAAGCAAAAATAGGAAAAACTGTGAGCGAAATGAAAGAAATTGCTTAACAGCACCCAGAATGGTGTGTGTGTCTGGGTGTGTAAAAATGAAACAAGAAAATATGAAAATAAAAGCAAAGATGATATCGATGAGAATAGAGTATGGAGAATGTTGCCCTTGCTTGCTTTCCTCCTTATCCCCCGCCCCATTTTCTTTGCTGCTGATGATGCAGTTAAAGAAAGAATTATGAAAGTGGAAACGATGCAGCTTGTTGCCTAAAGGAATTCCGGAAGGATGTCAGGAAGTGTTTAAACCATGGCCCATCAAATTGATCATAGCAGAAATAGATATCCATACATATACATATATTTATACCGCAATCAAATCCATTTTAAATTGTTTGGACAATGGACAAAACCAAACACCTTAAGGAATAATCAGCTGCTTTTGATGGCCAAACAGATTTAAACGATACCCAGAACACAGAGTAAACCAAAATAGTGAGAATTATTCAGATTTATTGTTAAGATAAGTTGAGGTTCCTGCAAACTGTAGAAAGACATGATTAGATTAGACACAACAAGAAAGCCTAACTTTAGGCAAAAGTTCATCAATATAAAATTCATATATTCAATGATGAATAAATGAACCATTTTATCATTTCATTTCCATTCATTTCATGATTAATTTCCTTATTTAATATATTTAGCTTATGCTAGTTATATACACTTCAGAGTTTAGACTTATTATATGACTTTTCAGCTGAGATACAAAAATAATATTAAGAATTGTTTTGTACACGGCAAACAAAAATGGAATAGAATTACCTTGATAAGAGACTTAATACTGAGGCTTTTTGGGCAAACTACACAATAGTATTGAGTATTTGTAAAGATCACAATAACATCCTACCGTCGCAGCAGTTAGGATTTCGAAAAGAACGTAACACTGTAACATTCAATATAGTCCAAATCAAGAAAACAAAGTAAAAGGTGAAGGGTTCTTTTAGATAACCCTTCTAAAGCAGTATTTAGAATGTTTTTTTAATGCCATTTTTTTGCATATTTTTTCATCGAATTTAATCATTGTCCAAGTCTGGACAGATTTTGAATATACTCAATTTAGGACTTTGCTATAACAATTCATTTTGCTGCATCTATCAGCTGGCAGAACGCTTAAACATCAGAGTGGTATTATGCATTATCATTTGCTGAATACGATGAAACAATTGAGAATTCGAATACAAAACGATCGCAAGTGAATAAATTAAAAATGCAATACCAGAAACTTTTAGAGAAAATCACTCAAGACGAGGACGACAATCGACAAGGGTCAATGAAGCGCTTTGGTTGATTAAAGAAATTTTTGAAGGTGGCAAAAAAAAGGAAGAAATTGCATCATCATTAGTTTTGGTTGGATATATTTCAAGTAGTCGAGTCGATCTAAAGCTGGATAGAATTTTGTATTCGATGCACACCGCACGGAACAATTAACAAACGTAGAAAAAGACATTTCAAATTAACAGTAAATTACTAAGGATTCTGTTTTATAAGCATTAAACTTAATTTTCCAGTTATAGAAATAATCATTTAATCTTTTAATTTCAATATTGTCATATTGATTTGATGTATAGACCAAGTGTCAAAATTCTAACTACCTCAGCATTTTCTAATTCAATTCTTGTTCTGATTTTTAACTCCTCGAAAAAATGCTCTTTGCAAGATTGATTGCAAATCTATTTATAAGAAACGTTAAATAAAGATTTCTCTTGGTTAACTATCAAATTAATGATTTATTTTTTATATATTCACTGTAGTCGCGCTTAGACCGACTGCAGATTCAGTTCTTATCTATTAGTATGGTCCATCTTTCAAGCCCTTTAAGTGTGTTATATTATTAAGACTTTTATTTCAAGACTTTAACTAGTAACATAGATATGAAGTTTTGTCTTAATCTTTACTGCTTTTATATCCAACTGTTAGGCATGTCAACCGCAGCTTGACTAATAGTTGATGGCCAACGAGCACTGCTGTAGTACATAGACCACAAAGACTCACCTAGAAAGAGATATTTCGAGTTTTACACTTGTCATTTTCTATTTTTCGCTTTTAAAGTCAAAAGTGGAACTCAGAAAAGTGGTACTCAAAAAGCATGCTTTTAAATTTTGTGGGTTACTTCTATCAATAAACGAAAAGTACTCGATAAAAAAGAAGAGAGCGAACAAAAAAAAAGGAAAGAAATATTCTAGTCGTGATGAATATGGCCAATTTTGGAGGTCTGCGTGCCAAACGCCACCAATCGATTTGCATGACAAAACGAAATGTGAGAAATTGCCCAGCATAAAAAAAAAAAAAAGAAAATGTCAAAAAGGAAAATGGAAAATGGGCATTGCGGGGTAGGTAACCGGGAACTGACTTAAGGCGGCTTTCGATTTGTAACAATTATTGGTCGTTATGACTGCTGACTTTACTAGTTTGAAAGGTCTCCCACTCTCCCATCATTTCCCTGCACTTCATACTCCGTCCGGGACTTATTGCTTCCAATTATTGCACATTTTTGTGGGATACTTTGCGGCACGAATCGTCAGTGAATTCACCTCAATCCACCACTCAGGCTAATGCCTTTGAAATAATCATAATAAATATTATTGACATGCAAAAATGCCACAAAATGTCAGGAAATATTTATTACACTTTGAGGTCCGTCCGTCCGTCCGTCCGTCCGTCCGTCCGTCCGTCCGTCCGTCAGTTCTTTCCAGTTACATTCATATCATCATCATCATCAATCCCAACAAACGATATATATATATATATATATATATATATAAATATGTAACTATTCAATGGATAGGTAAAGCAAACAATTTTCGTGGTTTGAATTTGGAAATGTTGGCATTTTGGTTTTTTCCTCTTTTTTTTTTACGGTGTTCCATGAACGGCTGCTTGCAATTATGGCTAATTGATTTTGTCGCCTGCGTCTCTACAATTATATGGCATAGTTAATTCTAAGCGAAATATTCATCCTCCAATTTAGATTTTTGTATACTTTTGGTATATACATACATACATATACCCAGTGCGGGTCAAAAACTGACTTTAATTCGGTTCAGTCTGTTGTGTATTTTTAATTGAAATTCATGTTGACATTTTTATGGCTTTGGGTTTTGTTAGTTTTCCACCAGGCCAAAATCCATAGTTTTCGTTTAGTTTACGGTTTTCATTGGACCGTTCCCCGTATTCGATGGTCGGTGTTTCAGTTTTTCACCGCTGCTTTTCCAGTTTATTTATTTAAATTTATTGACTTTTGCTATTTGGCTTGTCATGCCGTTTAAAATTTCATTTTCATATCAATAAAAATGTACAACGGATGATAGAGTTTTTAACATATATGACCAATGCATATAGCATTTTAACTATCATTTAAAAACTTAATAAGAAAAATGCATTTTAACTCAACTTGAACTTTAGTTTACTTAATGAAAATGTGTACTCGGGGAATAGAGGATAACGGAATTCAAAATGAAACATTAAGCAGACTACCTAATTATAAGATTATAATAATTTATCTTGAAGCTTTTGAATATTGGATAGCCATGAAGATTGTTCTAGTTGTCAATTGGAATGAAGTGTTCTTAGCATGATTTCATTACCAGCTTAAGCTATTCTTGGGTTCAATCCTGTTGTCTTTTTTGATTGATTTAAGTTTTGGTAAACGTATGAGTTCATCTTGAGCGATTTGAATGAACGAATGATCATCCAAGTTCAGGGTATTCTTCAAGTTCATAAAGCAAACGCTTGAGGTATTGACTTTTATATCTTGGTTATGTCTAAAATTGATTCCTAATATGTATATCAAGATATGTATGTTTACATTTCATTTTAACTTTCAATTTGTATTTATTAAAATATCAAAACTGTTAAACATGCGCTTAACCAAATTTGAAGGGAGAACCCAAAGCTTGTATTAGAATTCATTTAATACAATTCATATACACTTAATTATACTAAAAGTACTTAAGCTTTCGATTCTTAGAGGGTTACGATTTAAGAGTGGCTTAAGCCTCATATATGTAGATATTTAAAAGTATCATCATCATGACAATTTTTTAATCATTTGGTAAATAAACTTAAGCTAAAAAGTTTCATTTGTTTATTCCCAACTAAAATATATTTCCTAGATTTTTATATAACAATAAGAGGTTTAGAGACGTTTGACTTTCGATTAATTGAATCGTTATACGATTAACGACTCAAATAATCGCATAAAGGTATGCAACAGTTTTTTGTTTTAACTATTAAATAAAAGAAAAAATCTAAAATATCAAAAAAATAAAACAAATAAAAAACCCAAAAGACGTTTTACCTACGGGCGAAGTCAAATTTGATTTATGGGCCCACAATTAATTTTTTGCCACAAACTCCCAAAAGGGGCCAATAATACTTCTCAAATTCAAGACGAGCTCAACTTTTTTGTTGGAGCTTTTTTATATCCTTTCATAATAGTGGCTTCCGTAGATAGGGGCATGTCCTGGTTCCACAGAAAAGAGGAACAGATTAACCACGATTTTGGTTGAATTGTTAATATTTTACACTCTATTATAGTCGCTTCTTGAAAATAACTCCATGATATAATAATATCTCCTCGTATATTTAAAGGTGAATGATTGAAAGATCAGACATTCGATATCGTGCAAGATCTGTTAGAAAGTTTATGATCGATTTGGAGACGACCTTTAACAGGAACTTGTTGACAATAAAAATTCCTACTTACATCGAACTTATAGCTTGAAATCGTCTTCTGCCTAAAAGATGTGAAATTCGGTTCATAAAAAGTTTTATTTATCCTTCATAGCTACAGAATGTAACCCTGTATATTGTATGATGTCCACTTCACTTATTTTATGTTATATTAATTATTTCAATGGAATAAAGCTTCGAATGCATTAAGGATGATGTTAAGATATAAATACTAAGTTTTTGTGTTGCATTTATGACCCTGACTTTTCTGATTTTTTTGCTTTAAATTTAACACAAACCTTGGAGCATGTAACTTAAACAATTGGTTGAGAAAGTAGAACCAATATGAACTATTTTGGTCAGCCATATAAAACCACATTGCGTATACGTAATTTCTGCGTTGCGTTAAAGCATTTACCAACACCTTCCAAGTCAAATCTGCCAACGCCGAATAAAAACCCATTAGCAAACATTTATACAAAAATTGTAATTTAGTTTAGAACATTAGAACTAGTTTTGAGACCCCCAGAGTCTTCGCTCATTTCCGTTCACAATAGACGAACACTTTGGAGGCCATTTCCTCTTATTGGATTACATTAATACATATGATTAACATTTAAACATTATTTACAAAAATACAACTAGATGTTCCCCTTTGTATACACTGGCTTTCAATATTCATGTTTTACTTTCACTTTTAATCCATGTGCTAGAAAATTAAAAGTGCCTAAAGTAAGCCGAAACTTTTCGCTTATTTCGTCGAAACAAACCGCTTGAAAAGGCAATTTAAATAACCACAAAATAAAAACACGATCTTCATTTGTTGCAAGACCCACATAGCTAAGTTAGTTGTTTTTGACATAAGTAAGGTTGCATTTCAGATTTCATTACCGTATCTGATTTGTTGCCACTTCAGATAAACACGGTGTTTAACGCAACGACTAGGCACAAATTAGAAGACAGGTGCAAATGGGCGCTAGTTTAGGTATCAAAGGTCATATTCCTTTGCTAAGAAGGTTTCTAGCTTTGTTCCTACCTAAATATTCAGCTGATGAATGATATATCCGGATAGTACGTGAATTCAAAGTAATTGTAAACTTTATAGGTTACTCAAAATATTTGTTAACATGACCAAAGCATTTGCGTGGGGAATCTAACATCAATTTAACGTTAAGCTATTGTCCTCGAAATCGGACAGGACATTCTATAAATGATTCTGGCTTAGCGAGTAAGCCAATTCACTTAATTACTTGGTCTAAACTATCTAGAGAGCAATATGTGTGTGGCGTTTAAAGATGGAGTTGAAGCAAAAAAAAGAGATATAATAAAATGGAATGAAAAAATTCATTTATGCCCTAGCATCCATATATTGTCAATATATTGTGATCTCTCTTGCTGTCTCATTCTGGCGTTTCCCTTTGCCTATACCTTCCTCCTTGTATGCATGTAGATGTTCTCATGACAGGCCACAAAAAACTGCCTCTAGCCCTTGCCCCATAGTTCGTTTGGAACGTACGAGTTCGCGAGTTTTTCGGTATGGAAACTCGAGGCGGATTCGCGATGAAGTTTTCGCTCGTTTCAATAGCCAACAGGCATTGGGCACACAAAAGCGCGTAAGCGTATTATTAATGGCCTGCATGGAGGATAAGGAGACAGCAGGAGGTATGAGAATGGTTGGATGTAAAGGGGAAGAGCAAGAGGCAAAGAGAGAACGGGGGCCACGCTAGGTAGTATGTGTGCTGATGGTTTCAATTGTGCTCAACATACACACACTCACACACACACACGCAGACACAGCTGTCCAGTTCATATTTACTGCTTGTCCCGATTTTTGGTCAACATTACGGTCCAATGGGGAATTGTCATGGCTAGGGGAATGGGAGAACAATTCTGGCCCTCGACACTGGCTCGAACGAACGATGGCTCTGGCACTAGGCATGGATGCATCGCTGTATTCCCACAATCTATCTATCCAAAAAATAAAGCAATATTCCATGGAAGAAGAATTTTTTGGTGAAAATTCAATTTTGCTCGCCCTTGTGTATGAAGTGAGTGGCGAGGGCGGTAGCGGGGACGGGGACGGGAAGGTTGACAAGGTGCGAGGGTGAGCCAGTGAATGTAGCTCATTTTTCACTTTTGACCAACAAATATTTGGCAAATTAATTAAATTGTTTGTATGAAAATCGTCATAAACTGTAATAGGCGAGTTATCCCATTGATTTACCCATTGATTTAATGAAATTTTCTCTTCTCCTTTACTCACTCTCTCTCTCTCTCTCTCTCTCTCTCTCTCTCTCTCTCTCTCTCTATCTCTCTCTGTGCCGCTACGTCACGTCATAATTTTGCTTACATTTTGTATTCTCGTTTACGTTTTACGCGTATTGTTCTGTTGTGTTTTATGCTCAATCAACGTTTAATTAATTATAAATACCTATAAAATGTGTATTCATATTGATAGTTTAATGCAATTTAATTAAATAAAAAACAAACAAAAGCCAGCAAAGAAAATGAAAAACAAAAAATATTCCACAAATGTAAATCGATCTTGAAGTACTCTATCCATGCGAATGGAATCACTTTCATGTGTTGTCAATTGAACTATAAAATTGGAATATTAACACACAGATGCGCACACTGTCGCCCCTAGCGTTAAGTATTCAATTCCGACTTGTTTGTCAGCCAATGATATTTACCCAAAATCGTTTAATTTTTAATGAAATTTTCTATTAATTTTTATACCCTTGCAAAAAGGGTATATTAATTTTGGTCAAAAGTGTGCAACGCATAGAAGGAAGCTTCTCCGACCATATAAAGTATTTATATTTCTTGATCAGCACGACGAGACGAGTTTATATAGCCATGTCCGTCCGTCCGTCCGTCTGTCCGTCCGTCGTCTGGATCAACGGAAACTCCTTCTGGACCGTTAAAGCTACAGAGTTCAAATTTAGCATGTAGGCTTGTATATACTGCAGGGGTTATATATCTCGGACTCAGCCGGATCGGACCACTATATCATATAGCTCCCATATAAACGGCAAAGTCATGAACAGTGACTTTTCTCAATAACTTTGTTATTTTCTAAACTATTGTCATGAAATTTAATATTTGTTAGTTTATTACACCTATAAACTGTGCCAAATTTGATCAAGATTGGGTGACTATATCATTATATTTTTTTTATTATATTTTATTATTTTTCTATCATGATAAACTATTTGACCGTTGCCAGTCAGAATAATCGGTAGGCAAACGAATCTGCCGTAATCGTAACTTTTTTTTTAGCATTTCAAAATATAAAGCGAGATATCGATAAAATAAAAATATATAAAACTCATCTAATCGCGAAACTCGAATACGATCGTCCAAAAACATAGTTTAAGGCAGTTGAATCTCTCCTTGATGATATCCGCACTGTCCGCATCCATCCAGATGTAAACCTGTTCATTGGGGCGAATATTTGTGACTGTAGGGGGTACATATTCCCGGCTCACGACAGCCCACTTCTCCGTCTTTATACCAGAGTTCTGCTGTTCGAGGAGCGTGAAAATTCGCAGCAAACAAGTCTCTACCTTTGGCCAAGTAACTGTGGCCGCTGTCAGGTGCAGGAAGTCTATAAAACCAGCGGCCTCATAGAGCCCTATAGAACACACGCTGCTCGCCACCCATTCCCTGGTCTCTTCGTTGTCCGCTGCGATGTACAGCCGGCCATGGTATTCAGCGACCGGAGTGACATCATTGAAATCTAAGCTCCGAACGTCTCCGAAACGCAAAAATTTACCAAAGAACCCTTTGAACAGATCGCAAAAGTTCTTTGCGCATTCGGAGGCAGAAACTATCACAACAAACGGCCTCTTCTCTGGCAGGATGTTCATGTACGGCGGATGCTGAACATTTGTAACATCCGGTTCCATTTCCATTTCAGATTTATCTTCAACTTCGATACTTGAGTCTGACACCGAATTATCGACTAATGGAAGCTCGATATCCTCGGCCTCAAGAGAAAATCGTATCAAGCACACAAAATTGTTGCCTTCATAGCAAGACACAATCGGCTTAATTTGTTCGTTGTTGCCTAGACCAGCAACTTCGGTTAAAAGAACTGAATCGGCCAACGTTACATCAGAAGTACAAATCTCCAATGTTCCCTGAATATTGAGAAGACTCTGCAGCTCTCTCTTAAGCTCGTATATGCTAGCTGAGATCGGGAGCTTCATAACCAATTGCTGGAAAAGAACACTTGGTCACGATTATGAAAAGTAATATCCTCACGTTTACTAACCTCTCCGGATTCCATGATCAATTGAACAGTCAACATATTTTCACTTTTTCTCTTTTTTAATATTTAGAATTAAAGCAAAGTTTTTGTTTTATTTTTGATGTTGACTGTATGAGTTTACGAAGTAGAATGATTGAAGTACTGTACCCCCTTGACCAGGTCGAATTTTACAAACATCCCAGGCCTTCTTGGATCTCAAAAATATGTGAATTGCTTCCGTCTAGCCGAAAGTACTAGATACTTTCGAAAATAAGCTGAGCAATTGTCATATATTTCTGTCTCTTTTTATACCCTTGCAAAAAGGGTATATTAATTTTGGTCAAAAGTGTGCAACGGATAGAAGGAAGCATCTCCTACCATATAAAGTATATATATTCTCAGCATGACGAGACGAGTTCAAATCGCCATGTCCGTCCGTCCGTCCGTCTGGATCAACGCAAATTCCTCCTAGACCGTTAAAAAGCTACAGAGCTGAAATTTTGCATGTAGGCTTGTATATACTGCAGGGGTTATATATCTCGGATTCAGCCGGATCGGACCACTATATCATATATCTCCCATACAAATGTCAAAGTCACGAACTGTGACTTTTCTCAATACCTTCGTTATTTTCTGAGCTATTGTCGAAATTTAATATTAGTGAGTTTCTTACACATATAAACGACTATGCCAAATTTGATCAAGATCGAATGACTATATCATATAGCTCCCATAGGAACGATCTTTCGAAAACACTTTTGTCAATAACTTCGTTACTTTTGACGCGATTGCTTTCAAATTAAACATTTGTTAGCTTAATCTACCTGTTAATGACTGTGCCGAATTTGATAAAGATCGGGTAAATATATCATAGAGGTCCCACAGGAACGATCGGTGGAAAGCAGTGACTTTGATCATAATCTTCGTTATTTCCTATGCTAAGATTGTAGGCCGTTCTTTCGGAAACATTAGCCTTTTTAGCTTAAACGTTTTTCCACTTTGATGGCTATAGGTAAGGAAAGAGTTACTAAAAAAGTTGCAAGGGTATACAAACTTTGACGCGGTCGAAGTTAGCCCCGGCCCTCTGGTTTTTTATTACTTTGTTGTTTAATTAAATAAGATTTAAATAAGGTATTAAATAAAATGTATGTAGATATATATATCAATGCAGTTTAAGAGTTTTATAGTCATAACTTGCGAAATATTTTTAGATAATTGTCATTTTCATCTTAATCTTAATACACATGTTTGTTTCAGCGCTTGGAAAATTGTTTTTATTGAAATCGCCTAAATAAATCTATTTTGTTGCTAAAAAATAATAACGTCAATGTAAATGTTTAATTTGTTTTTCGAGTTTATTCGGGTTAAAATAAAACACATAATTTTTTCGAGATTTATATCTCCAAATATATGCCCAACCAGCATTTGAAAAATTGTTTTATCAGAAATGAAATGATTATTTTCATACTTTTTTAATAAGGCACAAAAATATCTCTTCTAAATGCTGAAAATCTGATTTAAATAAAGAACAATAACGAAAATTAAGGTTAACGTCGTATTTAATCATAAAATATAACTGATTAAATGATTAGAAACTGATTAAAAAGAAAGAACTTCAACTAGGTTATGGCTAGAAGCATTTTCTTTCGACAAAGAAATCATTTATGCTTAGAAAATGAACTCATTATGTATCTAGAAGCAATTTAATCAGAAAGATGATTGACAAAGGATTCGAAAAAGATTCGAGTATGATCAGAAACTTTATAAAACACTGTCTTTATATTATAATTATAGAGCTCCTACTAACATTTAGTAGTAGGATAATTATAGAGCTCCTTACTAACATTTAGTAGGTATTCCCTAATTAGAAAATAGTTTATAAATTTGCAATACTGTTAAGTATATAGAGAAGATATATGTAAAGGTATAAACATTTTATAGATTAACAAAAGCTTGCAAATACTTTAAGTGCATTAAAATAATAAAATAAAATTGTGTAGAGTAGATGTCATAAAGCTGAAATAACTCTTATCCTGGCATATATAATAATAATATATAGAATATAAGCTATATACATACATACATACATACATATGTCAATATGAAGATATGTATATATGCAGATGGAGAGAGTTGTTGTGTGCTGTCATCATTTTTCTTCATTAAGTGCCAATAAGAGAAAACAATCAACAATAATTGTAAATACTGGAAAATTTCAAATGATTTACATGATGACTGCAGTTACAGATGACTCGATATGTTTCAATATGTACTTACACACACACATATACATTGTATGTAGATAAAGTATATATATATATTTTTGGTTTTATTCGATGTTTCATTGGTTCTTTAATTACTTGACGGAAATCGGTCTATAGCGGGAGAGAGAGAGAGAGAGGGATAAAAAGGGAACCAGGCTATGCATCAAAGGATCTTTCTGTTCTCTCATAATTAATTTATTATTCAGTTCGCGTTAATGCGCTGCGTATTAATATTAATAATATAAAATAAAATATATATGCATACTCTTTACGAGTCTGTGTGTGTGTGTGTGTATGTGTGTGAATCTTGCGGCAACGTTTGACAATTATTAATTTATAGGCAAGGACTTTATCCACTAACCCCACCTGCTATCATCATCCCCTCTGAATCCCTACGTCACCATTGTCCACATACCCTTCCGCCAACTGAACAGTTTAATTGTTTTCCACATTCCAAAAGGCATAATGCAATGTCAGCGAAATTGTTTGGTTGCCTGATTTCTGATTGACATGATCTGACAGTTCGAATCGCCCATTAATTGCCCGATGAAAGATACAAAATTTGCCTCAATTATTAAAAGATGCCTACGCAGAGTTGCTTAACCTGTCGATTGACAACTCGCGAACTTTCAAAAATTCATCATTAAACAGTTGCCATCCAAAGTAGATGGAGGACCCTTTTAAAGTTTATTAGCTAGCAATATTTAAATTGATATTCCCATTAAAAACTTGAAAAGCTTTCCCTTTAAAATCATAAATTCTGGTATATATTTCAAGGAATTTTGCATACCCTTTTTCTCTTTTTTTTTTTGTTGTCTATAAAATGGCAAACGGCCTAATAAAGATGTTAGCCATGTACATAGAGAAAAAAGGCAAAGACAAAAATATGAATGTAAATCCTGAGAAACTAAGCTCATGCATAAACGAAGAGCAAAAGGACACCAAATAAGAGCAGTGTAGGAGGAAGATGGGTGACAACAAAAATAAAAAAAAAAAAACAAATAAAACACTCTAGATTCAAGAAGATGCTGGAAAGTGAGTAAGAGAGAGATAGAGAAAGAGAGTAAGTTTTTGGTGATGGCCATTGCAGTTTAAATGTTCATCAAAAGGCCTTAAGAAATGTTTTTATTTTCAGTGACAGGACACACACACAGAGAAAGAGAGACAGACTCACACTTGGATCTGGTGGATATGTGTGCATGTTCTAGTTGCATTTTGTCCAGGAAAACTTTTGCCAAAGTCCAAGTATAGCATAAAAAATAGAAGAAACTTTATCTGTGGTTTTGCATTGTATGCATATGTTGGTATTCCCCCCCTTTGTCCCTAGTGCCAGCACCCCTCTCCCCCTTTAACCATTCCCATCCCCTGTTTATCTATCTCATTCTATGTGGGTTTCACTCGCTCTCTGTGTGTCTGTCTGTCTGTCTGTCTGCCTGCCTGCCTCCTGTGCTTAGTCATTGTCTTTTGCGTACAACTTCCGTCTGCCATTCCAATGCGACTTGACGTTGGCTATGGTTTCCCCCTCCACCCCTGCTCCTTGTATAGTGTCTCACACGTTCCGTATCCCTCAATCCTCACCGCGTTTCCTCACAGTTGTCCCCTTGCCCTTAGCCTTATTCTAACCAGTAAACTGACTACGCAAATGTCTAGTCCAAAAAAAAATTTACCATTGCATACTTTTGCGTGGAATTTCAAATATTTTTCTTGTTGCTGTTGCTGTATTTGGTTTTTTTTTTTTTTTGTTTTACGGTTTTTGGTCTTTTGAGTAAAAACAAAAATATTTTTGCAATGTGCGGTAAAAAAATTTATATGTGTGTGTAACAACGAAGCAAAGGGAGAAAGGAGGGATAGCAAGGCAGAGAGAAAGCGAGAAAAAGAGAAAGAGAGGGTGAGAGAAGCGAAACACATTGTGGTAAATTAGGAAATATTGCCCAGATGGAGGCACCGTGACGGTAATATGAAATTCAGACACTTGAGCTGACTAAGCAGGTGATAGATGATGTAGTGAAAACATAAATTGGATCTTGCCCATTTTGGCAACATTATTTCATCAGAGAAAAGAAAAACACTAACACTAACAACAACAACAAAATGCATAGTAAGGCTTCAAAAGCAACTAAACAAATGAACTTTAGTTAAAGTTAATCTCCTTATGACATCAAGTTCGTACTTTAATAGGGGCTTAAAGGCAAAAGGTTGAAACGAACAGAGTAAATATGAAGATTGAGAAAGACTATTTCAAGGCTTCAAGTACATTAAAGCCAATTGCCAATCTGTTTGTCTGGAACTCATTTTAACATTTTTGAATTTGGGCTTTTAATAATGTTGGTAAATTCCAAGAATTCTACAGGTAAATTGCTTTCACTCTATATCAGTCTTGTCTTGAGATTGTGAGCCATACAGCAGACTAAACCTGCTGCAGATCTTTTTTTAGAGAGAGAGAGAGAAATCATAAGTAATATTATTTATAAATTTCTCATTTAAACTTGTTCTTTTTCTTACTATGCGCATGTAAATGTAAATTTTGTGGGCGTTTGCAGTTCAATTAACTTTTGGCCAACAAATCAACAAACACAAAAAAAAAAGGGTAAAAGACAGAACAACAAAAGAACAAGAACCGATACAACTACAACAACAACATTAACAACCACCAAAAACCGATACAGAAAAGCGCCAAACTATATATATATACACACACACACACACACACATAAAAAATAAGAACCCAGAGAAACAAAACGAAAATAAACAAAAAACAAGTTGCTAAAACAGTTTAAACTTTTTGGCTCATGCCAGACAATACTTTGAGTGCTGGAGGTGACGGTGGTGCATGATGGGCAAAAGGAGGGGACAAGGGATAAGCACGGAAATGGGGGAATACTTATACTCTTCATTGACATGCAATGCAATGCAATGCAATGCAAGCCAACCAGTTTCAGGCAGCTCTCCTCCTAGTTGTCCTGCCATTTAACCGCTACTTGTCTACTACTTTAACCTATATAACAGAGCTCTATAATTTAAATAGGGGAAAACTCTACTCCTTGAGATATATGTACTTAACTATGGCAAACAAACAAAAGCGTTTAAAGAAAAGGCCGAGAAATCTGAAATAATTTTTGGAGATTAAAACTGGTTTCGATGGCATTGATGGTGACCCCTATGTGTGAATTGTGGGGGCAATAGGATGGCAGCTATCAATTATTTATTTTTATTTCTAGTTTTCTGTTTTTTTCTTTTTTTGGCTGTGCCCATTGCTTCTGATCTGATCCCTTGTTTGCTAATGTGTGATTTTGATTGATATTTGACGTTTATGCTTTCGGTCCTGCGCTTCGTTCGTTATGTTGTTTATTTGCACACATTTGAAGGCTAACAACCTTTTCCCTGTTCTATTCCTATACGGCGAAACTCAGTTTCTCCCCCTTCTATCCCCATCAAGTTGCTTACTACACCCACTTATATACACACACACACACACACATACTCTCATAGAGGAAAGTTACTCTCCAACGACGTCAACAAACAATTTTCGACATTTCAACATTCATTAATCAAAACGGAAATTATGGGGGAACATACACACACACACACACACACACACACACATAGACACAGACACTCACACACAACACCAACAATTGTGTGCACTGAAGTGTGCTAGAGACTTGAGCAAATTTTATAGCTTGATTTTGTAAGAGAAGGCATGGAGGTGGATTGGCGTATCAGGGGATTTAATTTCAAAACTAAAAGAGTTAAGAGTAACATGGTAAGCTATTGCAGCAAATTAAAGTATGTAGATATTATGGCAAGTTTAAGTCCAAACAATCTCCAATAATAGAATTCGAGTGATGTGTAACGTAGTTTTGATTCACAGATGTATAAAATAGTCTAATAATATGGATCCGTATACGAACTCTACAAACTCTTCATAAAACTTTCCAACAACGCTTTTGTTCAAAGCGGAAACATAACTTTTGTATTAGTTCTACAAAGTCTCCACAATTATAGATAACTCCATATATGACACAAACTGAGTTTTCAACTCATAATTTAGGCTTCAAGGTCAAAACAAACTGCTTGTACAAAGTCTCCACAATTCTAGATAACTCTACAGATGACACAAATTGAGTATCTAACTCTGAACTTGGGTTTCAACCACAAATTAAAGTGATTGTATAAAGTCTACAAAGTCTCCACAATTTTATGTAATACTCTAGAGTCTAGACGAAAAAAGTCGGGTATCCAGCTCTTAACTTGGGCTTCAAGGATAAAATAAAGTGATTGTAAAAAGTCTCCACAAAATTATATAGCTTCACAGATAAAACAAATTGAGTGTTCCACTCATAAAAAAGTCTACAAACTCTCTACAGTTTCATACAAGAGTATAGTTACCACAAACAAAATTTCTAACTCATAACTTAGACTTTAACAAAAAAATGAAACCAGAGGGCCAGGGCTAACTTCGACCGCGTCAAAGTTTGTATACCCTTGCAACTTTTTTGGTAACTCTTTCCTTATAATGATGGCTATAGCCATCAAAGTGGAAAAACGTTAACGTAGATACAAAGGCTAATGTTTGCGAAAGAACGGCCTACAATCTTAGCATAGGAAATAACGAAGATATTGATCAAACTCACTGTTTTCCACCAAACGTTCCTATGGGAGCTATATGATATAGTCACCCGATCTTGATCAAATTTATTATTTATTTAGTTTATATGTTTAATAATCTCACTAATATTAAATTTCACGACAATAGCTCAGAAAATAACGAAGTTATTGAGAAAAGTCACAGTCCGTGACTTTGACGTTTGTATGGGAGATATATGATATTGTGATACGATCCGGCTGAATCCAAGATATACAACCCCTGCAGTATATACAAACCTACATGCAAAATTTCAGCTCTGTAGCTCTTACAGTCTAGAAGGAGTTTGCGCTGATCCAGACGGACGGACAGACAGATAGACGGACACGGCTATTTGAACTCGTCTCGTCGTGCTGATCAAGAATATATATACTTTATATGGTAGGAGATGCTTCCTTCTATGCGCTACACACTTCTGACTAAAATTAATATACCCTTTTTGCAAGGGTATAAAAAGAGACAGAAATATTTGACAATTGCTTACTGCTCAGCTTATTTTCGAAAGTATCTAGTACTTTCGACTAGACGGAAGCAATTCACATATTTTTGAGATCCAAGAAGGCCTGGGATGTTTGTAAAATTCGACCTGGTCAAGGGGGTACAGTACTTCAATCATTCTACTTCGTAAACTCATACAGTCAACATCAAAAATTAAACAAAACTTTGCTTTAATTCTGAATTTTAAAAAAGAGAAAAACAAAAGTGAAAATATGTTGACTGTTCAATTGATCATGGAATCCGGAGAGGTTAGTAAACGTGAGGATATTACTTTTCATAATCGTGACCAATTGTTCTTTTCCAGCAATTGGTTATGCAGCTCCCGATCTCAGCTAGTATATACGAACTTAAGAGAGAGCTGCAGAGTCTTCTCAATATTCAGGAACCATTGGAGATTTGTACTTCTGATGTAACGTTGGCCGATTCAGTTCTTTTGACAGAAATTGCTGGTCTAGGCAACAACGAACAAATTAAGCCGATTGTGTCTTGCTATGAAGGCAACAATTTTGTGTGCTTGATACGATTTTCTCTTGAGGCCGAGGATATCGAGCTTCCATTAGTCGATAATTCGGTGTCAGACTCAAGTATCGAAGTTAAAGTTGAATCTGAAATGGAAATGGAACCGGATGTTACAACTGGTCAGCACCCGCCATACATGAACATCCTGCCAGAGAAGAGGCCGTTTATTGTGGTAGTTTCTTCATGCGCAAAGAACTTTTCCGATCTGTTCGAAGGGTTCTTTGATATACTTTTGCGTTTCGGAGACGTTCGGAGCTTAGATTTCAATGATGTCACTCCGGTCGCTGAATACCATGGCCGGCTGTACATCGCAGCGGCCAACGAAGCCACCAGGGAATGGGTGGCGAGCAGCGTGTGTTCTATAGGGCTCTATGAGGCCGCTGGTTTTATAGACTTCCTGCACCTGACAGCGGCCAGAGTTACTTGGCCAAAGGTAGAGACTTGTTTACTGCGAATTTTCACGCTCCTCGAACAGCAGAACTGTGGTATAAAGACGGAGAAGTGGGCTGTGGTGAGCCGGGAATATGTACCCCCTACAGTCACAAATGTTTGCCCCAATGAACAGGTTTACATCTGGATGGATGCGGACAGTGCGGATATCATCAAGGAGAGATTCAACTGCCTTAAACTATGTTTTTGGACGATCGAGTTTGAGTTTTGCGACTAGATGACCCATATATATTTTTTATTTTATCGAATTTACATTTTGAAATGTTAAAAAAAAGTTACGATTACGGCAGACTCGTTTGCCTACCGATTATTCTGACTTATCGTAATAGAAAAATAATGAAATATAATAATAATTTATGGACTTTGCTTTACTACCGAAACGTTGTCAAGTGAATTTTCAAACTCACTGTTTTCCCCTGATCGTTGATATGGGAGCTATATGATATAGTGGTCCGATCCAGCTGAATCCGAAATATACAACCCCTGCAGTATATACAAGACTAAATACATGCTAAATTTTAACTCTGTAGCTCTAACGGTCTAGGAGGAATTTGCGTTGATCCAGACGGACGGACATGGCTATATGAACTCGTCTCGTCATGCTGATCAAGAATATATATACTTTATATGGTCGGAGATGCTTCCTTCTATGCGTTGCACACTTTTGACCAAAATTAATATACCCTTTTTGCAAGGGTATAAAAAATTTTACAACGTCTCCAGAAGACAAAAATTTGAAGTTGTAATTGTTGTAAAAAGACTACAAAGTCTCCACAGTTTTGTTTAATTTTCTTAATGACACGAATTGTGTATCCAACTCAAGACTTTGGCTTTAAGGATAAATTAAAGTGGTTTTACAAAGTCTCCACAATTCTTTTTAAGTCTCTAGATGACCCAAATTGAGTTAAATAACTTATAACAAAGGCTTAAAGGGCAAATTATAGTAGTTGTACCAAGTCTACAAAATCTCCAAAATGTTTTCAACATGAGCTGATATATTTGTAAAGATTCTAACGAGATGAGATTATTATATAGAATTTATAAAGAGTCTCTGACTGGCCATTTGGAGCTCTAGTTTTGGCAAAATGGTTGACAATGGGAAACATTTGCTTAAAGCTCTCCAAAAATTCGAAATGTGCCACCAACTTTGCCTCTTATTTGACACCAGAGTTCTATATCAAACAATTGTAAAACGCTAAATTTATAGTCCCACAATTGCAGCAACAACAAGTTAACTAGAGTGTGACACATTTTGGCATACACAACAGAAGCATAACTCAACAATGGAAGTTGAAAACAAAAAGAAATAGAAACTAAATACCAATATTCAGAGAACGATTTGCATGATACCCTGGGACTTGAATCGCTTATATATAACACAGATTTTAACTTATTTGAATGATGTTCTTAGATTTAAATTTGGCGTAAGCGTCTTTCAAAATGTATATATCCTCTCTATTTTATGGTTCCAGGGTATACAATTGTTTGGAAATTCTTCAAAATGTTTGGCACAAATGACATAAATGATTTGTATGTCGTTTGGCAAGGGAACACTTAACTATTTCTTGAAGCATTTATTTGTGTTATATATGGCACTATAAGTAGATCAGATCTATTTCAAAATTAGCCAAAAAAAGAAAAAAAGCTATAAGAAAAGACAAGAAACAAAAGCAAAGGAAATGTGTCAAACTCAAATAATTGGCTTAGTCAAATTGAGATATTGATTTTAGTGGCCAAGGCCTGTCCATAAATCAAACCACACACAGACAAATAGGCAGACACAAAGAACGGCAAAGACGGCAAAAAAAAATTCCAGTAAAATTTTGTAAGCCAAAAAGCCAAATTGACTGAGTGATTGCCCGGCCATTTGACAGGAGCAGCAGCATCAGGCATTAGCATCTGCTTTAGACCAGGCTAAAAGCTTGATATGAATGTGGATGCCAGCATTTTGCCTTGCTCTTGACAGCCAAGTAGATGGAGATGCGAATCGAATATGGAGTTACTCTTGAAACTCGCAAAAGTGACAGGCAGGCGGCAGGCGGCAGGCAGGCAAGAATAGGTGAAATAAGTTTAACATTCTTTCATTCTTTTTCTTCAGATTGTGAAATATTTTTACTCTATATGTATGTGTACATATATATTGATATGGAAGAATGTTTCGATAATAATTGAAGGCAAGTTAAATGACGCTAAGAGAAATTGGTTAAAGGATAAAATGCTGTTGGCCTGTTGTTCCGAGACCATAAATTTCAACACTTGAAGTTGCTTAGGCGTTGGTGTCTAGGTGCCTTATGGCCAAACTTAATGTTCCTTGTTGTTTTTTTGTTTTGCTCTTTTGTTTTCACTTGCCATTAATATTTATTTATGCACCCAATCACTTGAAAGAGGCAAAGAGACAGAAGAGCGACCATCTTCAAACTCAAACTCATCCTCATTGTCTCTCTCTCTCCCTCTCTCTGGAAATAGACTGCATAAATTTAAATTATGCAAAAACCACAAAAGACTAACAAGGACAATTCCAACCGCAATGAACCGAAGTTTCTTTTCTCGACTGACTACAAATTGCGGTAGACAAAACTTGTTACAAATTACCAAAACATAAATCAACAAATAACCAAATAAATGACACAAATATCATTTTTATGAGTCTGCCATAGCCACAGATACACAGATGATACTGAGTATGCGGAGTAAGCGGGATGGCAGCATGAAAATGGCGAAAGCGAGACAGAGAGAAAAAGTGAGTAAAACAGAGAGATAAAAACCCATTAGATTTTCTAATAAATAGCGGCATTAACTAAACATAATGAGCACTTAAGCGCGCACTTCCGTTGTCGCCACAGAAAATCCAACAAACCACCGTTCTCTGCAATCCCCCCGGTCATCATCCACCATTTCTCTCTCTCTCTCTCTTTCTCTCTCTCTGTCTGTCTGTCTGTCTCCTCCTTCATCTCCCTCTGTTTATGTCGCCATTGCTATTCCCATTGCCCATCTAAAGCTTTGGACTTCACATTAAATTCAAACTTCCTGTGTGTCCTGTGGCTACTATGGCTCTTTGGTCTCAGTGTCTTGTAGTTGCTTTAAGTGTTGCCTAATTTAGTTCAACCAAATTGAAGAAAGCACCAAAATGAACAAGCAAAACCAAAAGGAAAATTTTGTACATTCCACAGCTTGAAAGTCGATGCGTTAAATACTCTTACTACTCTAATGGTAATGGAAAGTGCAAGATTTAAATTCATTATCTTTATCTCTTTATCAACAATCGTTTCATAATGACTGACGACTAGGTAAATGGGTAATTGAACAAGGATAAAGCTAAAAGATTGAGATACTTACCAAGTTGGATTGATTTAATTAAAATATATTTTGTTTTTCACATTCAAACAAAGTTTGTATTTTTTAAAGTACAATAACAGGACTAGAACTAAGACGTTTCGTTTCAAATTTAAATTTAAATCAAGTACTAACACTTATATTAAGTTTATGTATATTTGTTTGTTGGTGTCATTCTTATGAACTTTGTAGTTGCCTTCATATATAGGAGAGAATAGTGGCTGGACCTGAAGGAGAGATGGGACATGAGCAAAAGAGACTAACAGAGGGAATAGCAAACAAAAACTTTCGTTTGGCTTTTGTCTTTGCCCTTTTCTTTTTCTGTGTCTCAACGAGAGAAGAAAAAAAGACAAAGAGAGTGAGATAGAGATAGAGAGATAGAGTGAGAGATGTATTCTTGTGGGCTGCTTGGGATATTAAGGACATTAAATCCGCATTATTCATTTCGGTTTTTTTGTTGTTTTGTTTCCCCCCTACCCCCCTTCGTACTGTTTCTTACTCTCGCTGTCTCACTGTTTCTGAATTTATCTGTGTGTGTGTGTGTGTATGTGTTTGCTGTTGCTTATTAAAGACATTTTGGACAATTCCGAGTCGCTGTTGGAGGCGTTGCTTATACGCCCCGTTGGCCATTTGTGCGATGATCGTAAAATGAGTAATTGCCAAGCATGTTTCAACGCATTTATCGCTCTTATGCCCAGCTCTTTTACCTCTTAACCCTCCTCCCTTGCATCATCATCTTGGGCATCCAGCACACACACGCACACACGCACACACATACACACATTGTCATTAATGAGCTTTGTGTGCGCGCTTTCATTTTGATATGTGCAGCATTTTTATATGTTTAATCATTTTTTCGGCATTTTACTTTTGTTGTTTTTGTTGTCAGTCAGTCTCTCTACTCGTTTTGTTGTTGTTGTTTCTTATATTTTTTGGTTTTTTATTACTTTTTCTCATTTCTTTTCATTCAGCTGGCAGAGGCAGTCAGGAGGAGTTGGTCAGCAGCAGCAGCAGCAGCAGCAACAGCCAGGACAACGGGAAAAATCGCAAATTACAAAATCGTGACTAGCGTAAATTTTGGCCCGTTTTGTGGGCCATAAATTTTTGTTTTATATTTTGTTAGGAATTCCCTTTTGTCGTTTTCCTGTTTTCATTCGTTTCCCCCCTCTCTCCCTCTCTTTCTCCATATGTGTGTGTGTTGCTTGTGTTTCATTTTTCGCTTTTACTTAAGTTTTGCTCATTTTGGAGGTGCTCTTTCTCACTCATATGTATGTTTTTTTTTGGGGGTAATTTTTGAAACTTATTATTCCATTTGTGAGATGAAATGTTTCCAGTTTGCCTTTATTGTTAGTGCCAAATCGCTAGAAAATTTGTTCTAAATGTTTTTTTGATTGCCCATTTAGTAGACAAAAAATGAAAGAGAGAAATACGAAAAGGGAGGGAGGGGGAGATAGAGAGATTCTAACAGTTTAACAGTGAAACAATTGACATAAATTGAAATCAAGCAATTGAATATTTTGTGCACTTTAAAGTAACAATAGACAAAAAAGGTAGAAAGATAACATGAAATAATTCTAAACACACACCCACACACTTACACACATTCGCTTCTACATAAGGCAAAAATTTACGTTACTAAATAAACAAAACAAATGCTTATGCAGAGAAGGACTTTATGTGAAAAAAGGACTAAGATGATACAAAATATATCAATAGAAAGAGAGAGTACGAGACAGAACTGTGGAAAAAGAAAATATATACATAGACGCAAACTCTTTTTCCTATTCGACAACATTTGGCTAGCTGGCTAAAAGATGTGGCAGCATCTACAACAAATGAAATCGAAACCGGAAATCGACAGACAGAGCAACAGGACAGGTGCCCCATTCCCCAAAAACTTGGCTACAACCTCAGACCAGAGACCATGCCCAAAAACCCCTCCTCCTCCTTTTTTCTGCCTGTCTATGTGTGTATGTGTGTGTTTGCCACACTTGAATTGCTGCTCATTCAACATTCATTCACATGACTACAAGACGACAACAACAAAGTAGATGGAGAAGATGCCACTCTCTTTCCATCTGATGTTGTTGTTGTTGTTGCTGTTGCTGCTACTTCAGCTACTGCCAGGAGATGCTTCGTCAGAGAAGCAGTCACGTCATCGTCATCGTTGTCATCGTCGTCGTCGTCTGCGGCCAAATGCAAACATCCTTCTTCATCTTCCACAACTTTTTCCTGCTCTTCACCGCGCTACCCATCGATATTCAAATATTTTCCGTTGACAGATTTCACAATTTTCCACTTTCATACCTTTTTGGTTGTGGGCCATGGCCAACAAGCTCACACATACACAGCGAGTATACTGAGAAACAAAAAGCAACACAAAAAAAGAAAAAAAAAAAAAAATAAAGAAACAAACATCGAGAATTTCCTTTTACTTATTGTTCATTCATTCTGTGACAGAGCCGCTTCTTATTTATGTCACTTTTGTCTCCTGTCTTTGTTTCAAATTGGAAAACTCTTGGGCGCAACTAGAAGAGGGAGAACAATTGATGTGTAAAACTTTGATTAGATTTGTGGTGGTGCCCGTGTTCGAGCCCGAGACCAAGCCCGAGTCCTTACCCTTACCCGTAACCGTGCCATGCCGCCTAAAAATAGGCAATCCAATTTTGGGCTTTGCATTTCCTTCTTTTGATTGTAAGCATGCTTGACTGAATGGAATTCCCTTATTGGAAACTTGGCCAAAAAGATTAACTGCTTATAAAGGGGAAAATTGTGGCAATGCATTGCCTATTATTTCATAGACACACACACGCGAACGCAGAGAAAGAGATAGAAAGATTATTTAAGGTAAACCCTTCCCGTAGTCCGCTCCACCTATCATCGACTACTGTAACAATTTAAAAACTAATCTCTTTACCAATGGGGATTTAAAAAGGAAGACTGAACTTAAAACTCTTTTCAAAAATGAATGCTTAGAACCGAATTCATTTTCAAATTGCTAAATTATTGAATGGCCAGATTTACTTAATTGAAATTCTAACACCTTCAGTTTGCTTTCCACTCTGTTCGGCATTATTTATGCACATTTCTTTTGTAATGCTGAAATTTTTAAATAAAGCGTCAAAAAGCTACAAAACTATTAATTAAAGGAGATAATTTGTGCCTGA
This sequence comes from Drosophila willistoni, assembly GCF_018902025.1. Classification (NCBI taxonomy): domain Eukaryota; kingdom Metazoa; phylum Arthropoda; class Insecta; order Diptera; family Drosophilidae; genus Drosophila; species Drosophila willistoni. The sequence continues at coordinate 7,372,603 of NW_025814056.1, forward strand.
TTATAGATGGAGCTGTTCTTTAAGATGTTTTCTTTTAACAGATATACGAAACTAACAAGACTGCAACTACTTGGAGTAAATAATTTAAATGTCTTTTAATTACTAATCTTCCAAATGTTTTTTATTGTTTGTTGTTTAGTTAAACTATTAGTTAAGTAGTTTAAGTCTATGTTTCTAAACTGATGGCCAGCTTACTTACTTACTTCACTTAACCCATTGAGATAGTCTTGCCAATTTCTCTCAGTGCCGATGATGCCACTGCTATTCTTCCCATTAATAGATGATGTCAATTTACCTTATGCATAGTTACCCAGGTAAACTGGCAGATGACGCCACTCACATTTTTTCTCAGCCAACCAAAAGGGAAGAAGAAAAAAAAAGTGGAGATGAAAACTTCTTAGCCATAACACAAATAAATCTTATGTCATTCAGGCAAAGTTCTTTTTTTTACCATTTTTTTTCCTTTAGTTTTTGTTACCGCAAAGTATAGAAGCATCAAGAATCCCAGCCCAATCCCCCAAAATCCCAATACTAAAAAAAAGTTTCTCCTTCAATTTCCTGCGGCAATTTTTGGAGTGTGTTATGTCTCGTAATACGTCGCACGCTTTTGTGTGGTGCAGCTGTCAGGTGTCAAAGTGTTGCAGTCAATGAGCTTTTCTTTCACGTTTTATTCTTGTTTTTTTTTTTTTTGTTCTTGCTTCTACGGTTTCTTGTTCTTGTCAGTTGCCAGCTCACTAGTTTTTTTTTTGGGGGTGAGGTGGAATGCTGGTTTTTGGCGGAGGGAGGCAGGCAGCGGGGGAAGTGACTGCCCAATGATGACGATAACGACGATAGCATCGCCTCTTTGGCTTCCAAAAAAATAGAAGCAGCTGTCCTTTATCGTTTATTCTCTTCCTTCACCTCCACTTCCTCATCATCATCTCCATCTCCAACTCGCTCACACTTGCTCTTCTACTTTGTGGTAGACAGAGAAGAGGAGAAAATGTTGGGTTTGAGATGTATAGCGGAGTACGGGGACGAGGGACGGGGAATGGGTAGTATTTTGGCTGTCTGGGCAACAATCCATAAAGGAACAAATTGCCTGAAAATCAATTTCGTTAGCATCGGCTACATTTGGATCCAACTAGATGCTGCGGCTGTTCTTTTGCTTCTTCCTTTTCATTTTAATTTTTTTCTTTACATTGGCTTTGACTTCGCCTTTCCTTTCATTTGCCAGTTTCAGGTTTGATTTTCTTTTCGCTATATTTTTGCTCAACGCCTTCGCTACTGTATTCTATATCCTTTTGTGTGCGGCTTTGTTTAAAGGCGTTTTTCCGTCTCGTCTTTGGCAGTAAGTAGCTGGTTTTATGCGAACGTCGAACTGACCTGAAAATTTATGCACATGTTTTTTGTATTTTTGTTTCTTTCTTTCCTTCTTTTTGGTGAAATCTTCACTCCTGTTGTCTAGCTTTTTGGCTATTTCCAAATGTATGTTAGAGTTAGGGGTAAATCTGTCTGTCTGGCAGTCTGCCTGGTCATAAACTACTGTCGACAATGTTTGGATGTCTGCCCAAAAGTCAAGAGAGGTCGTCTCAGAGAGAAAGAGAGAGAGAGAGAGAAAAATAAGTTTATTGGGTAGAAAGAGGGGAATAGTAGACAATGTGTTTTTCTATCAAATGCGATCATTGATTGCATATATGATAATTAAACTTTTTTTTCGTTTGTCAAGAAGAACTAATTAACCTAATTGTTATCTTAGTCAATTCTTGAATGTTCAATGACGAAACTTTTGGGTTTCAACTATCTGCAAAGATTTCCGTTGGTATAATAAGAAAAGTTAACAAAATTTGCGATAATTAATTTGATTTGCGAAACAAATAAAAGCTTAATTTTAAATCATTTACTGTCACATAAACAATGTTTGTCTATTTAAGTTACTCAATTGACTACTTGAGAATGATTAAGGCCTAACAATTTTGTAAACAAAAGTTTTTCACTTATGCGCGCCGAGTTTAAGAGAACTTTTCCCATGTACATACATACATATATAACATCTTAATAGTGTATTAAAATGTTGCTTTATTTCCATTTTCTCTTGAAAATAAGTTGAATCTAATTAAGTTTTCCAATTTGAGGTGAATTTGTGTTTATTTTTTCTTTGGCAAATTTAATCTCTATAGTTTATTATAGTTTGTTTATGTGTGATGACAATGTCTTGTGTCTTTATTGAAATGACAGGCATACTTTCCTGGTTGCTGGCAACACTTGAGTGCGTTTTACGATGTGTTTGTATGTGTGCGTGTGTGTGTGTGTGTGTCTTTCTGGTTTTGCTGCCCGCAGGGATGCAGACAACACCTAAACTCAAGCCCAGCCTCATGATATAACCAATGACGCCCACTTCAAACCACAAAACGCTTAACGATTAAGCTCTAAATGTCACTTAAATGTCATTTGATTACACGTTGATATGTTTGGCGATGACTTTAGAAGGGAAGGATTCGTCCTCACTGGCCAGTTGTTGGCTGCTGGCTGCTGGTTGCAGGTTGCAAGTTGACTGGCTGGCTTCTCATTTCCCAGTTTGCCATCTCTCTGACCAAAGGTGAGCAATTATCGGCACTTAAGCGTGGCGACGTCGACGTTCAACGGACCGGAAGTGCCAGACGGCATGGCAGAAGGACAACAGACCGAATGGACGGCGACAACAGCAAGGACATCAAGGACAGCTAACTTGGAGTAGTTAGTTGGCATAATTTAGCTGCCATTGGAGTAAAGTCTCGTTTCCTGCAGCTTCCAAATGCAACTGAGCGTACATAATTAATTATTTCTGTGTGTGCACACCACCGCTGGCCTCTCTCTCTCTCTCTCTCTCTCTCTCTCTCTCTTTCATTTTGAGTTTGTGTGTGTTTGTACATGTTTGTCTGTGTGTGGCTGAAAAGTAAATCGCTTTACCCACGCTCATGCACATACAAAACAACACTTTGGTCCTTTGGCCCGTCTCTATTTCTCTGTCTGCGGTCAATTAACAAATGTTTGCGGTCAAAATTGCATACAAATTGAATGACTTAAAACTCCTTCGTTCACATTTTCCGCATTATGTTGCTTTCCATTTGATTGATCGATTGATTTTATTTGCAATTGATTTACCATATGAAGGTATCCTATGTATGTCTATATGTGTGTACGTTTAGATAGGTCTTCGAGTTTCGAAATAGACTTCTATTTTCACAAAAATTAATCACAATCAAATTAGCTGCCTGCCATTTGTCTGGCAGTATTTCAATTAACTTCACCCAAGTTCAAAGTTCACCATATAAATGCAATTTAAATATTCTTTTATATCTCTCTCTCTCTCCATCTCTCTCTGTCCATCTCTCTCTCTCTGTGTGTGTGTAAGTGTGCTCGCCTAACAATAGTAGAGAAGCTTTTTACAGGTGGCAAAAATTCAATCAATATAGCTAAAATAAAATAAAAAAAAAAAAGATGAAGAAAAGAAAAAATCAAACCATAAAAGAAATTCGTCTGCTTTTTACTTGTGTTTTTTTTTTTTTTTTTATTCTCATCTTTTGCTTTCAAAAGATTTGCATTGCTGTGGTTTTTCGCCTTCAATTGGTTCTCATTTGTGCAGCTGCGACTCGCATTTTTCTTTGGACACACTGATAAGGCTTACCTTGAGTTTCATTTTTGTTATTTTTTCTTCTTTTTACAATTGGTTTTTTCTTCTCTTGACAAATTGCAGTATTTGAACAAAAGTTTCAGTTATTGTTTCCTTTGGACTTTTAAAGATATTGCATACTTTGCTTTAAAGGAAATTAAGTCACACGTTAAAATAAGGCTCCAAAAAAGGTTTTTACGTCTATGTGTACTTAAAACACATATATCTAAAAGTTGTTTTACAAAACTTTTATGTTTTTAGTTAACGTACAAATGTGTGTGCTACTTTAGAAACATTTTTTTTAATACAATCCAGTCCAAAAAATATTAAAAAAATGCATAATTCAGGACAGTTTTGTACGGATATTTATCAAACAAAATTATGTGTAGAGATATTTTAGTCAATTTAGTCTAGCAGGTTAAGAGATCAATCTTATGCCATGCACAGAAAGAAGCAAGTCATGGAGAACCGAAAAAGCGAAGACAAAATGTCAAACGGTATCAAATGAGAAATCAACAAATACTTATTTTCGCCTAAAAGCAGTTTGGCAATTTCATTTCTACTTTTTGATTTCTCAACCATCTCAACTTGTCTCTAAACAAAAGTCAATAAACTTGGCCCTAACACCTTGCCCTCACCATCCCCAAAAGAAAACAAAAAACGTTTGAATTTGAAGTGTCACTTAAAGGAGTGGGGAAGAAGAGTTGAAGTTGTGGGCGTGGTATCTATTTGTTAAGAAGAGAAAAAATCAATAGGTAGATGCCACATCATATGCTCAAGCGGCTAGCACTTATTAAATTGAAAATTTTCTACTGCCTAGATACTTAAGGGCCAAACACCACCACCAACAACAACAACAACAACAACAGCAGCAGCCAACGGCAACGGGGCAATCCCTTAGCATTTCACCCATTCCACTGTTAAGAAGTCCCCCTCAAACGTCTCTCTCATTTTGATTGATAGCTGTCGTAGTCGAAAAAGGGGGGGGGGTAAAAATTTAATAAATGAATGTGGTTTTTATTGCTATGTATCTATGGCATGTGTGTGTGTGTGTGTGTGTGTGTGTATCGATGTGGTATTGCCTACTTTTCGGTGCTGTCTCTTTCTATCAAGTTTATCGTGGCGTCATTTGATTAATTGTTCTACGACCCCAAAATGAGTGATGACAGCTGGTTGAAAATGTAGTTTTCAATTAAAATATAAAACAATACAGCGAAAAGAAAAAACAAAATGATAGCAAAGAACTTTTCAATTTTGGACTACTACTTTTCGTGTTTTGACTTGATGAATTTTACGTTTGGCTAACCGCAAGCAGCAAGCGGCAACAGCGGAAGCCAAAGTGTCAGCCTAAAAGGCGGCAACTACTTTGTCTTGGCATTTACAGCCCTCCATTTATACACACACACACACACACATACACACATACACGCATAGTCTGGCAGCCGTCACCCGGTTAATGTGAATCCCTGTAATCCTTCATTTCATGTTCCCACTGCCAGTTCGAGTGCCAAGAGCCAGAAACCATTCCCAGTTGCTGCATTTGCAGCCTTTATCCAACCATTTGTAGTTTATGTCGCTAGGACTCTAGCCTTTGGCTTTGAGGTCTCTTCCCTTGCCACAACATTTTCTCCTACTCTCACTCTCGCTCTCTCTCTCTCTCTCTCTCTCTCTCTCTCTCCTTTTTCCACTTCTTATACTCATTTTTATGATATTCATTCCGTCTCTGTTTTTATGACCCAATGCATAGTGGCCCCTCTTCCCGGCTACTGGTGCAGCTCTTGCTATCTTTTGTTCTTATAGTTTTGTCTTTTAGTGCCGATGTGTGGAAAATTTTACACTCGTATCGCTCATCACCGAATGAAGACCACTGAGAATTCTTCAGCGAATGCATCTGTGGAATGCCTTAGTAGCAAATTTCTAATTACTTTTTATACTCTTGCAAAAGGTTTTATAAAACACAGAACAAAGCGGTTTTTTTCCCTAAAAAGTATGTGATCAGAATCAACTGCAGAGGCGGTCTCCGTATAAACATATATATTACATCTTTAGTCGAATCTAACTTACTTTTAAGAAAAAATATAAATGATGAATACTTTTCCAGTCTATTGCATACTTTTGAGCGCCTGGTTCCCTCTTGTAACTTTCATCCCTGTAAAGTTCAATATCCTGAATTCTTGGCGCGACAAGAATCACTCCAATTTTCTAATATTTCTAATTTAGGTGTATATAGTTTATCAATGCGTATTAATAAATTGTTGTTAAATCAATTGCTCATTTTGCTAAGCCTCAGCTAAAGAAAAAAGCGTTTTTAATATAAATCAAACCACGTTAATATGTATATTTTGCCTAACTTTATAGCCATAACTGAATTTACTTGTAGTTGATTTTTATATTTGGTAATTTATATATCCTAAAGTGCTTGTCTAAACTAAGCCCAATGAAAACGAAAGTCGGCATTGGTTTATTTCGTTAAGAGGTACAAACAATATCTTCATTAAGTAGTATGCTTTGATTGAAGTACATTTCAGCAAAAATAAATTGTGGAGTATATTAAACTTTGCTTTTATTGTGATCTTATGTACAATTTATGTAGTCAACTCCTCAAGATATGAGCTATTGTACATACATATATGTACATACATATGTATAGCATAAATGTATGTAGCTTATCATATGACTAATTGAACCCATTCCACTTAGCTGACAGCTAGTGAAAACAAACAATATCCATTACCCAGAGACATGCACAAGAAAGAGGGAGAGAGAGAGAGAGAGGGAAAACCTCACCTAGGGCCGCACCAAAAGGCAGGCTCTCCATTAATGGAGCATTAACGCTAATAACTCTGATGACATGCAATGTCCTACTTCTTTGCCCTGCCACTTCAGGCTGGCCTCATCAGTAACTATTCAAAGAGCAATTCATCTGCCACAATATGCCTCATTGGCCATAAGCAAAAACGAGAGAGAATAAGAAAAAAGAATTATAGATAGGGAGCAGAAAAGAAGAATTTGCCGATAATCGGCTTATAGTTTTTGGCTAGCCAATTTCTCATTTCTCCTGCCATAATTTTCCGCATACACGCGCTCTAAAAGTACATGATGATGATGCTCATTATGATGCTGAGGCTAAAAGAAAGCGAAAACGTAAGCATGTAATCATTATTTTCAATCGGCAAACAAGAAAATAGAGGAGGCATCCATACGATGAGAAGAACAAAAACGCAAAAGAAAAGAAAATTGGAAGAGAAGAGAATGAAGACGATGTGGAAGTGGCAGTGGTAGACAAAGTTAGAAGAGACGTGGAAGAGGATGAAAAAAAAAGAAAAGAAAACGATGGGATGGGTTAGCATAATGAACCCTAAATAAAAGTGCGCTCCTAGGAAAACTTTTGGCCTGAGCCTGAACTTTTCCCTTACGCTTAACACTTTTCCGCAACAATTTATCGTTCGTTGTCGTTGTCGTTGGGCGGAAATGTTTGGCATTGCCAAAAGATAATGCTCCTCGTTGTAGGCGATGGCCTGGCGTTGAGATCCCAAGGACAAAGTTTTTTGTAGCCCAAGCAAATCCTTGAGAGCCTGCGATGAGCGAGACAAACTTGCAATGCGCATTGAATTTCAAAGATGCGTTACCATCCACCCATCCACCCATCTCACTCCCACCCCACCCTTAGCCCTATCCATGCCATCGTCACTATACTTGTACTCCCGCTCGATTCCCTCTCGCACAAAACTAACCACGCGAAGCAGTTTGTGTGTGGAGGAAAATCACTGCAAAATAAGTAAACGAAACCGCCATATTATTTCTACATTGATTACAAATGGCGTAAATTCTTTGTTATGTGGTGAGAAAATGGTGGGAGGGCTGAGCTGAGCCAAAGAAGTGCCTCAAGTTGTAGCAATTGGAGTTCGAAGTGAAGATAAAAAGCATTTTTCGCTTGTTTTCGCTCGGGAATAAGGAAGCTAATGTGTCTAGTTAATGTTTCCGTTCGCTTATCAATGCATCCTTGCTTAAGGATTTGGGGGTTGCAAAACTTCCTCAAGGATATTTTGCTATATAATTCTAAATTTTCTTCTTTTGAAGCAGGTAGAAAATGTCTTATATGAAGGTTGTTTATATTAGTTTGTTTTTTTTTTGCACTGAGAGTAACTTGATTTCGGTTTAAAGGTTCTATAGAGTTTTCTGTCACAGTTTTGTTTCTGACTATACAGAGTTAACGATGTTGCCAGATATAGGGATGTGAAATATGATATTTCCGCCCTTAAAAGTATGCAATAGACCGTTATGGAATTTATTCGTCTAAAGTATTATGTATTATCCTTGTAGCTATTTCTGTTTAAGCTCCAGAAAATTCAAGAATATCTAATTTCCGGATTACCTTCCAGGACTCAGCGACGTTGAACCCTAAAAGTCTAAAAGTTTTATAAAGGATAATTAAAAAGGTAAATCCAAATATTCATCTAGGCATTATAAAGTTATATATAGTTTGCAATCAATCACATTGCTTTATGAAACTCTAACGAGTTTAATTGATTTGTAAATAAAGTCTCGAGACTAAGGTAAAAAAAAAATCCAATTTAAAAAATTGAAAACTTATTTTTATTGCTGATTGCATAATCCGATTTGTTTGGCTTGTTGCCAGGTTGCCTGATTGATACTCCCCATTTGGCCTATTCAATCTCTAGTCATTTCACTTTCAATAAGTAACTGAAATTGACACTCGACTCATATTCACACGCCCTCATAAAATGCATGCTGAATGCATTCGCTGATTGAATGAAATCTGCAAGTTGCCAAGGCAAAGACCCTGGCAAAGGCAATTCAATTGCTTCTGTATGGGGAAAGGTGATACAAAGTAGCTGCAAAGTAGCAATGGCAAAAGTGCAAGTAAGGCTTTAAGCAAAAAATAAAAATATAAAAAAAAAGGGAAAACGAAACTCAAAAGAACTCGCTTTTCCCCTTTTGCTATCAGTGGGTGGTGGGAGAGGTTAGGGTATGGGGGATCTAATAACATTCACAGCTTTTTAGAGCAAATTTTTTTCTTTCTCTTTTTTAGGTTTTTTTTTTTTTTGTGTCGTTGTTGCAAGAATTGTCAAAGGGAAACGAGACGTGACACAAATGAAATGTAACAACAACAAAAGAGCGACACATTGTGAACGAATAAGGGTCGGTGGGAAATGAAGGCAAACCGGATAAAGAAGAGAGGGTGATGAAGATGAAGTGGAGGGGAAAAGAAGAGCTACTACTAGTGGCTGCTTTAACTTATTTGATGGAGGGAAACTCTTTTTTTTTCTTCTTCCTTGCAGGCATACAATTTTCATTTCCGCTTTTTATTTGCTCAGGCAGCTTCAAGTGTATGTGTATGTGTGTGTGTGTGTGTCTAAATGAAGGAAGGGGTATAAAGAGAAATAGCCAAATACCAGTAAAGAAAAGAATTTCGTTTGAGTTACTTTACTTGAAGGCAAACCGGTATGGGATCTATGTAGTAGCTATATACGTATCAGTGAGTGTGTGTGTGTGTGTATAGAAAGGGCCAAGACAAAGTTTGGTCCATTTGCTCGGCCTTAAGGTGTGCTTAATGAAAAGTTGCCGCTGCCAGAGAGTGGAGAACCACAACCAAAACGACGACGACGACGACGACAATAGACAGACAATAGAATGCAGCTGATGCAGGAGAAGAGCTGCATCAATTTCCTGTTGCCATTTTACGCTATTTACAAAATGAAATACGCCGCAAGTTTTCGCCACAAGAAACACTAAAACACACAAAAAGAGAAAAGGAGACACCGAGAGAGAGAGAGAGAGAGAGAGAGAGAGAGATGGTAAGAGGGAATCTGAAAAGAGCCAAAGTAACCGCGAAAATTAAACTTTTGTCTCGTTTTTGTACGTTTTCTTTTCTTTCGTTTTTTTTTTTTTTGTATATCAAGAGAAGGAAGAAAAACTTTAGCTAACAAGTAAAATGAGAAGTAGAATGAACAAAATTAAAAAGTCCAAATGGAACGTAAAAAAAACCTTCATAGAGTATCGATTGAACAAAAATATTTGGTATTTATTTTTGAGCAAAAAGCATTTTAATCTTGTTTACAGATTTAGAGTTATAAAGGAGATCTGGAAAACACATTCGAAAAGTCATGATTTGATTGGATAAGCGTATATAACTTACATCTATACACTTAAGTAAACGTATTGAGATTTCTATTGAAAGGAAAGATAGTTTGAGTTTTATTTTGCTATGAATTTCAATATGAATAGAAGAAATGATGTTGTATTCATTTTATTTTGTTTGTTTGTTTGGTTTTTTTTCGAGTGTATGCAATTTACAGCATTCAAAGGTGTTTTTCTATTATCCATTGAAAATCAAAGCAACACCAGACAATTGGATTGTCTAGATAGAATGGTGGGTCATTTTCGTTTTCGTCTATATCTATGTCTTCTTTTGCCGCACATTGACTGCATAAAAATGGACTTGGAATAAAACTAAAGCTAAAACCATTGCTTGTTCGCATCATTTCTATCTATCTATATGTATATTCATCCTATCTCTGTCATTCATTTTTCCCTTTTTTTTTTTTTTTATTTTTTTTTGTCTCTCAATCAGGACAAATCAAATATGTAAGTACTACTGCAAATCGAATCTACATGCAAGTCCTGGAGTCTTGGCCAAATTTTTTTTGCTTTTTCTGTACTTTTACTCTACTTCCATCTGTTCTCGTTTAGGTTGCTTTTCTTTTCTCTTCTTTTGATGAGCTCATAAATAAATAAGAATTTTTGCCAGCCAACCAGAAGTCGTTCTAATAAAAGACGCCTGTGGATTTAGCCAAAAGGCAACTGCCAATATGTTTTTTCTTTCTCTCTCTCTCTCTCGCTCTTTCTCTCTTTGTTCCTGTGTGTTCACAGAGTTCGTTTCTGCTTTTTGGCTCGAAGTGCGAACGCGTAAAAGCGTTTATTACTATAAATATTAAAATGGGATTATCAAACAAACGTACTTCAGGTTTTTATTACATTCGGCAAAAGGGACAGAAGGCAGAGGATGCTGGAGAAGGGGAGCGAAGAAGCGAATGCCAGTGGGTAGGGCGTGGGAGGTGCAGGTCTTGTCTCTGGAGAGAGAGAAAGCTGTAGCTTGGTGGCCCTAAGGTACATATACCATTACAACCAAATGCAGCCAGGGCTGCAATTTCTTCCCAGTCTCCCTCTCGCTCTCTTTCTCTCTTTTGTGTTGACTTAGGCATCAATTTGACTGTTTTGCAAGGGGCACTGAAAAGAGTCGGGCTTTGGAGGGGGGGAAGGGGCAACTTTCTTGGTCCTCTTCTGCTTTTCTTTACTTATGAAAAATAAATTTGCACTTGAGTCATCTTACATTCTGCCCTTGGCTTTGTTCCTCCTTGCTCCTTGCTTTTCGTCTCCTTCATCTCTCATTCGGCTTCTTTCGTTTTGCTCTTCAATAGTTTTTTCACGCTTGTTATTTATGCTCGCTTGAAATGAGTTGGTAGACGTTGCCAGAGGAGGTTTCTGGATAAGTGGTTGAAGGTACCAGGGAGATGGTAAATTTATGTTGCATAAGGTTAAAAATTATGCTGCATACTTTTGGCTGTAATGGGAATTCAGCTTAGGATCCAGGTAAGCCGACAGCTGGAGCGAAAACTTGTTGAAACAAGCACAAACTGTGATTAAGAAAGCAAAGTATGTATAAAAAAAAACCAAAACAAAAAAAAAAAAAACCAAAAAACGAAACGAGGCAAAGAGGCAAAGCCCCATCCCGCCATCTTTCTTTCTTTCAATCAGCAATCACAAAACCCTCCAATCCCCCTGTACCTCTGTGCCACGTGTTCTTGGTTAATGAACACATCTGCCACTCTTTTGCCTAAAAATGCCACAGAGAAATCTAAAAAAGAATCTTAAAAAATTACTTCCTTGTAGGAAAAACATAAATCGCTTTACAACATAAATCACACACAACCTTTTCAAACTTATCAAGATGCCAAATATAAAAGAGAAATGAGTAATAATTATGCCCTTAACCAAAAAACCCAAGCCCATTCTCCCCCGTCCTCATCAACACCCCTTCTTGCCTTGCACACTTTTATACATCAAACTGGTATAAAGAAATGAAACATTTCGAAACAAAATTTTTTAATGTGTTGAACAACAATTAAAATCATTTTTACACAAGAAAATGATTAAAATTTAAATGGCCAACTAGCACGCTCGGCCAGAGGGCAAAACATATACATACATATATATACATACATATATACTGGTATGCACATGTATGTATGTATGTATAATAAGGTGAGGCAGTGATGAGAGGGGAGCTTACAATTTATACTAAAATCAAATTGAAAATGCAGTCAGGGCACGCCATAAGAGAAAATGCTTTAAAATTAAAACGAGCACAAAATGAGGCAAGTGCACGCACACACCAAAACAGTTTTCCATTCTCGTCAGCAGTCCTTCTCCTCCCACACACACACACACACACACACACACACACACACAGATACACCCACTCATGCACGCATATCTACACACATTGTTTGCGGTCTCCAAACTGAAAACCAAACGACCCGTTAAAATATTCTTGCTCCTGGTCTCTGGATGAATTAAAAAAACAAAACCGAAGACCGAAAACGACAATCTGAAAGGCCAGAATGAAACTGGACTGTATACAAAAGTTTATATACCCTGAAAAGTTTAGCCTTTAAGACTGATAATACCAATAGATATGGCAAAAGAAGTATCATTAACCAAAAGAAGTTGTTAAATTGGTTTAGGTAGAAATCACAAAAACAAAAATTTTCACATCTACTTTTGATTAGCAAATAAAAATAAATTTGGCAATGAAAAGACAACTTTATCTAATTGAAATTGCAAATTTGTAGGATTATTTAAAGAGAACGATAATTAGTTATTTTAAAAAAATGATTCTCTAGACTATATAAAAAGGAAAAACTAGTTAATTAGAGCATTTATCATAGAGATAAATACCATTTGAATAAGATTACATTGAAGTTGTATGAAAATAATTGAATACTTCACTGTCAAGTCAAAGACTTACTTATATTTTAGGCACTGCCATGGTGTTTGCAAAATTAATGGGTAAATTTTCTTTTTGTTTTTGTCTTTTGGTGCTGTAAGGGTATAAAAAAAGAAGAAAAAGAAGGAAAACATTAAAAACAGGAGTTGAGTCTGCTCTTGCCAACTTTATTAAACACATTCATGTGAGTGAGTGTGTGTGTATGCGTGAAATTAATTTGTGATGTCCGCTTGTGGTTGCTGCTGGCCCAGGTCATAAAGCACCTGAGTTGGCCGCCCCCAAAAAGTATGCTACAAATTGCTTTAATTCCCCCAACGAGAGAAAAATAACTTATTCCGTTTATGTGCAACGTCTCTCTGTATCTCTCTCACACTCTTTCTTTCTCTCTCTCTCTCTGTCTCTCATTTTACCCTCTCAAACTTTTCGCATGTGTTAAAATTAAAAAGTTTTCTTTGTCATCGTCTCTCTTCACACTGCTTTATATTTTTTTTGTCATTTTGTTTCTTATTTTTCGTGTTTTTTGGTGTTGTTGGTACACGTGTGTAACTGTGTGTGTGTATGTGTGTGTAATAGTGGTGGTAGTAGATCTATCTTTTTGTATGGTTAACTTTAATTTTAGTTTCTGTTTCTGTTTTCTTTGCTCTCAATTATTTTGTCAAGGTCAATTTGTTGACTGTCCCCTAAGCATTGGGTTGGCTGGGTTACACAGGACACGGATGAGAGGACACGTGTGTCCTTTATTCAACACATGCATATGTTAGTAGGAATCTGCCTACCTACCTAAACCTATAACTACATCTATTTTATCTTCTGCTTTTGCTTCTTTCTTAAAATTGTGAGAGGGTCACGTGGCGCAGTTTTAAATTGAATTTTACCCAACAAAAAGGTGAAGCTATTGTGATTATTGTTGTTGTTGTTGTTGCTTTTTGTTGTTGTTGGCTATAAAGTGACACAACAGCAAGAGGCCACAATTTTCGAGTCTCTAATTGCATGGGGGAATTGTTGTTGGTCAAAATGGTGTGTTAAGAGTAAAGTTGACCAAAAACTACCAAAAGCACAATAAATATGTATAGAACGACCAACTATTTACACTGACAAGCCCATTCAGTTAAAACTAAAAATAGCAACAATAACACCAACAGTAGAAATTCCTTTTCGAGGGTAACAAAATAAAAACCTAAAATGGAATGCAATAAACTTAATTGCCTCGTTGCACAACTATTGAATTTTTTCGTTTCTTTTCTTTTATTTTCATTTTGTGTATCCTTTATCCTTTGGGTAAACGGGTATATTAGTCAAAATGGTCAGACGTCAGGCAACAAAGCACCTAGGGGACAGAAAGTCCCTGAATGCCGCTAGCAATAAATTGAATATGCAAAACTTTTGCCACTCCCCATTAACATTTGAGCTTATATTAATTTATATTGTATGTATTTTAGGCTAGTTGGTATATCTAAATCATTATTCACTAATTGGCATACGCTGGGTTTATATGTGTATCTTACTAGGTATAACTTTTTCAATAATCCAAATAATAAATATAACTAAATGAAACTTAAAGTAGCCTTGAAAAAAAATCTCACAAATTAGATGAGGCAGGAAAAAACCTTAAAATTATAGAAATAATTTTATCTGGTTTTAACTTTAAATCTACACTTTGGATCGTACATCTATAATAGAGTACATTACAAGTCGGCAAGGATCTTGTTGTTGTTGTTGCATTTTTCTTTCTTTTATGTTTAAGTCTGTCTATCAGTCTATCAGAACTATTGAATTTTCGTTTTACAAGTTTTTAGACGTTTTTTTTTGTTTGGTTTTTTTATTTTTCGTTTACTGACTTTGAATTTGTGTAACTGGCGCATAAATAGCCTTGAGGCAGCAACGGACTGACGAGAACGAGCAGCCAACTAGTCAGCATTCAATTTGAATTCACCAGCAACCGGAAGTGGCTCAAAGTCATATCCTGTGTACCGAAAAACTAAAGCGCGCACGATTCGCACATTCATCAGCCAAACTACATCAAAAAAAAAAAAAAAAAAAAAAAAAGAAGAACAAAAAAAATAACAAAAACAAAAACAAAAAACCAATATCAACAACTCAAAAAACTCGAAAACAAAATATAAAAGAAAGAAACAAAAATTGTGGTTCAGTTTGGCCTCTTTCGTATTTCAGATAAGGTTCTATAGCTGGGGACGAGACGAGCAGAGCAATATAAAATGGTTTAGGTTGAGGAACTTTGTAGTTTTTTTTTTTTTTTGGGTCTTCTAGGTTTTTGTGTGTGCTAAAGGGTTTTCTATTTCGTTTGCGGGCTGATTGCCAATACCTGCTATATACACACATACACAAACACAAACATAGACACACATACATATTTATATGTACATATTTATTTGTTGGCCTTGAGAAAGTTGTACTTTTTGTGTGCGCCGCCATAGACAAATTGGATTTGAAGTGTTAGTTAGGCAAAAGATTGAATCTCTTCAGCAAAGAATTGACTATTTGATGTGAAAAGTATTTGCTATACTAAAAGCAAAATATAGGAATGGGTTCTTCAACATTCAAAATGAATTTTAAAGATTAAAAAAATTAGTTTTAGTTTCAAATCGTTTTTTAAATGCGATAAGATGGAAATATTTATAATATTTTTCACTAAGTAGGATTGCAAATTAATTACATACATATTTTATTATTTTTATGATTATCACATTATTTTTAAAGATTAACTTAAAGAATCTCTTATAAGAAAACTTACCTATATATGAATCTTAAAAATCGGAATGGAAAATTGACAAAATAACAAAGTTATGTCTACTTGAGAATATTTGAGATATTTTTAATCCTTGCTGATTCCACCTATTTACATTCAGACCGATTTAAAATATTTTAAAATGACATTAAAAACTTGGATATTTGGAAAACGTAATTTGATATTTTACGCAAATTGGCAAACGATCTAGTCCGCGAGATTTAAATGCAGATTGAAAGACTTTATTCTAATTTGGAAATGGAGAGATGCTTTTTTTAAATACTCAAAAAATTGACTAAGCTAGAGCATCATAAAATTAAGGTTTATTGAAATACTTTCCTGTTTTTTGTCATTGTTTGTCTTGCTAAAAGATATAACTTGATTGGAGTGATATTAATCATTTAAATTTAACGGAATTCGCTTAAAATTTGACAATGTTACAGTTACTTTTTAAAATTTTTCAAATTAAATTTTTATGAATTAGTAAATATTTTGCTCAGAACTAAATTTTGATAATTGAATGAGCATTGAATCAATTTAACAGTGATTCAAAGCGTCGGGTCCGTAGCATTTGTGAATCATGCTGTATATGGCTTATCCGAAAGTGTCTTGAGGCACTGTTATTTCAGCATTTAAGTTTACCAAGAATTTATTTACGTATGCCTTTTAAACTCCAACCCAAAATGTCTTTAAACGCTGGCATCTTTGATTAAAAAAACATTTAAAGAGAAATCGTTTTGGCGTTGTAGTTGAACTGAACATTATAGAATTTCCTTTGAGTTTTTGTAGCCAACTGTACTGGACTATACAATTTAGCTCGTTTTCGATTTCTATTTCTACTCTGCATTTTTGCCTCTTTCAACCAATTGCAAAACACTCGCTTTTTGTTTTTTTTTTCTGCAACATTTTTGTAGGCTCTTTCCCACTGCAATTACAAAATAGTCAGTTTGTAAACCTTCTACCATTATTTACAATCAACTTTTTTTTTTTCGTTGTTGTTTCTCCAATTCCTTTTGGATGTTTTGGTTTTTTGTTTTTACGTCTTCTGTCCAGATAGTTGAGGGATGGAGGGCGGCGGCATTGGTATTTGCCCCTGGCTGAAAAGTGGATTGGACTTTGACTTTGCTCTGCACTTGCTCGATTCACTCGTTTGCATGGGAACTTTCTTTCATCCTGTCAGTTTTTATTGCTTTGGAATGCTATCTAATTTGGTGCGCACATGCGAAATTTGACTGGCAACGCCTACAACCAGCTCCCCAACAGTTTCCCCGTGATCCTGTTCTGTAGCTTTAGCTTTTACTCTTTCCTTTTGGTTGCGTCTCCTCTTCTGTCTCCTGTTGGCTTTACCCCCAGTTCTCTGTATCGATATGTACGAGAAATATTTGCTGCCCTCGAGGTAAACGCCACAAAACTACAAGTTCGTTTTGGATCAACCAAAGCAATCAGTGGGCGTGGCAGCACACAAAAAAAAAAAAAGAAGAGGAAAAGCCAAAAAACTTTTTCTTCTTCCCTTCCAAAATGCACACGCGTGTCGGAGCTTAACAGCTGCTTTTCGCCATGGGCATGGATTTGGGCATGAATGAGCGTGGGTGTGGGCGTGGCCATGGCATTTTGCTAAAATTTTTGCCCTTTAATCAGCTTAGCTAAAACATTAAATGCCCAAAAAAAAAGAAGAAGAAAACCCAGAAGAAGAAAACCAAACTGTGACTTTCCGTTTAATAAGCCATTGTCCGGTTAGCTAAGGGGCGTCATGTCTCTGCAAATGTATTTGTGTACGTGTGTGTGTGTGTGTTTATATGCTGGTGTGGGGGCGTGGCAAAGTGTGCAGCTGACAAAACTTTTATACGCTGTTGGCAATGTCATAAAGGCTTTTTTCAATTATTGCTTTTAAATTGTTGCGTTTGTGTGTTTACACAAGTTTCTTTTCATTTCTTCTCTCATTCGGAGAGCACTTCTTTTGTTTGTTCGACAAAGATGGCGACACTTCAAGATGAAGTCGAAAAAAAAAGAAAAGAAAAAAACTGGACGGAGAAACGTAGATGGAGACGAAAAATGGCAAAATGGTTAGTAAAGCAAAACGAAGAAAAGTTGCAAAAAGCATTTTTATTTCCACAGATTGCCCCCTGGCGCCATCAAGAATGGGAACTTTCAAAAATGATTATTAGGTCTGCTGAAATTCATTTAGAATAAATCAAACAACAGTACACTGAAAGAAAAACTACTTTTATTCATGAAAATACTTTTTAGTACTTGGCAACATCTTGGAATTGGAAATATATCTAAAAGAAACAGAAGAAACTATTTTAACGCTTTTGTAAATATCAATTATTAAATTAACTTTTGTTGATTTCTTTTTTATTTTCTTTACTTGCCCTGAGGATCGCGATTTTCCATTAAGACTCATTTAAATTTCGCCTTATCAGTTAAACTGAACTAATAGAGCAAACTATAGAATTATCACCTTTTATTTAAATCCGAGATGTATATAAACAAAAATTATGATAATACATACACTATGGTGTCTATATATATGTACGAGTTGAAATGCTCTATTATTTCCCTGTTTCTGTTATTTAATTAAAACAAGTTTGATCTTATACAACATAAAGTAACTAAAATTATAAAATACATATGGTCCTTCTAGTATGTAGATACTTTAAATTTAGGTCAAAGCCAACTGCAGAGTTAATCTACGATCAAAGATTTCTTAGACACTTTTAATCATAGGTTCTAGTGCTATGCTATGCATGGAACTTTGCCCCTTAAAGTATGCAAAAGACCAGAAAAGTATTTATTGTGCTCATTAATTTACCTTGTATGTTAACAAATGTCTATAAACAATGTTTGCTTGAAGGAATTTCTCATAACATCTGAAAATCTCATTATGTGTTTGATAAAATTGCATACTTTAGGGGGCTCACCCATCTCACAGTTCACTGTTATTGTATATTTACAATAATTATAAATTATATTTGTAACTGTCTCATATAAAAGTATCTAAGTTCTAGGGCGATGGGGCTCAAAAAGGACTCAGTAGTGATATTGCTGAAATAAATTTTCCACTTTAAGTGCAGGGTATAGCAGAGTCGACGCTAATCTCTAATTACTTGATTTTTGTGTAAATACTAGCATTTCAAAATTCTCATTGCTTAAATTTGAAAAGTTTTTGCCATGTCACAAATTCACTCTGTCTCTCTCTGCCTCGCTCTCTCTCTCTCTCTCTCTCTATCGTTTACTGTGTGTTCCTGTTTGCCTTTGGTGTCGTCATCAGGCGCCAACTTTCCTTTTATTCATCCGACTGGGCCAAGCCATCAACAAGCATCGGAATCGAAACAAAAATCTGCCAATAGCACTCAAAATGGTTGGCCTTTTCCATTGTGTATCACCATGTATCGAATATGTGGGTGTGCGTGTGTGTGTGTGTGTGCGTGTCAACGTCAAACACTTCGTGTTAGCAAGTGTTATGTGTGTTCACGCTGCTTTTCAATGTTTCCCCTAAGCTTTGCTACTCCAATTCCTATTTTTACCCACCATTTTCCCCTCAGCTTCTCATTTCTCCATACATTCTGGTTTTCTGCTGCCCTGGCACTTTTCGAGTTTTTTCTCTTTATTTTCTTGTTCGATTTCCTTGTGTAATTTTCAACGCAATTTTCTTGTTGGTTGGTTTGGTTGTCTTACGGTTTTGTTTATGTTTGAGTTTTAGCGCCCCAGAAAGTGTGCTTCAAAAAAAAAAAAAAACAAAAAAAAAAAGGAACCCAAGTAGAACGAAAACTTCAGATGAGCAGCAGCTATGTATGTATGGACGAGTAGTGTTCTCGCCGCATCGTAACACAACGCCACTGCTCTAGCCATCTTGCCATCATTCCCGCTGAGTGTCAATAATCGCAGGCTCTTTGGCACGTGTTTCGCGGCATTTTTCGCATCGTTTATGGTTATGGACAATGGCTAGCAAAGTGGAAGAGAAAGGGAAACAGAAACAGAGAGAAAAAAAAAAATGGAGATAAAACTACAGTTTCAAGTTGTTTCTCCTAACCAAACGCTTTGTCTAATAGTCGCAATTGTAGTCAAGTGTCAGGGTGGAGTCAAAGTTAAGTGCCTGCTGGGAGGATACTCTGCCATTTTCTTTTCTTCTTTCGTTGTGTATCCATATATATATATATATATATATATATATATATATAGACAGAGATTTATCAGAGAATATATACAAAATGATAGCAGCAAAATTTAAAACACTTTCAGTCTCTATTAAATTTTTAATTTTTGGTTTACATTTTTTAAGCTTTTGTAACTAGAGAGTTGTGAGAGAAATGGTTTTTTTTTATCGTCATGGAGACTTGTGGAAACATAGTCATACATTTTAGGCTCTTGGCAAATCATTTTACACGACTTTTGTTACCCAACCTAATAATATAAATGTGTATTGTCCATTTGCAGACTCCTAAGACTTTGCAAGGGTATTTGGGGTTCGGTTCGTTGAATTTGTACTTGCTTTGCTCATAGTTTTTGATTTGTTGACTTGGTTAAGAGATTTTTCACATTTTTGTTTACTCTCTGGCATTTGCTGGCCATCGCCTCTACTCTACTCTCAATATGATTCCATCAGGACGACTTGCTGCTTAGTTTACTTACACTCCCCTTTTAACTAACTTAAATCGCAGCCTGGGGAGGTAGCTGGGCTTCTCGTCCTAGCCTAATTCCATTTGCCACAATAAATTCACTTAAGCTTCAAGCAAAATGCCTTCAATTATGTTTTCAACATGCTTCCATATGCAACTAACATCAACCATTTGCCAACCACCAGGACCAGGAGCAGGAGCAGGAGCAGGACCAGCACCCTCACCAGCACTGACACCCTGCATCGGCATAGGCCCTGGCACCGACACTGACTCCTCCTCCTCCTCCTCCGCCTTTCTATATATATCTATCATTCGTTTCTTCCTGCATTGGGCAAGCGGCTTAGAACTTAATTTCCTGTTTCCCCTCATAACCAGGTACCTCCCCATTTCCCCCCCACTCTTCATCCACTGACTTACATTGAGTCAAGGCAAACACGCAATGAGTAGGATAAGAAAAAAAATACAACCCGGTAACTATAAAAGCCAAGTAAGGGTTAGTGGGTGTAGGTAGAGCAGGTGGAGGAAGAAAGTGTACAAGTCACTTAATTAAATGTTGCTCATACGCAATGTTGTACAGCAGAGAGAAAGAGAAAGAGAGAGAGAGAGAGTGATACACACAGAAGCTGTAGGTCCTAACATTCCCTCACGTTTCTCAGTAACTTGGCATCTTCTCTCCTTCCCTGTATAGCTGCTTGGCAAATCCTTTGAGTGACTTTAAGCCATCATCGCCCTATGCAAATACACTTGGGCCAACACAGAGATATGGCACTGAAGGCAACACCTAGAAGCTAGGTGGATGACAGGGCAGTGCAGGGTAGTATCAGGGCAAGACGTAGCAGGGAATGGCATTGCAATTTCCATCCTTGTCGCTGCTGCACAAAATCCCCTAATTAAATGTAAATTACAAAATGCTTCAATGCCAAGTAAGAGGGTGAATCCTTTTGCAGCTGAAAATTGTAATTTTCATGCTTATTACAATATTTATGCGCACTAAGCAGACAGACGGCCCAGACGTGTCCTTGGCGCTTGCCAGTGTTGCCTGATGTCCTGGCATTTGACTTTCAGTCTTTGCTCTGGATCTCTCATCCCCTCTCTCTTTCACTCACTCACTCGCTCACTCTCACTCTCTCACTCTCTCTATCTGTTGCCCATTTGCTTTAGTTGGTCCCCTTTTTCTAACGTTTTGGTGTCTCCTCTGCACTCTTTGTTTTTTTTTTTTTTGCTCTTCTCTGTTTTGTTTTTGTCGAGTTCTTGTTCTTGTTGTTGAATTGTTTTCTTATCATTAGCGCTAGATGAAATGTAAGCCAGCTAAAGAACGAGAACAAACTGAAGAAGGAGGAGTAGCAAAAAAATAGCAGGAGTAGGAGCTAGAAGGCGTAAAAAGATGTCAAAGTTTCGTCCTAGCTGCGTTGTAATGGCTGCCATTTCCGTTTTGTCAGGATACAAAACGACACGACACGCAACCCAACTGCCAGTTGAGCTCAGCTTTAGCCTTAGCTTCAGTTGCTCTTCTTATGCTGCGTTGGTGGCATCATCTCTAGAGCTTAGGTAAATGTAAATCCTTTTGCTCTTGTTGTCTCGCTCTCTCGATTTTTGTTTCCCTCCCTTTTTCGCTTTGTTTTTTGCCCTTCTTATCCTGTATGGCCATCCATGTAGGAAAAGTGAGACATCTGCATTAAAGTTTAGGACCCTCAAATGCTTAAGTTTCTTTTACCTTCTCTTCGACACATTGAATGGTCATAAAAGTACTAGCGGTGGCCACATAAATCAAAGCCAAAAACTATTTTCATTTCCAAATTGAGAGAACTATAAAACTGGCGGCCATTAAAAGCCAACCCAGCCAACAAGCCAGTAAGCCAGCCAACCACCTTCCACTAACTGTAAAACCTTTCACTAAAAAAAAAACAGCAAAACAAATCACAAAAAAAAAAACTAACACTAACACTAGCACACTCTGAGAGTCGCGCGAGAGAGTCAACGCATTGAGAAAAAGTAAAAGTCTAGAGTAAAATTTTACGTGCTGCACGCGTAATAAAGTTACGTGGGCGTATATGCTAGGGGCGTGGTTAGCTAGATGGCTGGCTGTATGGCTGGATGGCTAGATGGATGGCAACCCAAAAAACCTCGAGCCTGTGGTTTGGCAATTGCTGAAAATTTGACAGTTTTCCAAAAATTTTCACAATTAGATGCGAAAACTACGACAATTTCAAATGCCAGCCAGGGCCAAAAACAACAACAGAAACAGCAAGAACAACGAAAAAAAAAAAAAAAACAGAGCGTGGAAAGTGAACGATGAGAAGAGAGGGCGGGTGGGTGATGGGTTCGGTTGGAGGATTGGGGCAAAGGAAATGTGTGCTCTGGTTAACTGTTTGTCGCTGTGCTGATGGAACTCTTAACGACTGCCACTCGTCACAAACTGCGACGGGTTGGTTTAGTTTGGGTTGAGTTTGGTTGGCTTGGGTTGGGTTGGGTTGTGATGGGATGCGATTCAGGAGCTAGAAAAGATTTTTATTGCTTGTGACATTTACACAGCATTTGATGTTCATCTGCATGTGTGAGTATGTATGTATGAGTGTGTGTGTGTGTACGTTTGGTTAAGCGGTTAGTTGACAGAGGAACCTCATAGCTAGCTACCTTGCTACCTACCTACAACTACAACACATATGTATGTGTGTATAGTTGCCACACGTGGCGTATGCGCAATGTTAATGATTTAAAGCATAGAAGCGATTAAGTCGACGTGAATGGATGACTCGAAGGGATCGAGGGTAAATGTTAAAATGTCGTTTTATATGCCTCTGTTAACCGAAATGAAAATAGTTTAGTTCTTGTGCGGTTTATTTCCCATACATATATATATATATACATATATATGTAGCATATATAGAGTTAGGTGTTTATGGCCCATAAATATTCAATTGAGAGTGAACATTTGGTTGGCACAATCTTTGGCGTCGAAATTGCCAACTAAAAGTGTGTTGAAACCTTGGCAAAATTGTTTTGCGGTAACAATTTTAACCAATACCACCAAATATCTCCGTCTCTTATAAGGAAAATCTACAAAAGATTCTTTAACCTCAATTTGGTATATATAAATTGCTTATTTAGCTATATATGCAAATAAGTTATTCGATTTTTCTTCTTTAAATTTAGCCCATATATTTTTCTAGAATATTTATTTTTTGAGTTAGATAATAATTCTTTAGACTTGCTAAATTGTATTCATTTTGTAATTAAGTAGTTTTTTTATCTACAGATAAATGCTAATGGCTTTTGAATTGTAATTTAATAAGTTATCTACTCAAAGGTAGTTGAACGAATATAGTTTTCTACATGACACAATAATATAAAATAGTCTCATCTAAGCAATAACTAGTATTGTTTTGGTAGTCTTAAGAAAAGACAATCGTGGGAGGAAAACCCAGGCTGGAAACTTTTTTAGACATTTCGATGATCCAATAAAATCCAAACCAATTAAATTATATGTCCTGTTCTCCATTCTGAGTCGTTTTCAAATGTAAATCGACAGCAATTCTGATCCGTTTCCGAAACTTTTATTCTCAATTTTAAGTGAAATGTCAATTGTTTTTGAAGTTAAATTCAAAATATTTTTGTTTCATCTACTCTGTGGGGTTAAAGAATCCCCAAGCTCTAAAATAATTTTAATTTAAATTTGTTATTGTATGAAAATCTTAACAAAAATATGTTTAAAGCGTCAAAAGTAACGAAGTTATTGACAAAAGTCACTGTTTTAGAAGGATCGTTCCTATGATACAGTCACCTGATCTTGATCAAATTTGGCATAGTCGTTTATATGTGTAAGAAACTCACTAATATTAAATTTCGACAATAGCTCAGAAAATAACGAAGGTATTGAGAAAAGTCACTGTTCGTGACTTTGACGTTTGTATGGGAGCTATATGATATATGATAACCCCTGCAGTATATACAAGCCTACATGCAAAATTTCAGCTCTGTAGCTTTAACGGTCTAGGAGGAATTTGCGTTGATCCAGACGGAAGGACGGACGGACATGGCTATTTGAGCTCGTCTCGTCGTGCTGATCAAGAATATATATACTTTTTATGGTCGGAGATGCTTCCTTCTATGCGTTGCACACTTTTGACCAAAATTAATATACCCTTTTTGCAAGGGTATAAAAAGAGACAGAAATATTTGACAATTGCTCAGCTTATTTTTTAAAGTATCTAGTACTTTCGGCTAGACGGAAGCAATTCACATATTTTTGAGATCCAAGAAGGCCTGGGATGTTTGTAAAATTCGACCTGGTTAAGGGGGTACAGTACTTCAATCATTCTACTTCGTAAACTCATACAGTCAACATCAAAAATAAAACAAAAACTGTTTTAGTTCTGAATATTAAAAAAGAGAAAAAGTGAAAATATGTTGACTGTTCAATTGATCATACAATCCGGAGAGGTTAGTAAACGTGAGGATATTACTTTTCATAATCGTGACCAAGTGTTCTTTTCCAGCAATTGGTTATGAAGCTCCCGATCTCAGCTAGTATATACGAACTTAAGAGAGAGCTGCAGAGTCTTCTCAATATTCAAGAACCATTGGAGATTTGTACTTCTGATGTAACGTTGGCCGATTCAGTTCTTTTGACAGAAATTGCTGGTCTAGGCAACAACGAACAAATTAAGCCGATTGTGTCTTGCTATGAAGGCAACAATTTTGTGTGCTTGATACGATTTTCTCTTGAGGCCGAGGATATCGCGCTTCCACTAGTCGATAATTCGGTGTCAGACTCAAGTATCGAAGTTAAAGTTGAATCTGAAATGGAAATGGAACCGGATGTTACAACTGGTCAGCATCCCCCATACATGAACATCCTGCCAGAGAAGAGGCCGTTTGTTGTGATAGTTTCTGCCTCCGAATGCGCAAAGAACTTTTGCGATCTGTTCAAAGGGTTCTTTGGTAAATTTTTGCGTTTCGGAGACGTTCGGAGCTTAGATTTCAATGATGTCACTCCGGTCGCTGAATACCATGGCCGGCTGTACATCGCAGCGGCCAATGAAGAGACCAGGGAATGGGTGGCGAGCAGCGTGTGTTCTATAGGGCTCTATGAGGCCGCTGGTTTTATAGACTTCCTGCACCTGACAGCGGCCAGAGTTACTTGGCCAAAGGTAGAGACTTGTTTGCTGCGAATTTTCACGCTCCTCGAACAGCAGAACTGTGGTATAAAGACGGAGAAGTGGGCTGTGGTGAGCCGGGAATATGTACCCCCTACAGTCACAAATGTTTGCCCCAATGAACAGGTTTACATCTGGATGGATGCGGACAGTGCGGATATCATCAAGGAGAGATTCAACTGCCTTAAACTATGTTTTTGGACGATCGAGTTTGAGTTTTGCGACTAGATGACCCATATATATTTTTTATTTTATCGAATTTACATTTTGAAATGTTAAAAAAAAGTTACGATTACGGCAGACTCGTTTGCCTACCGATTATTCTGACTTATCGTAATAGAAAAATAATGAAATATAATAATAATTTATGGACTTTGCTTTACTACCGAAACGTTGTCAAGTGAATTTTCAAACTCACTGTTTTCCCCTGATCGTTGATATGGGAGCTATATGATATAGTGGTCCGATCCAGCTGAATCCGAAATATACAACCCCTGCAGTATATACAAGACTAAATACATGCTAAATTTAACTCTGTAGCTCTAACGGTCTAGGAGGAGTGGACATGGACATGGCTATATGAACTCGTCTCGTCATGCTGATCAAGAATATATATACTTTATATGGGCGGAGATGTTTTCTTCTATGCGTTGCACACTTCTGACCAAAACTAATATACCCTTTTTGCAAGGGTATAAATATGTTGAACGTACAATGTTAATCATATTAATGAGAGAATTTAAAATTGGCAAACGATTTCAATGCGGTGTTTTTAGCTTAGAATCGAAAACCAGAACAGGCCTTAATGACCCAATTCCGAAATGGGAACTCAAAGAGAGTAAAAATATATAAACATAAGTCAGTAAACATGTTCCAGGATCATAGAACAACAGAAGAAACTTTTGTTCGTTAAAGACTATTTTATATTATTGTATCAATGGCGTCAATGGGTTCACTCAATTACCAAGTAAGCTTATACTTGCTTAATTTTGTTATTAGTTACTTACTACTTACTTTATTTTATTTGTTGGAGATATAATTTGAGCCTACAAACTGTTAGAACATGTTGGGTAAACATCCAGTAGAACAAGAGTCTAGAATTTAAAGCTAATAAAATTTAAAGTTAATCGAATGAACTTTACTAATTTTAGTTGATTAGCAGAAGGTTAGACTTTTTTTAATCAACTGCTTTATGAGCATTCTAATTTAATCAAGTGATCTTGTTAAGACTCGATTCACATTCTCTAAAAACTCTGCTCTGCTTTATTCTATGTCAGGAATCTAATTTATATTTGCAATAATCTAAACTCTTTAACGTATATATGCTTAGATTTTGCACAATGCCAAGTATTTGCTGTTTGCCTCGAATTTCCACTCTCCTCTATGCCAGTGATTAGCCTTTCGCTTTAGGCTGAAAGCATAAAATACCAAAAATGCCAAAGTGACACACAAAAATGTGACCACCTTTTTGCCTGAAAGAAAATTTAGAACGTACATACAAACATACATACCCACATACAGAGCGAAGGCACAAGAATGGTGGATAGGAATATTAAAGAGGTGGCGAAATTTTTAGCTAATTTTCCAATCGCTTAGACTTAAATATAAGAAGAGGCACTTGCAATTTTTTTGGTTGGCTCAATCATGGTTATTAAATTTGGCCAACTACGGTAAAAGTATTTTAAAGATGCTTTGAAATTTTCATTCCCTACTGTCGGCCTCAAAATATTCAGAAATGTCGTTGTTTTTAGGGGAGTCTCTCTCTCTCTCTCTCTCTGTCTTATCTATCGCTATCTCTTTCAATTGTCTCTGTCTCTGTGTGTATTTGTCTCTGTCTTCCTCAGTGGCTTTCACACTTTGGGAATTTGTGTGTCGTATGCTCGTATCGTAGGAGTGTAAGAAGAAATTTTAACATTGTTGCTGAAAATTTCATCAAGATTTCAAGTCGAGTTGGGTGGGTTGGCTGCCAGACGCGTGCCTGGGCTAAGTAACCGCATATCAGGTCTGTACTGAACTCAACTGAACTGTATACGGTTTTAGCTGGATGGGAAAGAAAAAAAAAAAACAGACAAAAAAATTCACCTTTACTTTTACCTTTTCTTGGTTCATTTTATTTTTGGCACAGAGAGCTTAAATTTTTTGCCTTAAATTTTCAATTTTACAAGCATTGTGCAAATTTTGATTTAAGCTTTATCCACTTGGTGTGTATGTGTGTGTGTGTGCTGTGTATTGAAGGGCAAATATTTGTATTTGAAATTTAAGACTCTGTTGAGCATTATTTATACTCAATTCAACTGCCTTTTTTTTGTGGGCTCAAAACATTTCTTAAATAAAATGCATTTCTCTACTTTACATTCTTCTTTCTTTTTTTTGCAGCTACGGCAATTTCTTGCGGTGGTCAGAGAGGCGAAAAAAGGATTTCAACATTCAATACACAAACAATAAGGTATTAAAAACTTCATTCTTTATCTCATTTCATTTATTTATGCTTGAAGAAATGCCAAATAGAATGTGTGTTTGAGTGTGTGTGTGTGTATGCGTGCCGACTTTTGTATTTTATTTTGAAAATTATTGAAAAGTTTTCATAAGAGCTCAAGCTCATGCTATAACTTGAGAAACTTCTACTAGTTGATGTAAATTAAGAAAATGAAAAGCATGAGATTTTCTTCGTTTCACTTGTTTCGATTTTTCATCTACGCTTGTTAGAAGAAAACTTGCAATTTTTCGCCCAAAAACTTTCATAACTGACCCATAGACATACCAAAAAAAAAAGAAGAAAACCCACAAAAAATGAACCATAACTACTATATGAGAGTTTTGGGGGGTTGCGGGGTGTCTAGGGGTGAGGTTCTAAAAAGGAAACGTTTATCTATGCCAACTAATTCCTACAAATTACAAGTGGACCAAAGATTCTGTCCCAGCGCCTTCTAATAACTACATGGTTTGGTTATTATAAAACTTTTTCCATTTCGCAAAACTTTTACCGCATGAAAATTCTACTCAAAAAAAAAGAATATATATATACATATATATATATAAGAGCAACAAAAAGAAGAAAATGCAAAAAAAAAAAAGAAGCAGATGAAGGGGGGAAAAAAAGCGACACACGCACATGAAAATGAAACGATCAAAATGTGGAAAAAGTGAAGCAATTTACTAGAACACGTCCAGCCATTATGCGAGCGAGAAGGAAACAAGATTCTTGCATAACGCGCTCTCAGTCGCACAGGCAACTTTTGAAGCGACTTTGTAAAGATTGCCCCATGCCCCCATCAATGTACATATATACCCATGCCCCATGCGCTGCTACTGTGAGTTGGTTCCTTTTCTTGGGACAGGATTTGAATTTGAAATTGAAAACAAGTTTATAACGTGAATTGGCAAATATAGAGCACTCTTAGGGATGGGGTTGAGCATTGGCCACGCACGACTGACATTGTCACACACACACACACGCACACACACACCCACATACAAACACATTACACCTACATGACACACATATTATGTTGTAGATGCGGGAATGGTGGCAACTCTCTCTCCCTCTCTCTCTGTCTATCTCTCTATATTCGCCATATTGACGCAATTCCTACTCAAGTAGCAAAACTCTAGAAAGGACTTTGCACTGGGGCCAAGAAACTTGGCCATGGCTTCCACTTTGGCTTGGACTTGAACAACTTGTAGAACGCTAGCTGCTAGCTTCAGGCCCTCACTTCTCCTTTGTAGTTTCCATATGCAGTTTGTTGTTCACCTTCCACCGTGCTTCTTCTTCTTCTTCTCCTTCTTATCCCAAATAGCAGAGGGAACTGGAGCTTCTTCTCCTCCAGCTACATACACCCAACTTTCATTTGCGTAAGTCGTTTTCAACGTCAACGCCGCAGGGGCAAATTGTTTGTTCGCCTCGTTTTCCATTCAAATTGTTTTCTTTTTCCCCTGTGCACACACACACACACACACACGCACGGGGCATAATAAATATAAATATGAGAGCTAGTATATATAATCCAAATACAAATATATGTATATGTATACACGTATACGTATATAGAAACATATGAACATGTGTGTTGTAGATTTATGCACTCAAAGAAATAATTACAATATTCAAGTTGTAGTATCGTAATGCTCATAGAAAACTTTCCTTCGTTATGAGAAAGCATTGGAGATTTAAAAAAAGTTTATTCGATTTTCTCACTATAACAACAATAACTCAAAAACTGTTTCTCGTTACTATATTTTCGACTTATTGTGTTTGATTCTTAAGTATTTAGTGTTAATTAATATCACTTTGCCTTGAAGTTTTTGTTTATTAACAAATGAAGAATGTTTTTTTTGACTTCTTCAAAGTAAATAACATATATTTTAAAAGTACATTTTTAAGTCTATTCCATAAATAGTAAAATATTGCAACTTAAAATTTATAAGACATCATGATTTTTTTCTCTTAGTGCATATGCACTAAGTGCAGTATGCATATATTTGCTTTGTATGCATTTGCTGATTTATGTATGTACTATACAGATACAGACATATACATACATATACACATGCATACATATAAATGTATATACATATACGCGTATATATATACATATACAAAATGCACATTTCTGCACATTGTGTTCCATTTACCTACAAAATGCTAGCAAACTGCTCCGCTCAAGTCTCAAAATACAGGTCAAGTTTCTTTGGTCTTGATAGATGGACAAGTAGACAAGGTGCACAAGAAAAGGTGCAGAACGTGCAGGGAGTTTGGGGGAATGAAAAGTGGGTTGGGTACATTGACAAGAGTTTGCCAAATAACAATTCAAACTCTGAATAGTTGCCAATTGTGAAACTCGGCGACATTTGGATCAAAGAGTAGTAGTGAATAGAAGCAGAGCAAAAAACGTATTTTCAACTTGGCTAAGTCAATCAGCTGTCTGGTTTTAATGTGTACGTAATTCTATAGGCATGTATATGTATCAAGTTATTCTGGTGCATTTCGTTCATTTGAAATGTGAGAATCCTGCTCCGTTCAGTATCATCTACGTTTCAGTTGGTAGCTTGAATACATAATAGGAGTCCATGGATATTGAAGACTTTGGGCATAGTTAATGAGAAACTCCAGTTTCATTTTGGTAACTAATATGTTACTTCAATCATGATGATTAAAGTGATTGACTCACTACACAAGAAATGCTCTTTATTGATAGGAAAACGTATCCGATAGACTAAAAAGGAACATGAATGCCTCTTCAAAAGAAATTCTTGGACCTTGACGAGTAAGGAAACAAAAGAAAAAAGCATGAAATTTGTATATTTGTGGTTTTTTTTCTTTTTGGATTTATCATTATTTAATTGGCCTACCTTGGGGAAAAATAGAGTTTAATTTCTATGTTAAATGTTCGTGCACACAATACAGATAGATGTATGAAGTTCGTGTGTGTGTGTGCGTGTGTGTAAGTCCCAAGGACATCGTCACGTATCCTTTGCACTGCAATAAACACCAAATAGTAAAAACTGGTGATATCAAACCACATTCGAGTTAGAAGACAGGAGACAATATGTCCCACTTCTTTCTTCTCACTTTCTCTATCTCTTTTTGTATGTGTCTGTTGTCCTGCTGTGTTTACCTGCCACAACGAGACAACAACAGGGATAACTAAAAATTTAACAAAACCAATTATTTGATTTTAAAATTCCATTAAAAGATAAAAAACCATCGAGCAGCACAAGGACAACGAGAAGAGACGCAAAGAAAAAAAAATACAGAGAGAAAACAAAAAATAGAAGTGAAGCAACATAAAGTCTTGTGGCCAAAGAGTCGTCGTGATTGTCGTTGCTGTTGTTGTTGTTGTTGTCGTCCTGCGGTCGTGATGCTGCTTCTTCTACTATTGCCACGACCCGCCTGTTGACATGCCAAGCCAGCAACAAGAAGCTACGGCAGTGTCTTGAGATAAGCCATAGAGAAAGAAAAAACTGAACCCAAAAGGGTTTAACACGTGCAGACAGTCGACAAACGGAGCCATAAATAAAAGTCGCACTTGGCCCGTATAGCAAAGGAGAAAGGGAAACTGAAAGGGTGCTAAAAGAGGGCAAAGTTGCTTGGACTTGGACCCAAGATGTTACACCAACGACACGATGACAGCAGCAACACACATACACATACACACACACACACACACACGGCAACAATCACACCTATACTAGCATCTATTGATAATGATAACTGCCAATTGTGGACAATGAAAAGCTGCCTGAGAGCCATTTTAGATTCTAATAGATTAGAAATTACCATTGATATCAAACGGATCTATTTACGTTGTGTGTTTTGTTTATAATTTACATTGCAAAATATCAAAGATTTTTGTTTTCTAGTTATTACTGTACTTTATTCAGCTGTTGCACATTAAAACAGTTGAAAAGTGATATTCAAGAATAAATTTAAGGTTTTTTTTTTATAGTCTTTACTTTTATAAATCTATTTTAACAGCTGATATTAGGTATTTTTTGTTAGAACTAAAAACATCAACATAGTCAATTCATAAGAAAGACAACTTTAAAATGAAGAAAAACAACAAAAACGAAAGCAAAATAGGCACACAAAACTGTAAATAATCATCAGAATATTTCATTTAAATATCTTTTCATTATAAATGTTGGGCATAAATTTTAAAGGTTTATTTAACAGATTCTAGTCCTTATTGCTTAAAATCAACATTATCAGGTCCTAAAAAGTCCTGCAGAAAACTTGGATTAAAGGACTTTTCCGCTTAAGACATCAATCACTCAACTATATTTCAAAAGTCCTTTGATGGACCAGAATAAAACAACTTCTATAATGAAAGCCAAAAGTCGTTGAAGTAGACATCGCAATGGTCCTGTTGGGAGTTAGGATATGAAAGACTTTTAAACACATACCTCCCATTTTATTTTTTTGAAATTTGAAAATTGAAATACTTATTTCAGGTTAAGAGTAATGATAATGTTTATTTTCTTATCCAATAAAACTGAAATCCAAATGAAAGAAAATAAATATACCTATGATAATTAGTGTATTTCTTTCCTTGTTTCTGTTTTTTATATTGCCTGCCAATTTCCCTTATTTAATAAAATGCTTGAAGTATAAGCAGTTAAGAGCAGAAGAAAGCATTCCAAGTTACATTTGGGTTTTTTTTTCATTTCTTTATGTAATATTGTGATTCTTCTCGCTTTAAGCATGTTTTTGAACATAATGTACACGCTATATGTGTTCACACATCTCTTTGGCTTTGTGTTTTTGAACTAGTTATATTGTCACTTCCTGTCTTTGTCAACATCAGCAGCAAGAGGGTAGCGAAACTGCAGTCACTCATCAGAGTGCTGTAAGAGCTATTTAGTAAGATGTCAACAATGTACATATAAGTTATACGATAGAGGAACGATTCTTTTTGCCTTGTGTGCGGGTGTGGTTGTGTGTGTTTATGGCAACAACAGCAGTAGCTGACATAAGGCATGACATACAGGAGTAGCATCAGCATCAAGCAACAACCGAGCAGCAACATGGCGTATGAGTGACCGAGTCTTTGTTCGACTCCAATTAGAAGACAACTCGTTCATCCTGTCAACAATGTGCCGCCTCCCCTCCCCCCGCCTCTTCCTAACCACCCGCCATTTTACAATGTGTGTAATGGCTATTGCCACGCCCAGGTCCATATCATACTTCACACTCAGATCCCTCAGTCATCTTTGGCGGCGGTACTCAACTTTTCATTTTTTATCATTTGCCTTGTTTCGTTTTCATTTCTATCTCTGTCCCTCTCTGCCTCATTCTCTCTCTCTCTCTATATATCTCTCTGTCTTTGTCTCTTCCTTTTGCTTGGCTACACTTTACTGCAAAGTGTAATTGAAATGCACATTGAAACTTTGAGTATAATGCTCTTACAAGTTTCTCTTTTGCAAAACTATAAAATACATTTTATATGTATGTATGTATACATGGGAAGGGGCTGAAGAAAAGTACATAAGTAGAAATTATGTGCGCATGAGGAGGATGATGCTGCTGACGGCATAAAAGTCAGACTCCAACTTCAAGCAAATAGAAAGCAGAAAAAAAAAACAAAAATAAAAAAGAGAAAAAGTAGGGGAAAAAAAATGTGTAGAGAAAGCAGAAAATATGATTTAATAGAGGAAAAGAAGAAGACACAACCGAAGCTGTAGCATCTTCTTCTCGTCTCCAGTTTGCCGCAGAGTGGCCCACAAAGTAGGCGGAGAGAAGTAGGATGGCGGTATAATTTTGTTAGGCAAGTCAAGGCAGAGCCTCCTACAAAGACAGAGAGTGCAGTGCCGTGCAGTGCCAGAGAAGTTTTTGCGGCTGGCCAGTGAAGCGTCTGACAGCCAGCTGTCAAGCTCTGCGGCTTCTACAAAATTTAAACAAATTGATGAATGGCTGAAACAAGGCTAAGAGTGGATGGATCGGGTGAATCGGGTAAGATTGGGGGTGTGTCGGGGTGTGGGGGTGGGTAAGCGAATGCAACTTGCAGTTGATTTGCTTAGCCGCAGGCAGAGCGCGCGCGCGCTCCACATGAAGTACATTTTCCAGGAAGGGCACAAATTTTGTCTGCAAATTGTATTAGGACAAGTCGACGAGCTGCAGCAGCAAAGTGTGAAGGGCGGAACAGAATTTTGGGTAACTGCAATAGCAGCAACTGAATTGCTACTACTGGAAAATTGTATTATGCATAAGGGGCACGAACATGAAGTTGAAGTGTGGTTAAGACTCTGCCATCGAAATGGACGGACTGGGGAATGGGCGGTGGGCGGGGGTACCAACAGTTTTGGCCGTGCATCTGTTCTATCTGTCTTGCCTATGGCTAGCTATTGTGGTGC
The DNA here is from genome assembly GCF_018902025.1 of Drosophila willistoni. Classification (NCBI taxonomy): domain Eukaryota; kingdom Metazoa; phylum Arthropoda; class Insecta; order Diptera; family Drosophilidae; genus Drosophila; species Drosophila willistoni. The sequence continues at coordinate 7,406,636 of NW_025814056.1, forward strand.
GTGGTTAAATGTGGGTGGGCATTGGGTTGTGAGGCATGTGGTGGCAACATGAAAAGTTTTGCGCAAAAGCAAAATTAATGTGTAAAACATAGAGTTCAATCAGTATAGATTTGTGTAATCCATCAATATTTGACTTTCATGGCGAAATCTTGAACATTCATCAATTGAACAAGCCCCATCCTTAATATGCATAGCAAGATATACTGTTAAAGATTGTACTAAAGAATGTTTTTCATTGTTGAGAAATATAATTAGTTCAATTAGTTTAAAGGTTAAAGTTTGAACCGAGTATAACTGCCTCAGATACCCTTTAAAATGTTTATGTGAACTTGCAAGTTGATTTTAAATAGAAGTCTTGACACGATCTTTCTATTTATTTACAGTTAAAACATTAATCCATTTACCTTTAGCTACATCCTTTTCTTTACATTTTTTTTTTTAAGTTGCTGTTATTTTTTGATACGACATAAGTAGAGCTTAAAGTAATTTGTATCAATGTTTTTCATCCTATTTATGTTACTCCATTGCTTAGTAAAGTTTCACTTTTTTCTTTATTTATAATCCTTTTTCATAGTTTCAACTTCTGTTTTACTTTTCTTTTTATTCCTGGCGCTTTTATATTATTTCTTTGTCTTTATTTGTTAATAATTCTTTTTCAAATAAAATTATATAAATAAGTATTTGTAATCAGCTGAAGCAATTTCTTAAAATCCTTTTTCTTTTCAAACTTACAGAAATTAAAATGAATGAAAACATTTTGTCCTTTATTTGCTTGGCTCGTTGCCCATCTAAGATATGTGTTACTTTATTCTTGGATATTGAATTAAATCGTTGAAAATTCATTTATATTATGTCTTTTATATATGTTTGTGTACCTCACTCTCTCAACACTTAAGTGATTGCGAAAGCAGCTATTGACAACTCATCCATAAATTGCTCATACGCCCAGTTGTACACACATATGTACTCAGAGACAGTGATACGTATCAAAACTCACACAAAATGCCTTTTAATCGAAGATGTCATTAAACTTTCTTTCAATTTGTAACAAACCCATAAAATGTCGTTGACAATTTGACAATTTTTTCAGAGTTCCGTTTCGTTTTGCTTCACCACCGACACACACACAACACACACTTCTTACCCACACCCACACCCACACCAAACGACACCATACATACACATGCTTATAAACAATTTAAGCCATACATGTGTTGTTGTTTTTCTCTGGTTTCTTTTTTTTTATTTTCATTTTAGCACAAGACAAACAGTGAGTGTTCTTCTCTCACCACCACCACCACCACGACCTCTGTCCTTGTCTCGTCTAAGTTCACCCACCCACTGAACAGTTTGTGCAGCCAAAACGTGTTTATGTCTGTTCATTGTCACATTTACTTGTAAAGTTTTTCCACATCGCATCGCATCGCATTGCATTGCAGTGCAGCGCATCGAAGCTGCCACTTTGGAGCCCAGCCAGCAGATGGAGTAGGAGCTTGGAGCAGGAACAGTAGCCGGTAAAGAAGCAGGTCGGTCGCCTGCTGCTGCTGCTGCTGCTGCTGCTCCTTAGACATGTCAGCGACACATGCAGTCTGCAGTCTGCAAGTCGTTTTTTTGTAGTTCGAAGAAGTCTCAGGGCAGGCAAGCAAAAAATTGAATGCCAACACAGAGACAGGGAGAGGGAGAGAGAGAGAGAGTGAGTCTGGTGGGGAGAAAAGTCAGTGACGGGAGCAAAACGGAAGCAAATAAGCAGCAGCAGACGACGATTAAAAGTGCAGACATCGTTGGGACATAAACAAGGCAGGAAGTTGTAAAAAACACATAAACAAAGTTGGCAGGCAAAAAACTAAAACAAAGCTCACCCCGAAAGGCAGCCAAAAGAATTTTACTTCTTCTCGTTGTCGTTGTCGTCCTTGTTTTCCCATGTTTTTCTTGCCATCTCACACCACATTCACATTTCCCTCGCTGAACTCTTTTCGCTTTTCTTTGTGCTCATGGAAAATGGCAGGATATGTAAGGTGTGTGTGTGTGTTTGTGTGTGTGTGTGTTACTCGCACGGCCTTCATGAAAACTGTATACTCTTCTCTTTCGAAAATTCAAACACAGAGGCACAGCTTGTTTTCCCTAAAAGGGATTGCTTCTCTAACAAAAAGATAATGAGCTTGCCAGCACCTTGAATACAAAACTTTTTTTCTATAATTGTGATTGCAATCAGATGCTAGCATATAAAATTAGTGTTAAATAAAAAATACACAAGTCCCATTCTAAGGACCTGTTTCACTTTATAACAACCATAATTCTATTCAACATTACTTTTATTTTTACTAAATTTTTTTAACTAAATTTTATTATAAAGTCGAATTGATTCTGACGATGTACGCTAGGCGAGACCTAGTAGATTTTCCTTTGATGGGACCAAAGAGAGCCCATTTGATCAACAATAGCTGATGCTGCTCAAATTGTCCGTCGCCCTTCAAACAGTAGAAGTGAATGAAATTGATCGAAAATTGCATCGCAACAATCATCGAAATAAGTCTATAATCATCTAAGTATGTAAAATGTGAATTTCAGTAAATTTAACTTATGAATTGTTGCATTAAAGTTGGTCCTACATTTTTAATATTTTATTATCATTTCCTTTGAAAACACTTTTCATATGAATTGATTTCCATCATTGTAATTTTTAGACACTATCGTTTTAGGCCCTAACAAAAAACATAAAACAATGTATAAAGATAGACGTTTCAATTGTTAATTATACAGGACGACATTTTTGAGGGCATGCAAAAGTGTTTAAATTTTAACAGGTGTACAATAGTAATTGGATGCTGCTGGACGTTAGGTTTTCGAAAAAATTTTTTGACTCTTTATCTATAGCATACTTTTACAACCAAAATCTGGTCGTAATTGGCAAAACCCAAGTTCAGAATCAGCGTACCAGTGAATCAGCTAAAAGCACCTTTCAAATTAAAGTCATTAACAATCATGTCGGCTTGTGATATCATTTATATCTTGAAATTTAAAAAAAAATGTCGCATAATGCAAATTATGTTTTATGTTAGTTGTTTCGCTCAGTGTAGAACACTTGAACTAACAACAACAGTTGGCTTTGAGGAAACGTCTGCTTAGCGGTTGCATTTCCGTGTTGGTATCCTTTCATTCTTTCTTTATTTCCACGTACATGGCCAATACAAATAAATAAATATGCATACGTGCGCATAGAGATGGGCCAAGGATGGCGGCAGGAGGAGGAGGACGAGACGAGACGAGGCGAGGCGTTCAAATGCGGATACGAATGCGGATGAGGATGCATCTTAACCCTTTCTCTAGACTGTGCTTGAGAACTAAGGATTACAATTTCATTTCAATTTCCTGCTGCTGATGCTGCTGCACACAAAGAACAAAACAAACAAAATGCATGAAGCATCTGTGCCAACTACTTGCCACGCCCTCGCTCACTTGGAACACTAGGACGGCTAGCTACAAATACATGCATACATGTGTGAGTGTGTGCGTGTTGTTTACTCAAGGCTTAAGGTTTAAAATGGATTTGTTTGACGTGGCAGCAAGCCGGCTCCGGCTCCGACTTTGAATCTTAGACTCCGTCTCCAACTCCAGCGCTAACTTCGACTTGAGCACGACCACACACACACACACGCACACCCCTCTCCCTCTCCCTGTCCAATGCAATCTCATCGTTTCTCTTCCCTCTCTCTACTTTTACCCACTGCCATCTCTCGAACACATGTCGTACACGCTCAACGCCATTTAAGCTATTTAACAGCTTCCTTGAGCTTTCTTCTGATTCCTTCCTTAACGTTTCCTTTTGCTAGTTTTCAATTTACTTTAGTTTTTCAACCCACTTGCATTTGTCTTTCTATCTCTTGGCCCCGCTTTTATCTCATCTATCTCTCTCTCTCTTGGTGTGTGTTTGTGTGTCTTTGCTTCTGGCCTGGCCTGTTCTCTGCCATGGCTTAATTAGCTTTTGTTGCTTGGTAAAAGTTTTTTTTTCCCTTCTTCTTGCTTTTGCCAGCTTCTGACTGGCTAGATGGCTGGCTGGATGGCTGGCTGGATGGCTGGCTGCTGCTTCCTCTTATTATTATTTTCAAGCGTTTTTTAATTTGTAATTTTTATGCCAGGCTGCCATTTAGTGGCGGCTGGCAACGTTGCTCTCGTTGCTTCATCTCTTTGCTTCTCTCTGGCTTCTGGCATTTGCAATTGAGTTTGCAGTGTAATGGCAAAAGTTTAATGAGAATTGGGTAGTTAGTTAGCGGTTTAAGTTGCTTTCGGTTCAGTTTTGGTTAAGTGAAATCGTTGAAGGTCGTTAGTCAGGCTAAATATCTTTGCCATTAAAACCCAAGCCCGGGAAAGAAACCAGTTTGGACTGACTCATTCTGTCGCCATTAATTTGGCATGTAGTTATTCAATGTCAGTCACAGTGTCTGTGTTACCGTACCTACCGTACCCATTTACTTTTACTTATCGGGCCTTTCCCGTTGAAACAGTCGCACAGCTGTCAGAGTTTTTGAATTGTTGTTGTGCGTCCGTCCCTTTATATATATAAAGAATAAAATGTTGGCACACAGAAAGCCATCGGCTTAGTTGAATTTACTCAAATGCAGTTCACACTTTATGTGGCCATTGCTTGTTGGTCTGGATTTTCTTTCGCAACAGATGAACTGCTGGCAGAGTCAATGGCAATGTCAACGGTTCATCAGAAGAGTTTGCTGTCCGTCTTTACAACACCTATTCCACAAATAGGACATTCAACTGCCTGTAAGGAGAAAACATCTTTCGATTCAAGCACTAGACAAGGATTCATTTATAAAAATATTAAAAGAAACCGCATGAGACGCGATAAAAGCACTTCAGTTCAGGATATTTTTGATCAGTTAATAAAAAACCTTGACAAAGAAACAAAACTGGTAACCGACTCCACAAACATATCTGCCACGGATAAACCAAAAGATATGCCCTTGCCAACCAAAAGAAAATATTATAAAACAATCCATCGAAGAAGAAAGATAACAACAACAACTTCTAATGAGCCAAAGATGACAACTCTGGCAATAAGTGTACCAATAACTCTGGCAAAAACTCTAGTGACAACTGTACCCACAACTGAAGCAACAACCAAGTCGACGAAACAGTCTACAACTCGAAGAACTTCAACAACAATGATTAACCCAACAACAACTAATAGGTCAGGAAAAACTATTAAAACTAAAACGCCAAGAAGGAGACAGCCTAAAGCTAGAAAATCTTCAAGACGAAGAACTAGTTCAACATCTACCGGAAGGAAAAGTCCCCAAAGACCATTGAATAATGCCAGGAAAAAGAAAATTCCTCGACGTACTACACGCAGATCTACCAGAAGAAATCAAAAGAATATGCGAAGGAGGAATAAAACAAGTAAGACAACAACAATCAGAAGAAGAACCAGTACTACCGCTAAAACAACCACAACGAAGGAAAATAGAAGAACATCTACACAAAATATTGATAATGCAAATTAGACAACTGAGCACAAGGTTCCTGGATTAGAATTTCCATTAGATATTCTCACTTTGCATTCAAAGTCAACGAAGCCAACCAAAATGAATAAACTATTTGATACCGAATGGGTGGAAAGATATGATCTTAGATCACAAGGACCAGCAAGAGAAATTGACATACTAGCATACATATGATTAACACAATCCAAATGTACTTACTCAAATTATTAATCGAAACAAATTTACAAAGTAACTAATAAAAAGTCTACTTAAATACTTTGCTTACTTAATCATTTTGAAAGTGTATTTAAATATGACAGAAATGTAATAAAAAAACAAGGTAAAATACAAGCGTAGCTATAAAAATTATATAGTAAGAACTCCAGAGACATAGAGACACATGCATATACACTTTTCACTCATTTCATAAATATTCATGGCCCCCAATGGCAAACAGGACAAAAACAAAAGACGTACGATATAGCTGACATTTGTATTAGTAGCATAGAGGGGCGGGAGGGGTTTGAAAAAATATGTCAGATAACTTGTAATTGTCCTATGTCATACTTATATTCTACTTCGATGGCAGTTTATATATACCTATATGATATTCTAGGCTGAAGATCTTGATCCTGATCTACAAGGTTATATATTCTTTCATGCAAATAAAATGACAACAAAAAATTACGCATACGCAGTGTTGATTGCTTGAAAAAGGTATTATCAATTCACGTTCATACAAATTGCGAGATGCCAACCCCCTCTGGAAACGCCCATGCTATAGTGCCTGAAGTCGAAAAATTTGTTACATTGCATTGGGGAAATTTGTAGTACTGTTTGCTGTGTACTTTGTTTTATGCTCTATGTCGATATGCATTGTTTTCGTTTTTACATTTTCCCTGGCATGTATTGCTCTACACAATTTGGAAATGGTAGACATTTTTATGTCAGAAAAATATATGTACATACATATGTATGTAGGTATGCTTTATAGGAACATACATATATGAATTGTTGTAGCTACAGAGACTATACAATGAAACTTGGGGGAAAATGTGTAGCCGCAGAATTTTGTGGCGCTGAAAATCGGGCATTAGCGTTTGTTTGATTTGGGTCAGTGCGACTTTTTCGCCCCAGCTTTGTAATGTAAAATGTTACCATTTGTATGCTACATATATGTATGTACATATATGGTATATGGGCATGTGGCGGAGGAAGGGTGAAAGGGTTATCCTAACGAATGTAGCCACGTTTCATTTAAATTTAGATGAGCAACGACATTGCAATAGGTTTTGTCCCGGTCCTGGTCCTGGTCCTGTTCCTGGTCGTGATCCTAGTCCTTCTGCTGTTGCTGCTTTTAATCTGTGTCAAAATATTTTCTCTATATGCATTTTAACGCTTCGGGAAATGTTTTTGGACATGCCGAATGAATATACATATATCAAAATAAAAAAAAAAAAATATATATATATATACACTATATATATGAAATATATTGCATTTTCTACAAAATTCTTGTTTTATTTCATTTGTTTTAGTTTTTAGAGCGAAAGAGAAAGATTTTTTGTTGTGTTCTTTTTGCAAATTTATTTGTGTGCAAATTTTACACATTTGTTTTGTTTTTCAATATTTGATTTGTTTATGACTGTGTGTATGGGCATTTATATATATATGTGTGTGTGTGTGTGTCTAGGGATTAGTTGCTGGCAGTGCCAAAATATGAATTGCTTGCATTAAATTGTAGAGCGCTCGATGAGAGATCTAGGGATTTTGTTGGGATTTATGAGCAGAGGCGTTTTGTTTATTATCAACAAAGGGTTTTAGAGTTGTAATATTGGTTAACCAATATACACTATTCTATATACATAAATGTGTAAAATTATTATTTGTCATACCTGTATTAAACTATTTAAATGAATAGTCAAGGACCATCAAACTTGGAGAACTTTAATTTACCTAATAGCAAGACTTTTGGATTAAACGCTTAATCCAACGAATATTATATTACTTGGAGACCAAACATTGGCAAATTTTTCTTTTATAATTTAAGTTTTTGCCTAAATAAATAATCATATTATACGTGATTAGCAAAGATGAATAAGGCATTTTTCGACTATAAAAACTTTTTATTAAAACTTTTTAATACTTTAACATAACTTAATTTTGGTCTTCTTTTGTCTCTATAATAAGTAATTATTTGTGTAATAGTTTTTATTCCTGGTCATTCGTAGTGGGCCAAGACTGTAAAAATATATAAACTTGCTTCTATAAATGTTTTGTATTTCCTATAATATTCAAATTATATATTAAGCATTAACTAAGAAATGAGCATAAAAAGTAAAATTATTGTTTACACAAAAGTAAATGCTTTGATGGTAGAAATGTTCAATTTTTTTGCTGTTTCTGTCATTTTTGGATCATAGAATTATATGCTCATGACAGATGACAGAGATTTGAGGATTACAGTTGTTATGGGTCATGGAGAGTAAGACGGGTTAACATGTGATCCTTTCTATCTCCAGATCGTTTTACAATTCAATTGGGAGTTTTTTTTTTAACATTGTGCTGGATAACGATGGCGGCATGTGTCGCTGTCCTCACTTAATTGACTTGGCATATAAACCAATTTTATATACATATATATAAATGTATATGGCATCATTTTGCGTTTCGCAATTTACCCATTTTCACTGTTTGGAATTGCCGTTGGCTCAACCATAATTTATGACTAAAATAGTTAATGAATTGAAAAAATTGTATGTGTCAGCACAGAGGATGAAATGTTTTTTTTAAACAAATGGCCAGAATGCGGTCTCTGCTGTCGATATGTGGCAGTCATTTGTTGCCTCCCTTATTGCATACCCAAATCACACACACACAAACCCACACACACCCCATCATCATCATCTGTGTCTGTGTATGTGGTCGCCTGGTTGCGTTTGTGATTGGCAGTTGCATTGATAAGTGCCGCAAGGCCCATAAAAATGTGCATAGCTTGCGGTCCTCTCTACTTCTACCTATATCTATACATATATAAATGTGTGTGCGTGTGTATGTATATACCTCTCTTCCATTTCCCATCTTTTATTTTACTCTATTGCTACATCATCAACAAGAACATGAAGAACAGCAGTTGTACATGCGTATATAAATTTAAAGTTGGGCATGTTTTTTGGTCAATTGCCTTTTGTGTATCTGTATCTGCATCTGTAACCACAAAAAGGCAAACCAAATGTTCTATCGATAAGGCATGATGGTGACGGGACGTTCGTTATGAGTAAGCCTGCTTTTGGTTTTCTTAAAGCTTCTTGACTATAAAAAGCCTTAAGACAACCCAGTTAGCATACATTCCGTTTTGTAATCTCCAGCTTTAAAGATGCAGCTTCAAGTAGTCCTTCAATTGGCTCTTCTTTCGATTTCATCGATTGCATCAACTGCTAACCCTCAATTCGATGAACCGATTGACCAAACTAATAATGGAACTTTGGATGATAATGGTTTTGGTTTTGTTCGTCGACCTTTCTTCAATTCAAGCCGTTATTATGGCGATCATGATAACACTGCAGATACATCGGATCGTTCTAGATATTATCGAACTGGTGTCTCGAAAATTTCCATGGAGGAATTCGGTCATAATATGAAAATCGCAAAAACACGAACAACTGCTTTCACACCACTTGCTACTGATTTGAGAACAAATTTTTTTAGTTTCTTCACCAGTCCAAGGTCAACAAGCTCAGTCAGTACAACCACTGCTAGCACCACTAGTCCTACTAGCACTACTACTAGCACTACTACTAGCATCACTAGCACCGACACTAACACCACTAGCAGCACCACTATCCCCACTACTACCATCAGTGATCCGTCACCCATGAATACTACAATGCTTTTAAGTATTCCCAATTTTATTGGCAGTGAACATCACAATATCAGCACAACGACAGAAATTGCAATTAAGTCCAGTTCGGAATTCGATAGCATTTGCAGTGGCTCTAAGAAATGGAAACTAGAGACACTAATTCTGCTAACAACTTTGTTGATCTGGATTAATCTTGCTTAAGCAAACGAGAAACTTGTTCAACTAACGATTCATATATCAATTTAGTAACTTCTATTAAAGTCTATTTTTTGTTCAATGAGAATCTTTTTGGATAATAATTTTTAGTTATGTCTAAAGTTTATTTTATATTAATATATGAAACTTCTTCAATACATGGGCGTATCCTAAGGGCAGGTCTGGAGGGGTCAACCGACACCATTCCGAAATATAGATATCTTAAATATATATATAATTAAAGTTTAAATACAGATTAGTAAAATTTGTAATCATTTCTATTCTATTTTATTTTAAATGCCTTTTATCATATCATGTAAGATAATGGTCAGCAGTAAATTTATGTAGATAAAAGACTACTTTTGGGGGAAATAATTAATAGTATTTTAGGTAATAAACCCGAATACCGAGCTAAATCAAACTTAGATTAGATGCAAACCTAACTTACTCCAAAGTATAAAAACTATAAAGAAATATAGACTACTTTTGGGAGCACCAACAATAAAAGCTTCATCAAAACTAAAATAAAGAAAACTCCCACAAACTGTTTATTATTTGTGGATTGATGGAAAGTGAAAAACTTTTTAATTTGAATGCCATTAAATTCATGCTATTTACGTTAGCGATTTCTCTTAGTGTATATTGATTAAGTAATGGTCCCCAGGATATTATTTATTTTGGCTTGTCTACAACTGCAACTGACATTGGTTAAATGTGAAACGCCTAAAGCCAACTTAATGGGATTTTTAATTAATATTCAGAATGTGTGCTCTCAATTTTCATGGCGATTTCAATTAGAGCCATAATCATCATCGTTATCATGATGATGGCCTGTGATGATGATGATTTGTTCTACCAATAAAAAGCAAACGCAACAACAATGACAAATTATTGTTTCGTTATAAAAAATTGCTCACAAAATTGTATTAAGGACGTGGCAAACAAAACAAAAAAAAAAAAAACAAAAACAAAAAACAAATAGCCGGGCCTTATTTGATATAAAAACTTGACTGCTGCTAAAAACAGTGAAAGCAAAACAACAATAAAATCAAAGCACCTGCAACCAAATGGCTAAAGTGATACATATACATACATGTATATACATATAAATTGTATATCTAGTATATAGTAAAATATGTCACAAACTGTTCATAAATTCATTTAACGCATAAAATTGCTGGCGCCCCAGAGAATTGAGTGTATGTGAATTATTTAGCATTTAAAAATGAATTCAAAATTTCTCAGTTTGCCGCATATTTGATGCACGTCTGCCATTAGTTGGCGCGTGACGTCATCGTGAGGTATCAAAAGTTAAGCACAACTAACTGGGCTAACAAGCTAGCCGGCTAACAGACTGAAAAGGGGGGCGCAGAAGAAGACAGACAGTCGACACTATACACTAAACAGTAGACGGCATTTAGGCAGCAAGGCAGGTGTCAAGTTCAGAGCCAAGTTCTTTTGAGTTTTTGGCTAAGAGGCCATCAAAATGCCATTTTCCTCAGACCCCGCCCCAGCAACCTGCAGCTCCATATCTGTGTGTGTGTGTGTGTGTGTGTATGTATGCAAACATTTTCACACATCTGTTTCCTTTTTCGCCATTTGCAATTTTCACCTTCAACTGACTGCGCTTTCACCTTTGCCACAAATTTATATACAAGCGGAAGAGAGGGCCAAGGAGCAGATGGTGAGCGACGGAGGAGGGGGGTTGCCCTTGTATTGGTGAGGGCAACGAGTTTAAGTTCTTTTTGATCTTGGCGTTGGATGTTGGCCCAGCTGACGTGGTGGAAGTAGAAAAGAAAAACAAAAATGAAAGAAACACAGCTGCAACATGACTGCCAAAAAGTTGACGGAAAACTTTGCCTGCTTTACTCCAAAAACCTCGACGCCGGCCCTAAGCGTTTGACGATGAGGGGAGAGAGAGGTCTCATGACTCTATACAGAAGTAAAATTTAAGAATTACAGTTTTTAAATTTGCAAAATAAAAAAAAACACTAAACTAAAGCTAAAGTTCAATTGATCAGAGTGTTTGTAAATTAATAACAACAATCACATAAGCTTCTCCAAAGCGACCAATATGGTTTGTTTTTTTTTGAAAATTCCAACTTTATCTCAAAGTTTTATTAGAATCATTTTTAGACGTTGTAGTAGTTTATGTTTCTCTTCTCAGGAAACTACTAAAAATTGAGCTAATTAATCACAATAATTAAAAGTATTGATAGCCTGAGTTTATTGAAATAGAAAATGTTTTTTAAAAAAGATAGATTTCTCTTTGACTTCGTAATGAGTCGTTGAGAATATTAAAGAACTTTGAATGGCTTTACTTCATCTTTAATACGCTTGTTTTGCAATAAACACTCCTGCAGGAAGCTTTGCTCTAGTCCTATTCCTTATGTGTCGTCTTTTGGTTTTGTTGTGTCTTCTATTTACTTTTTTTGCGATCTCTGTGGTGGTGGTCACTGGTGGTGCCTTCGTGGTATTGCGAAGTGCATTGTTCAGTAATGATTCATAAGCTTCACCAGAGAAACTCATTTCGGGCACATGAATGGAACGCCGAAAAAGCAGCTTAAAGTTTTTGGATTGTATTTCCTCTTGCTCCTGAAGGGCAAGTGATCTTAGCAATTGGTTAGTGAAAAAAAGCAGAATAATAAATATTAGACTCCTCATATTTGATACTACACAATGATTGAATGCAACAGTTTGGACTTATTTATATATGAATTGGAGTCTGGTTTTAAATTACGTTTATCTAGTAATGAACAAAACAGACATGGCTTGGGGTGAATAAGAAGTGTGATTCAGCGAATTGTTTTAATTAGAGGCCAACTGTTTTTATTGTTCAGACTGATGAAGAGGTATAAAAAGCCGCTTTCTTAGCTTTGGAAAATCAGTTTACTTGCAACAATCGTTTCAATACTTTATACGACTTTGCGATAAATAGAAAACGAAATGCGTTTCATTTCACTATTCGCTCTCTGTGCTATTTCTGTAATCCTTTTGATTAAGGAGAATTCTGCTGATAATACAGCTGTGGGTACACCCAACTATTGGGGACTAAAGCTAACAACTGCCAAAGCTGTAGTAATTAATAATCGCCAACGCCAGACTAAGACCAAGCCAAAGAATCGCAAAAATCGAAATACCGATTTGGAAGCAACTGTTGCTTCTGGCCAATTGAATTCGACTAACCAAATCGCAGATACTAGCAGCAATGCCACCGCCACCGAAACCAACAAGACTGCGATTGTCAACAAAGAGAACCCAAAGAAAGTGGCATATGTTGGAGAGGATGCTTTGGCCATGATGGGAAGTCACTTGGTTGCATTCACCCATAATGGTAGCCATGTGGAAGACTTTTGAAACAAAGACTATAATATATAAACACATCAATATGAATATTTTATCAGACAAGAATATGTATTATCTATTAACCAAATATTTTGTTACTCAATAAAGCTTTAGTAAAGAAATTAGCAGAGAATGTTTTTATCTTTTACACTTATCAACTCGGTTTTCTTGTTGCCTCTGGAACACATGTACATACATATATGGTTGTGGCTCGTTTTTGTAGGTCTGACCACATTCTGGCAATGAATAATAATTTGAATATTCATACACAAATACTATGGTAAAGTGGCAAACAAGTTTAACTCTAACTCTAATTAGCATTAAAATGCAATTAGGGCCAATTAAAACACTTGAAATGCCCCCCAAAAAATATCACAAAATCCCAAATGATAATAAACATGCCACATGCTGAAAATGCAAAATGCAAATGCTTAACCCACTCTAACCCACACACAGACACACACACACACACACACACACACACACAAATACCAAAAATTAAAAAAATAAAAAACGAAAAGGAAAATTCACATTGAGGCCATAATTTCCAGTTACTTTCTAATCTGCTGATAATATTAGTACTCATAAATTTTCGCATGCTTTCATAAATTGTTCGTGCATAAATTCTTGCCGCTGAAATCTGTTTTTTTTTCTGTTCGCATTTTGGTTTCGTTAGCCTGGCGGCAGTATTTTTTTTGTTTCTCCCGAATTTCCTTCTTTTTTTTTTTTTCGTATTTTTCATTTCTCGTATTTTTGTGTTACGAAAATATTGTTGTTGGTGGAGCGGCGGCAGCTTTTCAAATATTCATTCATGCAAATTCATTAAGTTTTTCGGTTTTTTTTTTGTACTTCTTCGAGATAAAGCGAGGGGAGAAAAGAGCGAGAGAGAGATAGAAAAGGGCGGGAGAATGAGAGAGTTATGAATGCACAAAGTGGGCAGACAACGAAGGAGGCAAATAATAAAAAAAATATTACGTATACGTATTGTATATTACGTATACGCCACCGCAAAACGGACTAACAGCAAACAAACCAAATAGAACACAAAACAAAAAAAATGAGCAACCTAAAGGGCCAATGCTTTAGTTTTGGAAGAAACGCAAATTCTATACCCTTTATTTACCATGACTGATCGTTGCTAAAGAGCTATAACAATAGTACGCTCAAAAGGAACTATATAGATGGAACTTGTTATCTGGATTAAGTAAGACAATCTACTTTTCTGTGTTGATGAGAATGTCCTTATCATGTAAAGCTTCCTAACTTTTCTCTTATTATTATGGCCTATTCGATGTATGTATATATTTTTTACTTGTCATGTTATGCTTTTAATTATGTTTACTATCTAATCTTAGAGATTAGAGGCTGCAACTTTTTCAATACAAGGCATCTTTTCATCTATTTTTGTCTGCTTAAAAGTGGATTAAAAACTGTTAACCATAGCGAATATACTCTTTTATGGCCAGAGCATAAAAGTGGCTCAACGTTGCCTACGGATTTTTTTTTTTGTTGTTTCTCCCATAAGTAAGCACAACTCTTTCTTCCTCTTTGGACGATTGAGTTTTCTTCATTTTGTGGCTGGTCGACCAAACATTTTTCCACCTTTTTAGAGAAAAGTCGGCGGAAATGCTTAAACGTAGCGGAAAATATGAAAACGTATATGTTAAATTATACAGATATATATATAGAAGTTGGTTTGTGTTATTAAAAACACAGCGTAGTAAATTAAGAAGAAAACGGAGCAACAGAAATGAAGTAACAAAAAAAAAGGAGTATTAGAAAAATGCAACAAAAGCGTCTACTGCCGGCTGCGGTCTACTATGGTTAGGCAAATTTTTTGCTTTTCTTTACTTCCTTTCAGTTTTATTTGCCAGATTTTTTTTCTCATTTTTTTTTGGGAGTGCTTTCATTTGCATTTCGTTTTTGTTTTCCTTTTTTTGCTTACGTTTTCGCTACCATTTGCCGCTTTTTTAATTTCTCAACAAGCTTTTTGACGTCAAAATAAGCGTAATATTTTTTCCTTACTCCTTGCTCGAGGAAGAAGGCGGAGAAAAATGGGACAGTGGGAAAGATGTAAAATAAAGAAGGAAAACTAAGAAGAAAAACCAACCTGAAAAATTATGTTTAGCAATGTGGAAGTAAGCATATTACTTTCCTCTCTATTTTCATAGACTTTTGTTGTTAGTATTATTATTGTTGTTGTTGTTGTTTATGTGGTTGTATATCTGTAATTATGCAAGTGGAAATGTAAATTTCCATGAAGTGAAATTAACATAATTGCAGTTGAAGATGTACCTGAATGATGGACTCTTTTGTTTAAAACTATAACAATAATCACTTTAACTTTGCTTATATTCAACAAGAAGAGAAAGAGCAATGTTACTTGTTAGTTTCATCTTTTATAATATTCCTATTTCTCTCTGCTTGATTTTCCAGGTGAGTGAAATTGTTAATTGGTATTAGTTTCATCCAAGTAGTTATTAACAAGCAGGTAAGCGCTTGAAATTATAATGAAACTTAATACAAATGCATAAAGTCTAACCAAATTTACAGAATTTGATATATGTGTCTAATAAAATGAAACAAATGAAATAAATCCAAAAGCCTTTAATTAAGTTCATTTTGTAGTTTCTGAATGTCTTAGTCAATTCAAGCAAACAAAAGAGTTCAATGATTAAAGAAAGTTAAATAAGTAAAGGAAGTATGGCTAAAGGAAATATATTGATTAGTTAATTGCTTAAATGTCTTGAAGAAAATTTCCCAAAAACTTGAAAATTAGTGCAAACTATTTAACTTAAATTAAGTGTTTTAAATGAAACAAATTGCACATTTTGTATGTTTGAATGCATTTTTTTTGGTAATTTCTAAAATGGAATTAAGCCAGGTTCAACTATTTTTCTGCCCCTTTATTTGAGACCCTTTTGAAATGTTTATATTCGTCTATTGTCTAACAAGTGATATCCGCTTAATCTCTGATATGGCTTAACTTAACTCAATTCCCTGACCATATCGTTTATTATCTCCGAACAGGAAATGGGTGGAGATGTAGAAAATGCTAGTGGAAGTGAGGATGGAGGCTTGAACGATTACCCACAAGTTTTATAGACTCAAAAATTATGCACAATTCCCCAGTCAAAGTTGCAAGGCAGTTTGAAGGAAGTTAGCAAACCAATAACCAAATATGCTTGTAAATCTCCATTTATTTACTAGCATTTTATCATCTTTTTTTTTAGAGAGCTACGGGAAGGAGGAAAAACCTTTTCGATATATTAACTGTCAGGCCGCAAAAATTATGCCACAAAGGGCACGCAAGGCAAGCAGGCAGGCAGGCAGACAGACAGACTGAATGAAAAAAGGAAGAGATGGCTGGGCAAACGCAGCGATTGAGATAAATATCGCGCATATAAATATCATAAAAGAAAGCGCCATAACAACAAAACAGATTGTATCATAAGAAACGTAAAACGATGGGACGACGACTGTGGGAAAGGGAGCATGGAATCGAAGGAGCTAAGGCGGGCGGGCTATAGGCTCACAAAACTTGGAGTTTAGATATCAACGACAGTTTATCTTTTCCCTTCTCCGATGTGTGTGTGTGTGTTTTGCCTTTTTTTTGTTGTGTTCTATTATGTTTTGCATTGCTTTTGGTTTTTGGGTTTTTTTTTTTTGTTCTTTTTGTAAAATGCCAAAGTTGCCCAGTCCCTTGAGCCAATGTCGAATCGTTATGAGAAATGTTGCAAGCCAAAAAGCCAAAAATATGTTGCTAACCCCACACCACTTAACCAAAGACAGAGAGAGAGAGAGAGAAACAAACAAATGCAAAGCAATTTAGTGGAAAAAGCCGCCACAGACTCAAAGTGCTGGAAACATGGCGACATTTTTTGTCCCTTCTCATTCTTCTCATATGCCTGCGGCCTGCCCCCGTCTGTCCCTTCCATCCTTCGCCAGCGTTGTGGCAGCGTGCGAAGGCTTTCAAATCAAAATGAGAGCGCGGCCCCACATATGAGCCAGAGTCAGTGCCTGTGTGTGTGTGTGTGACGATAGCGGGGTTAGGTGCAGAGTTTGATATGGAGGGGCATGGGGCGGAAGCCTGCCAGTTGAGCATAGGGAGCAGTCAAACTAATTTATTACTTTAATTCGCTTTCAAAGTGGCTGCCGTTTGTCTGCCTTTGGTGTTGCTTTGCTTCCTGTTTTACAATTTTTGTTGAGTGCCAAATAATAAATGATGCGTCATTCGGGGGTAACCAAACGGGTCTTCTCCACTCACTCCCTTCCATTGACACTCGAATCCCCCTGCTCACTCCACCCATCCCCCTCTCCCATCCTGCCGTACGCTCGATCTAACCGCCACACCAGCCATTGAACCAAATTATGCGACGCCATGGTGTCGTAAATCGTTTTTCGAACGTTTTTGGTTTTCGTATACGGTTTTATCAGTTGTCGCCCATCTCTACAGAAGCCCCTCCCCGCCACCACTACCAAATCCCTCAGCATATTCGACTCCCCCTGCTTCACCAGAACTCCAGAGTATCCTGGTTCCTCTTCTTACCCCGTTTTGCTATTCTTTCCACTTTGAATCTCTTGTGCGAAGGCGTCACATGACAAACTAACCTTGTAAGCAACGCAAATTTATGTGTATGCAAGTCGAATTGAAGACAACCAGAACAAGGGAAAGACAAAGGGGTGGTGGGGAGGCAGGCAGCAGCAAAAGAGAGACCAAAAGAAGGAGCTAAAGCCTTGGTTTCGCCTTCAAAAATGCCATACAACCACCCACCATTCGCTTTGTTGGTTTGCTGCGTTTCGTTGTGATTTATTGCATACTTTTTGGCGGATTTTGGTTTTATACTACATATTTTTCGTTGGGTTTTTCCTTTCACATTGTTGCCGATTCTTTTCATTTTCTGTATGTGGCTTTCAAAAGTTAAAGGCTTTAGGCAACAGATTTAAACTTGAGTAAATTTTTATTTATGTCAGTTCAAATTAAATGCTAAAAAACGGTAAAAAAATAAAAACAAATGGAATGGAATTCGCTTGCAATTTACACAATTTTCTCAAACACTTCCTTATCGATGGTTAACCCATCGTGCGACTTTGTGTCTATTAAACGTTTTGTCGTTTTTCTGTTCGTTTTGCATTGATTTGCCGAGAGGTCCCTTAAGTATGCTACAAATTCCGTTGCTCCAATGGGTAATATAAAGAAAATTTTAATGCAAATATGAATGGAAGGTTATCCCATGTTCTAAAGCATAACCTAACACTTTGTTGGCCATCTTCCGTTAAACCAATAACCACTTAACACGTACATGACATCGTCAAAAGAGCAAACAGTAGAGCAAAAAAAAAAATTGAACCTTGTCCCCACTTTCAATAACAATCATACGCCCCATTGTGCATTGAGCGGAGGCGGACTACACGTACACACATACACACTCTCTTTTATATGTATACACATACAAAAATGAAAAGAAGTAAAGCTGAGTAAAAGAAAGTGAATTGAAATTTTCAACCTTCATTAAACGCTTTGTGAGCCAAGTTATCCTTGAGATTCTGCGGTGACTTTAAACAGGTTGAAGCAGCCTGCTGATAGCCTGCTTGTTTGCCTGCTCACTTGCTTCCTTCAGTTTTATCATTTAATCCTGCGGCCATGGCGGCAGAGTATACAACGAGGATACCGCACAGAATACAGCAAGTACAATACAGCGGCGTCGTAATATATTTTTAAGGATATTAAATTTGTTAACAGCAATTTCACTATTAACGACAGTTTCGACGGGTAAGACAGAGAGAGATAGCAAGAGAGAGAGAGAGAGAGAGAGAGAGGCAACGAACAACGGCAGTAACAGCAGCTGCTTTCTCCTACAGAAATTAACAAGGATTATTAACTGTCCTTGTTTCTCAGATGTCTAGCTTTAGTTGTCTCTTTCGCACATTGATGGGCCCATACGATCGAAGCAAACGCATCGTATGTGGAATTTTAATACGAAAAGCAAAAAAGAAAAACAAAAAAACACAAGAAGGAAGCAAAAGCAGGACACAGCCAGAATGGCCAGACAAGAATGTAGCCAGACGGCGGAAGTGGGTTAAAAGCAAAGCACACACACAGACACACACACAGACACACACACAGACACACACACAGAATCACATACAGACACGCACACTGACTGAGAAGATATTTATACTTATATGCAGATGTTTGTCTGCTCTTTGCCTTTCTTCCGGTCGTAAGCCATAATATCGATTAAGGATTATGATAATGATTGTGTGCTTAAGTTGTAATTGCAAAACTCAAACACACATGCATATACCTACACACACACAGATACATAGAGACAGCATGCAGGCAGGCATATTGCGGTGGCTTTGTGTGTGTCTGTGTGTGTGTGTGTGTGTGTGTATCTCTCTGCTTGTGTGTTGCCGCCGTTTAGGTTTATATGCATGAATAAGTCGTGAAGATTGATTAGAAATTTGTGTCATGGTATTAATGCTCTTGTTGTTCGTTAATTGTTCAATGTCGCGCATTTGTTGCTATTGTTATTGTCTTGTTGTATCCGCCTTTTTCACTTAATTTGACATGAACAGCTCAAAATTTATAACGGATTTGCATTCTTCTTGTTTTAATAGCTTAATTTTGAAATTTTTGATCTTGTCTCATACCAAAAATTATGTCAGTCGCTTGTATTTTGTCTCGCCTTTTTATTTACATTTATGTCAGCAGTTGGAAGTTTGGTTTTTTGTTGTTGCCAAGTAATTTGTGTTTTTTATATTTCTTTTCCTCTTTAAAATCAAACCAAATAGGCTAACAGAAATGATTTTTCAGTGATCTAAACCTGAACAAAATTGAGTATTGGTTATGCAATTTGAAGTAATTTTCAAGGAAAGTCAGCTTGTACAATGCGGCAACAATGAGACGTAGATACATATAAGATTTTGCTTTTGTATGTGACCTTTAAACTTGTTTTTTTTTTCTTTTTGACCAGTTTACTAGCATATCTCTTTTTTGCCTTTACTACATTTATATATTTAGTGTTCCATATTTCTATCTTTCATTTTGTACTTTGTATCTTTTATTTTTTTTGTTATACCTCTTTTTCTGGTTGTTTTTTATTTTATTTCTCTCGCCTGTTTTGAAACAAACAACTGACAGCTTCTTTTGTCGCTTTTTGCACCAGGCAGCAGCCAACCGACTACTAAATGGAACCACAGGAATGCCACAAAAAAAGCCGGAAACTTTGTTGCTAAACAGCCAAACAAATAGATATGCCACTCTCTCGCTCTCTCTTTCTCTCCTTCTCTTTCACTCCCCCGCACATCATGGTTTCAGTCGCTTTTAGTGTATGTATATGTATCTATGTAGTAGTAGAGTTGTTGTAGTTTTTTGCCCCATTTTTTGTTTGTATGTTTGTTTCTGTTTGTGTTTGTTTGTCTGTTTGTGCTTTGGTTCCCCTTAGTTGTTTTTAGCGCAACTTTTTACACATCCCTGAGCTGCTGCATTGTTTTTCATTAGGCATTAAAAATTGTTTTCCCTGCGTCGTCGACTTAACGCGAGGCTACTTTGTTATAATGCAAACCATAGCTAGAAGTTTTACACTTTTCCGCAGTAGTAGCGAGTATTCAGGAGTGAGTATGTGAGAAATATTCTGGTCGTAGTTAGCCATACATACATACATACATAGAAGCGGTTGTTGTGAGCGACTAATGCATGCATGTGCTTGTTATAGCATTTTTCAGTCTTCCCTTCTAGCTTGGGGTTGTTCGGTTTTTTCTCTCCACATAGTTGACAGCTGTCTGATGGCGTATGATGATGGCACAGAGCTCTTAGCGGTAATTAGATGCAGGATAAGGCATGCAATTCTCTCTTTTTTCCTCATCTTTATTTTGTGTTGATTTCCCTGTGCTAGTGTCCCTGAAGTTGAGCCATTCAAAGGATTTGTTATGCATTAGGTTAAGTTAAGTTAAGTGTGGTAAATGATGCCGGGAAGTGCACTGACATAAAAAAGTTTAATTGGCAATTGGATTATTGATTACTAAGTGTCAATAAATTTGATTCGTGAGATAAATTTAGAAAATCAACAATTTTGTTATAATAATTCATAACTCCGATCTATAGGGATGCAGAATATATGGTTAAAAGGATTTTTCAATACTTGTTATCGTTAAAAGAATTGGAGCCAAGGAGAATCGACCGGCGCTGAAAAGACTTGACCGAATCACTGAAATTTCTTAAACCCTTTTGAGGCTATGACCTGAAGGATATTTTAAAAACGATAAGTCATTCTTTTTTATGACTTAAACATGATTAAAAAAATTTGGCTTTCCATAAATTTAGTTACAAATTCTTGTAAACTGTTTAATTAAGCGCCTAGCAATAGTCACACAGATAAAAATGTTTTCTTTTTGTCCTTTTTTAATATCAGATCACTTAGTCTTACCATGACCTTACTTTGCCATAACCTACTTTTCCGCACTGTATCACAAAAAGTTTTAAATATATCAAAATAAAAAAATGTTCTAGATTTAATTAAAGATCTAACTTTTAATCGCTCTAAAAAAAATGTTAAAAAAAACCTTCACAAAGTTTAATTCCCTTAAAAATTTGTTAATTTCGTTGGCATTTGTTATTAATCTTTGAGCGATTTTCATTGTTTCTGAATCCTTCTTTTTCATGGCATTGATCGAAAACTTTTTTTTTATACTTTAAAACCCTTACAGATTATTTATTAATTTCATTTATCTTTGGATTCTTTGATGATAAGAAATATTTGTATATGATCCAATTGGTTTTCCTTTAAAATCCTTTTCCTCTTCTTTTCGTTTAAATATTTTACTAAGAGTTTCTTAAGTTTTTCATTAAAAGAAGTTTCTCAGCAGATGTTGCCATAAAAAGCATATAATTGTATCATTAACCTCGCCATGGCCTTTGTTTCTTTATCATATTACAATTATATTTATATTGCAGTCGTTCAAGTCTAAATCACATTTAACATTTATCAAATGTTATTGATTTTGTCTAAAACGTAGTTAGCATATTGAAAGAAATGCCAGACAATGATATTACCTAATATATCCTATTATATATGTAGGTATATGTATGTGTACGTATATACTTAGCAAAAAGGCGTGGGTAGTGTCTGGAGATGTGAGAATACTTAAATAAATAGAATTTGAGAATTTGTATGTTTTTATCCTCGCCTTCACTATCCAACGTGAAATATTTTTTGCTTGACGTTTTTTTTTGTTGTTATTATTGTTGTTTGGTTGGGCCAAAATCCGAAAATCCATTTCCCACACCTATCCAATGTAACCAGGTAAGGGTGATGGGTAAATGGGTGGGTGAGGTGTGCATGGTATCAACGCGAGGCGCGCCAACTGAATTTCAAAAGGCTTTCTCTTATATAAAAAAAAAAAACACCAGAGAAAAAAAAATGAAAAACTCAACTCTGAGATGATAAAATATCATAAAAATATTTGCTTTATGTGCGAGCAGAAATTTCCACTTGACGTTCGCGTTGCCTTTTTCAACGTTTTGTCGGAATTTCCCCAAATATGAAAAAGAAAGAAGGAAAATGTCGCCTCTTCTTTAAAAAAAAAAAAAGAAGACGAAAAATGGAAGGTAAGTGAGTGAAGGAGCCAAGCATTTAGCCGCGTGAGTGTATATGAGTGTGTTTGTCTCTCCGTCCCTTTTTCTCTCTATGCGTGTGTGTGTGTGTGTGTGTGTTTGCCGTGTGCAAATATTATGCTATTTCTGGGCAAAGTGGTTTTTGATAGTCATCTAACCAAACCAAAGTCGTCGCCGTCGTTGTCGTCGACAAAATTGTGGGCGCACTTGAAAATATCGATTTATGTCTTGAGACAAACCGCAAAAATATAAAAAAAAAATATAAAAATTTCGAAAAAAAAACGTCTTTTGTTTGCCTTCATTCAGCAAATTCGAATGCCGAAGATTAATCCAGGACAGCCGCAGCTAAAATCAGTAATCTCATTGAATTGAGTTTAACTTTGCGATATCTGCTAGGTACTCTATACCTATACTCTGAAAAATAAGGTATATGTTCTATGGCAAGAGAATTATGTTAAAACAAAGCAAAGCAAGTGATAGTAACAAGCTCGGTGAATGATGAAATGAAAACTTATTAGTAGGCAATCCAAAATCATAATCAAACATTTTCAATGGAAAGTAACTAAATTGCAGTACATGGAATTTTTTTTAATCTAAATAGATATATTAAGACGATTGGGCTTCAAAAAAGTCACAAGAAGACGAATTTTATAGAATATTTTAATAAGATCTGATAGATTTGAGATAAGTTTTTTGTTAGCCACAATTTTTTCCCTTATCCTCGACGGAACTACCTTTCAGTATTGATTAATCGGAGGGACGCTTAATGTTTTATAATGTAAACCTCGTAAAGCTTTGATCATTAGTAAGATTTTAGGGCTGTGTGAACTTCTAATACAAAGATCTAAAAGATCTATTAAACTTAACTTTTAAATGTTTCAAATGAAAATCAAATAAATGACTGAGTTTCACAAAATGTATAGTAAGTTAAGTAGTTGCATCATTTGAAATTTTCTAATGATGGCAATTGCGTTAGAAGTTCTAACATAGCAGGGATAAGTCGCAAAAGGATGGACAAGAAGACGATATGCGACAATCTTATGTGCATTTTTAGCACGTATTTCTAATTAGCGTTACTAAGCCCGGAAGCACCTTCTGTTTGGCTTGGTTTGCCATCTAGCCAGCAAGAGCAAAAGTCAGTGGACGATGAGTTCATTACATAAGGACGGAGACAAAGATAGAGAGAGAGAGAGAGAGAGAGAGAGAGCGCGAGTGAGTGAAACAAAAACAGAGGCTAAAAGTATGCGGCACACGCCAAATTATATCAAAGTCTTTGGTAAATTTTTGACATATACTGCATCGCTGCTAGGAGGAGGAGAAGCAGGAGGAGGAGGAGGAGGAGGGAAAGAAACCATAATAGCAAAGTCGAGATGATGGTATGAGGCTGTCGGTAGTAAATGTGAAGTGAATGAACCGATGATGCTGTCCAGGACGTGCTTTAACGCCTGTCTTGCAGCTTTCAAAGTTTGTTTAACCAATGCACAGCGATGTCTGTTTTTGCAAGGATACCCCTCCGACAGCAGTCAGTCGCCAGTTACCACTTGCCATAGTTCGGCCAAAGAAATGAGAACCCAGCAGCACGGTGGGAAGAGGTGGCAAGAGGCAGCAAGTTTAAGTATTCCAAGCCCTGGCACGTGTCCTGACTTCAACGGCAGCTTTATTTATCCAAAATCCCTTGCCAACATCGACATGAAGGTAATAGTGATGGTAGTCGTTGTAGTTGTAGAGGAGGCCTTTTAAAGTATACTCTCGGCTTAATTGTTTGTAAAATTGACCCAGAGACTGCTGATGTTCTGCTCCTTGCTGACTCTGTTCCTCTCTCAATCAATCAATTTTCATTGATTTTATTTAACAAATAAATAAATAAATAAAATGAAAAATGCAATTCGAGCAAACAGGAGGGGAAAAAAAGTCAACTGAGTCAGAGAGCCCAGCCAAAGAGCAACACTGAGACTGAAAAGCGAGGGAAAGCCAGAGCGTTGTTTGTAGGGAATAATAATTTAAACTGAGAAAAAATAATTCGGGCGGAAAAAAAAAACAATTGACTTTTTGCATACTAAATAAATTAACAGTAACAACAATAAAAAAAATATTAATAAATGGAAAAACATGCACATATGAAAAAAAGAAAGAGAACCAATGGAATCAAGGATTGTCATGTGTGACAGATGATGTGCCCATGTGTGGGCAGATTCTGCGCTAAATATTGCCAGACAAATAAAAAAAGGAAATTCATTAATATATGAAAATAAAACGTAGCTTAAGGCTGACTTATACGTGGGTAATTTACGATATATGAAGGCACGGAAACGTTTAACCCATTGAAAAAATATATATACATAAATGCGAGGGACATTTAATAAGTTTACTAATCAAATAATTCAATGTGATAATACGAAGTCTTCGATGAACAGTTTTTTTTTCACATTTGCCAAATATTTGCTATCACTATCTATGTATGTATGTATTTGTGTTTGTTGAAATAATGTTTATCTATTTGTGTGTATATAGGTATATAAATGTATATATATATATGTATGTATGTGGCGTGTAATTTGCAATTAGTCTCCTTCATAATTTTTGAATATTTAATTTTGTATATTTAACTAAATATGCTTGATTTTGTTTTGCATAATTTACAATGCTTTTTCAGCGAATGTGAACAAACAAACGACGAACGAATGAAACGAAACGAAACAAAATGTTGAAATATTAATTGCGTTTAGTGGCATAGTTTAGCATACTTTAAGGGGCTCTTAGCGCAACCATTCTATCCACTTTTCCACACCATCAATTCCAAATCAATCAATGTCATTTCGTTATAAATCATGCATATAAATAAAGGTGTAGAAATAAAAATATATATACAAGCACATGCAAAAAAAAAAAAAAAAACAAGAAAAAAATAAAGAAAAAGGAACAAGAAATAGAATAAAAGTAAGGAAAAGCAAAAACTTTGGCATACACCTTACACCTAGAGTGGTCTATCCAGCACTAGCACACACCCCACACACACACACACACAGACACATACATATGCATCATGAACAGCTGCTGCATAATATATTATTAATAATTTCCATTTTAAAAGACGTGGAAAAACTTTGTCTGGCAAGATTTTCATGAAGAGGTTTTGCCTTATTCTTACCTATGTATGTAGGTGTACATTCATATGTACGTATGTGTGTGCCAATTCCGTATGTTCGTGTGTGTGTGTGTGTGTGTGTGTTATAGGTGGATGTGTGTGACGCATTTTCAATTAGTTTCAATGGCACTCAGCACACGTGCTGACGATGAAGAAGCACACGATGGAGAAGAAGACGAAGAAGCAGTAGCAATTCCAACACCTTTCCATTCCGTTACTCCCAATCCCTAACCTCCACTTGCCAAATGTATCAACGTCACTAACACTAACACCAACCCACACAACCCCAACACAGAGGCAGTAACGCACACAAAGCTCTGCGAATAGATTGGCTATAAATGCACCATTAAATCAGCTCATAGTTGGAGACCCTAGGTGCGGGTAACTGGTTACGGGGACACATGGCACACGGAACAGAGCGGAGCATACATACAGGCTTTGAGATTCGAGGTTCTGGCAATGAAGGAAGCAATGGAATTGCTGCTCATGTCATTTTCTTGCAAACTTTTGCATGTGCAACGAGATTCTTCTGGATTAGTTTGAAATGGTTAACCAAGCACAGCACCCAATTCAATTCGCCATCCCTCTACACTGAGCGAATATAGATTTATACATACATATATCAACCAAATTCGATTCTTTCATTTCATTGGTTTAATGTAGGCAAATGAAAGTTCATTTACATATAGGTATTTAGAATTACTAATACAAAGATCCCTTAAGACATTTCCAATGTCTTTAATGTTATTGCCCCAAAAAAGTATGCTAAATTTTTTTGTAACTGCTCCTTATGGATTAAGGGTCGAGTTTTTCTCTCTGTTTGAGCTTTTGGGTTTGAGTTTTGCACATTGTCACGCATTGGGAAAACTCAAACTCGTAAATTGCTTCATTTCATCTCATATAGTTTTTATTGCCCGTAAATTGTTTTTGATCAACCTATTTTTTTTTTTTTTTTGCGCAATGAAAATCTCTTTAAAATTATTCAGCATAATTCAGTTAATAAATGTTTCGCCATTCTTTTTATAATTTATATCCTTTTCATGTTTCATTTCTATTTGCGTTTTTCATTATTTTTGTTCCCTTTTTAGTTTCTTTAAATATATTTTGTTGTTGTTGTTGTTGGGTTTTCTACACCTGCTGCTACTCCATTTGAGTAGAACTCTTTGTTGTTGTTGTTTTTTCTCTTTTGTTTTTGGTTTGGTTTGGTTTTTGCGCGTGTGTGTGTCTGTGTGTGTGAAAATTAAAACCAACTGCAGCATTTTGTCGAGCAACCAGGCGCTTTTCCTCTTTCGGTCAGTTTAAATAACTGTATGGCTATTAAATGCATACGTGGCATTTAAATGGATATTGTTTGTCCCAGAGAAAGTTCAGAAATAAAACGGAAAACAACAAAAACAAAAAAAAAAAAAAACCTGAAACCCCCATACATATATGTATGTATGTATGTATGTATACATATATATATCTATATATATAAATAAATAAAGAGCTGACTGTGTATATGGAAATATGCTGTGAAAATGGCAAAGTGAAATGCAGATGAAAACTGTGGATGCAGGCGAGTCGGAAAGAGAGGTATGGGTGTCAATGTGTTGGTAATATGCACATTTATTTAAATGAATTTCGTTTTCGTTGAACCAGGTAAAAAAACCTGAATTAATTTCGCGATTTTGTTCATAATTTCCATGTCATATTTTTGGGCCAATAGAAATTGGCCAACTTACTTAACATTTCGCTTCAAACATTTAATAAAAAAACAACGTGTCCAGTCTATATCTATATATGTATATATATAAATGACGTCGGTGTATACATACATACATATGTATAGACTAAAACGTTCTATAGAGTACTTGTTCATGTTGCCTTTTTCTGTGTGGCCCTTAAGTAAACATACAGGAATTACTCTACTCACATGTGTGCTTGACACTTTTCTCCCGTTTTTATTATTTTTTTTTTTGCTTCTTAATACCTTTTTTTATGTTTTAAAGTTTGCACTGCCAACGAAATTTAATTAAAAGCGCATTTTTTCACATTTTTCTCATATGCAGGTAAAGCATATAAAAGTAAAAAGAAAGACAACCAAAAAATTGGGTTAACATCATGAAAACAGAACAAAAACTTCTGGTTGCTAACATTTTAACTAGTATGGCCAGCGGCTGCTTGAATCCCGCAGTTGATTTTTAAAATTAAAGTACAAAGTTTATTTGAATTATATTTTTAATTATGCTGGCTTTGCAACGTTTAAATTAAATCAATTAAAGTTGCGTTGCATTTGCATTACTTTCGTTTATTAATTAAGACGATTGAAAGGTTTTTGCCTAATTCATTTTAAAATATGTATTAACCGATTCCATTATTGACTTAATAATTCCGAGAATTGTGCACTCAGCAATAAGAATTTCCTAGAATAGTCATTTTTAGCACATGGGAAATGGCGAGATAAAAATTAAAAAAAATCAAACTGAACCCATCACCCACACAACCACGAACAAGATGAGAAGAGATGGGAAAAAAGTCGAGCAAAACCCTTAACACGCCCAAACACACAAAAACGAAAAAAAAAAACAAACAAAAATAAAAACAAAAAAGCAAAACGAGAGAGTAGACGACCCCAAAAAGTATGCAATAAAATAATGAAAATCTAAGCAAAACTTTTGGCAATTAAGCGACATTTTTATTGCTTCCTCAATGCGATTTTGGCAGAGACAGACCTACCCAAACAGAAAGAAAGAGGGAGAGAGATGGAGAGAGAGAGAAAAGGAAAGAGAGCAAGCTATACAAAAGAGAAGTGAAAAGTGAGTGAGAGGAAAACTTTGTTGGTATTACAAATTTTTTGATTACATTTTCTTGCCCCTTGCGCGTAGCATTTTCATTGACAAGCGGACAAGAGAAAGAAATCAGCCAGAGTGACAGAGACAGGCATAGCAATAGAAACGGAAGGGAAGGAGACAAGCAAATTGTGTCCCTTTTTGGCCATTTCTTTTTTGTGATTTTCCTTCGTTTTCCTCCTTTGGCTTGACACTGGTGTTACATTCTCGCTTCATCATGTGAACTAGTTGTTGAGCCTTTTCACGGTTTCCGGCGTGTGAAAGTGCTACCAACAACCAAAAAAAAAAAAAAAAGGGACATTTACTGCCACAAGCCTTCCTCTCCCCGTCCTTCTGACGCATGTTCCCTTTTGTGTGTGACCTACTGCAATTAAATTGAGCCAAGAAACGGACTCTCTGCTCTGCCTCCCTTTCTTCCTTCCTTCAACCACCACTTGCCTTCCATATCAAAGTTATGCAGCAATTACATGGCCGTATTAATTAAATTAGGATCATAAATATAACCAAAAATAAAAACAAAAAAAAAAGTAAAGCAAGCAAAGTAATGGAATGTCAAAACGGAAGGGAGGAGAATATTGTGGCGATTGGTAAACATTTTTTTTTTTTTTGTGTTTGACCTTTTGCATTGGATAGAAAGTTTTTTAGACTACAACAGAAATCAATTTGGGGCTCACTGAGCAAAAAAAAAGAAGGAAATTCATAAAAGTAAAAGGAATTTCGAACTTGAAAAGAATTTTAATAAAACATAAAGACAACATATCGCATCAAGAATAAGAAAATCAAACAGCAAAATCAGCAAACATTGCCAAGTAACATTTGTTTGACATTCGCTTTAAAACTAAAAAAAAACTTTGCTTTAATTTCAAGGCAAGAAAATAGTTAAGTCTCTTTTAATACATGCACAAATACGACTTTATGTATGTGCATAATTTTATTGTTGTCCTCTGTAGCCTTTCGGTTAAAAACAACATACAAAAACTGCGCTTTCACTTCCGTTTCCGCTGTTTTTAGCCACACTTTGAGCAGCACAGCGATCAACTGAAAGTGGTGCGGGGGGTGGGGGATTGTGGGCTAGAGTCACGAGTTTTTGGGCGAATGGCGAATGTGTCTGTGTAAAAGTCGAAACGATTATCAGCTGAATAAAATGAACGGCACATGAAATCCCGTTAGTGGCTGGCGTTCACGCATAGCAGCAACTAGCAGCAACACCAAAGTGACCAGCAAAAGGGTTAGAAACAAAAGCTGCGCCCGAAACAAAGGCATAAAAACGTCTGAAATAACTTCCGTTCACTGGCACGCACAGAGTTGTATGTACTCAAAGGAACAGTGCCAGCCAGCCTGCCAGTCCGACTAGAGAATGAGAGTGAGAGAGAGAGAGAGAGAGAGAGAGGGAGCAGAGGGGAAACCGTAGAGTTGGAAAATGCAAACATTTACACACACTAACGCCGAACAATAGCAATAGCAACAACGACAACAACACCCAGTAGACCATTAGGCCAGAGCCTTATCAGATGCCCAAAGTGCAACAGCCCCTAGAACTATGCAGCTAACGCGGAGTTGGGCAAATGTTGCATACTTTTCGGTGTTGCGCCTTGTAAATGGCAGCCAGGACACTCCACTCCACCAGGTGGCCGGGCAATAAATTTAATCAACTCACAACCAGTGCCATCGAGACAGAGAAAACGACTGAATTGAGACTAAGAGGAGAAGGGAGAGTTACCTGCTGTGCTTTGTTAACTTTGCCACGAACATTTTGTTTAACCATAAGTAAGAAAAAAAGTAACAAAAAAAAAAAACAAAGCAAACATGTAACAATTGCATAATCCTCTAGGTTGTAACAATTTGGTGTTTTTTTTTTTTTTTGACTCATCACCAACTTTCAAAAGGGATATTCGGGCAATTGGCCTCAAATTTTCTACAAATTGGTAACACTAATTAAAGGCTGTACCCCGAAAAATTTCGGTTATAACGCAAACGCCCACAATTTCAAACGCCTTCCCCTCCATCTTTCCTTCTGGCTTTGGCTCCCTCCCTGTTAATTATATAAATTGTCACTCATTTTGTACTGTCCCTTTTATGTGTACGGCTCCTCTGTCTGTCTGTTTGTCTGTGTGTATCTGTGTATGTGCGTGTGTGTGTTGGTGTGAGTGGGTTTAGGTGTAGGTGGTTCTTTTTTTATTTCAATGTGGTGTATTTTACTTTTTGGGCTCCTTTTTAATTTTCATAAATGCTTTGGACTAAAAACGTAATTGAATGTCGACCATTACAATGGGGGAAACAATGAGTGAATGAATGAATGGATGGATGGCTGGATGGATGGATGGATGAATTAATAAACACATCACGCACACACGCAAACCAACCAAAATGCCGCAAAGAGTGGGCTGACTAGGGTTGACTATATATATAGCTATATATATATATATATATATATATATAAATATATATGTACATGTATATAAATGTGGTGGGTTTGTGTATGCAGCCAACCCGTCAAAGGTCAAAGCTAAACGACGTAATTCACGGAGAAAAAAAAAAACATAGAAAAAAAGAAGTCAGCTTTGGGTCAGCATTTAAAACAGAAGGAAAAGAGGATTCCTCGTTACTTTTGGGGCCGGACCACCCAAAAAGTGTCTGATTATTATTTATTGCTATCGATTGTGGGCCTGCCGCAAAAGGCTGGCAACCTATAGAAGCAAAAGAAGGCATGGAGAGGTGGCAATGTTAGATGGCCCTTAAACTGCTGAATAACTTCATTGAGTTTTACCTTGTTTCCTTATTCTCTTATTTTTTTGTGTTTTCTTGTGCTTTTTGTTTTTTTGTCGAGGTTAATAAAGTCATTGAGTCAAACACATTGCTATGTATATGGACTACACCGAGAAAAAAAAAAACAAAGAAACACATGCATTTATTAACTAGTAATAAAATTAAGTCATCAATTCATTATCATTTATTATTATATGATTAAGTGATTGTCGTCACTTTTCATTAGCATTGGGCGGACATGAGAAATATTGCAGGAGCAGCGAGCAAATGTTATTTCGCTTTAATTTAAATAAATTCAAAGTTAAATAACGGAATATTTATTGCTGTTTTCATTGAAATATTCTGTGTATCTACATATATCGTGCCATTTTTGTATTGACATCTTGTATATAAAATTTCAAAACTTACCTGTATATATATCAAATTATTTGGGTCACTTTCATTCCAAAACGAAACATCGGTAAATGTCTGTAAGAGATATAACTCATTTAGTTTAAATTAAACTACATCAGTATAATAAACGTAAAAACTTAGTCAACTCGCGGTCTCAATCCCAAAGATAAAGACCATTAAAAAGAAAAGTCAGCAGGCCAACGCAACAGCAAGATTAAGCACAGGACAAAGCAAGACTTAAAGGATCAGTTGTTTATTAGTAATTAAGCTAATTGGTATTTTGTTTCAAAAAGCTTTTCTTTTATTATCTGTGGATCACACGCTTTGCCAATCTATATTCCTTGCATTTAGTTATAATTCTCAACTAGTTTGAGCGTTAAAAAAACGTGTATGACTATTGCAATCTGATGTTCTTTAGCAATGTTGGCTGACGGTAAAACTTGGTGATGCTTGACGAAACTATGTAATAAGCACTTCTAGAATTATCTTTTTGAAACACATACAGAAATCTTAAAATGTCCTATAGATACAAAACAGATACAATCCTGAAAGTAAATATTCTTTATATGCAATTTTAACATTATAAGACAAAAAAAGTCGTATTCCTGTCATTAACTACAGTTGGAAAGCTAAAAGGATGGAATCTAAAACATATACATATTGGTAACACTAAGGTAATTTGCAATTGGGCTACAGACTCTAATTTTTTACTCGGTTACATACTATTAAGCCTCCTGTTTAATTGTTAACAAATTCTCTTAAACCTTTAATTACCAACTACTTGTGGACATGAAATAGAAGTGATTGATTAGTTTAATACTTGGCCCAACTGACTCTCTAAAAGCAATGAACAATGAATACTTTTTTAGCCTATTGCATACTTTAAGGGGTAACGCTTCTCCATTTCATTTCTCTAAAGTGTCATATGGATCTGAATAAACTTTTAATCGTTTTGGTGCTGCATATTAGTAAATTTTTTCGATCAACTGATTAAATCTTTTTTGAGATAAAATACCATAAAAAATCTGGCTAATGCCTGCTGTTAATGGTTGCTGTCATTAAAAATTGTTGCATTCAATCAGTTTGAAGTTTTAACCCCATCAATTTCATAGGTCACTTTATGCACTCTTTCCTCATTCATTCATTATTCAACTCATCTCTAATATTATCAATTTCCGCTTTTGTTATTAATTAATTGAAAATTTTCCAGCTGAGCGCCAACTTTAGTTGGCCTTTCGCTATTTGAATTCAAATGGGTATACAAATACATATACATAGATAATATGTGTATATATATGCATGTTTTTATTTATGTATGTGAGTTTTTTTTTTACTCTCTCTCTCTCATTGAATTTAATTTTTATTGGAATATTTTTGCCTGTGCATTATTGATGGCCCGCACCGCTTTGCGCCGTCTGTTTTTTTTTTTATGTCTATTCATGCTCAGCGAAATGGATTGTGAAAATTGTGAATAATACAAAATGGAAATAGCGTTAATTTTTAATTAAATATTTATGTATATTGTGTAATCGAAAGGCGTCTGAGTGCCCTGAAAATATGCCAATGGGCGAGAAACATTATCAATTGAGGGATAAGCCAATTTCGCGTTTACCCTTGTTTCAGCTTGCCGCATTTAAAAGGTATATATAAATCTTTTGATATTATTCATAGCTATTGTGAGGAACAAATCAGACTTATCTACCTATCTACCATATATCTTTTAAATTTCTATAATAAGCAAAAAATCTTTAGTTACATTTCTTAAGTTTGTCTTGGCTAAGAAATGTGCGTATAACATCATTTATTTAGTTATGCTAGTGAAATTTCGCGTTGGTTGTGTATATGTATGTATATGTGCATACTTAAAATGAAATGAAGACCCTTTACAAAGAGTCGGCCCAAAAAAGTAGGCAACACAAATCAAAGGAAATGTCAGACGCACTGGTTTTTCTATTTTTCTTTCTTTCTCACTTTGTTGTTTTCTATTTTTTCTGCTTTTGCTTTGTTTTATTTTGTTTTTTTGTGTTCTACAAAAGATTTCGCTCTAGCCACAATTATTTCGAATGTCCTGTCTCTATTTCTCTCACACATCTCTGTGTGGCTTTCTCTTTCGCTCTATAAACGTAACGAAATTCATGCATTGCATACGAAATTTTGTTGATGCCTGAAAAGTATGCCATGAAATTAAAATGCCACAGCATGAAATGCTGGTCAAGAGTCGCTGTCTAACATGTGTCTTTCTCTTTGCCATTCTCTTTTTCTCCCTGTCTCCCGTCTCGTTTGGCCTTCTCTCTTTCACACTCTCTGTGCAGTCACTTGAAATAAATTACGTTACATTTTTAGGTGACTAGTGCAAAAGTTTTCATTTCTGTTTTTTCTTTCTCTCTCTCTCCCGTCTTGCTAGCGGTGTGGTGGAAAAGTCAAGTCGCGCCAAGTCAAGTCTTTAGTCCCATATATGTATGCACATGCATAATTCACTTAATTATGCCGCACCACAGTTTTAAATGCTGCGGTTTGCCGGAGCAATGTCTCCATCCCCGCAGACACCTCACCTTCCATATTATCTTTTTCTCGCTTTCACTCTCTCTATCTCTGTCTCTCGCGCGGCAGAATTTCAAATTAAATTCAAGAGCAACAAAAAAAAAATCTAATTTTAATTTCAAAGCAGCGCTCATTTAGAAATACTTAATGATGTTAAAATAAAAACCAAGCGCCATGAAGTGCGTGCTACCTCTGCCTGTCCTTCGTCCTCTTTGTCGACTGTTGCCCGTCGTTCCCTGTCTTTGTCTCTGGCTCTCTATCCTTGTGCTGGTCCGTTCTTCTTTCCACTACATCGTCCAACAAGCAACATTTGAGGTAAATTTTGCACGGGCCTTGCATTTCGAACTTTTTTTTTCGTTTTCTTTTTTTTTTTTTTGGTATGAAAAGCACGTACACGAAAATACCGCAAAGCACCGCAAGGCAAAAAGTTCAAGACGCTAAGAAAAATAGAGAGTAAGAGAGAGAAAGACAAAGGGGGAGGCAGAGAGAGGGCGAGAATAGGAGAAACTAGAAGCATAGCTGCCTGCTGCTGCAGCAATAGTGCGATACATTAATGGTTGCCAACAGAGGGTCAGGTCATTGCTTTTAACGCGGTGATTATTTCTTAGCCAAAAGGAAACTTTGCTTGTCAGACAAAAAAAAAAAACAACAAAAAATGAAAAATTCGGAAAAAACCATCAGCCAAAAAAAAAAAAAAAATAACAAGTAGAAACAACGAGAAAGAGAAAAGTGACCAGTCACAGTAAAGTGTTTTGGCCCTTTGAAGTTTTTTTCTCTCTCGTTCTCTCCGTGCCGAGGTGCTAATGGATTTGTATGTTAGCCACGAAAACAGAAAACTTAATTTGGCCCAGGACTTTTGGTTATGGTTTAGTGGAAATGTCAATTAGTTCGGTTTGCGGAAAAGCAATGCGGCCAATTCAAGCTTTCATTTCTCTTTTTTTTTTTTGTTCCTTGGTTTTTTGTGCCAAGTCACAGGGTCGTTCGATAATAATTTATAACCCCTTTAAGGGATATCGGTACGTGCCATTCGACCGGGTGCCAGGATTAAGCAAAATCACTCAATGTTTCCACTTCTACTTCCCTAGCTACAGTCAATCTTAGCCCAACTCATCTCACTTCTTAGACTCATGCTCTACTTTCTCTTTTTACGTTAATCGTATTTGCTGCTAAATACAAAAATTACTGCCATCAACATTTGGCTAGCCTATTCTAACGTTTTACTCCTGGGCTTAAGTACAAAGAAAAACAGGCAGCAAATATTAAAAATAAAAGTAAAAGGGGCAAAATAAAGACTTTCGTGTGGCCTCATCATTATTTTATCAACTTGCAAATACTCTGTAAATTTTTTTAATTATTTTTCATTTACAGATCACAGATCAGTTGTCGTTCTGTTTTATTATTTAATCATTTACTATTTGGTGTCCTTAATTTCTGGTGCCATTTTCTCGATCATAGTATACCCGTTTGATGAATGTTTTAAAGGGTAATCGTTTATTTACTTTGTTTTTTTTTTTTTTTACTTTTTTCATGCCTGCAACAACAATAACTAAAGCAAAAACAAATTTTGTAAGCAATTTTTGGAGCTCTTGTTGTTTTTGTTGTTGTTTTGTTTTGTTTTAATAAACCCATCATCCAGGAGAAGCAGCAACAGCAACAACAACAAAAGGAAAGAATTTCGAAACAAATTTTCCAGTCTAGACAGGCAAACATTTTTGTTTTAGATGAGATGCACTTGAGTTCACTGAGTTTTTCACATTCCACAATTTTTATTGCCAAAGTTTTTTTCCTTTTCGAGGGCAAACGGGAGTGCAATGGTGGGGAGGGGAGTACGAGAAGGCACTGCAGGTTGCAAGGATGTGAGAGGTAACCACTTCTGAACTAAATCAAAGCAGGTACCTACACTTGAGTCTGCAACAAAACTGAAAACTCTGAAACGTTTGAGTAAATGGTAAATTAAATTGCATTTCTTCATACAATCACCTTGCCCTTATTCCACACCATCAACTTTGACATTTGTCCTATATGTCCAATGTATCTGCTTTGTTTGTTGTTTTTGGGCTTTGTGTGTGTGTGTGTGTGTCGTGACATCTAATTAGTTAAGTGTTTGACAAACTTAACTAAATGGTCTTGTAATTAATCTTTTTACACTTTCTTAATAGCTAAACAACTCACCACTTAAAAGAAATAAAAGATATGTGTACAAAATGTTCATTGGGTTTACTTTGGTTTCATTGCCTATTCATAGGCACCTTAGTAACAAATATACATATAAGGATAACGAGATCCTTATTCAGCGGTAAATTATTTTTGAAAAATCTTTTAGAACAATTAATGAACCTCCTTTTTCCGTATATAATTTATTGTTGCTCTAACTTTTCCTGTTTTGTTTTTTAAGTTTGTTATCCAACCAATCATTTAAAAACGTTAATATTGGTTTTAACCTTTATTATTAAAAAAAATCGAATGATTTATTCCACAATTAGTAAGTTCGTCAAGATCGTAGATTGTCGTGCTCGTACTTTTTCTCTATTGTATATATAATTGGCTTGTTGTTGTTTTAACCTTCTCGTTGCACTGCCAACGGCCCAGCGATGTAATTAATATAAACAGTTGAAAAAGTAAACAGTCCAAAGCAGCAAAAAACTATTCAACCAACCAACTCATTGCCATAATATTACAAACTCCACAACCACCCACCATGCCTCATTATCAAGTAGGTATTCATTCACACAATAATTTCGTGCACCATTAAAATTAAAAACTTTTACTATGGCAAACTTTAGCACGCTCATTTGAAGCGTCAAGTGCACTCAGCGCCAACTAACCAGTCAAAAAAAAAAACTAAAATAAAAAAAACGGACAAAAAAAACAAAAAGAATCAACAAATTTTTCAATTTTCCCCTTCTCGAACGTTTTTCTCTTCACTAAAATAGAAAAAACAACCCAACTAAAAAGAAAAAAGGTAAACAGAATGAAAAACCATAAAATGAAATCACAAATATTTCAGGTCAAACACTTCAACTTTTTCGGCTCAGTTTGGCGAGGCCTCCAGTTACCTTTTATAGATTTTGCGGTCAAATTAGTATAAAAAAAAAGAAAAAGCAAAAAAAAAAAAATTCAAATGAAAAAAAAGTATAACCAGGACACCCCAGCGAAAGTTGCGCATAAATCAAAAAATGGGGCAAGCCTCTCCGAGGGCAACCGCCAAGGGGAAGTGCGGTGTGTGTGCCAGTTATGTGCCAGTAAAATCAATAAAAAATTTGCACTATAAATTCATTTTGGGCGCTATGAATTTTTCAATCCAGTATTTGTTAGCAGCAGGGGGTTTAACTTCAATTTGCTTTAAACAAAATGCCTTCGTATTGCGGCAGTTAGCAGTTATCTTTTAGCCATCTTCATCAATTTTTTGTTGTGTGTCCTCTTATTGTTTGCTTAAGCATTAATTATTCCTTTAAGTTTTGGCAAATGATTTATGATTTCGGCAATGCGACAAAGCATACAATTAACAAGTTTCGAGTTAAATATGCCATTTACACGCCATTTTCATAAACGGCATCGAGTATGCTAAAACCAATAACAGGACAAACAATGGCATTAACGTTGACGCCATCAGGGCACCTAGTTATTGTATACCCTGTATTAAGTGACGACCTGCCAGACTAAGGGACTATTACCTTAAAGGTTTATCAATCGAAATATAGATATATTTCTTTTATCAAGCAATTTCCTTTATTAAGAGGCAAATAACTAAAAGTTTAGTCTGAATATATATGCTGGGCGATTTTAATATTCCTCTTTTCCCAATATGGCTACAGGGCATAATTAGACAATTGTTAATTATCTTACCATTTTGACACTAGAATACAAATTTTTTGTTTGTTCAACTTAGCCAAAAACTTTTGTTTTCCAATGTTTTACCCACTTTCTTCTATAGCTCTATTTTTGATTTCTGCAAAGAGTTAATACTTATTAAATTATTTTTTATTTTACAAAATGTTTAAATATAAGAAATAAAATTTGTATATTCAAAGTTCCTAAGCCAATAAAAAGTGTGTTTAATTTTTATGAAACACCTGAAGTTTTGTGAATACCTTTTATTTTTTGGCAACACAAAAACATAAGAAAATATTGAAAAAATTGAAAGAGTGTCACAGAAATAATTTGGCTGTCGGCCAGTGTAAGCGCTCAAAAGAAACTTTCAAGTCAAGTCAAGTCAGCGTTAGACTTTCGTTTCGGTCACCATCTCAGTCTTCGTCGTATCCGTCTACGTCTACGTTTACGTCTCCGTTTCAGTCTCAGTTTCAGTTACAATCACCTCGAACCATTTCTCTGATGGGACGCACAAAGTTGCGTGTTGAACGACCATAAATTATGAACAAGCGTCTTCATTAGTTCTCAAAGCAATCGAGAATCCGCTTTGGGGTTATTGTTGTTGTGGCGGGTCTTTTGAAAAAGCTAAATACCCCACAAAATGTACATAGACCAGCCAATGTCTCCTTCTCGCACATTCTCTATCTCTGTCTTTTATACTGTTAAAGGTTTTGCGGCAGCAACAGATTTTCCTCAAGATTCTTTTCTTGGTCTTGTTGTTCCCCTCCCTACGTGTTTATGCATAATTTTTGATAATTCAATTAAGATAAGTCAGTCTTATGTCCTCTTCTCTCATTCTCAAAACTTTCTTTATTGTATATATTCTCTCACACTTGTAGTCCTTTTGGTTGGACATTCTTTTCTA
Source organism: Drosophila willistoni (assembly GCF_018902025.1). Taxonomy (NCBI): domain Eukaryota; kingdom Metazoa; phylum Arthropoda; class Insecta; order Diptera; family Drosophilidae; genus Drosophila; species Drosophila willistoni. The sequence continues at coordinate 7,445,560 of NW_025814056.1, forward strand.
TAAGAGCTTTGGACATTTCATTCAATTATGTAGGTTAGGAACATTTTCTCAGTTTTGTTGACTTACCTGCAGGGCAAGTTTTTGCGTCCAAGTTAAAACATAAAATTTAACGTTTATTACAATCATTTGCATATTAGCTATATCTTTATTTGTCGTAAGTAGACATAACGACTACCAAATTCACGACAATGCCGATGTCGTTGGCAATGCTTTTTTGTTGTGTGTTGGCTTAATGTTTATTATCAAATTAAATGAACTCATTTTCAAGCTATATAGTTAGCTGATTAAAGTGACATTTAGGTGCCACAAGTTCTCAAGTTTCCTATTGCTTACTTAGCCATGGTATCAAGTTGATATTAAGGCCTGTCTAAGTTGAAAATTCCTCAAGTAGCAAGCTGGTAAGTCTAAATTAAGTTCGTGCGGGTAAACTAGGCAAGAAATTTCACATTAACTCAATCACCCTTTCTCACTATTTCTGACTCCTTCTTCTCCTTCTTTCCCATACAGAGGGTAATTAAATTTTTGGTTAAAATACTTTATAGCTTTAGTTTATCCTGTGCACAAAAAAAAAAAAAAACTCTTCGTTATTTGCTTTTTTACCTGCTCAACGAAGCATTAGAAATTTCATTAGCTTAATTAAATTATACGATTTCTATCGCATCAGAGTTTAACTATGCCTTTTGGGTATATCGTCTCCAATTACATATGGCCGCCCATCCGGTCGCCTCGAAAAACACACACACACACTCACACATCCTATCTGAAAATAGTTTTTCCAGATTTTAAACATTTTTGTTAGAAAATTTTGTATGGTTGGGCGGCTAGCATATCCACCGCAAAAATCACACATCCCTCTTCCCCTCCCCCTCTGTTACTCTTTCTGTTGGTATTACATAAAAAAAAGCCTAAACCCATAAGCCAGGTTAAGCCTTTGGCCTGAGTAAAGCTAATAAAGTGTTAATTAAGCGTTCTCAAGTGCTCAACCCTTGCATTTGTCTCCTACTCTCCTTGTCTCTTCTTACGTCTCTCGACCATGCCACAAGTTTCTTTGGAGGCGGCAACGCCCCCCAGACGGAAGGTAAGCTGCTGCTGCTGCTGCTGCTGATGATGATGGGGCAATGGCATAGGCATATCTAAATATTTGCTGCATACTTTGTGGCTGACGCATAAGCCATACCACTCCCTCCCCTATTAACCCCTCACCAAACTAGTCTACTACTCACTCACCTAGGTAAGAGGCAAGGGCAAAGTTTTTTTTTTTTGTTTTTTAGGTTCAGGATTGGGGCTACTCTGTTTGCCTGAAAAGTTTTGCCTACCCTTACCCTATAGCCTCCAACTCCAAGCTTCTAACCTACCCACCGGGTACCTACTAGCCTTCCCCTCTCGCCTTTTACCCCGGGTTGTTGTCCTCGTTGCTGTTGTTGTTTGGGGTGTGCACAAACTGCCCCCTGGCTGTAATTAATGGTAGGTAAACTATTTGATTTCCTACTTGCCCCCTTCGTTCGTATTTTTCATGTCCCAGATACAGAGGTTACTTCTCCTCTCAGCCCCACCACAAATACGACTGCCAGCCATCTCCTGTTGGGTTTTTTCATTATAGTATTTGTGGTTGTCGTCTCTGCGTAGGTTTTTCCTTTTTTCTTTGCCTCCTTTATTATTTTTTTTTTTGACTAATGGCATGTTAGATGAGGAAATGTGTTAATGAACACATTTGCATACTTTTAGGGCGTTGTTGAGAGAGATAAATTGAAAAATGACCGCAAGCTATGGCCATAGACAAGATTTTAACATGTGGTTATGCCTTATGAAAGTTTCTTAATTTCATTGAAAGTACAAAGCTCATTGCTTTGACTAGAGTTTACTAGTTAAGCTGAAAAATCTATTTCCCTATCATTTGGAATTCTTTTTACTTTTGCTCTCCCTCAGGCCGTATACTGTTTTTAGAGAATTGGGAGCACAGAATTGCAAATTGGTCATCATGAGAGAAAAGAGAAAACCTAATGACCATTTTTCTATGGCCCGTTCTTTTTTGGTTTTATTTTGTTCCTGTTTTTTTAAGTTTACTTATTCGGCACGTATTAGCTGCAAACTGCATTGGAAATGTATGTGAAAGAAAAACGAAGATATCAGAGGTCAGCAAAGGTTAACAGAAAATGCTCATGTAGTCCCGTATTTTCAACTATTGCAACTACGAACACGAGTTTGCCATAAATTCAAATGATCTTTTAGAGCTGCAAATTGCCAATTTCTTATAGAGATTTCTTTAATTCAGTAAAAAAAAAAGGGGCCAATTGAATCGTTAATCTGCTAAATAATTGTTAATGCAGAAAAAAGCACCAATCAGATGAATTTATTTGTAGATATAAATAGCTGCCATAAAGGCCATAAGTGTTTGTATAAAAAAACAAGCTAAGAGAAAGCAAAATATGCTTAGATAAAAATATTTAGGACTGTTCTCGTTTGCCAATTGATTACAACGTAAAACGAGAGAAATTTCAAACTTGCGCTTCTTAAATCTGAGTGAAATGTCAATCATTTTCGTTTTTGAAGCTAAGTTTGAAACACTTTAGATGTCATAACTCTTTCACATTCAATTCTTTGGCTAGCTTTTAGGAAAAATTCTTTTAAATTAATGGTTAAAACGAAATTATCTATTAACAATTCTAATTTGTTCTCAACATATTACAGAGTAGTAGACAAATATTTAAAATTATATGAATCAAAGGCAAAGGATTTGAAACCGAATAATTTGGCTCGGAATAGAAAACGAGAACAGAACTCAAATCCGATTCCGACAGAAATATTTGGAATCAAAAACAAGAAGAGCCTGATTATCTAAAAATCTTGACTTAACAAGTCCACCAAATGAACTAAAGCAAAATGTGTTTTGTCTCCCTTTGACTTAGCTGATTGAGAGTAAGTAATAATAAGCACAAAAAGGATATTATTAACAGAAAGAGTTTTTGTTACGTAGTCTTAAAGATCAGTTTATGATTTAGTAAGGCATTGCCGCACCTTAATTAGATATAATAGACTTGAATGATGACACTTAGATGGCAGAGACCAAAGGCAAGGGAAAATAAAGAAAAACTATGCGAATAGGCTGAACCAGCACATTGTACCTAAGACTACATGCCATAGCACATATACCATTCTTATTTCCTTGCTGCCTGCCGTACAACTCTCTCTCTCTCTCTCTCTCTCTCTATCTGTCTCGGTGTGTCTCTCGTAACTTTTATCAACTGTGGCGTATCTAACACAAAAGTGCTTTCAAGTATGCCGCACAACAATTTCGAGTTTAATTAACAGTAATTTGTTTGCGCTGCACTAAGTAATCCTGGCGGAGCTACCAGGCTATCTGGCCAGGGCGATCATTAGAGACCTCCTCACTGAACTACACCAACACACACACAGACACACACAGACACACACACACACACACACACACACAGGGACATAGATGTGGCATGGCTTCTCCTTTGCTGGTTGGATTTTTTTTTATGACGAACTTAACGATGATATTTATATGTCTATAAAAAGGCGCTATAATAACGTTTAAAGCGAGACTAAAGCAGACCCCGCCGAATGCCGTCAGCTCTCGTTTTTTGGAGTGCGCCATTAAAAACGAAAACCGCCATCGTGGTGAGTAAACAAGCGGCTTGGAAACTATGGCTAAAGCTAGAGACGACTGCGGCTGCGACTACAACGACGACGACGATGATGACGATGACTATGACGACGCCAGTTAGACACTCGAGCACATGCACACACGCCACTCAACAGGACATTGACTTTTTAGGCAGTTACATCACATGCAACACTAAAAAGGGAGACAGCAGGGAATCCACAGAAATTGAGAGAAAAACAGAGAGAGAGAGGGGGGGTGAAAAGGAGCTAAAAGTTCAAACCTGCGTTTGAGTAATGCGAAAAGAGATGATGATGATGATGATGATAGGATGGTAACCGTGGGTGCTGGACAAAAGTTTTCTATGATGCTGCTTTGCCTTGAAATATGCAATGGGCCAGCGTATAATTTGTATAATTTAAATGCAACTGGCAAAGAATGCCAGTGCCAACGGCAACATCAACGCCAAGTTCAAGGACATACCAGCTGTGTAGGTTCTGTAGGTGTTGGTGGGTGGCTGCTGGCTGCTGGCTGGACGGTTATAAGTTGTAGCATACTTTTGGGCTCGACAAGCATTAAATTATTTAATATAATGGGCTGCCGACTCAGCAGCACGCACAAGGAAGCAGATTCAAAAGACGGCGGCTTGTCCTTCATAGGGCGCGACGGTTTCTCCGGGTTTTGTTTTGTAGTGAAAAAGTCAAAGTCACCAGAGCAGAAATTGCTGCTGAATGCCGCTGCAAAGGACTTGGCAAGTTGTTTAATTTCGCCTTTGAGCATATAATTCATATAATCTCGAATGGAACAACGGAACACATTTCGCATGGTGTGTAGACTATACTATCAAGGGACTGGCAAACAAATAGAAGCAAAAAAGAAGAGGAAGAACAAAACTCCCTTCTCATTTTTTGCTAAAGTAATAAGCATGAAATTAAAATGCATAGATACTACATCTGTGTAGCTTTAAGTATGAGAATTGATATCAATAACTTTAAGTAGTCTGCTATGCTAATAATTTGGTTATTGTATTCACTTCTCATAACATTTATTTAGCTGACACATGTCACCCAATTAGGAGATAATAATTTCAAACCCAAAACTGATCCGACACGTTCGCGTCAACATGGACAACAAGGACAACACGAAAACTTCAGCACGGAAAAGCCACGAACTGACCTAAGAGCATAATAGCAAGAAAAGCAGCAACAGCAACGACAAAACCCACCCAAAGCCAAAAAAAAAAAAAAAAAATAACTCACAGAACGAGTTCATTGTTAGCATGGAATTGTTGCTTCATTGAATGAAGATGGAGAGATGGAGAAGGAATGCGCGACCAGGTTGAGTTTTTGTTGCTTCTCTGTGTATGTGTACGTGACCCCAAAATGAAGTGTAGACTCTGTGATTCCAATTCCGATTCTCAACAAAATCCAACGACTTCTCATTCTGCCAACATGCTAATTGAGTCAAAGTTTTCAGCTAGTAGCTAGCCTGCTGATTCCCGAACGTGTCGATAGCTTAAAGTTTATTTTAGGGCCACTGCCTGCCCTTTGTCCCGTTCGTTTTGGGTTTTGTTAGTTTCTCGCTACAACGTTACGACGTACGACTACGTGATTCCCCAGGATCATTAATTGGACATGTGGTAAAAGTAAATGAAACCAGCAAGGTGTTTACAAAAAAAAAAACAGAAAGAAAAAAAATCCAAGGCAAAAAAATATACACCCACAAACGACATAGGCAACTTGGAGCATGAAGGAACTCGGAGTAAAAGAGAAAGACAGGGAGAGAGAGAGTGCGATGTAGTGACGAAGGGACCAAGTCTCATTAATACAGTCATAAAAATGTACGACGACTTTTTGCTTATTATGGCTTCCATAAATATTAGCGCAAGACATGTAATTACGTTGCGAAAGCCGCGGTAGCTGTGGTTCAACGGTCGGAGGCGTCGGCGTTCGACAAGGGAGCCAAGCGATATCATAAAAATTATAATAAACATTGTATAACATTACATAATTGACAGTTTCGAGTGTGGCCCACAGGTGGATTATACTCAAGAAGGTACACACACACACACACACACACAGAAGACAACGCGAGAAAGAGATAGCGAGATAGGGGGGAGTATTTGTTTGTGTGAGTGTATTGCAAGTAGAAGAGAACTTTGTAGTGTCCTAAGTTCTGTTTATTTTTATGCATGTATGTATATATGTATATACATATTCGTTTCGTCTTTGTGGTTATCCTTTTTGGCTTTTGCCTTAGGGCAGGGCAAGGTACCCTGGCACCTTGCCATATTGAGCGTCATTATTGTTCTCATCGTCATTCTCATCATCATTCTCAACGCCTTTCATCGTCATCGCTTTTAATGTCTGTTGATTTCGTTTTACTGATTTTTAATACCATCACAACTTCAGTTTACTGTGCACAGTGTGACGAAATGTTCTTTGGATTATTACTATGCATGGCAAGATTCTTAAGATTCTGCTTATCATCTTTAGTCTTTCAAATAAGCCACACAAATAACATTAATGAAATAAAATATTTATTGAAATTGTTTGTCGATGCAAAAAAAATAATTTTAATTTGAAATATTTGTTTTTTCGTTTTTTCTCTAAAGTTCATTTCAATTTGTTGTTCTGGAATAAAAATTCTGACATTGTAGTCATATATTTGACTTGATCCCTTGGCAGACTTAAGCAAATATTCTATAGAGCATTCATTTAATATAATAAATATAATGACTTTATATACAACTTTTTACCTGTGCTTGATTTTAAGCGGCAAACAATTTCTAAAATTTCATATATTGCCAATACACCTTTAAACCCTTAAACAATGTTATATGACTAGTAGAACTAGGAAATACCACAAATATTAAAATCAGATAAAAATATGAATTTTTGTTTATTTTTTCAATTCGAAAGTGCTATTTTTCTTGAATTATAAAAAAATGTATATAGTAGAATGAACTAAAATTCATAAAAATCGAATAACTATTAGGTAGACCTATTAATTGCTAAAATTTGTATTTACACAAATCAATATTTGTTTTTATTGAAAAACAGCGTTAATAAATCATTCTAACCAATATGATATGCGGAAATTCAAAACAAAATAAAGATAGAATCATTGGCCGATCTTGTCGGACAAAGAAATTAATGAAATTTTTATTGTAAAATCCTCTAAGGGAGAGGATGCATAAAGCTGAAAATGTATTTATTTTTTGCAAGAAAACTTATAACTTATCGTATGCCTAGTAATTTAAAAAGTATGTGCAAACAATGTTTATTTTAAAGACTTTTTTCTATCTACAGAGTAATTTAGAACTTTTCCCCCGCCTAGAGCTACCTATGTTAGAATGCAAACAGTTGCCTAATGAACATATCTTTAATTATTTCTCCAAGTGTAGTGTACGGAAGATTGAATTTTTGTCTCAAGCTTTACCTCTTTAATATGGTTGGCTCGTTAGCTTCGACTGCATGAAAGTATCTAATGTACCTATTTATGTATGTATATACACAGTTACATGTGTTCAGCATCTATGTTTACCATTATCATTAATACTGAGGCAGATTGTTTAAGTGTCCTATAACTTTGCCCTTCACTGTCCAGGGCTGATGCATAGTTTTAGCTTGATTAATGTTTTCAAAAAGAATGTATAGAGATGTTAAGTTTAGGTGCTGCATATAAATATTTTCCACTTTGTTCTTTATTGAGAAAACTGGCCAACAATTTACGGTTTTTGGTTTAGCTTCATTCATTTTGTCGTTTCGTTTATATGTGTAGTGTGTGTGTTTTTTTTTTTTTTTTGTTTGGCACTATTTTTTAAAGTTGTTCACCATGTTTTCACGCTGTCAACGCGACCACAAGAACATTGTTGAAGCAACTAAACTCCATGGTGGCCAGAAATTAATTATGACAAACAGCAAGAATTCTGGTGCTTCTGGGGTCTCGTCCATGAAACCCAAACATTTCGCGTGTAATTAGCAAAGTTTTCCGTTCAAAACTTTTTTTGGTTCAAATTTTCGCTTGCAGAAATATTTTTGCGCATAACAATAGCAAAATGTAAAAAAAAAAAAAAACAAAAAACCAAAAAATGAAAAAGGAGAGAAAAAAGGCAAAAGAGGAAAACAAAAAGTGACGCCCTGGCATTCGAATGAGCTGCAATGCATCCCAATTCCATCCGCATACCGATGCCCATACCCCCAAACGCATCCTCAGTGGCATTCCCCATGGAGTAGTGTCCATGTTGTGTCCCTTGTGGGCGTTGTCGTGTTAATATTGTATTATTGTTGGTGTTGTTTTTGTTGTTGACGTTGGCGTTGGCGTTGGCAGCGCACACAGCTCAGCGTTTTTTGCGGACCCGCAATGAGTTTCCGCTCTGCGGCATCGTTGTTGCCTTGCCCCATCCTGTTCTGGTCCTGATCCTAGCCCTGCCCATCCTCGGTTCAGTTGCGTTGCGTTGGCTTGACTTGGTCATGGTCCCTTAGTAGTTATTATTGTTGTTGTCTCTGGCACTTTGTCACTTGCAGCGGCAGCTAGTGCCAAGTTCATTCTCTCACTCCCTGTCTCTATATCTATATATATGTATGTACATATTTGTTCCTCTGTTCACCATTTTCTTCATCCTTTCTTCCAGCAATACGAAATGCAACGAAAAAGGGAACACACAACAACTAGATCCGAGTTAGGTCCACTGCACAAAATGCTTCCTGTGCAGCAATTCCATTGTTTTATGCATTTGCATTTGCAAATTCCATGGCTCGCTTATTAATTGATGTTACATTGAAATGCTCTGTCTAAAATCTGGCATTCTGAATGAATTTCTGAGATGGCAAGCAGTAGTTAAATGAATTTTCAGAAATATCTTACAATCATATACAGGAAAATTTAATACTATCAACATTTTTGTGGTACCAGATATTCCAATACACAATGTTTTTATACAAAAACTTGATTTAAACACCATTTTTATTCAAGTTTTGATTATAGGTTTTACTTCTAATTTGAAAGCAATTTATAGCATACAATTCGGGGACTAGTAGTATGTGGGTCATTTTTGTTTCTGCAGCAAAATATTCAAAATTTGTAGCATACATTTTGGGGAATTTTCATACATGCATCTTTAACATAAAAATCAAATTTTGCAATTCGAAAAACAAAAAGATTTTAAATTTCTTTACTAATGGCTTTGGATGCATTTAGCTGAATGTTTTGTTAAACCAAAAGCAACGCACACACACACACACACACCCGGAAAACACCAGAGCCAAAATTATGCTTGTAAGCTTTCAGAAATTACCATAAAATGCGTTGACCTTTTGAACTAAAGAGCAAGCTGCTCGTGTCCCCTTACAAAACCAGCAACTTGCCACTCGCCAGCCCCATCCCGCCCCCTACCAATGGTCTTTCTGTCCTTCTATGTGTGTTTATTCTTGGTTTTGGCCCATATTGTTCTACTCTGCTCTACTCTCTGTTCTTGTTCGGTTTTGTTCTATGCTGTTCTGTTTGTCATTCCCCTTTCCCCAGTGGGTTTTGATTTGGTTGTGTTTGTTGCATTTTGGGTTTGGTTTTGTATTCTGCATTCGCATCGTTGTCTTGCCCTAATCCTGACTTGTTAGTCAGCTGTCTAGAGAGAGCAAGATGGCGATAGAGAAAGTGTGGCAAGGAAAGCAACTGAAGCATTTCGGTTAAGGGGGAAAATGAAAATAATGGCCAATTGCAAGAGGATAGAAGACGGAGGGAGGGGTGGTGTGGAGTATGAGAATGGAAGGCAAGTCATACTTGGCATTCCATTCAGATGCATACACAAACACACACACACACACACACACACACCCCAACGCATATATGTACATGAACATGTTGTGTTGGTATAGATGGAGGATGTCCAAGGATATAAACAGCAGGTAGCCTTTTTGTTTATGATTTCTCAGGCTGAAGCCACCAGCCAGCCGACACTTGTTGTTTTTGCTTTGTTTGCTCATTTGGCACAACTGTTAATTTGCCCATGTGTATGTGCCTGGTATGCGTGTGTGTGTGTGTGTCCTCGAAAAAACTTTTACTACTCCTGCTTTCTGCTCATTAATTTTGGTCGTCTGCTATAAATTTAAATTTATGTTCATGACGATGAATATTTTTGTGCCCTGCCATAAACCGAAAAATGTTTACAGTTTTCAAGCGCATAACTTTGTTGCCATACACCCCATACACACACTTTTACCCCCCCGCTCCCACCCATCCACAACACTTTTGCCCTTCTATTCTATGCTCTTTAGTTGACCTAAATTTCTTGGCTCTCACATGGTTATTGTTATTTATTTTACACATATATATATATAAAAAATACAAGTGGAATAAAAACAGGAACCAGGCATAAAACTATGCTATGGAAATTTGCCTTTCAAAGCACAATCACACACGCACAAAAAGCCCGAAAAAGAGTATGTGTTTGTGTCTGTGTGTGTGTGTGAGTCATGAGAAGGGACCAAAAGTTATTTGAAAATTTCTAGGAAAACATACACAAATTCACCAATGCTGCTGCTGCAATAGTAGCTCTTAGTTGAAATGCCTGTTATTTATTTTTTTTTTGCTTGCTGCCACAAAATTTATTGGCATAATGCACTTTCCTTAGTATGAAACAAACGTTTTGCGGTGTCATGATGGCAAATCATATTTTTGTATTTTTGATAAAAAGCCAAACAGCGTAACATCATACATCTGAAATCTATCAATGTGAGTTAGAATGTTACACATTAAACATATTGGAAAATATAAGAATATAAGCAGTAATTATCAAAAAAAAAATCCGTATAAAAATCTTTAAGATCGCATTAAAACATTTGGCCAAATTTAGATATTGTTTTCCCTTTTCAGATATAAAGTAATCTAGAAAATGCATCTAATTGTCCATTGATTGGCTCAGATGTCCTATCTAGAGAGCTTTTTTTAAATTAAACTTTCCAAATGTCTGAAACGATCATGTCTTTCCATATAACAAGTATTTTCGATCGAATAAAACTAATAGGTTTTTTTAATAGCTTATTTTATGGATATAAGTTTGTGTTAATATTTCAGAGATATTTAGAAACAAATCTCATCTTATTTGATTTCACAAAAGTACACAAATTATGCCGCGGTAAATAAAGTAATTAAAAATTAATAGGTATATCAGGTTTAATAGAGATTTTATTTTGGTTATAGTTTATTTGGATAATACTAAAATAGTTATTTAGCTAACGTTTTTATCCAAAAATTTGCATTCCCTTACAATTAATGAAATGAAATCCATTTTGAATTCTCTGTGTAAACAATGAATAATTGAAAAAAGGGGCGGAAATTGTGGTGGAGAAGAAGGAAAACAAAAAAAGAATGTGTACACACACACACACACACACACATGGCTATTTGTAATTCTATATATACACAAACAATTTTCTCTTGTAATCGCTCAAACAGCTCTATTAATCTCGAATGACTCAATAAATATCAAACGATTATCGATTTGTCTGCTTTATGTAAGGCTAAGCATAAATTTCACTACACACCTCCGGAGGAGTCGTTGTGAATGTGGGTAAAAGTTCTTACAAATTACGCCTCTGCATAAACAAACAAACAAAGCCTTTGCTTTCTCCCGCTTCTCTCTCTCTCTCTCCCTCTTTCTCTCTCTGTCGCTCGCTTTATGTAGCTCTGTCTCTCACTTACTGTAAACATATCTTATATGGTAAGGCATACAAAACTGGCAACATTTTGTGGCCAAGTGTACAAAGCAATTGCCATAATTGACACAGTAGCTAGGGCAGGTGGTGGTAATGGTAGTGGTGGGATCTGAGACGGGGGACTTGGAGAAGCAACTAACTGCACTTTAGCTAAAATGCGGCAAACTTAAACTGTAACTGAAAAGACGTTTTAGCATTTTGTGGTCATATTCGTTGCAATGCAGCCGGTGCAATAGCAGCAGCAACAACAACTATGGCAAAAAACAAAAAAAAAAAACAAAAACCAACAACAATGCAAGGACATGGCCAACACGAAAGTCCTTTGGGAATGGGAATGCAGAACGGGCACAGGCAACCGCAATAAACAATAAACTGTAGCAGCAAAAATGGGAGTAAGAGCAGGAGTCGGTGCCAGCGTTCGAGCTGAAGCTGAAACAGAGGAAAGCAGCCAAAAAGGCAACCAGCCACAGTCACAGCCATTGCCATAGTCAGAGTCAGAGCTAAAGTCACATACACGCACACACACACACACACACAGAGAGAGAGAGAGAGAGACAGAGTGAGAGGAGCACAAAGAGTCAGGGTTTCCACATGGAGAAAGATTAGCAGCGTATAAATAATGACTGGACACATGGTGGCAAGATGCACGAAGCAAGGGAACATTCATTGTATACGGTTTGGATGGAGAGTGCGGATTTTCAGAGTGCGGAGCGTGTGCGACTGTGGTGAATATTTGCGGCTATGGAAGCTATAAATATTCTTCCCGTAAGTCGTTCAGTGTGCCACTTGAACACAACCAAAAAAAAATAAAATTAAAAAAAGTTGCAATAGGTCGTTTGGGGATCGAAATCGAGTTCAAAAGTCCGGAGATCACAAGTCCAATGGGTTTTACAGTTGATTTTTAACATCGACTACAAGATATTGACCAATATGGTTTAGATTAATTGTCATTGGTTATGCAATGCGGAAATTATCTATTACCAATTTTATCTCCAAGAGGTCAAAAATGTTCTCTACAATCTTAAAACTAAAATAAATAAAATGATCAATTCCAATCAAACTTCAGTCAAAAGCACATAAATTTTATATTGATCATTAGTAAAAGTATCAGTTAGTTTAAGTGAAAGCTGATATGCATATGACATGAAAATAGATTTGTTTGGCCAAAAGGGGAAATAATAATAAATTATTTGCCCTAAATAATACATGATATTATACTATATTGCTACAAATTTGCCATATGCTGCTTCAGGATGCCATCTGTTTATTTATTTTTTTGTTTTGTTTTTTATTGTTTAAGGGGAGAAACGTTTTTTGGCAACGTATGGTGATTGTGTGGTTGGCAATGATTTGTTAAAGGGTTCAGAAAACGGAGGTGCGGGGAAAAAAGAATGATAAAGGATTGTGCCAGAACCTGCGTGCACATGAATATGAAATAATGTCATGAAGGTCAACAAGTTGGACTGGCAACCGAAGCCTTCAGAGTCAAACAGAGTCGAGACAGAGTCTGAAACAAGGAATGGAGAATGCCAAGGATAACACAACAATGAAGAGCTGATGGCAACTGATGACAGGCGGATGACGGAACACAGGTCGAACGAAGAAGAAAGGAGTTAAAATGATGCCCGACTGAGTAAGAGAGAGAGACAGAGAGAGAGAGAGAGAGAGCGACAGCATTCTGCAGACGAATGTCTTTTCCCTGCCTGGTGACTACAACGATGGCTCTGCAACTGCACTTGACTGAAATGAATTGCCCACTGAACTTTTGCTGCTACTCCTTCTCGTCCTGCTAGAACCCCTCGCTTCAACTTCTCTATAGCATAGCTATGGCCTGTTAACGATTACGTGATGAATTTGCATTGCAATAACAGCTGGACTCCCGTTTCCCCCCTTGGCTTTAACTCTCTTGTTGTTCTCTCACTCCTTTTCTGCAAAAACAATATGGCAGTCCTTGACTTTTGCCAATCGCTAGACGCAGGATGCGGTGGGCTGAGGTCGAGTTGGAGGTGAAGGAGTGTTGAAAACTTGGGAGCCGTCAACGTCAGGCTCCTCACTAGGGCTGCGTGCAAAGTAATTTAACGCCAATTTTATGGCCACGTCTAGGCAGGACGCACAGGACCTGCCCGTTAGTATACCCTTGCAAAAAGGGTTTATTTATTTTGGTTATTTGGTCGACAGCATATAGTAGATGGAAGCAGACCATATAAAGTATATAAACTCTTATTATAGACATCAAGATCAAGGATATTTCCTCTTAAAGGTGATATATATGCCTACACGGTCACCCGAAAGTAACATTAAAGTCTCAAGTTTGAACTTTTTCCTTGTGACGTTTAGGTAAGGATCTAGAAAGCCAGTCAGGGGTATGGTCAATGTCACTAGGGCTCTCTGAAGATTTCTTTGCCAAATACCCTTTCAAAATCAAAAACACATTCATATTGGATTGATATCTTAAACAAATTGCAAACAACAAGTAGCGCAGAATTTCAAATCAATAATTTTAGTTGAGATACCAGAAGAGTATGTTTAATCATTAATATAAGAGTATTACTTCTTCGAAGGGTTTTTGTTTGTTTTGTTTTGTTTTTTTTTTTTTTTTTGCTTCCTCTTCTTATTTTACTATTTTGCCTTTTTATTTATTTATGGCATTTGAAATGGCTTGAAAATGGAATGGAATTTGATTGTTATGACGGGGTGGCAGGTATCAGGTGGAAAGAGAATACGTTGGGTGGTGTGAAAAATGATTTTATAATATATATCAACCAGTTACATATAGAACCATAAACGGGCTTGTTTGCAATCAAAATCCAACAGCAATTACAACTGAGCAAATTGCACGTAAAACACCAGAGAAGGAGTGGAGAAAATCAAACAAATAGTACGAGTAAAAAGCCAAAGCTAAACTAACTCTATAGGTGGAATATATATGGATGTGAGTGGGTACACACACACCCATAAAACGTATTCTCGTGCGTGTTTTCGAATAGGGTATGGGTAGAGAGAGAGAGAGAGAGAAATAGAGAGGTGGATGGGCAATAAAAAATGTTAATTGGATAACAGAAAGTGTTAAAGTGAAAACTAAATGAAGGCTTGCAAATGTATATAACATGTTAAGCCATTTGATTGCGAACCCCAATGCAATAACAAAATTTCTATGAACTGTTAAACAAAAAAAAAAAAACAAACACCAACAAAAAAAAAAGCCAAACATTTGCCAGTCATAAAGATGTTGACTTTTGGAATGATGATTGAAAACCCACGGAAAAAGGTCATACATCACACACACATATGTACTTACATATGTGCTAGCCAGGTACTTGGCCCTTGTGCATATATTTGTCAAAAATAAAAACACAATTTGATGGTCCAAGAATAATTTGAGGACTTTCTGCATTCAAATGACTGCCTTTCTGCTTATTACTAATAACATTTAACAAGCCCCCAAGAATTTTATTTTAGAACTCTTACTATAATAATTGTTTCTGTTTTAATTTAATCTTAAACCAGAGAACCGGAGTTAATTTCGACAGCGCCGAAGTTTGAATACCCATGCAAGTTTTTTTGTTAGTCTATCTTAACCTATAGCAGTAGAATACAAATTGTTATATTCACGAAAGACAAACCTACATACAATCTTAGGCTAATATAGTTATCCGATTTTGATCAAATTCCGCACAGACATTATGCGGTATATTAAACTGACAAATATTACTTTTATGACAATAGCTTAAAAAACAACACAGTTATTAAGAAACTGTGACTGTTCGTGACTTTTCCGTTTTTATGGGAGCTATGTATATGATATAGTGGTCCGATCCGGCTGAATCCAAGATATCCGAACCCTGCAGTATATAGAAGCTCACGAGCGAAGTTTTAGCTCTGTAGCTCATTCGGTCTAGGAGGAGTTTGCGTTCGTTTCGGGTGATAGTTTGGGCCACTTTATATGGTCGCAGATGATTTCACACTTCTGACTAAAATTAATATACTCTTTTTCCAAGGGTATACAAATTACTTTAAAATATCAAAAAACTAACATCGGCTATGAAGAAGTTTTTACACCCTTGCCAGCGATGCCAAGTCAAAATTTGAGAAACACGTAGCCAGGCTCTAAAATCTACGTATTTTTACGTAGCACAATTTCGCTGAAATACGTAGATCTACGTACTATTTTTTAATGCTTAAAAACAATAAAAAAAATTAATAAACCATTAAATTTTTAAATTAACTGTATTGTACTTCGTTGTTATTAATTTCATTTGTCGTTTTAGAAAGCAAATTACATTGTTTAAATTATACATATTAATTTATGTACATGTTTTACAAAAATTTATACATGTTTTGATTAAAATATTTTATGTGTTTGTCAGAAGGCTCTAAGTTTTCCTATAATCCACTTTTGGTGTGAAGCAATCCTTTTAAAGTCTCCGTGTCTAATTTGTTTCTATTATTTGTCTTAATTAAATTAATTTCTGAAAATAAACGCTCAACATTAGCACTGCTATGTGGCAAAACAAGCAAATTTTGGGTTAGCTCCGTCAAGATGGAAAACATTTGGGTTGAATTTCCGTTTTTTCGAAACGGAAACGGAATTTAGTGCTGCTAACCCAATATAAATATCATCTTTTTTATTTAATTCATAATATATTGATATTACCCAAAAATTTTGGGTTTTAAAATTTGTTTTCAATATTTTTTAAAAGTACGTAGTTTTAGTCTCTTCGTACGTAGATACGTAAATCTACGTACAAATACGTAGACTTGGCATCGCTGACCCTTGCAGTCTTTGGCAATAATATTTTTATGTGATTTAAACACTTTCAATATCCCCATTGCTATCCATATCGCTATCGATTTTGAGCAATGGCGTAGTAGGCTGCTGGCAGCGTTCAATCAGAGCTGATGTATAATGATCATGTTTTACATGCAAAACTATTTTATTAGTAAATTTGGTAAAGATTCGTCCATTCCTTTATCGATTCTTCGTATAGCACTTAATGCTATAGTAGTCCGATCCGGATGATTTTTATACCTCGGAGGGACATACGGACAGACATGGCTAAATCGACCCAGCTTCTCATTCTGAATATATTTCCAGAATATATATAATTTAGCGGGTCGAAATCGTCGCCTTCTCTGCGTTACAAACATCTGACTAATTTTTTAATCCACTCTGTAAGGGTATAACAACTAATATATGATGGCGCCCAATGCGTAAAAGAAAGGTTAAATCTGTAAATGCAAGCTTTGAATTTTCAACTTCTTTTAGCTCTGAAAATATGGTAACTACATTTTGCGTATTTTGGGTTTTTCTTTGTAGTAGTTAAAGCTGCTGAGCCGCAAAGGTGTAGGGCATATGTATGTCAATGTTGTCACCACGTTCGCTGAATAAGCTTTGAATTTGCTAGCAAGACACAACCAGCAGAGCCCTTTAAGCTTCAAGTCCAGTATTTGGAGTTTTCTAGAAAATGTTCATAGACTATTTTAATGTTCTTATTGTTTAATTCTTGTCTATCTTGCTAATTATATCCACTGAAGAGCATGTCCGCATCATCAGTATATGTTTACGTTGGCTGGGGACTTGGTGGAAATTGGCATGTCAAAATACTCTACAGCACCTGGCGAAAGTTTTCAATCATTATATCAATCATGATATCTTCAGACAAAATAAACAAATACGATCAATTTCCTTAAAGACTAGAAAATTTAAAAGAATTATTTAAGAAGCAGAGGGATTCGTTGTTTGTCAAACTGCAATATGTTTATTTCAATTTATTTCACATACAGATAATATGGACTCTTATAAGAATATTAGTTTATAAGATTATACACAGGTTAATTGAATTAATTTGACTTAAACCTAAACTAATCTGATTGCCATTATGTTTTAATGCATTCTCTTTGTCTAAATTTTGTATTTTTATGTCTTTTTTTCTCTTTTCATTGCAGGTGAGTGATCTACCCAAAATTGTCAGGCGATGGTAATGCATCAATATAATTGAATTCCAAATAATGAAATCGATTACCTCACCCATATATGTATGTATGTATGTATGTATGTGTGTATGCATTTGTGTGTGGGGAAAAGAGACGATTCCCTCAGGAATTGGGTAATCCAAACCCGTTCGATGCGTACGAAAGTAAATAAATCAAAGTTAATGCAATTAAAACAAAGCGCATGTCAATCCTTTTACTTAACCGGACCTGCCCCTTTCCAACAAACTGCCCTAACGTCCCCGCCGAAGCACTATTCTCTTCAAATAGAATAGAGAGTCGAGAGCACTTTTGAATTATTTACGACAACTTTTGGGGCCATAGAAATGGAATACAGAGAGGAAGAAAGAAAGAAAGAAGCTCAACTATGGTGTGTGTGCACCTGCTGCCAGATTTTGCTTCAGATTCTGATTTTGATTCAGCTTCAGTATTCTACTTCCACATCCAGCAGAGCTCTTTTGCATTTTCCCCATTTCCATTCGCATTAGCAATTGTCGTTCCCTCTATAGCTCTTTTAGCATTCGCCCCCTCTCACCCCGCCATGCATTTCCATCGCATTTACCATTTTATCCGTTCGTCTGTATATACATCCGTATGTCTATATATCTATCTATCTGTTTGTCTGTCTGACTGTCTGACTGTTGTGCATTTGGTAATCTAAAACGTTTGCTACTAAATCACAAAAAGTGTCAATTGCACTTCAACTGAACACACACGCAGAAAGCGAGTGAGAAAGAGAGAGAGAGAGAGAGACAGATGAATAGAGACAGACACACAGTCAGAGGCCAGTTGGCATTTTTCTAGCGCATATTTCAGCGCTGCACCCCATTTTCTTCTCTATCATTTTCCTCCACCTTCCACCTGCCATACCCATTCGATCTACTCCGGCTATTCTACCTCTGCCTCTCCGTCTATCGTTTTGTTGCAAATTGATGTCAATAAGCGATAATTGAATTAGCGTTGGAAATGCACAGTGTACACTGTGCTACATTGCATTGTTTTGTCGTTGTCGCAATCAGCCAAGCTGACTTCATGGCCCCTAACCTCCGTATCTTTCAACTAGTCCTCCGCCCTGTCTCATTGGCGTTTATCCTTTTTGCACTAAATGGATTTTGTCATTGGCAATTGTTCCTTGGTTGTGTTTTTTTTCTTTTTTTTTTTTATTTTACCCTGTACTTTTTCTTCTTTTTTGTTCTGGTCTTCGTTTGAATCCTCTAATTGTTTTGGCCGCTCTTAGTTTGTTATTTACTTGATTTAACAAGAGGCTTGGCCCTCGTCCCGTTTCCTGGCAATTTACTGCTGACATGATTAGCATTCATTTAACGCTGATTTGTTGCAGCGAAAAGAGAAATTGGATAGGAAAAAAACATTTCATTTAACGATTATTTTGGTGCATTCCCGAATTGAAAGTTTGCTTTCTATTTTGACTTGCGTTTTGATTGTTAACAATTTGCAGCAGTCAATTAAATTGTGAAAAACTATAAAACAAAACTTGTATTTTATATAACTCATGTCAGACATTCGACCGATACATCCATTCATCCATCAAGCCATCCATCTCAAAGTAAAACTTCAAGTCAAGTTAACTTCTGTGTTTCCATTAGAAGTAACTAAATAATGCTTCCCAAAATTATATCGTCCATCTACAATGCTGCTCAATCAAATTGTATGCCACAATATGGCTGCATTTTATACCTAACCTCAATTCAATTCACATAAACCATATCTAGAAATATATATACATATATAGTATAAAAAGATATATATATACATATTATAAGCCATGTGTAACCATTCTGCTACTCAACTGTTTTGCCAGTTGTTCAAAAGCAACAAGGCCGTGTCTGAAACTTCTACCTACCTGGCCATAGAGTCCTTTAACAATATAGGTGTGTGTGTGTGTGTGTGTGTGTGTGGGTGTGTGTGGGTCCATGTGGCAACCACATTCATCCATCGACTGCCAAGTCAGAGGCTGCATACTACGTACGTACACAACCTTCCATGACTTGGTTTTCCTGGTCGGGGGTAAAGGTCCTTTGCGTCCTTCCTTTTTGGCCCCTGACTTCACCTTGGCAACGCGTTTCATAGCGGCCAAAAGAAAACGAAACCCGATTGCGATACATGCACGCGGTTTTCAAACTGACAGATTTTTCTTTTCCCTTTTCCCTACGTTTTCTTTTCTTCCGCTCCCCCCCCCCCCCCCCCATTCGTTTATGTTCGTTTGTTTGTCTACTAGTGTGTGTGTATGTCTTTCAGGGAGCGATGCAATTTTTCTTTTCCCTTCCTGCTTGCAACAGTCGAAATTCCTGTAGACTTGCGTACACTGAAAGAAGCGAATTGTAACCAATCCTTTTAAAGTCCCCACTAGTGCCCCAAAAATCGAATTATGTTTGCACTCTAAGCAAAATAAGCATCGAAATAAGCAATTCATTAGAAGTCAGCTCAATGAGAAATTTTAAGGCCTACTGCAACATGAGTAAAAAATCCTGCAACATGAAAGTCTTGTCCTTGAAGTTAATAAGTTAGTTTTTTTAATACAATGAATACTGTGATCATTAAAAAAGTCCTTAATGTAAGAGCTAAGAGAGAAGAAAGTCTAAGCTTTTACATATTTCTTGTGGCCATTGAAGAAATGATCCTTTTAATTTCTTACAGTACATGCAGCTAGTTGTAGTAGTTGTAGTTGCAGGTTGTTTTTCCAATGTTTTCAAACTCCTTTCGCTCTCCTTTTCTGTGGGTTTACGCCTCGCTGGAAATATACACCACGGCAATTGCACTTCTTTCTGCTCATCTCCTAGAACAGTTTGTTTGTTGCAACAAAATTTGAATGCAAATATGCTTTGTGTGAGTGAATGTATTCCACATACGCACTCACACACACACACAGTATCTGACGCTGCGTGTGTGTTTGTGTTTGGAAATGCGTTTATCCTCTGCACATGGACTGGCACACACCAACACACACAAATGTTATCCAGCACGGGGATTTTGTGGCAAGTGTTTGCAAGTTAAAAATGAAAATTCATTTATTTGCCCCGTTTCTTTTTCGTTTTTACGTTGTTTTTGGTTCGTTTCGTGCAACCTTAACCGATTTTCAGGCATCCTTTTCAGAGACGAATTAACTTCAGTCAAGCAGCAAATAAGAAAATTTTCAGTGTGGTTGATGTAAGGTTCCAGAAATGACCCAGACCAGGCCATGCTGCACTCAATCTCCATCCCATTCCATCTTACTTTACCCCTTTCTGGTTGCATGCATCACATGTCAACTGCAGAAAGTTAAAGCAGAAATACCAGAGATATGCGGTGCAAGGATAAGAGGCATTGTGAAAGAGGGGTGGTGGGGTAAGGCAAGGTGGGAGTGGGTCGAGGCACCCGCCACTAGAAACCGCCTCCGATGTAATTATATTTTGAATGATGTTCTTTCCACCGCCATTCAAGACAAATCTTAAAAGTACATGGAAAAGTGGGAAAAGCCATGACCTTTTTGACTCTCACTCACATGTCACACAGGGGACAGGAAAGTGCTACACCACTCACCCACTCACTCTTTGGCATGACAAATGTCAGTTACGTATGATTTATCAATATGAATATCTCTCGCTCGCTCTCTCTCTCTCTCTCTCTCTCTCTTTGTGTCTACCTCTCACACACTTTAGCTGTTTCTCTTTTATTTTTCTGTTATTCTCGACTTGCCTTTGCCGCAGTTGAAATATGATTCGCATTTCCCGAAATTGAATTTTAAAATTATCAGGCAACGCCCATGAGAAACCTTGTAAACTTTTTCTTTTTTATACATTTTGCCTACCTACTTAGTTACATATACGTATGTATGTATCAGATATATATATATGTATATATAGGTACAGATATGTTCGTTATGCTTAATCAGATGCAAATGAATGAGCAGTCTTTGAAGTCTTTTCTCTTAATGATTGTTATTTGTTATTTGAACAATAACAAAACATAACCAAAAAAAAAAAAAATATGTTGCTCAAATTATTGCATGAAATTGAATTTCATGTAAGCAACTGATAATAAATGAGCAAACGAGAAATATGAAAATCGAATTAAATTGAATTATTCACAATTTTATTCACAATTGAAGGAAACAAGTTGGCTCTAAATTAAAAGAAACTCCAACCAAGATGTTTTCTTCTTTCTTCTTTTTGTATACCAAAGGTGAAAAAGTATAAAAATCTTAAAGTAAGACTTCACCTTTGTTTCACTTAAGACAATTTAAGAGATCTAAGGGCATTGCTTGTATGGCTCTTATATCATATTTTCCTACAGGTATAGCTAAAATGTACTTTAGTAGAAAATTAATTAATTCAAATTTACGTTGAATCTATAAAATTATAATCAAATGTTGGCCAGTACTTCTTTTCTATATTTATTTATTAAAACAAAGTTTGTTAAGGTTAGAAAAAATAAATAATTTACTTTAAAAACATTATTATAAAGGCTTAAAGAGAGATTTCATTTTACAAACCTTTGTATGTACATATGTTCAGATGTTGCAAAAGTGATTTATTTTACCACATCATGACTTGAGGTAGACAGATTGCTAATTGCAATAACAATTAAAAACATTCTTATTTAATTAAATGGTACTTAAGTTTTGCTGTACAGTCTGGCAATTTTCAGATTTCTTTCATTTTTAATTAACAGACTTTATTTGAATGTCGAGATGCAATTCGCCGAGACGCTGCCGCATGGAAATGAGTAAAAGAGGCCAAGAGGTAAAGGACATGGATACGTACTTCAGCAAGTCAATTAGGTTGACAGATTAAGGCAAATAAACATTTCGGTGTCATCTGCTCATCTGTTTTTTTTTCTTTTTTTGCAAACCAAATGAGTTGAAGAGCGATTGCTCTTCTTTGTGATCCCAATCGGTATTGAGACCAGGGTATGATGACGTGTGTGTGTGTGTGTGTGTGTGCCAGCCCGCTAATTGGGCTAATTAAATGATAGAAGATGCCTGTCTGCCTGTTTGCCTTCGAGTGAGTCGTCACTACAATTTTCCCCAACTTTAAAAGCTCTCAGAGTGTAATTTCAATTAACCCAAAAACGTTGCAGTTACTCCTCTTTTACAAAAAAAGAAAAAAAGTTTTGTCAGTGGAAAGGCGACGACCGGAGCAATTTCATCATTGAAATTGCCAGTTGGACAAAAATATTTCGGGTGATGACAAAGTGAAAGTGTGTTTTTCTCCCGCACTTTCACTCAGCCTCCCCTCCCATCAGCCATTTCTCTCTAACTATCTATCTCTGTCTCTCTCTCTCTCTCTCTTTTTCACTTGAATTCTCAGTGGCTCATAGAGGAAGAGGAAATGCAGCGTGTTTTGGGTGTAGAGTGGAACAGTGACAGACTCTTTGGAATAAGGACACAAAAATTCCATCATGCTGACAATGAAATATCTGTGAAATTCCTAAAAGAGTGAAGCAAAATAATGGGGGAGGAGCTATATAGGAGCAAGCCAGCGGCTGGCTTGCTGGGAGCTTGCCTTATCCTTGGACCAACCAGCTGACGGTTTTTGCATTGTCTCCTTGCTTTTGAGATGAAAAATTTATATAGATATTAATGCCAGGCGACTTGCATTTAGGACACTGCAGACGGCAACGACAGGCTATACTAAGGCTGCTCCTTTAGCTTCAGCTTCGGCTGATGCTTACTTACACCCTTTAAGGAAATTGCCTCGTGTATGATTAGGCAGCATTTATTCTTCTTTTCTTTTTTTTTTGGGCGTGGCAGCGATTTATTGAAGCAGCTTGCAATTTGATGTACACCCAAATTACTCGAAACGTCAGTTGGTAAGAATCAGGAGCGAAAATTGCAAAAATTTCCAAAATAGAATAAGTGAAAAAGGGGAAAAAGGGGGAAAAAAAACATGGTTACCTTGTGAAAGAAAGGTGATCGGTTAAATATACATATGAAGCATTTTATTATTCTGTGGCTTATCAAATTAAATGTTGTAATATGTCTGTTATCAATTTGCCATTAGCTTTCCATTAACAGAGACAGAACTTGGTGGCGGAAGTATTGATCGCCGCTTTCACTTGCGGAGAGAGATAAATCTAACTTCCTTAATTATCCATTATTGCCATTTACATAAAATCTAATTAGTACCCGACCACATCAAGGGCATCTATCGCACCTTCAATAGCTCGAAATGAGGCAAAGGAAAGCGCAAAGAAAAAAATTAGAAACCAAAATACATACACAGACACACACATCCATGCATACGTATGTATATATTGGGAGAAGGAAAAATCATAGCATACTTAGCAGGGCACCACCAATAATACCTCTCCTTTCCGCTTACTCTCTTCCTCACCCACTCTCGTTTTGGTTTGGTTTGGTTTGGTATCAATCCCCCTCTCCGGCCAATGCCCCCCACACTCCTCGCTTGTCATATCATGTGCACATCACATCAATTTGCAAAAAGAAATGAAATGGCAGCAGCAACACTGTGAACAGGAACAGAAGCCACTTAAGCAAAGTCTCTGCCACGTCCACCATACCAAATGCGCCCTGGAGACGGGGCGGGGCGCAATGGGGGGACGGTGCGGCAAAAAGGGATGCGGTACGAGGTAGTGAAGTATGTTTGCTTGTTTAAGCAAAACTCATGTGAGGAGTGCTACGTGCGTGCGTTCTGTTTGGTATGTCACTTGCAGGTTTTCCTCCTCATCCTCACCATTCTCTTGCTCTGGGCTCTCTCTCTCTCTCTCTCTCTGTCACTCTCTGTTTCGCTCTCTATCTCTCTTTTCCTTTGCCATTGCCACTGCCACATTTCGCAAATCAATTTGTTGGTACCCAAGGAAGGATGCAGGCGGCAAGTGAGGAGAAATAAATGCAGGAGCCGGGAGACCGGGGCGATCCACTGATTCCGTTTCTTTTTTTGCGAGTGTTTTTCTTCATTTTGTGTGCGTTGTTGGTTGTTGTTTCTTTTTTTTTTTTCTTTTTTTAAGGCGAATGTTTGTCGCTTAATGATGTTTGTTGGCTGTCGACAACGTTGAACACGCGTGTAAATTTGGATACGTGTGGTTGCCTGTCCCACACCCACTTCTTCCCACCATTAGTCTCACTCTCCCTCTCTCTCTCTCTCTTTGGAATCCGCCGATGGCACCGCCCACACCCACAGCGTCGAGGCTTGCGAAATTTAAATGTATGTAAATCGTATTCTCCTCGCGCCTTACAGTTCGCTACACGTCAGCAGCGGACCGACCACGCCTCCCCGTCAATGTCCTCGCCCACGCGGTGGTCCATTCTCCTTCAGCGTATGGCATTTGCATACAAGGGCTGTACATATGCCGTAAGGATATTTACATTCGTACAAACACACATACACACACACACACATACACACTATCTATCTGTGTGTCTGTGTGTGTGTGAGTGTGTGTGTGTCTCTGACTTAATCCTTTTTGCGCGCATTAAAGGCTTGCCAAAAAAAAAGGAATTTGTTTTTGTTGTTTAAGGCAATTCGTCTCTCACTCTGTCTTCCGCTCTCTCTCACTCTCGCTGGTTTTTAGTCGACATTATACAAATTTTATGCCATTTTTTTTTTTTTTTTGGTGTTGTTCTGTGTTTTTTGGTTTTTTGTTTTGTGTTTTTTTGTATAGGCGACACTGGGGGCGTGGTTACCATGCCTGCGGTTGTTACTCTCTTCTCTCTGACAGCCAGACATCAAAATCAGCTTAGGGAATTTCGCTTAATAGAAATTTACAATTTTGTCGTCCTGCTGTCTGTTCGTCCTACCGTCTATCCGTCCATCCTGCTGCTGCTCTCCTGTCCTCTGCTATCATCCTCTATCCTACACGTCCTGTTTGAATTTAATTACGGCCTCTGGCCCGGCGGCGGCTTAAAGCGTGTAATTAGTGCTACATATAATTGAAAAGGACTCAAATGATATGGCTTGGTTTTGTACGGTTCGCTTCGGTTTGGCTCGATTTGGCTTGGTTTGGTTTGGTTGGATTGTCCTAGCCTATGGTTCTACGTTCTGGGTTCTTGTCCAGGCAAATGTGACATTTCTCTTACATTTTAATGTTCGAGTAAATTGGTTTTTGTATAATACATACAAAAAACAACCAACAAGCAAGAGAAGCACACAAAAAAAGGGAAATCATTTATGGAAATTAATGGTATTTACATATATATACACTCATACATCTATATACATACATACATATATTAACTACCATTGAAAGGTAATGGCATAATGAAAACGTTACATTCAAATGAAATAAATACACATATTCGGACTTCATCAAACCCTCGTCAATGAACAACGCTAAAGAACTGCGAAATGGGCGAAATGGGAGCGAGTGGTAGCCGTTGTCTCATTTGCGTTTTGATTGAGGTGAAAAGAAATATATGACAAAATTTCGATTGATCATTGAATGGTTTTCCATGTATAGCCAAATGTTCTCTTCCAAAAAGAAAGCCTTATTAAACTTGATCCACAATTGTTTTGTTGTTTCTCCACACTTTTAAGCCATGTGCAAAATTGTTCTATTCAATTTTCATTGTATTTTCTTCTAGACTTTTGAATAGATTATGGGAAAGATATTTCCTTCTTTTTTTTTCTCTTTCTCCGCCCATTTGCATTGAAAGCCATTGTATTTAATATACGAAACATTAGGCCCTTCCACTCTTTAAAGGAAGGAAGTGGTGTAGAGGAGGGGTAAACAATAGGATTGTGGCTCATTATAACACATTTCGCTGACCATGTCGACGCCCATTGAAGAGACCCGTGGACCTTTTGGACCGACGGCCGGCCAGGTGACTTGACCCTTAGGTCCAACCCTTAACTTTCATTCAATAACAACTTGAACTTTTGCTTTGCCTTTTGTTTCAGATTTTTGTTCCTGTGTCTTCATCCCCGCGCAAAGTGAACTTTTCTCTGGTTTTCTTTCGTTTTGTTTTTGTTTTTTTTTTTTTTTTTTGGGACGCAACTTCAAAAACAATAGAACAACATTTGCACCATGTTTTCCTTCCCATCATCACCACGAAGTAACGACGACCGAACCTTCCCTGATTCTTGCCTCTAAGCCCTTGCCTGGTTGCTTCACCTGTTTCCTTCCTTCTGCCATGGCACCTTTCCTATTAAGTCTTTGTCTTGCATTTTCAACAGCCGCGAGGCAATTTTGATTTCTTTTTTTTGCCGAAAGTTTCCTTTTTCGCTTGTCAACGGAATGCCTTCACAAAAAAAAAAAAAAAAACAAAAAGAAAAAGGTATGAGGAAAAACAAAAGAAACTGAAGAAAAAACACTACATACAACAAGAAGCACGCAAAAGGAAACCTTCTGCTTGGATTCGTTTCTGACTTTTGGTTTCTTCATTTTCGGTTTTTGTTTTCTTTTTTTTTTCATTTGTTTTGTTTTATTTTTATTCTGTTCTTTCTACACATCAAACAGGAACGGACTTCAGATGACATGTTGTCAGCCATATTCCGGACGACTAATTTGGGAGTGTAGCCCCAAGGCAAGGTAGCGCAAGGAAGCCACCATTGTCCGGCTAAGGATTGTACATTATGTCCAACAATTACACTTGTTTGTACTATAATTCTATATATACCTACCTATATATGTACAGGTATATTTGAAATATTAAATTAAAGCGAATGTTCTTTGATAGCCACCAACCCCGCTACCAATTCGTGGCAATTCAAAAGTTATGATCATTCGCTTCGACTGTTTGGGTCATCATTTTTATCGTCTCTTCCTCTGTCTGTCTTTGTCTTACCTTTTGTTTTTGTATAAAGTTTATAAAATTTTTTGCACTACATAAAAGTTTATGCCATGGCATGCATCAGCCACACCACCAACAACAACAACAACCATAACAACTTTTGATTAAGTTTCGCAGCTTTGCTCATTTCCTGCTGTTGTTGCTCCTCTTCCTCGTACTACTTCCCCCCCCTCTTCCACACTATACTATTCGTTTTGCCATCCTGCCCTAGGACTCACGGGTGGAGGTGGTACTGCTGCTACTCCTTGTGCTTGTTCTCCTTCGTTGCTGCTGCTGCTGCTGTTGCTCCTTGGCACAACAAATATCCCTCGAGTTATGATGCTTAATTATATCAGAACTCAGGACTGAGTCGTTGCTAAAGCGCACGTGCGTTTTAAGCTGCCAGGCGGTGCCCCACTGATTTATGTTACCCAGGAATACACTTCACATCCTTCTTACTGGCGCCATCATATTATCCAGAATCTGGGCATTATCATGGGTGCATATAATGAGCTGGGCCTTGTTGAATTTTTCTTTCTCACTCTCTTTCACTGGCTTGGCTCTTGATTTTGAATGCCTTTGAACTAAGAAACTAGCCTGAGGTATGATTTTGGTCAGCTTTTTGCTTTCGTCATAGTTACAAGATACTTCCTGTTCTCTCCAGCCCACTTCACTTTACTCCATTCTATGGAATACTATTACTACACTCCTACTACTGTTGCTGGTGCGCTGTGCCTTTGGGCTTAAATTTGGTCTAACAAGGACACGAGCTTTTATTTATTTTATAGACATTGAAGTTACTTATATTTAGAGAAAATATTTATAGAGTGGGTGTCCACTGGCCAATCCGCCCACTCATCTCTCTCGTTTGCTCTTGCACCCACTCTTGTTCCCATTTCTTTTTTTGTCTGTTTACTTTGACTGCGGCTAATGTCTGTGCCTTTTGGGCGTACAAACAGTAAGAAAGAGCATAATAAATTACTTACAATGGTCAAATAAGTATATTGGACAATTTTAAATACAATGCCTAAAATTCTAAAATTAAGTTAAGCCCAAAGTCTTTACAAGAGCCAAATGAAAACTTTAAAGATAATATCAGATCATCGCCTAAGTTGAATTTTCATTTTCTTTCTTTTCATTTGGCTCTTGTGAAGACATTGGATTTAACTTCTCGATCTAAAATGTCAATTGCTCAATATGAATCTGGTTACCCTATTAAAAACTTTAATCATAAAATGGAATTTTTTCATCAATTTGATACACTTAGTTAACTTGATACAAATTCCAAAAGTGTATAATCAATCTGATTAATTTCATATTGAATTTAAGATAATTATAATCTTCTAGGTCTTCGGTTTTGTAAGACTTTCTAAAATCAAATTGATCATTCTCCGTATGTCCCTTTGTCCGTTTCTATGCTAACTTGTCTCTGATATATGGCAACAAGACTTTGTGGTGAAGACTCTTCTTGAGGAATGTAATACATTTGTCCGAACTGGAATGATCGGACTACTTTTACATATAAAAATCTGTTTTTTGACCGATCATACTCCATACTTATTTTATATAACACAAAAAAGACAAGTAGTGAATATGGATATATCCTAGATATAGTTGAGATGAGAGAGACCAACTTTGTTTTTTCTATTTCTTTATTATATTATTATATTGAGATCGATTTTTTTCTAGAAATCAAGTTAATGGAGTTTTCTTCTTTTTTTTTCCTGTCTGAAATTTGTATGCCAACAATATATATATTCAGTCATTTAGTCAGTCAGTCGACAGTTATCCAACTCTCAGCAACTAATTAGGAGCCATATTCTTCAAGCTTTGGACTCGTCCCTTCCAACAAACAATCTCTCTGGTTCATCCGTTTCATTTATTCAATCCGAATGCAATTGTTTCAGGACCTTCATTGTTGACAACCCTCAGTGCAGATGTTATTTCTCATTCCCCCTCTGCCCCATCCTGCCTCCTACTAACCGTATCAGGAGTAGAATCAGCGTATCATGGTGGCGAGTGGATGGAAGAGTGGTGGTAAAGGGGGATTGGCCACTGGCGGTTGACATGATGACGTGTGTAATGAGCAAACAAATACTGCAAAATAACAAACAAACAAATAATAAAACAAAATAGCAACAGGAGGAGCATCAACAACAACAACAACAACAACAACAAAAAACCAGCAATAACAATGCCTGCTCTGACATATCCTGTAGCAACACAGGAACAACAGCAGCAAAATCAGCAGCAGCAGGAGCAGCAGTAGGAGAAAAAAATCGCTAATGAATCCGGCGAAGGATTCCCATTTCACGTTGCAGTTGCACGCGACGGAGCAAATGAATGAATGAATGAATGAATGACTGAATGAATGGCAAATTGTTTGCCAGTTGTTGTTACGTAGCCCCAGCAGCAGCAATAGCAACAACAGCAACCCGGATAGCCGGAAAAAATACTACGCTTTTAATCCCTAATGTCAGTTCACGTTCAATGGGGTCTTCCCCATCACTTCCCCTTTACCTTTTCCCGCCTGGACTCCCTATGTACCCCTTGCCATGCCGTTGCCGTTGTTGCTGTTGTGTTCTGTGGTCCATTTCTTTTGCAACTTTTTTTTTTGTATTTTGTTTTGTTTATTTCATTTGCCCGGTTTTTTTCCATATTAATTCTATTTTTTGTTCTGCCATGGTGTGTGGGGTTTTTTTTTTTTGCTCTTGTTTCGTCTTTTTTGGACTGGGATGTCCTGCGGATGCACTGCGTCCTGTAGCCGGAAAAATAACTTCGCAGCAGTAGAAATTCCCCTGTCGTCATTGTCGGGAGTTGTTTATTTAATTAAAAATGGAAACAATGTACGAGTATGTTTGTATATGGGGAGAGAAGGCATAATTTCCCACCCCCCCAATGTGTAAATTTTCTTCGCCACGGCGCCCAATCCGTTTCTATGAAAACACACAAAAATTATTTTTAATAATTTCATCATATTCTTTTAACATTGAAACATTCCCCCATAACCCACAAGGCATTTCATTTTGTACTCTTTATATTTGGTTTCTTTTTTGTAAAATTAGTTTTCTTTTCGTAACCACCCGCCCTCCCCCAACCAACATTATGCAAATCTTTGCGCATTTTGTGCGGTGGGCAAATAATTTTATGTACCGCTTCGTTGTGGGAGTAACTCGGGCCCAGAGCCAGAGACCGGGTTGAGATTGGGGTTTGCCTCATTTAAATGTAAAAAGGATTAAAGTTTTGTCCCCCCCTGTTTTTCTTTTTTTTTTTGGTTAAAAGGGGTTGACGGGGCGTGCCGTTGTGAAGTACTTACTACTGGCTCCTTATGGCTTTCGGAAGTTGAAGTAATTGTTCAAATTGCACATTTGTGTACTTTAATTGTGGAAATTATGCCGTACCACTTGAGTTCCGTTGAGGCCTGCTACTTAGTAGTCATCACCAAAGGGGCCCAGGCCGTGAAAGCGGTTAGATGGTTGGAAAGGGAATCGCTTGTTGGCTTTATGACTTTTGCTACGTTTTAAAGGCAGTTTTTGAGAACTTTAACTTTACCCTCGAGATGTAGCAATAGAGTGAAACAAAGGCAAAAAGAAGACACATTTTGAATTGATTGAAAATCTGTTGCTTTAGATTATAATTACATATTAAAATAAGTGATATTAGATCACCAGTCTCTGTATCTATATTAAGTTTGACCGCTTAAAAGTCTTATAAAGTTAGAGTTACTGTCAATTGATGAAAATTTATAAGAAAAGGTTTTACAGTTTGGCCTAGGCAATAATTTTTTGTATTATTTCCTATATGACTGATGGTAAAATTCTTATTTTCTTTCGAGCCCCACATTGTTAATATCAAAGATGGAGCTAAAAAAAATGCTTTGCTCTACATAAAAAAAGCGAAAGAGATCGTTTAAAAGCTAGTGCATCCTTTAATTCTCCAATGCAGTTTGCATTTCTTAATCAAAATCTTCTCCCTAACAAAAAGTCAAGTCCTTTTAGAAGAGACCTCTTTAGTACTTCTTCTATTACACTTCATTTCCGCATTTTGGGCCTTAAAATGCTTTCACATGAAACGAAAATCACATTAGTATTTAAACAGAGACTGAAAAGGGAGTTCCTGCCTACACATATTGACGAATACGAACAGAACGGAGTTCAAGGCAAAAAAAAAAAAACCAAACCGAAAAAGAAAAGAAAGCAAATGGAACAGGAAAAAGGAAGACCGAAACTCTATTCAGAAAGAGAGCGGAGTTCGCTCTCATGGAAAATGTAAATGAAATTCCAGGGCGAAACATTTTGCAATTACAGTGCACGAGAACAAGGATTGAGCAAGAGGACAAGGATGAGATGGCGGCGGGAGACGTGGGACGGGGACGAGACTTTTTGGATCCAAGCGACTTCAAGCAAACAGCAAGTGCTGGTCATTAAATATTAAGCGGGAGAGGTAGGCAAGGATATGTAGTAGTAGTCGCAGAAGTAGCAGCAGGAGCACCAGTTGTACATAGTAGTAGCCGTAGTAGAAGTAAAGGGACACAGAGAGCGAAAGTCCCCAAAGGCGTAGGAGGTGGGCAATGTGGCAGAAGCAGGAGCAGGAGCAGGAGACGAAGTAGACGGAAGCAAGTCTCAAGGCCTGGCGACGATTGAGTATGGCGAAATGTTGGCCCTTTTAGAGCGTCTTGATTCGTGAAAATGTCGCGACGTTTTTACTTTTCTTTTGTTTTTTTTTTTTTTTGCTTTGTATTTATATATATTTTGGTTTTATTTTTTTTCTGGCGTTGCCGTTGCCGTTTCTGTTTCCATTTTCCATTTTCATTTCCATTTCTCCATCCTTGCGTTTTAGCACATCGTCGCTGCAAATTACAGAAATTAAAGCTAACGAAGCGCGAACATTGCCAAGCACTGAAGAAGCCGAAGAAAATCAGGGACAAGGTGTTGGGCCCACTGTGTTTGTGTGTGTGTGTGTGTCTGTCTCTTTGTCGGTGTGTGTGTGTGTGTGTGTGTGTGGCTCGGTCTGTGGGTGAATCGTCGTTTGGTTGGCTTTTCACGCCACTTTTCCGTTAACGCTGGCCTGACAAGTTTTTCTTACTTGTGCACTTTCTTTTCGCATCGTCGTTGTCGGGACAAAAAAGGATTAAAAGTTAAATTCCCATTTTGTGGCAATTAAATTAGCGCTAAAAGGTTAAGTACGTGTGCCAGCAACCCAAAACAAGAAGATTTCTCTAGTACCCAGGTGAATGGGTTTCTATCCACTTGGCGGACACTAAGCAACCATCTTGCGGTTGAGGCTAGTTGTTTTCTCCTTTAAAGTAGATAAAATTGCGTATTAAGTTCATTGATTCAAATTCATCCTAGAGTTTAACTATTTAACAATTTATTCCCAACAAAGTTCGAAACGGGTAATAACATCAAAGCGACTAGATTCCTTTAAAGCGAACAATAAAAGATAATAGATACATTCAGGCCGTTTCAAGGATGATTCAACCAAAATTTATTAATTATTAATTCCAACTGAGGAAAACACTACAAAATTTAAAGCAAAAATTCTTTCTATTTATTGATTTATTAATTTCATAATCACTTATTTTAATTAGAGTAATAATAATAATTTTATAAGTACACAAAAGTAGCCAGGAAAACTATTTTGTTAATTTGTTAATTAATTTTTAACGAATTTAAATGACATATTTTTTACTTTTATTTTTTGTAGACTTTATATGTTGTATATTTAGGACTTTGCAGGGGTTTTCAATTCACAAAATAACAATAATATTGTTTTTTTTATTATTATTATTATGCGGACAATCAAAAACTCACTTTGAAAGTAAACAAAAAAACAGCCTAAATCGAGCCACTAAAAATTATATTTAAGCTCCCTTTCCACTATTCAACCTGAG
Organism: Drosophila willistoni; assembly: GCF_018902025.1. Lineage (NCBI taxonomy): Eukaryota > Metazoa > Arthropoda > Insecta > Diptera > Drosophilidae > Drosophila > Drosophila willistoni. The sequence continues at coordinate 7,478,511 of NW_025814056.1, forward strand.
ACCTTTACCTCAAAGCACATTTAGAAATATTATTAGACAGAATATTCAAAATGAAAAGAAATTTCAATGATATACATATGTATCTGATAAATGTATAAACCTATAACCGCGGACACAAGCTAGTTACACAAATATAAGTAGCCTGAACAAATCCAAAGTGAAAGTCGGTGGCGTCTTTCTGTATTATTTTACAGACAGCCTTTTCCAACACTATGGAATACATTTTTTAGTCAACACTGCTAAAGACCTTATCTTCTACCCAACACTGATCTGTCAACATTTTTGGTATAAATATCAGTATTTTGCGGCACAATTGTTTAGTTGAGCTCAATCTCCCGAGACAACCACAACTAACTTTCTTTTTTCCTTATTCATTTTTATTCGAGCTATTTGTATTAAATTTTCATTTAATACCAATCAAATAAGCATTAAAGACATCATATTACCCACGGCATTGCATCTTTACCATCTCCGCGATTGTATGTTTCCTTTTTTTGTTTTTGCTATTCAAACTATTTAAGATTGGCATTCTATGCTAATCAAATGGGCATGTAAAGCCATCATTTTAAAGAAATTTGTTCACTTTTTGCCGGATAGTTGTTCTTTTTTGTTGGAAACTATTTGTTGTTTCTGTTTAAATGTGAAGATGTTTTTTAATTGTTTCTCCTTTGCTTAGATCCAGTGTCGCTAGTATTATTCCTTGTTTCAGTGGACGATCAATCCGGTTCTCAATTCAAGCTAACATATCCTACATATCAACATCTTGCCACCTGGTTTTACCTACATATGTGTCAAGTTGAATTTGTAATTTAATTTTTTTTACAAATGTAATATATTTCGAATACCGTCGGAGTTTTCTTAATATCCACGGCATTGCAATTTTACAAGGTCAGCGATTGTATGTTTCCTTTTTTTTGTTTTTGCTTTTTAAACTATTTAAGATTGGCATTCAATGCTAATCAAATGGGCATGTAAAGACATAATTTTAAAGAAATTTGTTGACTTTTTGCCGGATAGTTGTTCTTTTTTGTTGGAAACTATTTGTTGTTTCTGTTTAAATGTGAAGATGTTTTTTAATTGTTTCTACTTTGCTTAGCTCCAGTGTCGCTAGTATTGTTCCTTGTTTCAGTGGACGATCAATCCGGTTCTCAATTCAAGCTAACATATCCTACATATCAACATCTTGCCACCTGGTTTTACCTACATATGTGACAAGTTGAATTTGTAATTTCATTTTTTTTACAAATGTAATATATTTCGAATACCGTCGGAGTTTTCTTAATATCCACGGCATTGCAATTTTACAAGGTCAGCGATTGTATGTTTCCTTTTTTTTGTTTTTGATTTTCAAACTATTTAAGATTGGCATTCAATGCTAATCAAATGGGCATGTAAAGACATCATTTTAAAGAAATTTGTTCATTTTTTGCCGGATAGTTGATTACCCCGACAGAACGATATTTTCTATAATTTTCGGGTGATTTTAAATAAATCCTTATACTGATTTTCTGTTAAAAAATACTGAAGTCCCTAAGATAAAAATCGGCCACGCCGCCGAAAAGATTTACAACAACCATTCATGATATGTAGTGGTAGGTTTCATCTTAAGTAGGTCGTGTGGTTTTTCGCTAAGATTTCGCCTAATTTATTGTAACAATATTCGAAATTAAAATAAATAATTAATATGCCCAATTCGGAATACATATATATGAAAAGGTTCCAAGACCTGAACTGAAAGAACGATAGATGCAATAAATTGAAATTGAAAATTGCCCACAAATCTATTTTACCCACAATTTTTCAAACTCACTTAACTTATATTAAATGAAATGAAAATTTTTTTTAAAAATGGCTTCTTCTTCCGTTTTCAATTGATCAGAATGTGTAATTTTCAGTTTTTCAGGTTGTTTTTCCTGTTGCATTTGCCTTGTTAAATCGTGTTAATCCACAATTTCACCTGTTTCATTCCCTCTTCTACAATCTTATTCCCTCAATAAATTCAATAACACTTTGCTGGCAGTGGCAAAAGGCGCGAACAGCTGTTGGGGCAGCAGCAACAGCAGCAGCAGCATCTGCATTGCAAACTAACCGGCGGATTAACACAGAAGGAAGAGATGAAGAAGAGAATGAAGGACACTGCCACAGACAACCAGGCGGAAAATGAAAACACATAAATAATAAAGCAGTCGGCGCACACACACACACAAAGAGTAGGGAACGGACCAACAACGCATTGCTACCTGCCCAGCAGCAGCAGCAGCAGCCAATGGTGCCACCTGCCTGGAGAGGCGCGTGCGACGGCATTGCCGGCGCCTCTCTGCCTCATACCACTCATTAACATTAACAAAAACAAAAAAAAAAAAGAGTCATTGTTGGCTCGAGGGAGATGTGCGGCACGGGGGGACGAGAGAGAGAGGCGGCACAAACAACACACGTACGCACAGGTGTCAGACATTGGCATCGTTGCTGTTGCTGTTGCTGTTGCCGTTGCCGTTGCCGTTGCTGCCCTTACCTTTCCTTCCACTTTGTGGCCAAGTGGAAGACGCTATTGCCGCTTTTGTTTTGCTATGCTCATTCGCATTATGTTGCGACGCTGACGCCGGCAGAGAAACTGCTGCGCTGTTTCTCTCTCTCTGCGCTCTCTCTCTCTTTCTCTGTCCCTTAGTATCTCAATCTCACTTTGCTATGTAGACTTTTGCTGTCTTTTTGGAGAGTTGTTTTTTCTGCTTTTTACTTTTGGTTTTTGGCCGGCAGCCAGCTTAATTTTTCTCTCTTATTTTTTGCCATTCTTTTCTTCGTTTTTTTCCTATTTTTTTAGTTAGCAAATTTCTTTGCCGTTTTGTTTGTCCTTAAAGAATTTCTCAATTTTTTTCTATCGGCGCTGCGTTTTTTTTTTGTCAAGCGATGCCAAAAATAAGCATTAGGCATAAATCGTTCGCATTTTCGAAAATCTGTTTTTTTTTTTTTTTGGTTTTGCTTTTCTTTTACCATTTTGTTTTTTGTCTATGCGTTTTCCTCCAGTCTTTTGGGCCAATTTAATGGATGTCTCGCATTCGTTTGATGTAAATAGTGAACAAAGCTAGGGAAAACTTGGTGGCGGCGGGAAGGAAAAAGAACATTTTGTTGAACTTGAAATTGTCGCTGGGTCGGATACCGCCCACACGCAAACACAATGAATTTTGTTGTTGTTGTTGTTGTTGGCTTAGTAAATCATCTCGAAGTAAATTCTGAACATATGTGTTTAGATTATATATACATAGCATACACAAGGTCAGCTGTTAGCCCAGTTTTCCCATCAGGGGATAATGTGTTTTTCAGACTGTGACCTATAAAGATCAATGGCCAGGAATGGCCTAATGCATCCAAAATACATTTGTATTTACATATGTATGTGGGTGGCACAATATACAATCTAAAACGAAATCTATGGTTGTTATAAGAAGAGGATCAAATTTGTTACTAAACGGCAAAACTTACACGCCTTCGTCTAAAGAACTTTTTCCAAGCACAATATATTCAATATTATTAAATCAAAATAGATGTAAACTAAAAGACTAACTTCAGTATTTGTATTCTAATTGTATTATATATTTTTTATTTGGGACAAAAACTGAGAATGTCGGAGTTAACTTCGTCTATGCTGAACAATACCCTTATATATACCCTTGCAAATTTGTTTGATACTCTTTCGTTACCTACAGGCGTCAAAAGGAAAAAAACATTTCATCTAACAAGGGGAACTTCAGGTATGCGAATCACCGATTTGGATGAATTTTGGATATGTTGTAGAATACCCCGTCATTTGAAGCTGTGTGAAATATTTCGGCGCACTATTCTATATTTTCCTAATAAATCGGCTTTAAAGTTACAGCTTTGGTGACTTATAAGTAAAACGCCGAGTGGTCTACAAGCAGCTCGACGGTGTAAGGGTAGAGGTCCTGCCTAAAATTGACGGAACTCTGGTTCAACCCCCGCCCGAAACTAGTTAGTTTTGGGTTTTCATTTTTTTTTTGCTTTCACATTTCACACAGCTTCAAATGACGGGGTATTCTACAACATATCCAAAATTCATCCAAATCGGTGATTCGCATACCTGAAGTTCCCCTTGTAAGAAGTCGAATTTCCTCGAAAGAATGGCCTACAAAGTTAGTCTGATATTTTATCGTATCGCTACACAATATAGTTATCCGATTGTTAAATATAATAAATTATTATATGTGTAAGTACTTTACCTAGTTTGGTGATAATAGCGTTAGAGGCAAAAAAGTTGTTTGGATTACTATTTTTTGACCAATGGATCCTACGAGAGCTATATGATATAGTCATTCGATCTTAATGAAATTTGGCACAGTCATTAACAGCTACATTAAATTGATAAATATTAATTTTTATAAAAAAAAATTAACTAATTTATTAAGATATGTGACTACCCTGACTTTGCCCTTTCTAGGGGAGACGGACATAAACTTATCTCATCTTGCTGCTCAGGAATATATATATACTTTGCACGGTCGGAGATGTTTCCTTCTATAAGTATCACACTTCTGACCAAAATGAATATAACCCTTTTGCAAGGGTATAATAAAAGCATGCACAAATATACCTAGTAACGAAAGACCAGCTAACCCATAAATCGAACATAATCTAGAATAGACAAGGATAGTGTTACTTTTTTATATGATAACGTCATGGGCTAGCATGTAGGAAAAAGTGTTCCCTTCCATTTGATCATGAGGGTACAAGCGAGAGAAAACAACATTAGAGACGCTCGGTAACTCTTCTCTTTTTATCATTTTTTCCGTAGATAAACAAAGGCACTTTTTGATTGATGTTGAAGTCCAGAGTTCAAATTTGTTTTTCGTCAGTACTTTAGCCTTTCTTTGTCATTTAAATTTGCTGCAAAATTTCCATTGTATTTGCGTTCTAATTAGCCTGAACAAATCCAAAGTGGAAATCGGTGGCGTCTTTCTGAATTATTTTACAGACAGCCTTTTCCAACACTATGGAATACATTTTTTAGTCAACACTGCTGAAGACCTTATCTTCTACCCAACACTGATCTGTCAAAATTTTTGGTATAAATATCAGTATTTTGCGGCACAATTGTTTAGTTGAGCTCAATCTCCCGAGACAACCACAACTTTCTTTTTTCCTTATTCCTTTTAATTCGAGCTATTTGTATTAAATTTTCATTTAATACCAATCAAATAAGCATTAAAGACATCATATTACCCACGGCATTGCATCTTTACCATCTCCGCGATTGTATGTTTCCTTTTTTTGTTTTTGCTATTCAAACTATTTAAGATTGGCATCCTATGCTAATCAAATGGGCATGTAAAGCCATCATTTTAAAGAAATTTGTTCACTTTTTGCCGGATAGTTGTTCTTTTTTGTTGGAAACTATTTGTTGTTTCTATTTAAATGTGAAGATGTTTTTTAATTGTTTCTCCTTTGCTTAGCTGCAGTGTCGCTAGTTTTGTTCCTTGTTTCATTGGACGATCAATCCGGTTCTCAATTCGAGCTATCATATCCTACATATCAACATCTCGCCACCTGGTTTTACCTACATATCTGACAAGTTAAATTTGTAATTTCATTTTTTTTTACAAATGTAATACATTTTGAATACCGTCGGAGTTTTCTTAATATCCACGTCATTGCAATTTTACAAGGTCAGCGATTATATGTTTCCTTTTTTTCCTTTTTGCTTTTCAAACTATTTAAGATTGGCATTCAATGCTAATCAAATGGGCATGTAAAGACATCATTTTAAAGAAATTTGTTCACTTTTTGCCGGATAGTTGTTCTTTTTTGTTGGAAACTATTTGTTGTTTCTATTTAAATGTGAAGATGTTTTTTAATTGTTTCTCCTTTGCTTAGCTGCAGTGTCGCTAGTTTTGTTCCTTGTTTCATTGGACGATCAATCCGGTTCTCAATTCGAGCTAACATATCCTACATATCAACATCTTGCCACCTGGTTTTACCTACATATGTGACAAGTTGAATGGACATGCGAATTGCTTGTCGGCCGATACAGTGCAAACCCATACAAATTCGTAACTCTTTTGTTTTTATAAGCATTCATGAATGATTAGTTCAATAAATACATATGTCAAAATTTAACGTAATGTTAGAAAAAGTCACATAGCGGCTAAATATACTGTCAAAAAGTGCTTATATGGAGAGATACTTTTAAATTTTCGTTCTCTTTACTTTTTTAAGTTTTTTTCCTTTCATGTTTTGTCGACATTCTTCAAAACCTTGTTTATGCAGCTTTGTGCTTCTAAAAAATATTTGTAATTTCATTTTTTTTTAATATATTTCGAAGACAGTCGGAGTCTTCTTTAATTTCAATTTATTACTGTCAAGATATTTTCGGTGCCGGCTTCCGAAATGGTGCCCTGTGATTTTACAATGCTATCGGCATTTGTCAAACTATCTGTTAAGTAGTATTATTTTACAGACAGTACAAAATTCAAATTATAAATGTTTCCATTGAAAATTACATTGTATTCCACTGAATTGGGTTCAAATTTGTTTTTCGTCAGTACTTTAGGCTTTCTTTGTCATTTAAATTTGCTGTAAAATTTCCATTGTACTTGCGTTCTAATTATGGCCGTAAATCCGGATGATTATTATTTTCAAATTAAATTTTGAGGCGTCGTGCGGTATTAAACTAGATTAGCAGCAACAATGGCTTATTCTGAAATGCCGGCAATTAAATTTAAGAAGCAGGAAAAAAACGAACATTTCATTACTCGAAGGCATTGAGAATTACGCCTATACATAAATAAATGATAATTTGTGTGACATTCTAAATATATTTTTGTCACCAAACACCTTACACCAGCTCTTCGATGTGATGAGGGGCCGTGCGTTGTGGATTTGTGAGAATGTCTTTGATTTTGGTGAAATTTTTTAACAACATTAAACTGATTGGCCATTCTAGAAATCAAAATTCAACCCATTGCCATGGATTACATCAAGTGCCAACAATCGCAGACCAGTCATAAGAAAAGTCATCATGCAAGATTTGATGGGCGTTATGGAAGTTACGGTGTCGATGCTCCAAATCAGCTGAGTTTGAGCCGCAAAATATGTCAGCGGTTGTTTCGATAATCGCCAAAGATTTACTGCTGATCGCAGATGGTCATCAAATTTGCTTTAATCCATGATGAAATATCCAGGAAGGGCCACCAACAATTTGACCCACAAATAGCACTGGAATTCAGCCAAAAGCAACCACAAGCATATGCATATGACCAAATGATCAAGTAGAATTTGGTGTCCTTCAGTGATCATTTGGCTAACAGTCCAGAAGTTTTAACTCGAGTTCCGAAAACCTTTCGCAGAAAACACAATGTTATCTACGGGCACTTAATCGGATTTTTGAATGAAAAGAAATTCACTTGAGCCTAATACATTACACTTGCAGAAATCAAATGCACCACATCTATTACACTTAAAGAAAACTAAGATTAGTCAAAGCGTTTGTCTAAAATAATTTCTGATATTTGTAATGCAATAAATCAAAAGAAATAAACAAACGGCATTTTAGGTGGTAGAACATTCCTTTAGATTTAATTTGAGTTAATCACTATTTCCATATGATATTCCTCAAATGCCGAAATCATCTCAACCCACTTAAAGATTTTTTAGTTTTTTTGTGGTTGTGTTTGTGTTTTGTACCCTACAAAAAAAAAAAATTGATATTTTCAGTTTTCTGCAGTCTAAAAAAAATCAATACCAAAAACACTAAAATTTTCTAGATCTTTTAGAATCTAATAGACTTACAACTTTGAATGCGATCAATGAAAAGTCATTGTATTGGGAATATTGGGAAAAAGATGTGAAATGTATAAAAGAACATAACAAAAACATCGTTTTAAATATGAAATCAGTGATAAAAAAAAAGATAATTTTCAGTAAAAAATAAAATACCCTAAACATAGTACAATTTGCGAGTCTGGAAATCATACACAATCCAAATCAACATTTTCTTCAACTTATGTAATAGTCCCTTAGATGAAAAGGGTATAAAAATAAATATTTTGCTCAATTTATCTTTCAATAATTTGTTGAGTTTTCAAGGTTATGGAGAATACGTGATGAAATAATGAACTCTTTCGCTTTCAGCCTATAGAGTCGACTATTTATTGACCACCCAAAATATCAATTCATTTTCATTTTTCTCTCGATCGACTATAATCGTCATCGTACTAGGTTAGTCTGTGTGTGTGTGTGTGTGTGTAGAAATATATATATTTCATGTAGAGTAATATAAGCAAACAAACAAAAGATCAAGTAATCTAATTATTTGCCAGATACCAAAGTCAAATGTATAAGTAGCTGAGCAACGGAAAACTCTACAAAAGATGGGAAACATGTGGCTGGCTGACTGTGCCTTCTGCTATACTAGGGGGAAAGGCAAGGCACGGCAAGGCACTTGACCAACACAAGCCAACAGCTGTGCAAGTTAGCGAGCTATGCCAACGTCGCTGCCGACTGCGACTGTTAACGTTAACGGCAAAGCCAGCGCCAACATTTCGCGCGGCAAACAGTGAGCCACTTTAGGGGTGGCTTTGGCTTTTGGCCTCACCGAACCGCAGCTGTCTCTGCCACTTGTCTCTGTGTGGCACAACACACTGTTAGAAGGAGAGACGATAATGCTGCCACACTCGCTGCCGCTGCCGCTGTCGCTGTCGCTGCGAACGTCGCTGTTGCCGTTGGCTCTTTTGGCTCTTTGGCTTTGGATGCCTTTTAGCCATCAAGTGGATTTCAGTTTCATTTTGAACGTCGTGCGTCGAGTACGTGGACGATTTGCGTGTCGGTCTCGACCAGAAAGCTTACCACAAACAGTACAACTGAAAATGAAAAACGACTTATCGTAATTACGAAAATATCGTGCGACTTACGCGATTCATCAGTTAAACCAAAATATCATAAATATATATATATATACATTTGGTATATATATATATATATATTACAGCCACTTTAAAAGTAAGCCTAAACTTACGATTTGTTGTAGGGTTTTGTTTTGTTTTTTTTCTTGTATTTTTGGTTTTCGTTAGTTTCGGTTGATTTGTGTGCAATAAATTCGCTGAGGAAATCCTTAAAAATAAAAACGCAATGCATAAAAATTTAGAAAAACAACTTAAAAACGTCAAAGAAAAAAAAGCATATTTGAAAAAACTAATAATTTTTTTTTATTTGTGGGTTTTTTGCAAGTGAAATTCAATGGAAAATTTTCCGTTCAATTCTTGACATGAATTTTGAATATAATTTTTTCAAATAAATAAATATCAAGAATATTATTCCATACTCACAAACACACACACGTATAAATACCACAGGTTGGCCTTGAGATCTGCTAATGCAGTTTCCGGTTGTGATGTTCCTTTTTCTTTTTTTTTTTTTGGTTTTTTGTATTTGTTATTTTTTTTCTCAGTTTTGTTTTTTTTTTTGAAAATGTAACCGAAATAGTTCAAAACCGAAAAACTCATAACTTAAGTGACCTTTATAATAAAATACAACAAGTTAAATGTTAAGAAAGAATTTGAAATGTTTGCATAAAACATAAATTTATGTCATAGCCAAAAGTAAATCAACGCAAAGAAAACATAAAAATGTTGTCATAGAAATTATACGAGAAAATGAGCAAATGTTGAAAATATCCGAGAGTGATGAGTGTATGTGTGCCTGTTTGTGTGTGTGTGTGTCCGAGAGTGTGTGTGTGTGTGTGTGTGTGCTAAAAGCGAAAACGTAAATGTTTAAATATAATGTATATACATATCTGGCTGGTACTATATATCTATAGATGTATAAGCGACGATATATAAATCGCCGGCTAAGCAAATGTCGGGCCAGGCAAAATTATATCATAGCCGATTCCATTTTTAAAAATAGCGCGCCATGTTTCGCGTATAATTCATGCAAAAACCAACAACAACAACAACAGCAGCAAAAAAAATAAAACCGAAAAGTAAAAAAATGTGTCATGCCTGGCAAAAGATCCATATATATTCAATATATAGACATACATTCATATGTATTTGAATAAAAGATGAATCTTTCATTTTGATTAGCTAACCACAGGGCAATATCGGTTTTGATATTACATTCGGATGTACCAATCGTTTCCGCTGTTGCGATCATATTTAGTTAATGTTTGTATATGTATAGGTAAAGATATAGACGAAAGATGAAATAACGTTCTAACCAGATGCTGCTCATAAAGCTTATTATTACTTATTTATAATCTACTGAGATCTATTCAATTAGAATTTTAAGCTTATAGAATTCAACTCCCAACTTATTTACAAGAACTTTTCGTAGATTCCGATCTAAAAGCAGAATATACGATATGTCAAATAGTACAAAGTGTTGCCATAGATCACTAACAGCTGTTCTAGCCGATCTTAATATAAAGTTGGTATACAGAAAGCTTAGAGATATTCAAATGTTTTTGTATATTTAGAGATTACCATAAAAATTAGAAATGCTTTATCAATTGTAATAGATAAGATTTTAAAACTTTAAATGTTGTAAAACCAAAGCGATTGAAGGATTTTGTTTATTGGTTTCATTCACTGCATGTTTTCATTTGAATATTTATACAAAATATTTATTTAGTTTTGTATAGGCTAATTCAATAATTATGAATTTTTAAAATAACGAATTTTTATGAGTCTTACATGAAAAATTTATTCGTTATCCACAATCGTTTCCATTATCCCCGACGGAACTACCTTTTCGTATTGCTGCATGAGATTTACATGAGCATTCATATATGTGAATGTGTGATACAAAATTTTACTTTGGCATTACTAAATATCTATATTTTTTATGTCGTATAATATTATTAGTTTTAAACAAGGAACAAAAATTAGAACGTCTTTTGATTTACTTTATCAATAAAAAAAAAAAAACGGCTGAACTTAGTTGGAATCAGAGATCAAATAATAATTGATTGTACATTAAAATTAACTTTTAGTTAACTTCATGTATGGAATTAATACCATATGATAGAATGTGACTAAGGTTAGACGTCAGCTCATAGCCATGTTTGCAACTCAAAAACAATCTTAATTTTAATATTGAAATTCGAATGCGATCTTCAAATTACAATAAGAATCAATTGGCCAATATGTAAAAGATAGAAATGACAACCAATTGGGTTTTTTTTGTAGGTGTCACTCATAATAAATAAACCATATCATTCTTATTTTATATTTAAGTATGTAATAAACAACAAACATGGCTTAAATATGTAGTTCAAGGGAATGCTCTGTATTTGTTTACTGGGTCTGGTCCGAGATCCTTTTAAAAACCTGAATAACAAAGTAGGATGTGCACCTGTTCCCTACCTGTTTTCTTGAGCAAGACGATACCCATAATAACAAGAATCAAGTCAAACAGTTTTGTTCATTCGTTTTTTTCCTCTCTCCCTCTCTCTCGGTTTTTGTGTGAGAATTGTTTGACAAACTTTACCCCCATTCCCTCGGATACGCCGACACCGCATCCCCCCACCCACACACACAGTAAGGTGCAGGGGATGAATAAAACGAAAGAAGTGATCATTTTGTGCACATTTTAATTTACGGTTCGATGACCACAAACGGAAATTCCTTTAATGACCACATGCGACGACGCGGACAATGATGACGGCTGGCATTGGCAGAGCCGGCTTGGGTCGGCTCTGTTGCTGGCCTGGTCGGCCGTGCCCTGCCCTGGGGCAGCTGGGGTAGAGACAAGTGCACGTGGGTTACGCTTCACCATGATGATGATGATGACGATGATGATAATAATGTGTGCATGTATTTGCTTCTGGTGGTAGATTGAACCCAACTGCCATCGAACCAAATCGACCAAGGGTCATAGTTGTCTCGCGTGGAAACGCAATGTTGCATTTTCGTTAACACCAATTTTTAACGGCCTTTGCCACACATGAGAGACAGACAGAGAGAAATATATTTAAATATACATACATTTATAGAATATCCTCATATATCTATGTGTATAAGTATGTGTACAGATAGGCAGAAGATGTTTTTCTTTCTGCTTTTTTTTATGTTGTTGTTGTTGTTGTTGGGAAAATTTAAATTGCGAATTATACGCACCGTTGCCTTAGTATTAGGAGGGCCATGTAATGTGCTTTACGTGCCATGAGAACGAAATTTGAAAATCATAGAACATAAACAGTTTTCCAACTCCCCAAACTCCGCTTCAAATTGCCTTCATAACTCAAAAAAAAAAGAAGCAACCTAAGAACTATATATGCATATATTTGGCAATTTAGTTAAATATATATGTAAATAATTGAAACGATTTAAATAATTACTATATTACACCTACAAAAACACACACATACACCAAAAAAGACATACACATTCGTAAATTTCACTTTTACAATTAAATATTATAATAATGATGTTCATTGATCTAGAAATTATTGCAACTAAAACAAACAAAAAACGCCAAAAAGGATATGCATCAAGAGAGAATGGGATATAAAAATGAAACAAATTTAAAACGTTAATCTAATATTTATTTCGCCGCATTGAATGTTGAAAATGCAATAATAAATAATGCAATTTGAGCATTGTACACATAGATGAACATAATATGTATACGAAATTATAAATCATATGCAATTTCAAACGGATATCGGTTTTTACATACATATATGTCCATACATGTACAAATGTATATATGTATGTAAATATAAGTACCCATATAGAAATTTTATGGATTTATGCAAATGAGTAATGTAAGTAAATTAAATTGGTAAATTAGAAATCTAATTGAAACGCAAACCAAGCAAATCAAATCATCCATCAGATGACCACTTGAAAACTCAAATAGGACTTCATTATACCGACAACATATACACACACCAACATACACACACACACACACACACACACACACACACACAGAGAGGAAAACCGACTGATTGTGTTGTGGGTAGAAGCGAAGTTCATAGAGAAATACGGAATGCAGTGGATGAAGTGATGTGTATGCATGTTCAGGTGGATTTTCCATCCGTCCAAACGAGTGGAATCCGTTTCTTTTGCGAAACGATTCATATGAGAAATGCCTGGTACTGGCTTCATTTGTTACAATTACAGGACAAGAATCTTCCTTGCCCCATCTTTCGATTCTCTTTTTCTGGTTTTTGGTTCTTTGAGTCCATTTTGATAGGGCATACTTGGACCAGACAGGCACTCGAAGTCCGACATCAGTCCGGACGACTTTTCAGGTAGACCAAGCCACGTCGTTTAGTTTATTTCATTTGTGCAATCAATCAAGCGCATGAGAAACGTCAGAGAGAGAGGGAGAGAGAGAGAGATAAGTAGAGACATGTAAGAACTATAGAGGAGTGAAAGAGATACAAACTTTGAGTACGAGAAAAGAGTGAGATGGCGAGAGACGGAGAGAGAAAGACAGAATGCACAGGGTCAAGTTTCTTGGTCTGTAAACTTGTTAAAAGTTAAAGAATGACTGCACATCGTTTACTTGGCACAAATCGAAATAGCTACAAAAACGTATGTACATATCTGAGAAGTTCTTCGATTTCACTTTATTTGAACTTCTTTGCAACAGCATCAGTTCAGTTCAGCACAAAATTTTTCCCACTTTGCTTGCGATTCAATATTTCATTTGGTTCTTATTTTGCACCTGACCAAACCTTAAGTTGGCCTACGCTGCGGCCCCAGAACATCGAACCGCAAGAATGAAACAATACAAAGGCTAGACGCCGAAACATTTTTCCCAAGGTTTTTTTTTTTTTTTGTCTCGTTTCCATGAATTAACATTAAAAGCGCGCAAATGTAATTTCTTTCTAGCTCAACTCCCACTAGCTACTACCACTTCCATTCCCACTCATTCCCTCCCTTTCCTTCTAATTCTCTTCTCTTTTTGGCGTTGGTTCTGCCTCTTTTGTTTGCCCCATTCTGATTGCTGGGAATCACAATGGCTTTTCCGCCATGGAGAGTTAAACTAAACTGTTTTATTTGCTTTCACAACTGCGATTCAGAAATGTATTAAATTTCACCAGTAGTTGGATTAGAAGTTTGCTTAACATTTGTAATAATTTTTGATATTTGAGGGACAATTTGGAATTTAGTCTTGGATTTGCCGTGAAATGTGTAAAAATAATGGAATCGAAGGATAACTTATTTACCAACTGTTTGCTATATCTACCGATTTCATCATTAATCATATCAATTTTTGCTTTTTCAATATTATAAAAAAGATCAAAACAATTCCTTTGTAGTGCCTTAAAAAATGTTGATTGATAAAAGATAAACAGACAAGAAAAAACAATTAATACGATTGTCGTAATCAAAGAATCATTTACACACACGCAGAGTCAGTGTGCGTGTATGTGTGTGTGTGTGTGTGTATATCTTTATGTCGTTGGACAACTAATTAAAAGAAAATAACCAGCGAATATCAAACATTTGTCCAACGTTGAGCAAATCGTAATACCAATTGGGTAAACCTAATAAAAATATTAATGCGATGCCTACACCCAGTTCTCCCATTTCTACACGCATACATATAAAGCACACACACATACACCTACATATGCACAACATTTACAAATAGAATATGTGGAGGATTCTGGGGTTGTATAGGTGGGTCGGGGGTTTAGAGGGGGGAGGGGGTTTGGCGACCGCATAAATATTTGCTCAACACATTACGGTTAAGCCATGGCCGTGTTTGTCCATTGTCCTTGTGGTCCTTTCAATGTGCTGTATGTTGTTTCGGTTACTGCTGCCACCGACGCCGCCGTTGCTGCTGCTGCTGCTGCTGCTTTGCATGTCATAAATTGCTATATAAACAAAGGCGCAGGGCACTACGACAAAAACAAAAGCAACAACAAAATATAGGAGAATGAAAAAAATAAAAAAAAAAACAATACATGGAAGAAGGAGAGAAAGAAAAAAAAAAGAAAAGATAGAATTGTGTATAGGAAAAACCGCACTAAACGTTATTTTTCATTTGCGGTCATCCCTGAAGAGGTTTTTCTCTTTACCCACCTACCCAACCCCACGCAGAGACTGTCTCTCTCTCTCGCTCTGTCACAACCCCTCCACTTATGGACATGGACATGTGTCATAAATTCTGATTCTCGCTTTATAATGATGATGTTGACGAAAGGGAAATAGTTTTTGCCACTGCCCCTGCTCCTTCTTGCTCCTCCTGCTCCTCCTGCTGCTCCTGCTGTTTCTAAAGTATTATTTGTCCTATGTCTGGGGCTCTCGAAAAATTTGATGTTGCCTGCATCTAGGCGTTTGGGCGTTTGTTTGCCAACTAAACAAACAGCTAGAAAAGCTTACAGAGTGTGCGGCAAGCCGCCGGAGGATGGGGGCGGGGTAAAAGGGGAAGGGTAAGTAACAACGTCTGGCCCCATGCATCATACTATTTTGTTTGGCATTGTAGTCTGTAGTCGGTAGTGCATTGTTTAAACCATTTGCCCTTCTTTATTTTTATTTTTGTCGTTTTTTGGGTGCATTGGTGAGCAGCCATTTTGGGTTGGACCAAAAAATTTATTTCTTTATTGTTTTTTTTTTGCCATTTTTTTTTTTGTGTTTTTTTTATGCCAGCCAGTGCAGCAGACATCGGGTGAGAGAGATAAAGATAGGAAAAGGGGGGTTGGAGGAACAAAAGAGACCAGAGCACTCATATGGTAATATATAGCATGTACTTTTCCATGGGATTTATTTTGGGGACAACATGTCGCGACATGTCGGCGATTCGCCAGACAATGTCTATGGCAAAAATATGTAAAATTTGACATGTGAAATTCTTCTATAAGCATTACTTAATCAAATCTACAATGTTTTATTTGCTTTGCCGGCATTTTTGATAGTGAATTCTTATAAAAAAAAAAAAGGCAGCTTTCCTTTTTCTTGTTCCGTCTGCCATTGGAGTCCTTAGGATTTCAATTCTTTTCTGACTTTTTATTTAAGTCAGAAAAGAATCATGATATTTTGATATTTTCATTCACTAGAAATCCATTCAAATGCAGTTAGTTATTCCAGCCAATAAAATTCCGTTGTTATTGCATCTATAATTAGTTGTCAATTAATAGAAATGAATATGACTTATCATCTGTTAGATTAGAACCAATCGAAATGGAAAGGAAATGGGGATAGTCAACAAATGTCTCTGGAAACGTTAAAAAAAAGCACCACAACAGTAAGCTGCTCAAAATATGGTCATCTAATAGATCAACTTTTTGTTTAACAAAGAGTTTTTCCTTTAAGGAAAATTTCCCACCTGTTGCCACATTGTTAAAGATTGGGATACATTTAAAATGTGAAATAGAACCTAGAAATCTGTGTCTCTGCCTCTTTCTCTCTCTCTTTCATTTTTGTTCAATGCAGTTTTCAGTGACCCATTTCTTGGTTGGCAAATACTTTGAAATATTTATGAAAATTATACATTCCGAGCCCAAGTGATTACCATAGTTTTGAATGTTTTGTGCAATAACTTGTTGGTTTTACTCTGATATTTATCATTTGTTGCCGCAAGTTGTGGTTCTGCATATATATATTTTTTATGCTCACATGAGATGATAAATTGTTAAGAGGCATGCATTCGGTTTCGGGTTGTTGGGTCGCTGTTGGTCAGGAAGGTTAGCCCTCAGTTTTTTTTTTGCTCTTTTTAGATTTGGAGACCCTTGTTTAAATGGTTAAATCACATTTATAATGCCTGCTAATCTAAATTTATGTGCAACTAACAAAAGTCACACCATTTTTACACAAACATATGTATGTATGTATGTGTACATACATCCACATGCCACAGGATGTATCATGTGGGACTCTTTCAACTCACTCACGCTCACTCTCAACTTTTTGGCACGCAAAGTTGTTGGATTAAGCACACATTGGAGAATTGTTGGGGACAATGCAAGGACTTTGCAAATTAATTAGTGAAATTGTATCAACGGTTTTTCTTTTTTTTTTTTGTTTTCTCGACCGTGTGCCTAATTATCGAAAACGCCCCGTCAATTGTGCCCCAGTGAGAAAGTGACACACACAAACACACAAACACACACACACACACAAATCGAGAAAGATTGAGAGGAACACGAAGTAAGAAAGGGAAAGGAATAAAAGTATATACATATACAAATATATATGTATAAATGTGCCAGTGTGAGGTTGGAGGGAAATTACATTAAAATCCTAAATAATGAAATTGCCAGCGCAATAAAATGATTTTATGATTATGGTACCCGAGTGTGTGACTTGGCTTTCACTCACTCCTCGCGCTAGCTCACTTTCTCGCTGGCTGGCTGGCTGGCTGGCTGGGGCTCAAACAAACTTGTCGATAAAATTCGAGAGCCAAGAAAATGCGTGTGCCATGCTTTTCGGGGGAAAAACCTTCATACGATATCATTCTATGCCCATTCCCCCATACTCCATGCCATCATGTATGTCAAAGTCTTGTACTCCGGGCCTGTAAATTAATAATATCAACTTTGGCAGCAAATGTCAGAAAAGGCCAAGTAAATAGAAAGAGAGGTGACACCCCTTCGTTCCCCTGCTCGAGCTTCTGATCCTGCACAATATTCCCCTGCCTCTGCAACACCGTCTCTGCGTTCTCTCCCCCCCATCACTGTGACATGTGTGTGGCGGAAGGTACGTCACCTCCAACCTCATCCCCCCCTTTTTCTACTTTGGGATGTGTGCGTGACTTGATGACTCCTTGGTGTTTACGGGCTGCCGAATCAAACTTCAATGAATGACATGTGCCGGGAGCAGATAGTCATAGGAGAGAGGGATAGAGAGAACGAGAGTGACTGCCAAAGCAAGGGTGGGGAATCTAAGTGTAGGGGGGAGAAGTCCATATATGTAACCACGTAATAGCATTAACATTAGACATTTGTTTTTTTCTCTTTTTTGTTTTTTTTTTTCTTGTCGCCCACATACATCTCTATATACAGCATATAGCATCATTATCATCATCATCGTCAAGTGATCCGAATTAAAATCAAATATTTGATTATTTTATATACACCTTTTATTTTATTGATTCCAATTTCATTGAAGGGGCGAGGCGTTTGAAAGCATTTCAATTTACAAAAACGTCTTTTACAAATGTTAGAAATCCGTTTTGGGGGTAGAAGGAATAATAATTGCACACTTGTTAAGTGGTTTCTACTTTCTATTCTTCATCGACTTCAACCACCATTTTCAACAACAACAAACAAAGTTCAGAGAAACGAGGGTGACAACCATCGTTCTAATTGTTATGTTTAATAGAATTTCTAAATAGTAAATAAGATCTCTGAATCAGTTTACTGAATAATTGATATCAATTATAATCAAAATTCTATACAAATCAATGATGAAGGGCAGAGCAGGAGTCTAGTTAGGTGATTTATGATAACAATTTTCCACTTTTTCAAATCTATCACAAGAAAATGAAATGTTTTTGCTGCTCTTCAGTAGACTTTTGACAGGAATTTCATTTATAACAATATTCAATTTGCCGTTTCTAAAAAAAAATTGAGTGCTTTCCACTGCATTGAAGTGTCCAGTTTGGGGATACTACCTTAACCTGCTGCCCACTCACTCATCCGCTGGCATACTTTCCCCCTCATCGGAACAAACTCATCCCGAGGTTTACGCAAGACAAGCCAGCAATCAGCAGCTTTTATCAAGAGGAACCAACCAACATGCCAACAAAAAAAAAAAACAACAATATAAGAAAAAAACAGAAGCAAAAAGGGAATAATCATATAAAAGAGGAAAGGCAAAAGGAAAAAAAAACAACAACAACAAAACTCAACAACATGCAACAACTATAAAGTTGGCAACCAACCGAGTAGATTGACTGGAAGCAAGGCCCCAAAAAGCCACTCTAGAGAGCCAGCAGGAACCTCAGCTCCTCTGACTCCTTCTCTGTCTCTATCTCCTTCACTCTCCATCTGTCTGTCCCTTTTTCTCAGCCGCAGCCGCCTGAGAGGGAGCGTAAAAAAAAAAGAAGTGTTGTGTAAAGTGTTGCACATCAGGCCACAATGGCGCTAAGCCAATAAATTAAATCAAACAAGCGCGATAACCATTTCACTTTTGCCACACAGATACTCTCCTCTCTCTCTCTCTCTCTCTCTCTCTCGCTCGCTTACGCTGTCCTTTTCATCCTTTCTACCATCACATACTGCAAAAGAGAGATAGCAACAGTGTTGGCCACACGCAAAACAACAAAGTTTAAATGGCGTAAACAATATAAAAAACTCGAATGCATAAGCTTTTTGCCCAGAAGTGGAGAACAAAAAATATATGTATATAACAAACAAACCAAAAAAACAAAAAAAAAACAACTTCGAATCAAAAATGGAAAATACATATACATAGACTACAAAAAAGCGACTGCAACAAGAAGGAAAAGAAGGACTCATAAATGCATTTAAAAGAGAGCGAGAGAGATGGATAAAAGGAGAGAATGGGAGAGAAACTACACTGATAGCCAGTGCTGTCAATTTGCAGATGACAAAAGCATCCATAAAGAAAAGAAAACAGTTCAAGTTTTTCCAATCCTGATAGGATCTTCACTGACCATTCAGATTTTAGTAGATCCATTTACTTTGTCTTGATAAATGAATGCTTGTAAAAAATTTCCTGTTACTAAGTTGGCTTTCGAATCTTTCAGGTTCCCAATTTACAGACATTCATGCAGTTTTCATACAATACAAGTTTAATTAATAGCTTCTTGATGGTCCACTTTATTATAGAGATGGTTTTCAAAAAAGAGCTAGTTTTAGCGTTAATATAGTCAACTGGTTTGCACTGGCAATCGCTTGCTAACTGCTCTGCTAGACAAGTTAAAAAGTGTCAATAATTCTTTTCTCTCTATGGTTTTTTTCTGCATTTTTTAAACTTTGCTGACATATTTTGCATATAATATTTTTGTTATGCCTCCACGCCTTTCCAATGGTTTGGTTGTTTGTTCTTCTTTTACCCGCCGGCAGCAGCATCAATATAAATAAATATATGTATTTATTTGTATGCATATACATACATACATATATTGTTAATTTTCTGTCATCCCACTGTGTTTTGACATCAATGGCAAATTGGTGAAGCTGTTTGAATGATGGAAGATTGCCAGAGGCTGGCATCTCTAGAGTTAAGTTAATTAAAACTTTTAATATATATACATATGTACATACATATATATTATGCAGATGATTGCGGGGCGTTGAGAAAGGTGGGAATAAAGAAAATTATTAAAAGTGCCCACTTATGTGATGCGTAGTAAAGCAGAATGAACAAAAGAATGCTGTGAGACAATTCATTGATAGTTTTTCCTGTCTCTATGCAAGTTTATAATAATTCAATTTGTCAGGCACTTGAAAACTTTTGTTAACTGCTTTTGAATTAACTCGTTAAGAGAGTGCAAAAGGTCGATGGATACCAAAATATATGCCTTTTGCTTTTGTTCAAGTATCTTTTGAGTGAGTTTTCAAAATCTAGGAATGGCTTTCAAGTTGAAGTTGTTCCATCTGCCAATCTACCCAAACACACACACACACATCACACATATTCTCTATATATGTATTTATCGCCATCTTTTTGCATATATGCATAATAATTCTTGGTCAGACCACACAATAAAAGCCAAGCTGGGCCTGTTTCAAGTTGCCAAACAAACACAAAAAAACAGGAGGAAAAATTAAAAAAAAAAAAAAACTTCGCTGAGGTCACGCTAAAAGCGTTTCAAATTTGTAGCCAACTTTTAAGCGCTAGTCTCGTTTGCAATTCCTCCCGCTTCACGCTTTAGTCTTCCCGCTAAGCGCTCTTACCACCTTCCCCTGGGCCAATATAAAATACGAAACTACTTAGCAGCGTTGATGAATTGTGACATTTTTATGGGTTTGTCTTTGCACGACAAAAATGAGAGAGAGAAAAAAACAAACAAAAAAAACTGAAAATAAATAAAGAGAAAATGGCAAAAAGAATGGAGAAAACAAAGCTTCCACTTTTGGCTTAGCCACTCGTCGTCGTTGTCGCTGTCGTCCTGCCCAAGCCATAAACAATATGGTCAGCCAGTATATCCTTCCTGTCGCTTTCTCCTTCCACCCTCCCCCCTCCACCACGTGACTTAAAATATTGTGCAAATTATGAAAGTGGGCAACATTTCACTGTTACGTTTTTTAGTCACTAGTTTTTCTTTCCTGTTTCCATTTTTGTTTGTTTGTTTAATGCTCAACTCACGTGTCGACGACTCGTTCAGAGCCTCCATAAACATAGCTCAAGTCACATTCAACTGCCAACCAGCCACCCACCTATTGCCCCTCGTATCGCTCATTTTTCCAAAAGGTCGGCTCATTAATTAAAAGTTTGAAAGCGAAATATTTTGCAGTCCATCATGAAGGAAATTTACAATTAAAAAATTGCTATTTTTAAGTATTTTTCCTGATTTTCTCAGGCAATTGTTAACCGTTTTAATGAGGCGTTTACTTAGTCATTTACCTGATGGATAGACAGACAGACAACGGGTAGATAGATAGATGAAGGGAAAGAAAGCCAGAAGGCCCATACAATTGCCAAGTGAAAGTTCCGGCATTATTATGATAGCCAAGTTAGATTCTTTTTTTTTTGTCAACTCTAATGAAGCATTAAGTGGCTGGCATCCACATGAGCCCTGGGAAACCATTAAGCCAATTGTACTGACTGAAAATAGTCGCCGAATAGTCGCCAAAAGAAATATATATATATTTTTTTTTTCATTATAATCAAGCTTAATGACATTATTTGAATACCAATGAATGAAAATCTCTCTTCAGCCACCTTCCACTTTTTCACTTTATGATAACAAAACAAAAAACTCTTGAATATTGCATATTGGGCTTTAGTTATACCCTGCATCAGGCAGTAGAAATATACATATTCATAGGCTAAAATTTTGTAATGAATTCAGTTATTAATTAGTATTGAAGAAGAAAATCTGTCTAATGAATTAAACTGTGTCTTCTATGAAAGAATCTTCTATATTTAATTTTTGATTTTTTTAAATATTCTTTTTGTATATGAAGTTGTTTTTAGTTAGATTCAACTTGATGTAGAGTATATCACAGTCGTGTTAAATAAGGCGTTGGAGTTGGTGTTTTGTTGTGGTTGTTTCTCTCTGTTCTGTTAGAAGCTCATAAAAATATTTTCATGCCACTAAATGCCGCCTACTGTTGTGGACATGCGGGTGTATAAGTGTGTGTGAGTATGTCCTTTGAACCATCAAGGATGCTTCTTTTCAGTTACCTTTTCTTTGGCATTGAAATGCCAACGATACGTTAAATGTCAGGACACTAAAAAAAGACTACCAGAAGAGACAGAGCAAAAAGCAAAAAGCGAAAAAAAAAGTAAAGAATGAAAGAAGGGAAACTTGTTTTTTGTGACTTGCTGATTTCTTTTCTCCATGTTCATTAGAAGAAGATGCCAGCACTTAAGTGGGTGGTGCCGCAGGTGGGGGTGTGGTGGGGTGGGGTTCATGTGGGTGAACGGAAACCGGACAAAGATAAACAGCAAAAACCATTAAACGATATCTCATCAAGAAAATCGCCTTAAATATGTTTCTGCCTAATTTCCCACGATTGTGGGTGAACAGTTTGTGTCCCCATCTAAACCATCCGGCATATGCATACAAAAGCAATTTGGCCAGGCCTCACAACCAAACATACATATACACACACACACACACACACACACCCATCCATGTATATATGTACTTCTCATATATGTATGTGTACATAAGAGGAAGAACAACAACTACAGCAAAGAAAATCAAATAATTTTTTATTTATTTTTGCTTCATTCTTTCTGTTGTTGTTGTTGTTATTGTATTTTTGCCTCTCTTACAGTTGAATGACCACAAGGCCAACGTATTTCTGAGAATATGGTGATAGAGAATGGCGTAGAAATGGAATAAATGAAGCAACAAATCTCACTCTGTGTGTTGATATCTCTCCTCCTTCTCCCTGTGTATGTGTGTGTGTGTTGAACGGGAAATTACATGGCAAAGGGAAAACTGTAAACTTTCAAAACTGAAAAAACCAAAAACTGCATATCATAAATAGCAAAGAAGCAGCGAGAAAAGGAGATTAACAAACCAAACTTTATGCAAAACGAAATGAATGAAAAGAATAGAATATGTGAAAAGATATATTACAAATGAAAAAAACAGGAAAAAAAAACAACTATTCAGACGCACATGTAGAATATCCTTCAAATGACTATTAGTGTTACTTTTTTGTTCTCGCTTTTTCTCCCTCTTTCTCTCTCTCTTTCTCATTGCGGCCTTGAGTTTTTGCCATTTGATGTGACCGCTCCTCCCACTCCTTTTGAAAAGCTTACTCTGTTCACTGCTGATTCGAAATCAACTTCCATCTTTGGGCCATCCGCCATCCATCCATTCCATTCCATATTTTAATTTTGCACGCGCCAGCTGTTTAAGCTGATTAATGGTAGCCAAACACAGGCAAAAGCGCCTGTCAATCAACGATGTCCGCACAAGGACTTTTCCAAATAGAAAGCGATAGCAAACGGAGGTAGCAAAAGACTTCGAGGGGAACAAAGAAAATAGACAGCTAGTTAGCGTTACTCTTACAGCTACTGCCTTCTGACAGGCATTTAAAGTAAATGGCTTTAACATTAAGAACAAATTGTCGGCCAACGACTTAAGATTTATATATACATAGGAGAGCAACAAGAGAAAGAGAGAGAGAGAGAGAGAGATGGAGAGGGCCTTCGCTGCGAATTTTTGCAATTCTTTATTGCGAAATCTAAAATAAAAAATATAAAACACCGCCCCTCAACAAACTTATATATTTCTTTAAATTACGACCATTTCCGACCATTAAATAGACATTTTTTGCTCTGAACTGAGCACTAAAGTTAAACAAATCAACTACGAAAAAGTATTAACGAAACAACTAAAAAACTACAACATACAAAAAATCAACACAGAAATAGATGAAGAAATATATTAAATGATTTATAGAAATATACAATATTAGTTGAAATTGAACAAGGCTAACATTTTGTATACCCTTGATATAGTTATTTAAGATTCTTTGGAACTAAAAAGCATAAAATTAGGGAGAGAGAGAGAGAGAGAAGACATACTTAAATATGTCTATGTAGATATAGACGCTGACTTAATGTTATCAAAAACTGAAATCGTTTTTAAGCGAGACAACAAATGCATTACAACTATTTCCATCTATTTGATAGAAAAAAAATTGTATTTTCCATCTTTTTGCTATGTGGGACTTTTTTAATGTGACATAATTAGAATACCCTTCAACATTTTGAACTTAAAAAAACACAAAAAAAAAAAAAAAGAAATGACGCCCACTATCTAAAACGTGGGATGTGTCCGCTGACTAGATATATCTAAAGAGGGGTTAGTTGCGGCATGTGTCTGACGTCGGCGTCGACATTGGCGTTGGCGTTGATTTTTGCGTGCCAGAAATTGGTCAAGTATACACAAATCTATGTGAATATATATATATGTATATAGGTATGTATGTATTCAATATGTACATACATGCAGATCAATATACATGGACACATAATGTCTGTGTAGTTTTATACTTATTTCCATGGCTTACTTTTAGTACATTTTAGTACAACGTCTCTATCTCTGTGTTTTTATATTTGTATTTGTGTATGTTGTGTGTGTGTGTGTGTGTATGTGTGGCCCAGTCACGTTTTCATTTGGCTTAGTTTTTGTTAATATTGTTTGGTATTTTTGGTATTTGTTGTTTGTTTGTCTCGTTTCTCGTTTCGACTTTTCTTTCGATTTCTCTCAACGATATTTATTTATTTTGCCCGCTTCGTTTCGCTTTGGCAAGTGCAAAAGGCAAATATTGCGCATACGCCGCATATGGCCTTCGGCGGCGGGGACTGACCGAAATCAATAGAAAAGTAGCCTCTAAAATACATGGATCGCTGCCGTTAGCTCTCTAGCTAGTCTATTCCCTGATTTCAGTCCCTGCCCTTTCTCACTCTCTCTCTCTCGCTCTCTTGAAGCTAACCGAGAGGAGTTCGCTGGACAAACACAAACAAAAGCTGAAAAAGAAATTACAAAAAATATTGTGCAGCATACTTTTAGGAAATTGCTCTGGCAAAGCTAATATAATTTTCTCGTTTTGCTGTTTTGCTGGCAAGAGTTTTCACAATTTTCTCCTATCAATATTGTTGTTTATCTTCAGCCTCCTCCTTTTTCTCCCACGCCCCCACGCTCCACCCAGCCCAGTCGCCTCTGCCTTTTTTGGAAAATCAAATAAAATTCATAACCTTCTTTTTTTTGCGTTCTCTCATCTTACACAATTTTTTTTTCTTTGCCCAAATTCTGTCACAGTTTCGGCGTTTCGAAACATTCCCTAACCTTCCTTTTGCATTGCATAAGTTGTAAAATTCAGTTTAAGTTTATCTCTCTCTTCTTTTTCCCTCTCTCAATACGTGAGAATGTACAAATATCAATTTCAAAGACACAAATTTCATTTGAAATTGTTAGACAATCTTCAATGAGTAACCAAATACTTTGCAGGTAATGGGATGCCATTGGGTGGCAATGGGATGAATGGTAGGGGATTCTACTTGAATGGTATCAAAAGTAGACCCAATCAGTAATTTAAATTTGAAATTATATACTTATTGCAAAAGTAAATGGGCACTGACAGTTAAAATTCTCAAATTCATATCATCAATTGTCTGACGTCTCGATGCGAATATGTGAAATTTGAGGCTCAAAATGAAACTGAACCAAAAATTACCAAGGCAATGATGAAAATGATGATGAAGAGAACAAATACTTCTTGATAGGGCCCAAAAACATGAATTGAATATGAAATGACTGAAATATTTAAATAGTTGTGTATTGTGGGTGTGTAGTCCGGATCAAAACTTTAAATCATTTGGTCAACTGGCAAAAATGTATCAATATTTGATACATTTTTGCAATTCCTTTGATAAACAAAGAGAAAGGCAATTTTCATTTACATTTCCATGGAGACACAATCTAGAAACTTTTCCCATCTTTTTTCTCTGCACTAGTTTTTTCTCTTTTGAATGGTAGAGAGAATTTTGTGCCTTTTTCTAGTAATTGTTGCTGGATTATTATTATTAATATTTCTTGTATACTTTTTGTTTTACAGAACAGAACACAATTGCTAAAAATGTTCAATCATAGAAATTTAATACCAAAGATGTGAACAAATAAAGAAATACAAATAACAAACAAACATATACATACATAGAGAGAAAGCAAGCAAGTAAACAAGAAAGCAAGAGGGAAAGAGAAACGGAATAAAAAAAAAGTGCAAACCAGTGCAAACTAAGAACAACAAAAAAACAAAAAAAAACATCAGAAGAGAAATGGAACTGCAATATACAAATCATAAAATAAAAGAAAAATTCATTTAAATGCCAAAAATAAGAAATTCAAACATTGAAAAGTAAATGCAATACGATAACCAAAACTGAATAGAATCGTATCGAATCGAATCGAATCGCATTAAAACGAACCGAAACGAAACGAATCAAAATAAGACATCATCAACAACATCATACCAACCAACACCATCTTTTCCTTCTCCTCCTCTACTTCCCCTCTTCTACTGCAGCGCCCACAAAAAACACGCTTTGAATGTGCTTGAGTGAATTGAATGCAAAGAAGATCCAAGGAGAACGCCAAGCGAAGACATCATAACAAATAGTATATATATTAAATATATATACATACACACTGAGTTAACCAGAAATCGGTGCAACATTGCGTCAATATCATCATTAACCACATTGGCAACATGTTGCTGAGGCGCTTACAACAAATCAGCAACGGCGGCAACAAGACGCTAATCGGATTTCAATGGAACCCCAAGGGTCTGCTGCTGTTGCTGTTTAGCTTGGCAATTGCCATTGGCCAGAGTACAGCTCAAATTGGTAAGTTTTACCTTTTTCCCTACGATTTCTTTTTTTTTGTTTGTGATGGTCTCTACTTATATTCTAGCAAATCAATTTAAATCAAGAAAAAAAACAAGATAAATTACACTAACAGTATAAATATGGGTGGGTCGCTTTTAGATAGAGACAACTCTTTGCAATAATTACAAAAATCCCTTGTCAACATTTGCACAAATCAAAATTTGAAAAAAGAATTTCATTTAAAATGCAAATACCAGATGAAAGCCAGACACACACACACACGCGCGTCTAAAGATCCAATTTTCTCTCTTCGAGAGAGATTGAAGTGCACACTAAAAGCCGGCATATGCCAGTAAATACATATAGACGATATCAACATACATATATAGTCATAACAATTTCATTAATTTTTCTCTTTTTGCCAAGAGCGGATGGAAAAAGTTGTCAATTTGCATATTCAATTGCTATATTCAGTGTAGATTGGTAGTCCAGACGGACCCCACTGACGACTACCAACGACGATGACATGGCAACAGCAACAACAACACGTCCGACTCTAGTCGACTCAACTCAACTCGACTCGATTAGAAGTGGCAAATGCCTAACTGACTGACTCTCTGTTTGTTTGATTCATTCATTGTGCCTATCTACCTTACCCAATTCTCTTTAGATATGCACATGTATTTTGGCCATAGTTGAACTCGAAATTGGTTGCAGTTGGACTTTAACTAATTGAAAGTGTCATTCAATTTTTGTTGTTATTCTTGTTGTTTCTGTCTCTGCTTAATTCATGTACATAATAATTAACTACAATTTGAGTTAACATCCTATAGAACTTGCCCCACATCAATCTGTCTCTACACGTTTGTTAAACAAAATCAACGAGACAAATCACAGACATATTGGCATTATCGCAAATGTTACACGATTATATGTATGTATATTTATATATATATATTTATAGCATTGACTAATTCGAACCACCTGCTTTCCGAAAAGCAAAAAAAATAAGGAAAAAAAACAATTTTCTTCAATTCAACAATTGAAAAAACGTAACGGAAATTTATTTCGCGAAATTCAAAGCGACACATCGTCAAATGTATCTTTCATTTCCCTACCATCCCCTCCCCCACCATCTCTTACGTTTGACTATGCATGTGTTGCTGATAATGTTAATGCTGTCAGTTGCTGTTGTGATGTTGTTGTTGTTGTTGCTGCTGCACATGACATTCAATTGCCACAAATCAAGATAAGACGAAGGCGAATAAGAAAAGCAGAGGCAAAACCAAAGCCACAGCCTGTCTTTGAAAGAAGGGGTCTGGGATATGCTTGGAGAAGCAAATTGTAAAAGGCGGGGATGGGATGTAAATGTATATATATATACATATATATATAGGGTTTCAGCTAACTCGGAAAATGTTCCTTTTCCCTTCTCTCCTTCGCTCTCTCTCTATGCCAACACGTGCCAATTGTTGTTGCCTGTGCTGTTCTGTACTGTTCTGGCTATGCTTTTGCTTCATCGTCTTTGTTCCATTTTACAAATCACACACCCACACACACACACACACACATGGGGCACGCACACACATAGATGAGTATCTGTGTGACAACATCACATGCTGCATTGTATTGTAATGTTGATAACAACATAAAATAAAATTTGCTGCCTGTGCGTGCTTAAACTGGAATGGGGTAGAGAGGTAAGAGGAGGCATGGAGGGACGTATGGTGGGCAGATGGGAGTCTCTTACGCGTTTGTGCTTTTTGACTTTTAAAATGTTTTTTAAATTTAACTGGATTTAAATGGCAGCCAGAGAGTTGTTAAAAGCTGATGACTGAACATGAGACACATAACGAGGCGTATACTTGATGTAATTTGTCTTATGACAGCCAGTTGACATTAGAACGAACTGAAAAGGAAGAACCGAAAAAAAAAACAACAACAACAATAACAACAACAACTGATTGAAGAGACACGAAAAATGACAAAAGGATTTTGAAGTAGGACAAATATTATCTAATTGCAATCAATCATTTATCCATTGGATATCTCTTTCGCACTCTATCTCTCGTTACCCCATCCAATCCCATCTTGGCAATCCAAAATTATATTTATTAATTAAAGCTTAAGATTTGTTTGCTAATCTTAAAAAATTATTAGACATGATGAAAATGATGATGAAGAGAACAAATGCTTTTTAGGTCAAATGGCACTAAATTAATTTATTTTTCTCATAATTTCGCAATCGGAATTTACTTATTAATTGTTTTTTCCTTCATTTTATGTTTATGTCTATTTAACACTTTTTTTTCACCCCTTTTTAATCCCTTTGATTATTTTTTCTGATAATTTATTGTCTAAATATAGATCATAAATTTAATAATTGCACTTTTCTTATACAAATATATTTTGAACTCGAGCTATAGCTGAGATTGTAGACAAATTGACAAAAAAGACATTTGTCAAGCACAAGATTTATAGATTTATATATATATTATAGGTATTTATGATCTGCATCATATTTTAGAACATATATCTGATATTAATGTTTAATGAGCCGTCTAATTCTAGACATTAAAATTTACCAAGAGTTTTAATAGGTTTTTGGAATTTTATTGAAAATAAATGATATCGAATTTGACTTTGCATTTAGTCTGGTATTCTGGTATTTATTGTGCTAATTATTGTTTAATTTGTGTCATTCATAAATGAATATTTTAATTTACTAACATTTTGTGCTTGAACCCAACAAATTGGGTTTATTATCTAGAACCTAAAGGGTCAATTAGTCAACATGAACAGCTTTTTAGAAACGACATCATTCAAAAATTGCCTCGTCTTACTCGCATTTCATTAAATGTCTATAAAAATAGCACAATGATATAACAACAACAACAACAAAAACAAAAACAATACAACAGAGCAACAAAAACAAAAATCGAAAATGCCAAAACATTTGTTTCACACAGAAACAAATTTTTCTGATGTTTCGTTGTAAATTCTGTTCAAGTGAATGCTCGAAAGGAAATGACAGAGGCAAAAAACGGGTGGAGATGAGGAGGATGGGGAAAAAAGTAGAAGCGTAAATGTTTTCTTTTGATATTATTTATAGACAAATTCATTTTGTTCGAGCAATTGAACAATGTTGTTTTTGGGTTCATTTTTTTTTTTTTTTGTTTTGGCTTTTTGGGTTTTTCTTGACGCTTTTCCATTTTCCATTTCAGACATTGGCAATGGCAATTGAGCGCAACTAACCATTAAATACAGACTATGTGCTTTCCCCCTACTCCTATCCTCACCATTTTACATGTGTATGTATGTAAATATGGTCATGTTGATCGGCATAGACCAAAAAAAAAAGAGAACTGAGAGACCAAACTATAGCCAGATGTTGTCATATCAAGTTGTCTTATACAACAACAAAAAGTAGAATATATAATGCACACTATAAACTAGGCAAAATGAAAACTCAAATGAAAGTCATAAAAGCATAAAAAAAGCATCAGAAAGGGCCGTAGGATGAAGGGAGAAATATGCAAGAATAAAACAAAATGAATGGGAAAATGGTTGGCAAGCATTTTCATTAAGGCAAGATGGCAATGAAGGAATGGGGGGGGAGGGGGGGGAAAGGACGGGACAAACCAAAGAAAAACCGGCGCAAAAGTTTGCACATAAAATTTGCTTTTACGCTAAACGTGTGAAGAATTTGCACCACAAACTTCTTTTAGCCAGTTTATGCGCTTAGAATATATATACAAACATATCTCCCTCTATATATACATATACAGATATTTATATATATATAACCATTCATACCATCTCGGTTTTTTTTTTTTTTTTTTTGCTCTGTACCGCTATAAAAATGTATAATGAAAACTTTTGCCTCATAAAACATATTCAGATGACGAGCAAGCCGAGAAGGCAAATAAAGTCAGGCAGTCAATGGTAGGGGGGGGTGATAGGGGCAAGAGGCAGTGGGAAGATTATTACATTTGCCTCGCCATTCCTCTCTCTCTCTCTCTCACCTCGACGGCGACTCTTGTTATCTGTCCAACACTCCAAGCTGGGTTTCTTCCCATGCAACCAAGCATGTTGCAGGTCTTGCAGCAGGCAACTCTCAGATTTTTCGAAAACAAAGCTGAGAAAAAAAGAAGGAAAATGCACATTCCACAAATGCATTTCTCATGCATTTTTTTTTTCTTCCATCGTTTTGAGGCGCAACAAAAAGCCGAAAGAGGAAATGCATATTTAAGTCAACAGCAAACATCAACAACCGGCAAACAGCGCCCTAAGAATGAGTCGTATATACATATTCCTCTATATGTGTGTGTGTATGTGTGTGTGTGTGTGTAATGTTAATTTAATTAAATCAACTAAAAGCGACAATGGCAACAAGAACAACAGCAACACTTACCTTCCTACCAGCTCCCCTTATCCAAGCACTTTACCCGAAATAACCCGCAAACAGCAGCAACTAAAAACAATCTTCACTTTCTCACACGAAACACCTGCAATGCTGCTGCTAATGTTGTTGCTGTTGTTGTTGTTGTTGGCGTTGTTGCCGGTGTCGCTGGTGTGTTGTTTTTTGTTGTTCTTGTTGGTTTTATTGTTACCTTGCGTGCAACATTTCATTTCAATTGCTTAGCTCGCCCCGTTCATCATCAGCTAGACCTCCCAC
This sequence comes from Drosophila willistoni, assembly GCF_018902025.1. Lineage (NCBI taxonomy): Eukaryota > Metazoa > Arthropoda > Insecta > Diptera > Drosophilidae > Drosophila > Drosophila willistoni. Next base: position 7,510,143 of record NW_025814056.1, read on the forward strand.
TCTTCTCCCGCACTTACTTTCTCTCTCTCGCTCTCTCTCGCTCTCTCTCTCTCTCTATCTCTCTCTATGCGTCTCTTTCGTTTTTAAATATTTCAATGAGTTTGCTAGGCAATGTGGCCCGACCCGACCCACACACACATAACTCTCGCCATATTCTTAATATTTTCTTCTTGTTTGTGTTTTTTCTAGTCACATTAGCGCTTTGTTGTTATTGTAGTAATTAATTTGGCCAACTCTTTGCAACTCTCCCTCTTTCTCTCTTTTCTGGCATACCCTTTCTAAGAAACCAAACCTCAATTGGGTTGAATTTCAATTATAATCCTCAAACAGGCAAACTATTTGTAAGAATGGTGGAATATTTTGGCCAACGCGGATAGAAACCATTTGCAAAGTTTTTTTGGTGTTCTTATTTAGGCCAACATTTTCCACCTTAGTTAGAGTTCTGTATGCACCTTAATTCGTATTTGTTCTTAAAAATTATGGTCGAAACTTTTCCAAAACTGAGTTTTCCTAAAAATTGTTCATGTATTGAAGTTAGAGTACAACATTTTCGACCTTAAAAAAGTTTACAAGTCGATTCGTATTTCTATTTTTATGTTCTCCATCCGTCTTATTTCTTATTTTTTGTCGTAACTCTTATCGTCAGTTTTTTTTTCTATTTTTTTTTTTTTATTTTTGTAATTATTATTTATTTTCAAGGGTCAGTGATTTTCTGTCGCTGTCTGGGTCGCATTTTTTTTTTGTATTTTCTCAGTTTCTGTCCATTCTTGATTCAATTCCATTTTTAGCGTGTGAAAACGAATGTTGTAGACTAAGTAGATTGTGTTGAGACAAAGAGAAAGAGACTGAAAGACCAAAGAAAAAAACAAAAAAAAAGGGAGATTTAACAAAAAGAGCGGATAAAAAAAATGAAAATCAAGAAGAAGAATTGCTTAACTCAATAAAATGAAAATTGTGAAATTGTTAACTTGTTAGGTTGTGTTTGTGTGTGTGTTCCGCCTTTAATCTCCCCTTTTTTAGCCCAGTCATGGCATCCATTTAAGAGCTCATATATGTAAAATCGTGGAGAGGGGGGATGCCACCGTCAAAGGGCAGGCTATACATTTTCTAGTTTGCATTGGCACAGTCCTCTATTCTGCTCCTTTTCCAACTTTTCCTACTACTCCTTCTTCCTGTTGCCTTACCCGCTTTTCGCCTTTGGTCGCGACAACACAACAAGCTCATCAAAGGCCAGAATAAAGAGGGGAGAAAGAAAAAAACTGTTGTACAAGCCACAGGGCAAAGGGCAGGACAGGAGAAGATTGAAGGCAAGACTTTGTAGTAGTAGTAGTAGCAGCAGAGCTGAACTATATGCAATGGCAACAACTAAGCAAAAGGAAAACTATGCATTTTTGCAGTTTTTCACGAGCACCAGAAGCTGATGCCCAACAAATGCTAATGAACAGAGAAAGACAGCAATAGACAAGTTGGCAGAATACAAAAAAATAAAAATGAAAAACATTAAAGAAAAGGGAACTAACAATAAAGCCTTTTACATGCTTTTCTCATTTTTTCTTTGCCTTTTCATTCATTCAGATTTTTTTTTGCGCACCCGCCCAAGTTTGCTAAATTAATAATTCCAACTAGAGCAACAAAAAAAGAAGGGAACCAAAAGCGCAAGTGCATAATTAATTAAATAATAAGCCAGACAACGAATAGAGAAACGGCCTATAACAACACCACCCATTTTTCACCCACACAAACACTCTTTATATACATACATACATACATATTGGCCATCCGCCTCAACTGCAAGTCATTACATTTAAATTTTATGATCTTGTTTTGAGCCATGTTTTCAATGCAGCTCGTTATGTTTTCATGGACTGCATAAATTTTTGGCAAAACTCAGACAAAAGGCAACTCATTTGTAACAGTTGTTGCCCCCACACTCCCGCTACCTCCACCCCCCTCCCACCACTATCCATACATTTGTTTTGGGGTAAATGCATACGGCAACATAATTAAAACTGCGTGGCAGTTGGAAAACCTAAAACAAAAACCAAATTCCAACTAAATTTCGTTCATTAAGCAGAGAGTCAAAAAATGGAAAGAGATGAGCATGTGCATGTGTATTAGAAAGAGAGAGAGGGTGAGCTACACAGAAACATAACTACATAAATGTAGTACATAAAATCCACAAAAATACATAACAATATGCCTCTATGCAGAAGGAGGCGGAGCATAGAGAACGAAAAGTGCATAATTAATGCATTAAGACAGTGATGGAATGGGCAGGCGGGGTGGGGGAGGCATTGGCAAAAACAAGACAAGCAATTTGCAATTTGTTACAGATGTCATCAAAGTCGATTTGCATCAGACGCATAAAAAGAACCTCATCAATGACATATGCATGTACTTCTCTCCGCCCATTCATAATGATGACGAAATTTATGATTTTGATTCAGTGTGCAATGTTAATTTGGCAAAAATTCATAATTAAATTTGATTACATATTGAGAATCAACAGTCTAAATATTCAGCTACGAATCCAAACTTTTCAATTGGATATTAAATACAAATGACTATATAAGTACATATGCATAAAATAAAATTTGCTGTCAACATCAATTCAATATCTGATGTACATTTCTTAGTTATTCCATCCATCTATTCTATATATGTATGTACATATATGTATGCTAAAAAACATTTTTAGTCAGGTTGTCTGAATAAATTATAAACTTAAAAATTGTTAAAACAAATTCTTAGAATCGAAAATATTAATATTCTTAGTCCATTTCCTTTTTCATTTTATTTTATTATTTCCCAAACAAATTTTGTGGTAATCTTTTGTCTAATTTGTTATAATTTATCTTCATTCGCTTATAAACTTTCGAACTTTATTAATCAGATCAGCATCCTGTTTATGTTGGCTTAATTTAAAGGCATAATTTCATATTCATTTGAACAAAATTATAACAGGCAGCAATTGACACTCTATTTGTTTTCAATTTATTTAGCCACCAGATGATACATTGAAGTCTAAATTGTCACTTTTCAATTTACCTAGATTAATTTTACTCTTTTATATAATAGAATATATTTAGATCGCAAAACTTTGAGTGCCTAATGTTGAAGCAATCAGATAAATACCTTGAAATACAAAGATTGAGTCCACTCATTTAATAAAGTGCCTTATGGTGGCTCTTGGCTCATGGTGTAGTAAGTCATTTTCGGTAGTAGTAGTACTTACAATAAGTATGTTTGTCTATATTTTAGTTACTCTGTTGCTGCAGTTGTCTTTGTGTATATATCTTTTCTCCATTCTTATTTGGGCAGTCTTGGGAGCCGTAGCTTAGGTGGAAACCCTCTTAAGTAAACCAAATTGCTAACTAAGCCAGCCGAGACCCACAAAAGCAAGGCAAAACTCACAATCAGCCGCCGTTTTGCTGAGGCTCAACATTTCACAATATTTATTTAGCTTTTTTTATTTTTCTTTTCTTTTTTGGTTTCTGTTTTCTTTTTTTTTTGGCTGAAGAGTATAAAAGAATAAAGTTAAAGTCGATGGGGACTCTGAACAGAGAGAAAAAGAGAGAGAGAGCTTAATGTACCGCCATATTTGGGGGCTGTGGAAATGCCCCCGGGGATTGTCTAGAATTACATATTTTCTCATGTAGAAAAGAAGGCCGGGAATGGAGGTGGATAGGTAGGTGGGTGGGTGGGGGAAATGGGTGGAGAGGACGAACGCCCTCTGCTTGATAAATTCCCGTTTTGACAGTCGAATTAACCTGTCATGTTTGTTATTTCTGGGGGTCTCTCCACTCTGTCCCAGTCTCTTAAACTCTCAAACTCCATGGCATAGCCAACTCCGCTCTTCACTCTATGGTTTTTGTGGTAAGCAACAACCAAGAAATCAAAGAAGAACAAAATAACGTTGCCTGCTTTGTGGCGCTTAGACATGGACAATAAACCAGCCAACATCCATGAGCAGCGCGACGTCATCGTATATGCAAAATGGCTGAAAGCAAAAACAACAAAAAGATAGAGGGAGAGAGAGAGAAAATAATAAAAATCAAAAAGCGCATTTGAAAATTATGCGCTAAAGTTTTTTGTTTTTCTTTTTTCCTTTTTTGAAGTATGACTATCCACCCCCTACCTCACCCCGTTTCTTGTTGACTTGTCAGAGACTCACATTTCCGCTTCTTTTTTTTGGGTTCGTGCGGGTTCTTGACATTGCATAAACTGTCATTTAGTTTGTACAACATGACAGTTGGCCATTCATTTAACGCTGAATGACACACTGAGACCATGCGAGAGGGATATACAGAGAGTAAAAGAAAACGAGATAGAGAGAGAGAGAGACAGATGAAAAAAGAGACAAATGGAATACTGTCTAAAGATGCTCAAGCATCGAAAGTCAAAATCTCCAAGTTGCAGCTGAGACACATGCAGTTCCGCTGCCTTTTAAGATTTAAGATGAGAAAATTGTAGTAGGGCAGTGTCAGCATAAATTAAATGATCCTCCTGTCATTTCCTCCTAAGACCCCCTTCGTCCCCTCATGGAGTTTCCTTTCTCACTGCATTCCTTGCATGGGGCACACGCACCTGTCGCACCTGCTGCAGCGAATGGCAACGTTGTGATTCACAAGTTAAATGGCTGCATTTCTTTTCACTCAAGTTGCAAATATTTGCTAATGTCTCTCTCCTAGGAACCAGCAGCAAAGCAGCAGCAGCAGCAGGATCAGGGTGTGTGGGGTGGCGGGTGTAGTGTCGGAGCTCATGCATAATGGCCATGTCCCCACCACCCGCCACCACTGCCACTGACATTGATAAAATGCAGCGCGTTAAACAAATTCTTGAGGCGTTCATTCGTTATTTCGTTTGTTTGTTCGTTTGCTGCAGTTCAAAGTTGACATTGTTGAGATTTGTTACCTTTGTTTGTTAAGGGGGAAAAAAAAAGAAACTAGCTAGTCGGGCTTAAAGTTTTGAAATATCTTCTTCGGTTCTGACCAAACCAAACCGAAAGAAAGAAAAGAAAACCCTTTATTTTCTTAGTAAGTAATCCAATACCAGTTAACCCAAGTCGTACCCAACTCAAGTGGTACGCCCATACCCTCGCAACCAAAGTCAGTTCAAATCTATGCTCATTGTCCTTTTGCTTGGTTACAACAGTCTCAACTTGTACAACCTGCCTGTCTTTCTCCCCTCTATACCAATCTCCCCCTCTCGCTCTATCTATCTGCTGTCACCCATCTGTCTATTTGCCTGTTCGATAAACGGGTTGGTCGCTTTTTGCAACATGCCACAAAATCAATGAGCATAAAGTATTTGCAAACAACAACTAGGCAACCAAACGACCTGCCAGAGAGTCGCTTAGTCAGTCAGTCTGTTTGTCAGTTAGTAAGTTTAGCCAGTCAACCAACTGTCGACAGCAGTTCGAACAGTTGGCAAATTTTGAAAGTGAAATTTAATACTTTGGAGACGCTGTCCACACATTTGCTTTGCTGCTTCTGTTTATCACCCATACAACATGGAACATTTGCTTCCAAAACAACTCCAGGCCACATCTATGGCTTCCCCTTCTTAACGCAAACACACCGTCCCTGCACCTCCTTTTTGATCACTTCTGCTTACCCTTTTTATGTGGCTCCTTGATTGCTTCTTCCGTTGCCAACTTGTCAGGAGTTGCAAATATAGAAAATCTGTCAAGTGATTAACCCTGAAGCAACTAAACTAAACCTGAAGTAAAACATTCGCCATAATGTTTCATAATATATTATGCCCCTTCTTTTTGGTAAGCTTTAATATTTTTTGATTACTTTCTTTCTTTCTTGTCTTTCTCTCTTCCTTTTGTTAATTTTTGTTTTTTTGCTTGTTCGCCTGTTTTTCAAGTTTTGCTTTGTCTTAATCGCTTAATGAATTGTGAGGTTTTCAATTACAACGGAAATTATATTTTGTATACTTCCGCCTAAAAATAAAATAAAAGATTAACAAGAGAAGGAGGAAAAAGGTTTTGTGTATAAAAAGGATTCTTCAATATTAAGTTTATGGGAGATAATTCAAATCAGTAAACTCTTAATGTTTGTTTTGTATACATAGATTTACCAAACTTTAATGATTGTGTATTCGATTCTTAATCAGGACTAATTATTCATTACTCGCAATTGAACGATTAAAAGTATAGTTTAATTTCCCCAATGGTTTCGGTATTAGAGAAAGGAATCATCGTTTGACGCTATGAGTTTTTCATTAAATCAACATCAAAATCACTTATTAAATTTATTATATATAGAATAAAATAAAACTTAGTTATTGGAATTTGTTTTGTTTAAATAAATACTTTATTTCTGTGAATAATTTTTTTTTTTTAGCAGATTGACCTATCTAAAAGCATTTTATATTTTGCCGCATTGTTTCTATTGAATGACTAATGCCCACCTAAGTTTATTTTGGTATAAACAGCACAGAACGAGAAATACAGAGACAGAGTGAGAAATAGCTAAAGAGAGATAGGGATACATGTAGATACTTTAAAAAGCTATTAACAGATTGCATGTGGCCTGCTTTGGGCACTTAAACAGCAAATTGGTTCAAAAGGCGAGACTGTTGCTGTTGATGATTTCCCCCGCCGTCGGTGGTTGAGAGAAAATATAGAGTTTTTGGTTGTGGGGGAGGTGAAAGGTAATTATAGCAACAATGAGTCACCAGCGCTCTACTTATAATCCTATTATACTCGTGTATATGGTATTTGTAAAAGCGTGTTCCTAAGCATGCATTGGGATGGTCCTCCCGGGCAGTACTCTCTGTTTAACCATTCCACTATTCGTTATGTCTTTAAGTTCTTTTCATTGGTCTCATCTCTCTTTTCTTTTTGCTTTTCTTTTCTCTTATCTACCATCTTATTGTAAATAAATCATTTTCACATTTTCAGTCTAAGAGCTTAAGATCCTGCAAAGTCCAAACCCAAACCGCATTTGTTGCGGTTACTCCTCTCCTTGCCTTGCCCTTCTCATCACATTCTCGTTGGCCAAGCAGTGTGATATGTGTACTTAAGAACTTAAAAACTTAACCCCAACTTTTAGTTTAGTTTTCAAGTTGTGAAGTTGTCTTGCGGCTGCATTAAGTTTCCCCGTTGTCCAAGTCAAAAGGTGTTGTTGTCCGGCGCTCCAAAACGGAATCGACGACCAAGAAGTGCCGCAAATGTTGGGGATGCGGGTTGAATGTGAAAAGGGGTAGAGATAGGGAGGGCCGGGCCGGGCCGGGCCGGGCGTGCAGGCAGCTTTCATTTTGTAATTTGTTCAGTTTATATTTGCATTAATGCGACATTGTATATAAAAGTGAGAGAGGCAAACAACAAAAAAAAATCAACTTTTTCTTAACAACATTAACTTTCCCCTCGGTCTATCTGTCTGTCTCTCTTTTTCTGTCTGCCAAATCTGACAAAGAATTTTTCTCGTATGTAAATATAAATACAAAATGAGGCGGCAAGAAAAACAAAGTTCAAACATATTTAAATTAGGCCTGAACGCATTTTAATGATGATGGAAAGTTTTTCACTCTGCCCAGGATAAAAGTTTTTCCATGACAGCAGCAGCAACATCAACAGGAACGAGATTTTTCGTAGCTTGTTAGCGGAGTTCCATGTTGCTAGGAGTGACATTCTCCATGCTCAGTACTTTCTCTGTCTCTCCCTCTCTCTCTCTCTGTTTTTGAACTTCTCCTCCCTTGTCATAATATTATGTAGTATAATGTGTAATTCTTTATTAGTACAACTTTCTTTTCAACATTGCGTCAAACGTCAACTCCAGCTGCAAAATGAAGTTGTCAAGTCAGGCAAAATAAATACACTTGCAATATCAGTGGGTGACAAAGTTTTTGCTTTCAATCTTAAAGAGATACCGCCTTGATAATTTAACAGTTTAAAAGTAAAAACTCTTAGGGTAAATCAATTATTCTGTTTTGCAATTTGAGGGAAAGTATTCTATGCATTCAAGAAGCAACTCCATGCAATTAATATTTTTAATAGTGTTGAGTCCCTTGAGAGGCATTAAACAAAAATAGAACGATAAAACAAACTTAAGAATTGATTGAATTGACTATTTCGAATCGTAAGCTCTATCTTTAGTTGAAAATTCTTTAATCGTTGCAAACTTTCGACTACCGTTAATAGATTCTTTCATAACAGTATAAGAAATGATCAAGGACCTCAGACAGCAATATGGTCAGAATTGAATAAACAAATGAGTTAGTTTAATATGTTAGTAAGTCAACTAAGTAAATGAGTCTGTGAGTTAACTGAACAAGAGGGTTCGAGAGTGAACTGAACCATTGATTGAATGGGTATCAGCTAAATAAGTAAGTCAGTGAGTGAGTAAAGAAAATTTTCTGGTAAATACAATTGTGAGCTTGAAATGTTACCTAAAGACTTAAAATTGCAACAAAAAAATTCAATATACCTACTTTAAGAGCCTGGCAATATTTTTAAACTCTTTCCAAGGGAGAAAACGAAGGAAAAACAACCATAACATAAATAACAACCAAACAAAAAAAAGAGACAAAATCGGTCAAAAGCTATAGGGTAGATTCTTCATCTCTCTCTTTTTGATAGGCGGCCGTTTGCTTCTTGCGATTGTTGAATTTAAGCGGCTTTTGCTTATCGCTTGACATTTTTCTGACTTGTGCAATAGTCAACGTACGAACGAATCAACAAACCAACTGATATGAGGGCGTGGCAGTGGGTAGAATGAAAAAGCAAAGGAAACAGCAGCAGCCTACCTAGAAATGTGTTTCCTGTGTTTTTTTTTCTTTTTTATGTTTTTGTTGTTTGTTAACTGCACTTTTTGGGCCATGCAACATTTCACATGTTTGGCAGAGTTTGGGCCAAAAACCACAACAAAAGATTGCCAAAAGATGAGTTGCCCGGAGTTACTTTATGCATATACATACATACATACATACGTGTACATATAAGTATATATGTATGTATACTTATATTTATCTGTGGTAACTCATATGCATGAGATGTTGAGGTTGGGGGTGTTTGCAAGAGATTATGCAAGAAAGATACCTGATAAGTCTCTTGTATGTGTACACACACACATAAATATTTGGTTTTTTCTTTTTGCTGTGTCAGTCAAAAGAATTGAATTTAATTGGCAATATATAGATTGTCGTTACTTGTTAGCAAAAGTCTAAAGTACAGTCAATAAAACTTTTGCCTATGGTAATATAAAACCATTGACATCAGTAACAATGAACAACAACCAACAAAATACTGTCAAAGCGAGAGAGAGATGGAGAAACAGAGAGAGAGAAAGAGAGGGAAATATAGAGAGACGAGACATCCATACTCTATATGCATAAAAAAAACTTGTTCAACTGCAAAAAAAAAGGGGTAACACAACAGAGTGCAAAAAAAAAACAGAGAGAAAGAGAGATGGAGAGCAAGCGAGGCAAATGAAAAAAAACAAACACCTTCCCAGGAGCCGCAGCACTTAATTCGCTTTCTTATCAAAGCAGCAGCAGGAGTCCAACAGTTGGCCTTTACCTTCGAGCTCACCTCCTAGCCGCTCCCATCCCTTGGTGGTATAAATTGTTGAAGTGTTCGCAATTCACCACCAACGCAACTCAACTGAATTCTCTTACCTCTTCTTCTGGTGCTGCTGCTGCTGCTGCTTCTGCTGCTTTGTGTGGTCCAACAAAAAAGTTTTTTAATAAAAATATTAAATTTGCATATGTTGCTCCGAGAAAGGAGGAAGTCAAGCAAGACCAAGCCAGGCCAGAGTTTTGGGGTTGCCTTTGGCTACCTGCGGTAGGAACTGCTTCTGCCGCCGGAAGTGGTTAACCTGTGGCAGAATTGAGAGACAGAGAGAGAGAGAGAGAGAAAAACAGAGCGGCCTAGAGATATTTATTCGCCGTTTGTTTTTTTTTTCTTCTTTTATCTTACTTGGTGTGGATGTTCGCGTGGGCTAGACAACTCAATATGACCAAAGCATTTGCCAAATTAAGTTCAAGTGAGCGTAAGAAGACAAAGGTATAAGGCAGTTTCCACACTTGGGGGGGAAATTAACTAATGTCAAGAGTATTATTTATAAACTTAGTGTTTTACTACCATTTGACCTTATGAAAACAAATTGGCCTTTGCGTTTTAATTTCCTTCACATTTATTGGTAAATGTTGTTGATGAAAAATATTTATTAAACTGTTGAAAAAAGTTTTGACAAAAAGTTTCAACACGATAGCCACACACAGACAACACATGTCCATCGAATTCATAAATAGAAAATGAATTCATTTATATGTATGTATGTATAAATTTGTAAAGTCGTTTCAATTTCCTTCAAAGTCATGCCTCTCTGTCTCTTTGTCTCTCTCTCTGTCTGTCTGTCTGTCTTACTCGTTTTGTGATTGCAGGTGATGAAGAGGGAACCTTCGACCCAAAAGGACTCTGTGATAATCTAATCCAGAGTTAAAAATTATGTCACAGCACTCGGGAGACAAATTCCTTCTCATTTCTAACTTGACAACCTTCCCTCATCATCATCCCAGCGCGCCATACTCTTTCACATGTCTGGGTCATTTCGTTTGACCTTTTGCTCGTTTTTGTTGTATAAAGTGTTGAAAATGAAGAAAAAAACAAACAAAAAACCAACCAAGAGAATATATGTAACAACAAAACAAACTAAAACACGACAAGGGAGTCCTCACACAACGACCCACATTGCGGCTCTCTGTCCTCTTCATTTCGTTGACATTCCCTCCCGCTGCGTCAGTTTTTCACATTTCCGTTCCGCCTGTTCGTCCGTCCGTTCGTACGTCCGTCTGTTCGTTCGTTTGCTCGTTGGTCCCGTGAAAAGGCCAAAATGATGTTGTTAGACTATTACGGCTAACCATAGAGTCAACTAGTACCGATTCTGGTGGCATTTCACCGTCATGGTGAGTTTTCTACACAAAAGTCGATGCAGATCCAAATTCTTCTATAGAGTGTAGGTATTCTCATTTTTATTCATGACGTTGGCTATTCTAGGGTAACCTTAAGTCGGTGCTTTGAAATGTAAACGAGAATGCTTGTTGTTTTTAGTTTCTATTTTTGTTTGTTTTTTTTTTTTTTTGCATTGAATAAATTTTGCATGCTGGCAACACATTTGCCTAGCGACTAACGGAAAGGACTTGCCCCTTTTGCAAATTTAAGTTGCCCTTTTTTTACTTTTCCCGCGTAACTTTTCTTTACCACCATACCCCTCTCGCTCTCTTTGGGTCACCCTTTCTTGTTTATGTCATGTTACTAATGTTTTTCGGACGTAATTACACTTGGACTTTGAACATGTTTAGGTTTAAAAGTGTTCCTGGATCATTAGTTTGTTTTGGAGTTTGTTCTTTGTTGATTGATGGGCCAAGTGAATATATTTCTCCCCCTGAACTTCAAGTTGGCCAAAATAGTTAATATCTGGCATAATACATACATACAAATGGCTATATCAAGTTAGTTGAGTCAAATAAACAGTACATATGTACATATATCTAAATGACCGATGACTCGGACCAGGGTCGCTGGCATTCAAGCAAAACCAGACTAAACAACAGCAATTGCATTTAAAGTGCTCTGCCAAACTACCTGCAGCAGGGGTCAGAAAGTGCAGTGAAATAAAGCGATTGTTACGCTCCGCCTGGCAAACGGCTTGACGGCCTGACGACCTACAACATGAACTTGTCTAGTGGCCCTTTCTTTCTCTTGCCACCAGCAAGCAGCAGCAAGTACTAAAAAGTGACAGTTGTGATGCAGTTGATCCACGTGGGCAACGAACCGTTACATGGAATGCGTTCGAAAATATAATTATCAAAATGAAAAGAGTCCAAGAAAAGACAGAAAAACAGAACCAAAACTGAACGTAGGAATAGCACAAAAAAACTGCTATATAAGAAATGTTTATGACCGCATTGTTTGGTTGTTAATAATGCTAGAGAAAGAAAAAGAGAGAGAGAGAGAGAAACCAAATACTACATACAACCACGACTACGACAAACTGTTGCTCAAACCCTATAAATTTCAACACCTAGTCAAAAAAGAAAGACCAGCAAAAATGTTGCTCAGCGAATAGAAGAAAATGTAGTGGAAGGAGTAAACGAAAAGAAAACAGAATAAAAGGAGCGAAAAGATGGCAGAATATTATTGCTTGCTAGGCATAAATTCCAGTTTATTTCAGTTTATTTCGGACTTTCTGCTAATGCAATAATAACGTATATTTTATATGAACGCAAAAGTTTCAGTTTGCACATGGGCGTAGCCTCAAAAAGTATTTCAATAAGGAGAGTAAAAAAAGTAATCGGAATTTAAAAGGAAATAAGAGCTATTATGTTTTTTTTTGTATACTATTTATTCATTAATTGATTTTCAATCTATTTATTATACATTTGGATATTAATTAATGGTATCGAACCTAAAAATGAAAGGCCCATAATCAAAAAATGGCTCAACATTCCAAAATCTTTGCAAATCAAAGGCCATAAACGAATTATATTTGTTTTTAAAGTACATACACCAAATAAATAAAATTCATATCTTAAATCGAAAGACTTTTCCGATGTTATGTTATATAGATTTCAATTGCATACTTAAAGGAAAAAATTTGTCTTTGTTTCATCTCTAAATTAGATTAAGGACTACGTCCTTGTTTGCTAACATTGGCACACTCTCAACATGTGTGTCTGTATGTGTGTGTTTGTGTATGTGCGTATTAATTTCACACATTTACACAGCACTTTTATGTCTCATTTTTCTTTCTTTGCGGGAGAGAGAGAGAGAAAACAAAAAAAAAACAGAAAAGAGGAAAATATAATAGCAAACTTGCCTACTTTGCAAGAAGGCAAAAATAAAACACACAAGACGAAGTAGAAAAATACACCGAAAAAAAAGAAAGGGGGCAGAAAGAAAAAGTATACGACACGTAGGCCCAAAACGAAAGCACGAACAACTTTTTTGCACGTCTCAGGGGAACAGGGAGGTGACTTGTTGCCCCATATATGTATGTATGTATGTATGTAAGGATGTGTGAGTGTGTTTGTGTATGTCTTGATAAGAGTCATTTATTTGTGCGTGTGTGTGTGTGTGTGTAAGTTCTCTGGGTGGCAGCAAATTGAAATAAATCTTGACAAGTGCGTTGCGTTTAAGCGGCATGAGGACAAGGAACGAGCCCCAACTTCCCAGTTACCAGTTGCCAGTTGCCAACCCGCAGCAAGTTATTAACTAGGCTCGGACGCTTGACGTTCCCCCGTGTAGATTAATTATGCCTAGAGAAGACCAGCAAGCAGAAAGCCAGCCAAACAGTTGTATGGGTGTGGGTATGTGCTGATTTATATACACATACACACAAAAACACACACACACACACACACACACATACACACACTGAGCACATAGAATTGAAATAGCAAAATGGCCCAGCACTAACACCAAAAGCTGGCAAAGAAAAATTGACTTAATAATTTAAATGAAAAATGCTTCATCCAAACATTCGTTTCTCTTTGATTATACTGAAGCGCCGTAAAGGAAAATGCAAAAAACAAAAAAAAAAAACCAAACACAAATAGGAAACTAGTTATCCAGTTGGGTCCTCCTTGTCGTAGTGGCCAGATGTCATACTCTTAGTGAAAGCATAGAAATATCATATTACCGGGATCTAAAAGCAACACTAAATTTTAATGCGAATCACCTAACCAAACCACCCACATGCCCATGCCCCATACCCATGCCCATGTCCACCTCCATAACCATAGAAATATGTAGTAGTTGGGCTGTTGCTGGCATCAGCTGAATTCCGGTTTGGTTTTTGGACGCCTCCTGGGAATGAGGATAGAATGTGGGTGAATGGGTTAGATGGATGCAAAACAGGACGGGACGGGGGTAAACCATAATTTAATTTAATAACACAGGCAACAGTTGTTAGGCCTGTCGCTTAAGTGGCCAGAGGAAAAGGGTTTTCACCCTTGCCCACAAGTTGCATAGAAAACGAAGAGGTATCCAAAATGGGTAAAGGTGCTTCTTGTTGCAGCTGCTTGCCCCATAATGATTGTGGTTACAGCACTTAAATCTCAGACATGGCACAAAACAACAAAAACAAGAGCTACAACCAAAGAACAGACGCAAAAAAAAAAACAACCAAACACAAAAACAAGAGAAGCAAAACGAAATTGTTATGTATAAATTCCCCAACTCTCATGTAAAGTGGCATGACCCTCAAATGTCCTTAAGCTGTCAAAAATGAGTGTCGAACGAGGCATGTCAGTGACGGGGAATGGCATGGAAGGATGGACGGATGGAGGTGGGAAACAAATGAAACATAAACACAAATTTTTATTTTGTTACTTTTTCATCTCTTACTCACAATAAAATGCCACGGATTCGAGTCGAGTTGAATGAGTCGTCGTCGTTGTCGACGTTGGCGTCGGACAACTGACGGGAGGGGAGGGGAGGCTTGAGGGAAAAAGAATGGCAATATCTAGAGGGGTGTGAGCCGTGAACGTCCGTTAAGTGGCAGTTTCGGCTGCTGGCCACGCGCAACGCCATATTGAAATTATGTTGAGAGTCCGGAAACTGGGCACGATTTTTTTCATTCTTTTTCTTTGCTTTTCTTTTCTGTTTTTACTGTCAAAAATTGTTTGCCACCTTCCTGGGGTGGCGGTGGGGGTGTTTGGCAGGTCGACTCTCGATCCCAACCTACTTCTTGCGCTAAATCACTCTCTCTCTCTCCGTCTCTCTTGCTCTCAATGTCCCTCTCCTTGGACTGTCTGTTGTCTGGTTGGCCAACTTCTGCTTCACTTCATTTACATTCATTCATTCATTCATTCTGTTTGCATACTTTTAGGAGGGGGTGGACGAGACGCCTTGTTTATCAAAAAATTAAAGGTTAATTTTTTGTCCGAATTCGTTTGCTGTCATTTAATTAGCCCCCAAAGTACAACACCAGCTTAGACACTACGCTCAGGTATTCCTCCAATGGTTAGGGCGAGGGATTTCTCAAGTGAGGAATTGTTTTTCAGCTTTATTCATCTTTTTTAGCACTTGCTGTTGTTTTTTTTTTTTGAGGGTAGGAGGTGTTTGTCTGTCTGGCTGGCTTCTTTGTGTAGGCATGACCTCACGTAGGCTGTTTGTGGCGCTGCCTTTTGAATTATCTTGCATTCATATTTCCTTCCTTTCCTTTCCCTTTCCTTTTTTTTCTGCTTTTTGAAGCGTTTTTGTATGTAAAATGATGTCTATGTACTTATTTTTATATATTTTCACAAATCTGAATTTTAATTAGGCTATGCTAATTTTTGTGAAAGCGTCGTTTTTACGTGTTGTTGGTTTTGTTTGCGAATTACTGATTTGAATCTGTTTTGTGTGTGTGTGAGTGTAAATATATCTGATTTTCATTCGTTTTGTTTAGCTAAATTGTCTATTAATGAAGTCATGCTCTCTGATTTATCTCTATATCAAATTGAAAATTATTTAAAATTCTATTATGAATTAGTCAACAAACACTTAAATTGTTCATGAAAAATGCTAAACACATAAAAATTCAGATCTTTAAATCTTAAAGTGCTTTGCGTCTCGCATTTTTATGGAAGTTGGTAATGTCAATATCTTGACTAAATCTTTTTAGGAATTACTTTTGGGTTTCGACATCTTTTTGAAGTATGTCTTTAAGTTTAAAAATTTCATCAACTTTTCTGCTTTGCAAAATCTGCAAGTGTTTCGCTCAGTGTATACATTTAAGCACATGTCATAGGTAGAGCAAGCTTCTAGCTCTTTTTCTTCAATATGTCTCGTTTCTTTGTTTCGTTTTGTGCCCGATAATCAGCGCTATCAAAAACAAAGCACGTTTACGTTTACCGAACGTGAGGCGGGGGACGGTGAAAAGGTAAGCCAGGAACAAAATAAACAATGAGAAAAAGAACTACTTCTAACTGTTGGCAGACGTGTTAAACGCCTTAAAGTATGTGACAGAAAACACAAACAACAATGTCCTAAACGAGTAAGGGCAACAAGAACGAAACAAGCAAAAGAAAAACTAAAGAAATCTGATGGATAATTGAACTGAAATCCATTTCTCTAGTTGGACAAAAGAGTAGGCGTGACTCGGACTTTGAGGGCCAGACAGGGACAGGACAGCACAGGACAGGTGACCAGACCAAGACAGAGAACACAAGACGCCTACTTCAGGCCATAATCATATAGAGACCCTTATGGTGTGTATGAACTTCATAATGATGGTGTGGTTGTTGTTGTTGTTCTTGTTATTACTGGTGACCAAGGGGCTCCCAAGGGTCTTGCTCTCGAATTGCTGTCTGTGCGATAAGTGTCGGCATGTATATGTGTGTGTGTGTGTGTGTTTGTTAGCCGCTTGCCAACTTAATTGTGCTACTGGGAATGCTTACCAACATAAAAACAAAGAAAAAAGAGAGAACAAAATGCTTTATACTCTCCACATAGTTGATTTGCATTTCTTTTTTAATACTTTTTGTCAACTTATTTTCAAGTTCTAATTGAAAACATTTATAGCTCAAAATGTGCACACAAAACTTTTATAATAAACATATACTACAACGACTATTAAATGCTAAATTCTATCTCTCGGGCTTTAATTAACAACATATTCTATCGGCTTTGCCGTAGCCACATGGCCATTTGTCATTCTATCTATCAACATCTACATATATATATATATATATATATTTGTATATCTATATTTGTTTTAAAAATATTGCTTTCCTTGTTTTGCTAAATTTCAACACCCATCCTTCTTTACTCGTCGTCTTCTTCCCTGTGTGTGCCGCAATTTAACCATTTTTATTTCGCCCTAAAGAAAATTTCTCACATATGTATATCGATTAATTGATTGATGAACATGCTATGAATAGCAGATGAAGAGGAGATGTGTTATTATACATAACACACAGACAGGACAGAGTTGCAGCCATGCTGAGGCAGCACACTCACATACACATAGAGCTCTATACATGCCTAGTGTATGTATTGGTATGTTTTTTTTAGCGCGCGGCACGTGAGTGTCGAAGAAGAAAAAACACATTTTTGCTGGGGCTAGCAGGCATGAAAAATGGTTGGTATTGCATATTTTAAAGGGGCTCTATCTCCTGACTCCATGCCTTCGTTTCATCGTCACTCTACACATTAAAACCAATACCATACAATATATGTATGTATGTATGTATGTATGTATGTATGTATGTATGTATGTATGAATGAATGTACAGCCTTCTACTTTGGCAACGTTCAGAAGCTGGCCAAGCGTGAAGCATGTTATCGGAGGTCTTCTCTTTTTAATGGAATTATTTCGTATACAAAAGGGAATTTTAGAATGAATTAAAAATAAAGCACAAGTCGAATACACACATACATACATACGATGGGGAATGGCAAAATAAAAACGTGTTGCTCGCTTTAAGGCGCCTCGCCAAAAAATATATATGCAAAAATTTTCAATGGGCCACATGTCTCTTTTGTTGTTTTTACTCTTGTTGTGGTTATTGTTGGGGTTACCAACTGTCTCCGTTTTTTGTTTGCCATGCCAGTGGGCGTGTCTATGTATCTCAGTGTGTGTGTGTGTGTGTTAATGCTATACACAAAAGGATGCCTGGCACTTGGTTTTTGGGCTTTAATTTAATTTTATTAATCAAAATGGCTGCCCATTTTGAGGTTTTTTTTTTGCGTATGGATGGGTAGAGTTTGGGGGGCAGTTGGAGAAGGCATTAATTAAAAAGCAACAGTTACATTGCTCGTTTTTAATTACATTTACCGTTACGAAGGCTGCACTTGGACGTCGTCAGCTGTGGGCTAAAAACTATAAAAAGTCAAAGAGTCCCAAATGCCCCAAAAAGTATGCTACCCCTTGCCGCCGTTCACAACTCTGGCAATTGAGTTATGAGTGTATGTGTGTGTGTGTGTGTGTGTGTGTGTATGTTTGTGTGCGAGAGAAAAGGAAAGAGCCTGTAATTAGGCAAAACATATTACTTTAATGACTAGCAAGCAGCAGCAGCAGTACAAGTAGAAGGAGTAGCAGCCGGTCGGTCGTCCACTATATTGAATTCTCTTTTGCCCAGACCCCATCCACTTCGCCCCCAAACCTGCTCTCAATATGGACCATAAAAATCATATATGCATTTTCTCTCTTTTGGCTCCTAATTGGTTTTCGCACAGCCAACATAAAATATTAATAATAGAAATTAAGTTTTTCATATTCTGCTTCAACCTATTTGCTGGCTTTTATAGCATACTTTTATGGGCAAATATGCCAAAAAAAAAAAGAGAAACAGAATATAAGAAAGAAATTATTTTATAAATTTTTAATGTTTCAACTGAGTTTTCATCCATTTCTACTCTCGATTGCAAAAAAGGAAAAAAAAACAATGAGAGGAAGAGAGAGAACAAGAGATAAGGAAAACTTGAGAGAAATATATTTAACCAGACTACAACAATATCATGCGGGCGCAAAAATAACATAGAGTAAAACTAAACTTAATCGGGCTGGGGATTTCACCAAGGAGTGTGCGTGTGTTTTGTGGGTGATAGAGAGAGGATTGGGGTTGAATTCTGGCTAACACCCAGCTCAAAACGCACACTTTAAACCACAATCTCACCAAGACATACACAAAGACGAGCCTCTAAATGCTGCCCAAATTGAATGTCAATGGGCACAAGAGTCTTCCATGAAATATACTTATAAAACTGGATACATATATATGTATATCTTTCTCTATATATGTATATGTATGTATAAATGGACAACAGTAGCCCAGACAGAGATGATGATGATGACACACAAACACACAATGAAAGACATTCATACACACACACACATGCACACTGATTGTTTGATTTCCACCAGACCCAGCAGAGCGAAGAATGCATGAAACATGGCGAAAAATATGTAGGAAAAAGTTTTTTTTTTTTTTTTGCTTTGCTACGGAAACGGAAATAGAATTATAAAAGCCAAGCTAAAGACGTTGACAGACCATACAAAAAGCAATGGCTGAGTGGGAAATAGCAGGAGGGAAACCACACACACACACACGCATACAGGAGACAAGAGTAAAGGAGATAAGAAAACTCTCTGTGTCTGTCTGTATCTGTGTGTGTGTGTGTGTGTGTTTGCCAAAGGCTTAAATATGGTAGGGAAAAGAGAAACTTTTGCCAAGTTTTTGCCATAGGGGTAAAAAATTTATGAACAGGCAACCACAAAAATGGTTGAAAATGAGCAGGGCGGTTCCCAAAGCGATGGAACAGTGTGTGAAGGCGGAGGAGGATGGAGGAAAGGGTGTGAAACGAGAATCGTCGTCGTACAAAGAACTTAATGAAAAATGAAGTGCGATTTATGGTCAAACAAATCAAAGTTTGTGGAAGTGTTTGAATGGATATCTGTCTGAATGCAGAAGGAGAAGCTATGTAATTCTCACATATTGCCTTTTCATTTAGTCAGGCTTTCCTCTCCTCTCCCCTTAAGTCTTACATTTTCCTCAAATTGTATGAAATGTGACAAATTAGGGGAATTCAAAGGCTTTATACAAATATAAATTAGATTTTCGATTAGAGACAATGATTATATGGAAGTAGTATATATATTATGTGAATTTAGTACGTATATCTCTACTATATATACATACATATATAGTTTTTCGATTGTGCTTGCGTTTATCTTCTTTATAATTCGCTTTATGCAGAGGCATTTGTCTCAGCTAATTCAGCATGGAACTTTTCACAGTGGAAGAGATTACTGCCGCTGGGGACGACAAGGACATACGAGACAACCAAGACTAGGACGAGGACAAGGACATGGTCTGGCTAGGATTTTCTAGTTGAAAAATTAAATATTTCACATGTCTGTCTGAATTTTATATGCGCCAAGAGCGGAACCAATTCAAGCCAAAGGAAAAGCGGAAGTGTAGCTCAGTAGAAAAAAGAAACGAAAACAGCAAACCAAATGGAAAAATTGTAAAAAAAAACCCCTCCCCCCACACACACACACACACACAGAGGAAGATGAAGAAACAGCAGCCGGATGAAAAGGAGAAAAAGAGAGGCTGAAGCAAGCATAATCTAATATGCCACAGTGCAGGATATTTGCGGAGGGGCATCAGACAGAGCAAAAAAAAAATTACTCTATAGACACCAAAAGGAAAAAAATATAAGAGAGAGAGAGAGAGGGAGAAAGAAAAAGGAAGCCACATAGACGTAGGAGCTGATTGTCGGTTATGGGCAATGTGCGTTTACTCCCCCCTTCCACTTGCCCCACGCTTATAGCCCAACAAACCGGCATATGAGGTGGACAAGTTGGCTTTACTTTTTATGGCATATGAAACGTGCGAAATAAATGATATTTTTATACCAATGCAAAATAAATGTAATACAAGTGGAATGTAAATCTTAAATTATGCTATTGGCTTTTGCCCACAGAAAATAAATGAAAGATACAGCCAAAGCTCTGCCATAAACTGTTACGGTAAAGACCTTTAAAGTCGTTCCAAAGTCGATTTCAATGTATTACACTTAATAGGAGCAGCAACAGCAGTAGCAATTTCTAGTTTGGGACAACAACAAATCAAAATACACTCAATATTATATTTGCTTTGCATAATTTGTAGGCGTAGACAAAACAAACATTGCCACATACACGCACACATCACATCACACACACAACCGCATACACACACACACACACACAAATAAATCAATGTTGAAAATGTTAAACCGAAATGTAAACATTAGAATTTACATAGTAAGCAGAGAAGCTGAGGGAAAAAAAATGCGGTTGGAAATAGGAGAAAATGGATGAAGAGGCAAAGCGAAAACGAAAATATTTATAGCCTACTTAAAGGCTTAGTTCTTAGAAGTAAAACCTAATGCCACTTTAATTTCAATTTACCAATTTTTGTAAATTTTTTTCTCTCTTATACCCTCTGTGATAAAGAATTCAATTCTGGAATTTAACATTCATTTTGGTCTCTCGCCAAAGTTTATGCAAATGGAAATCTGACAACGAAATTGACGAAACTTTAGCTGCAGATTTTTCTGGCTATTTTGTATTAAGAAATGGGGCAAATGTTCTCATAAATAAATCATATTATTTGACTTTTTCGCATTAAAAATTATTAAACATAATTAATTAAATCATACTTTTGAAATACTATCTTAGCTATCAAACCTAATCAATTTGTTCTCTACAATTTTATTGCAGATCGCACAATAAGCGAACATGAGAGCAAAAATGTAGTTCTACCCTGTCCGGTCAATGAACAGAAATGCGGTAAACTGCATTCATTGAATTGGTTTAAGGGCGATGGTCGTATCGCTGCCATGCTACTGGGTGATAGCAATGTGACGAGTGTAAACAAAGAATTTGAAAATAGGTAAAAAATATACATACATATTTCGATTCATCTTGTAATAAATAAAACTAATGGCTTTGCATTCTTATGTTTCACCTCATTTAGAGTAACAGTTGAACAAAATCCATACAGATTAGTTATTAAGGACTTAAAAATATCTGATGAGGATATCTATCTATGTGATACAACATTTTATATACCCGAGGAAACGTGTGATAACTTCAATGGCTATCGTGTTGAACTGAGAGTCCTAGGTAAGTTTCTCCATTCGAAATGATTGGATAACAAATTGCATGCATGCATTTCATACAAACACATATTTTCACATGTTATCGTCTCGCCTTGTGTACATTTGTATTTCTTTCAAGTTGTTGCTTATTTTATGCATTTGTTGAATGTTATTGTAATTGCTTTATTGTTGCTTTTAAGTTTCTATTTTGTGTTTATTCGTATGCGCTTTAAATAATAAAATGCCAAATAACTAATATCTCTAACAATTAAAAAAACAAATGATAAATGAAAAAACAAAAACCAAAAAAAAAAAAAAACAAAAACAATTATGCATGGGAAAATTAAATCGAATTTCACTTATTCAAGAAAGGGAAGAGATGATTCATAATCTTAATATTTATGTTTAAAGGAACTGCATGTGTTTGCTTACTGTGTTTGTCCATTGTATGTTATATCAGTCATGATCAAAGATTTGGATCTCAATCTCTCTGATTTTCCATTATTCAAATCGAAATCAATTCAAATTTTTGCCTGAATTCAAATGCCATTTCCATTGTCGATTTCTTTTTTCCTTTTTTTTTCTGTGTGCTTTGCATCTCTCTGTATATAAGTATTCAACAATCTTTTGACCCCATCCCCCTCTTAGTGTATATGTACCCTATAACTATAAAACCGATAACCAATTTGACAAGTGCAACCCCGCAAGTTTACATATAACCAATCGCTATCTCTCTCTCTCTCTTTCTCTATCTCTTTTTCTCTCTCCTTTTCTCTAACTACCTACCCATCTATCTATCTATCTACACATATCTTTATTTATTTTGCTCTATTCCATAAACATTTTTAAACGTGTCAAAACTCATGCAAATATTTTCTCTTAACTGATTGTACTTTTCCAAAAAACCCAAAAAAAAAAAATCGCTTAACAACATCGACATGGAAATTCCATATATATAACACACATATATTCTTGGGTGTATATGTAAAAAAATAAACAAAAAACAAAAAAATACTCAAACAAATTTGCAAAAATCGATCGATACATGGAACAATCCATGCCCATCACCAAACAACACCAACACCACCACCGCCACCACCACCACCATCTCCAACCACCAACACTACTACCAAACCAAAAAACTACAAATTACAAAAAAAAAAAAAACAACAAATTCCAACAACAACTTGTTCACTCACCAAAAAATTTGTGTTTTTTTCATCCGATATTGTATGAACTAACTCTGTGTGCCCCCCGCCCGACCCCGATTTCCCCAAAAAATAAAAATAAAACTCAAAAAAAATGAACTCGAACTAAAAACAATTTAAACTCCAACCAACAAATGCTTTTGAAATTAAAACTTGATTTTTGTTAAAAAAAAAAAAACACTCCCATAAAAAAATCAAATAATGTAACCAAACAAATTTTTATCCTGAATCCCCCCCCACAAACGAAACCAACGAACAAAATCTGCGCATTAAAAACGTAGAAAACATTGGTAAATCTCCAACTAAATGATAAATAATAATTTTAAACGATTTCCATTAATGGTTTTTGTTTAGTTGTGCTTGAAAGATGATAAACATCTGATAAAAAATCCTCTTGCCTTAACGGTTTAAGAGTTTTAGTTTTTGTTTATTTTCAAATTCAATTGATTTTCAGTTTCGGTTTTAGTTTATCAATTTTTGGTTTCATATCAAAATTTTCGAATGATGGTGTGCTGCTGCTGATGATGATGATGATGATGATGAATGGTGGAATGTTTGAAAATTATTTATGCTTTAATTTGGTTTCATATTTTCTAATTATCTTAGTTCTATCATTCAAATTAACGACCATTCAATTTCAAATTTCATTTTCATCAATTTTATGATTTAATTTTAACTTAGTTTCTAATTGTTATCAATTAATATTTTGCCAAAAAAAATAATAAGTAAACAAAAATTGAAATATGATTTATTAAAACACAACTCAACATTTTTACCTCCCGAAAAAAAAAATTTGGAAAAAATAAAAAAATCGACACCACACATGAACTACAACAACTATAACGACGCACTCTGACTACACACACACACACACACATACACTGCACCCGCCCACACACACACACATACATATACGTACACACACATATATATTGGATATTGGAAACGACTGGACAATACAGTGCCACCCACTGAGGTTGTGATTTTGGACGCTAAGGGCGACCGCATCGAGAACGGAAGCATCGTGGGACCCCTGCAGGAGCGCCAATCTCTAAAGGCAACGTGCACTGTGAAGAACACACGTCCCCAGCCAGATGTGGGCTGGTTCCGTGGCACCAAGCGCCTGGCAACATGTGAGTATAATAACAAATCCCTCAATCTGCCATCCTCAACTATGACGACCTCTGAACTACACTTATAAAAATAAAAACCATTCAAAACCAAGAGCCGAGTAACAAATAAGTCCAAAAGTAGAATATTTCAAATATCAAATTAATTGAAAATGGGGAAAAACGAAAGAAAGAAAAAAGCTCAACAGATCAAAACGAATGAAACAAACATTTATTTTAACCAAACACAAAGCATAAAAGTTTTAAGAGATCTTGATGAGGAACTGATGAAAAATATTAGATTACATGACTAAACTATGTTGAATGTTACAGTTGTCACATCGCTGATTGTTTAGAATTTTGCCAAGTGTAAACCTAAGCCAACTCCCCTGTCAAAGGTATAGGAACATAAAACTTATTCTCTTTTTTGTTGTTCTTTTTTTTTTTTTTTTTGGGTGTTGTACTTTGGCTGCTGCCAGGTCATAAAAGCAAACGAAGCGCGTTTATTGATTTCCAGACCAGGGTTAAGTAGCCAATTTGATGCATAAGCCCCCGCGCCCAGAGTCAATGTCGAAGTAAGTCAAGACGGTGGCAAAGTCGACTCGATTCCAGTCGACTCGAGAGTTTACGATGCGCCACAAAGTTTATGCAGTGGCTGACGACGACGACGACAATAAAGAGAGAGAAAGAAAGAGCCAACGAATAAGAGACTTGGGGTAGCTCTGGCAAGGATTTGGGCGATGCTTATCAGTTTGCATATAGAATAGGAATAGGTATATATATATATAGCCTAACCACGCTGAAATCATAAAATGTTATGTCCTCTTATTGTAAAGCATAAAAGTAAAATTAGAGACATTTCATTAAATATTTCAACTGCAACACGAGAGGGAAAGAGGAGAGCTAAAGGAAAGCAAAAACATTCCTCTGAAATCCTCAAATTAATTGACTTTAACCATTTCCCTTTCTATGCTGTTCCGCATTTTTTCCCTTTGTTTTGAAATAAATGTCAGGAAAGTAGGGAGGTGGAAATCTTTCATAACAATTAGCTCAAAAGGAACTTAAAGCCAAAATCAGAAGAAGAATAAAAAGAAGCGAAATGGTGAACAAAATTCAAGCAAAATTCTTAGCTTTATTGGCCTTGAGTATTTTTTAACATTTCCGGTTTGGAATATATATAATTTTTTTTTTTTTTTGTCCCACCCATTTCGTTTGTAACAAAGCAGGATAATTGGGGTCCTTCACAGCACAGACAAAAGACACAACCCTTTTGGAGAAAGTGCGAGGTTATGAAGCGGGTTGCGGGGAGTTTATTATCCTCCTTCCAAAAACAAATTTGATTTTATGTTGAAATAATTTTTGTTTTTTTCCTTTTTGTTTTGTGTTTTAAAAGCCCATCCCTTATCATAAAACGGGAGCATAATTGCTTATAATTAGCATCCATAAAAGGTGGAATAAGAACTTATAGCAATGCAAAAAGGATTACAGGGAATTCCTCCACTCACTTCTTTCCTCCCAAATGGAGGGAATGGGTTTTTTTTTTGCTTTGAATACTAAAAGGTTTATTCAATATACTTAAACATTTGCCACATTTTCTTTCTCTCTAGATTCGCCCACTCATGATCTAAAGGATGGACTATACACATCAACACTTGAATTGGATTGGCAATTATCACGTGAAGACCTCGCCCAGGATATTGAATGTCGTGTGGAATCGGCGGCCATAAAGAATGCAATTGTTACCAAATTCAGTGTGGATTTGCAAGGTGAGTTTTCTATGAGTTCTATGAGTGAATGACTCAACAACAAAGGTCGTAAAGTACACGGCCAAAAGGAAATGATGACTCCGCGCCCCAAATGCTTTATGTTTAGGCCAGACAACTTTATGTATCTTCACTTTCTCTCTCTCTCCCACTCTCTATATCTCTGTGTTCATACATATACAGAAAATAGGTGCGCTTAGCGAAATGGTCATAGGAAAATGCTTTCGTTTCACAGTTTACGACTTTGTTTTGAAACTTTATAATGCACACAATATACTACATTGTGAATGTGAAAGCCTATAAAAATAAAGGGGAGAAGAAAATGTTGTTGGTCGATCGTCAGATGTTGATGCTAAATGTAATTGGCATTTCGTTTAAGAGAAAACTTAAATGGGATACCATAAACCTATTTATAAGCACAGGATTAGCTTTGTCATCTTGCTTTATGAAAAATATTTAAAGCAGATTGTTGGGAGCAGCCAATAAAATACACAGAAACAGACAGACAATTATGTCTCAACAATGTTTTAAAATAAAAGGCTGATTCCATTGGTCCAAAAGCTCTAACAATAAGACAAAAGATAAACTCTACTAATTTGTACATTGATTTGTATTTGATTTGCTTATAAGGAAAAACAATTCATATATTAGGTATAAAGTCACCTGTTTAGATTTCTATATTGTCAATAATGCCTAATGAATTTTAGTTTTAGATTAAAAATGATAACTTTTTTACCTGCAATGAAATTTAGTAGGGTTCATATGGAAAAAAGACTTCAAATTTATTTTCAAAGTTGTCGCAAAGTTCAATTGGCAATTGGCAAGCTTTTTCCTCGATGTTTTTATTTATGATTTATTGTAGTTTGGTTTATTTTGTTTTAATTTACCAATTGATAATTAGTAATATAATTTTTCGATTCTTCTGCATGCCCAATTTAAGCAAGTGGCAATTAAAAGAATGGCAAATCTCTTTAAACTTTTCGAGCGTTTGTCGGCATATTGTCTACCATTGGTATTTCGGGTTCATTAAACCCAGAGGGTTGATCTAAACTCGAAACCGTTCAAATTACAACAGCAAAAGGAACATGAACCATCATTCAGGCATTGTGTCCCCAGGCGCCTTCAATTTTCAGACTTTGAAAGTCATGCAAATAAATTTTTATAATTAAAAGCTCTTTGACAATATCTAGTGGCTCGTTTTTTTTTTTTCGTTTTTTGTTTTGCAATTAACAAATGATTTGACATTTTTTTTTTGTTTCGTTAGAACAACGTTGTTTTTTTTTTGTTATTTTTACTTTTTTTTTTGAAAATTAATGAAAGTCATTAAATGTAACATAAAACTGAGCAACCTAACGGCAATGATGTCTAACGTTCAAGTTTTTCATTTACAAAGTGGACAAATTGATTGATGGCAAAGGTTTTGGTATATTGACGCGCCGAGGGGTGTTGCGTGGAAGGGGGAGGGGAAGAATTGGTCGGTCGGTAGGCAAGTGAGCCCAAATGCAAATTGCCATTATTAATGTTTTATATTATGGAAGAGAAAGGGCCCCAACCAACCAACCAATGGCAGTGAGGGGGGTAAAAAGGAAAAGAGACAAAGAGAGAGAACCGAATAAAACCAATTACAAAGTTCTCTCCCTTTCTCTCATACTGTGAGTCTCAAGTATTTTAAGCAATTTGCTATATTTTTTTTCTATTTCTCCTCTAACCTGTTCTATTTTTTCATTGTTTTACAGTGCGTCCCACAAGCATAGACATCAATGGAGTGGAACATCATACAGTACAGGGCAGTAAAGTGGTGCTAACATGTGATGTAAGTATATTTCGTTTAGTGTGTGATTGAGTCCAGTTATAGTGAAAAATTTATATAGTAAATGCATATTTATTGTATCTTTGTACATGGTCGCTTCTTTTTGTAGCATACTTTTATGGGCACACATTTTTAGAGAATATCGTTTGTTCATTTTAGAACTTACCCAAGGTAGTCTTTCTGGTCCTGTCGTCCTCAATGTTTTTGTTCGTTGCAGTCGAGTAATTGACAACAATTAACTGCCAATTATTTTGCGATTTTTCGTAGTTGTCGTCCACGTTGTCCTCGACAACGACGACGACAAGAATGAAAACGACATATGGGCAAGCAAGCTCGACTTCTACCTAACTGAGCCTCTTTTTTCCTCTCAACATACATATACATATAGCCTTTTCGACAACGTCCTGTCATTGCTCTGACTTCCTCTTCCTATAAATTTTCCCCATTGCATTTTAATGGAAAAGCGCTCAATTGACTGCAGTTTAGCAGCACTTTGACATGGTTGAGGGGAGGCGAGGGATAAAAACGAGGTGAAAAGAGGGCAACGGACATGTAACTTAAGTCAGAGGACATGCCTCTGAGCTGTGCGCTCCGTAAAATTATGCGAAATTGCCTATTGATTGCGTATTATGTGTTCTAATGGAATTTTCATGCAATTGTTTTCTACTGTCTGCCAAGGTACTATAGTAAAAACGTTTCATGGGGTAATGGGCATACATGTACATATATATAAATGAATATGTATGCCCTTATCTATATGTTTGTGTGTGTGAATATGCACTTGACGTTTAATGGAAATTTAATAGCGATTGCCTTTCTAAACCAATATCGACAGTATTTGCCCATGGCAGGAAAATAGAAAAGTTGTTAATTTATAGGTTTAAATCATGATATGCATAATCATCATTTCGATTTTCAACAGATTCATGGTGCACGCCCAGCGGTTAATCTAACTTGGTATAATGCCACATCAATTATTAACCCAGAGGAAAATGAACTAACCGAAATACGAACCAAAGCGGTAAGTTCAGCGGTATAATTATTTTTAGGCATTTAGATCAATCAAAGTGTCATCTTTATTTGTAACAGTTTGAAAAAGAGGATGGCACCTATCACACCCAATCGGAATTGATTTTTAATGCCACTCGTTTTGAAAATGTGCGCGTTTTTCGCTGTGAGGCTGAGAATATTGTTTTACAAATCAATCGAGAGAAGGCCATATCATCGGCCATGACATTGGAAGTGTTGTGTGAGTATATAAAATAATCAAATTGATATTCGCTTACAGAATAATGAATTTCAATTAATAACTTCTAATTAAAGTTTTATTTAAACAATAAACTAAGCTCAATCCATACTTTGCATTTACTTTCTACAGATCCACCCGTTGTTAGGGTCAATCCACCAGAATTAGTCGTGAATACAAGTGAAATAATTTTGCTTAATTGTGAATATATCTCAAATCCGGCATCGCTAACCGAAGTTATATGGTAAGTTTTTTTTAAGAATTTTTATCAATAAATTAAATGACAAAGTGAAAGCTAGTCGCAAAAACCGAAACACAAAACGAAACAGAACCGAAACGAGTGGAATTGGCAACATGGCGGAAGCCAGAAAATCCGAGCAAATGCAAAAGTCAAATGCAAAATGCAAACGAATTTAAATTGCTTTTAAATCCGCCGTGCAAATACGCACATTCGAGTCAGATAAGAGAGATAGAAAGAGTGCCAGAGGAGGGCGAGAAAATTTCTCTCTCTGTGCGTGTGCGTGTGTGTGTGTGTGTGTTTCGTTCCCCAAAGGCAAAAGTGACGGGTGTATTGTGTTGACTACATAGGCGCCTGGCAAAGGTGTGAGGTAGAGAAACTAGAGAAAGGGTGTGAGCGGAGGTGATAGCTTGTCTGACTTTCAACTGCATACATAGGTAACACACGCTGCATGGCGGAGAGAGTGGACAGACTGGAAGGGTAGTGGAATTGCATCCAGAACTCAATTTAACTAAAATTTTCACAGTAAACAAAAATCTAATTAAAAACAAATACAAAAGTAAACATATAGACAGAGAGACAGAAGCAATGAGAGAGAGAGAGGGAGAGGGAGAGTAAGAGACAGTGGGAAAGTGAAAGAATGAGTGAGCTGGGGAGTAGGCGGCGAAGAGATAGGAAACAAGAAGAAGAGTGGTAATAAAGTGCGTGCCATGGGAACCTCATTCTGTTTAGACAAGTGTACACGTACAGCATCCTCCTTCCCATTCCCATTCAAATCGTCCTTTTCACCATCCCTATCATCATTATCATCATCATCATCATCGTCATCGTCATAATCATGAGTGTTGTCGCAGCGAAGATGCATTTATCTGCTGAAAATCAAAACAAACTCCAAATGCAACTGGAAAATGCGTAATGTGAATCCGAATGTCAGTCACATGTGGATAGAATCTGCCAAAATTAAAGTTCTTCTTTAAGGCACGCTACACTCAAAAAAAAAACACAAATTGTACTAAAATTAGACATAATTTTAATCACTATTAGTTAATAGTTAAGTCATCATCCTTGTTGACTTGTAAATCAATTGTTATAGTCATTAAAAATTATGAATTTTTGGCTCATTTGTTGGGTTCTTTTTTCTTGGATTAGATTTTATAGAAAAGTTTCCAACAAAATATATGCAAAGTACTTGGCCGCTTGACTTTTTAATAAGTTTCAAGTACATGTTATTTTTGTGTTTTTGTTCAGTGTCATTTGATTTTGCGCCGCCTTAGCCTAGACGCAGGACATCGTTCACATCAACAGCAACAGGGCCATATAGAATTACACACAATCATATAGCGCGTGGCATCAGGCAAACGCATAATGCGAAATTATCGCTGGCATGGCAACAACCATTCAGTGGAGGGACGATCCCTCCCTCCCCCACCACTAACTGGGCAAAACCAACCCATCTAGCCACCCACCCAATGTCACTCGAAAATCCCAACGAATTCCAGTATGCATAGCTAACAAACTTGGCCGAAATTCATTGGCGAATGTCTGACATATTTCTGGAAATGCTGCGCTGATGCTGATGCTGCAGCTCATCTCTTTGATTTGAGTACCCCAAAAATGCAATTTTCGCCGAGATTTGAGATGAGGATTCGCGGATATATGAGATACGTGGATTTTTGCTGTATTAATTGGAATGTTTTGTACGCGGACCAGAGCATTGGGAGAACATGATGATGAGGGCTTTATATGATTGTTCAAATATATTAAAGTGCAGATCATATGATGAGACTAGATGTGGTTCATTTTGGTGAGACCTTCGTTTTGCAAAAGGAAACGTGTAATCAATTTGGAAATTGAATTTGCCGTTTCACAAGTATAAAGATAGATTCAGGGACATGTGTGTGTGTGTATATTTACAAGCAAACACACACTTAGAGTAAGATGGTTGTAATGCCTTACTTTTGATTAATAGTGCACAAAATGTAGTCACTTTTTTCTCCCTACACTGCTTTTCCCAAGTTCCGTCCCCCCACCCTTCCTTACATCTCTCGTTTTGCTTATACAAACAGCATATCCAAAGCAGAAAATGTTAGTTACATACGCGAGTCTAATTAGGCGAGGGGCGGAAGGATGCTAAGGATGCAACAGCAGCAACAGCAACAGCTCGCCCTTATGATGAATGAAGATGGAACAGTCAACAAACTCGTACACACACACACGCATACACACTAGTAAATCCTAAGATAGACACTCACACACAAACACACACTCACTTACACTCATCTGTGTCAAGTGGCTGCATTTTACAAGCCCTTCCACGTTCAACATTTCCCCTACTCCACCTCACCTATCTCTTTCTCTCCTACACACACACACACACACACACACACACACACACAGAAGACCCCTCCTTGCATCTAGTTTTGGCGCTTTGCTTTGCCAACTGAGAAATTAAATGCACACACAAAAGTGGCATACAGGGCAAATTTATTTAGCAGGCATTTTATTTACGCCTCTATGTGTTTGTGGTTTAAAAAAAATGAAAAAATAAACAACAAAAACACACACATACACAACCGAGGAGGAAATGAGAAAGACAGAGAGCGAGAGAGATATAGAGGAAGAGTTAGTGAGAAGAAAGAAAAAAACGAAAAATTAAATGCATTTTCCACTCTACTGTATGTGGAATGTGTTTTTGCTGTGGAAAATGTCTAAATTGCTTTTGACACGAGAATATTCTAATTGGTATCTCAAAACAAAGCTTTTTCCTATGCGGAATGTAGAAAAAATGTTCTCTAATTCCATATATACAAGAGGATATGCATATATACATATATGTACATCTTCTTATGCAGATATTTATGTGTGGATATGAATTTTGTTGCAGAGACTGCTTAACTTTAGCAATGTTCAAAAACATTAATCTAAAATTTAAAATTTCGGACTTACAAAGTGAAATTGTTTCAAAATTCGCGACTTTTTAGAAAAATGTGCCAACAAATTCTATATGAAATATCATTTTTAAGCTAATTGTAAGATGTTCGTGAGGTAAACTTACAAAAAGGATATTTTTGTTAAATCTCCTTACATTTAGGATAAGTTTTTCCTTGCTGATTGTTGTCTATTGTAATCTCCTTCTTAACAATAATCATAAAAAATGTTCTTAAATTATTCAAATGGCCCAACCAAACCAAAGTCTTCACTTTGGGCTAGTTGTTCCTAGTGGCTAGTGGTGGCATATTTTGTCAATTAAATTTTGTTTGTTGGATAGTTTTTCCCCTTTATGTACGTTCTGAGAATTTGTGACCAGCAATAAACAATAATAAACATTATAATCAAACGAAACAAAAACAAAAGGGGGAAAAAATAAACTAAAGCAAAACCTCCATTATCAAAGGAAACTCATCTAATAATTAAATGATAGAATACAAGCAAGGTCTAGATAGGATAAAAGAAGAAAAACAACTTTTACTGTTGCCACCCCCGCGCATCACTCTAGCGATATCTCTCCTCTTTTCACTTGCTATGCCTCCTACCCGCTACACTCACACACACACATAAATCACCACAAAAGTAATTGTAATTGTTGAATTATTAAAGCGCAAAAGGCAATAAACCACAAGAGTTTCCCATACTCCTTGTATCCTTACTCGTTCTTTAGGCTGTTCACTGTTCCTCACCCCCAGAGTATTCGTAAGTAAGTTGACTTTGCGACAAAAGAAAGCGGCAGGCAAATGGAGAAGGGACAAAGGTACCGAATCACAGATTCTCGAACCAATTAAAAATGTCTGCCTGAAAGAAGGCTTTTTCTATATACACACACACACACACATGCACATGCGAATTTATATAAATATATGTACATATACATATAGTAAATTGGGCAAGAAAAAAAAGGTCTCGACCAAAGAGCATATGCACATAAATGTACCCTATACATACGCACATTATGTGAAGGAAAGGACAAAGAAGCGAGAATCCTGCTGCCAGCTGTCTGCTGGTCTGCACGATATAAAAATAATTTCAATACTTTTTCCGTTTACCATTAAGAGCATTTCCGCTCCTGTCAGCCAAAAAACCAAAAAAAAAAAAAATAAATAAAGCAAAGAGTAAGAGCACAAAAGACAAAAAACAAAAAAAAAAGAAAGCGAATCATACCAAATGGAAGGACGCACATTTCCGCTGTCCGAGACTTTGACTCAGTAGGTATTTCAATGTTTTTCTTTCAAGCCGACAATTTTTCTACGTTCCAAGGGGATAAATCCAAACCCAAACCGAAAAGTAAAGTAGAGTAGACCAGACGAGGCTCGTTAACTTTTTGGCAAACACTCGTTGTCCGCACACTCACACAAACACTTCACCTCACACACACACACACACACACACACACACTTGTATGTGCATATGTATATGTGGGGAAACAGAGCGGTGGACCTTGCCATGGGCCGATAATTAAAATTAATTACGCTTGTAGTGATGTGCGGATTTATGCAACACAAGTTGAGCCCCATAGAGCACACACACACGCATACATGGACAGACTGAAAATAGTAGTTGAGCTGGTGTTGGTAGCGGTACAGTCCAGGCCAGGCCAATGGTGAGTGGCAAGCAGTCGGTCACTCATTAAATTAACGAGGCCGGATACCAAAAAGAAAACAAACAGACCCAATCAACATTGCCGACGTTTGTATACCCTTTGTACAAAAAGAAGAGAATAAATACTATAAACTTGGACAACAAGTGGTCATGCTTCAATTCAAACAAGTTGGATTATCTTAGTTAAAAAGTTTCCAAGCAAATAAAATGCCATTCTCAGACATTCTTCAAAAGACAGAAATAATCAAATGAATACCTTTGATAAATTATGCTTATATACATACATATAATACTCTTTTTATGGTCATCACCAAAATGTCAATATCCCTTTTTCCGGCTGATCAATGGCTGGGCACAAAAGAGGTCCGTGAAATGACCGAAAAGCAGAAAGAAAACAACTGTAAAACTGTGAGATGACGGCGCAGAGGTGAAAAGGAAGCGAAGTGGAAATTGCTTTTCTGTGTTACCTTTTGCGTTTATTGCAAATCAATTAAAATTTATACTCAACTGTAATCCGCCTGGGTACGTTCGATGGCAATATAATTTCGATTTATGCCGCCTTGCAATGCCTTTTAAATTATACGCACACGGTTACCGAAAGGAATTTCTTTGCGTTTGTTCACTTTTTTTTTTTATTGCAAAAAAGTAAAGGCAAGTGCGTAAAATTGTTTTTACATCAAAAGAAAACAGAAACAAGCACAACAAACAAAGGATATGCCTGTCCTTCTTATCTTATATATGTACATATATCCCACAGAGATAAATGTCGAATGTCCAGGAAATCTTTTAGTGGTCAACAAAAATATGTATGTAGAAAGCTTTAACAAAATATCCACAATATTGCGGTCATGCTCACTCAGCAGGTGGACTATATTGCAAATGCAAAACGAATTTATTAAATGATTTAAATAAAGCTCTCAAAATTGAATATAGGAAATGTTTTAAATAACAGCAGTTCAGCAGTTGCTGTGTAAAATTTTAGGACCCTGAAAGAAGATTTAAGTACAAGAAATAAACGGTTAATGAAACCATTAACTAGTTTAAAATAACACAGAAATTTAAATGGTTTTTGAATCAATATAATTTACATGCCTGAACTACATATATTTTATTTTATTGTTTTTCCTTATTTAAATTTATTGGTTTAATATTAACTTTGCAACTTGTGTCATATATGTTTAGGAGAGTGACAAGAATAAGGTTGAGTTAAGTCTTTAAGGGACCATTCAGTCACTCAGTTGGAGAAGTACTTTTATATACTTATTTCTATGGAAATGTCAACGTGAACTCTTTTGTGTCTGCCAATTGTGCAGCATTTGTAAGTAGATTTTAAAACCCTGGCAATGAGAAGAGACCTACTGAGAGACCTACATACGTAATACGTATACGTATACAAGCTTGTCAAACAACAAAATGCAAAATGAACACGATAGAACTAGAGAAAAATATACATAGAAAGGCACAAGCAGGCAGGCGATGGGTGGATAGGGGGAAAGAGTACTAAATAAGTAAAGCAATGGAAAGCAGTTAAAGACAGAAGAAGGCCCCAAAGACATTTGACATAATTTCGTTCATACAATTGTCCGGCTAAAAAAAAAAGGAGAACTCAAAAGTCAGTCACAGTCAGAGTCCACTTCATCTCATTCTAGTACACTACATGGCCACTCCCTCTCAAGCAATTCATGTCACTCATGTTTTGAGGGAGTGAATTTGGAGTGGGATATTTTCTTCTTTTTTTTTTTGGATTTGTGCAAGTTGTGTTATGAAAACAAAAATACAATGAAACGTGCCCATAAATTTTAAATAGCCTTGGATACGACAAGAGTAAAAGTCTCTCCCTTTTCTCTTTGTAACTCTGTTACATAATAAATGAAACAGAGAGTGAGAATGACTGTGTATGAGTGTGTCTGTGTGTGTGTTTTTTGACTAGCCCAAAAGCATCAAGCACCTTAAATTATGACAAGTCATGATTGTAAAGTAAAATTTTCTTCTTTTATGTTTATTTTCCATTGATTTATTAGGTATCGAAATAATGAAACTGTCAATGTGAATGATACGGATCATTATCAGGGTGGAAATTCTGATAATGTAGCCCTGGTTATTAAATCAACCAGAAAGGAGGATATTGGCAATTATACATGCGAACTATCGAATGCCATTGGCAAAGGTTCATCAGATCAATTAATCGATTTGGATGTTCAATGTAAGAATATTGAGACATATTTAAAAGTAAACCATGCTAATCCTCCACGATTTTGTTCAAGATGTTCCCCGTGTGGAGGTTCTTATGATACCAGAGGGACCTGTCAAAGAGAGCGATGAATCGAATGTAACCCTATTCTGTAATATTATCGATGCCAATCCATCGATGTTAACCAAAGTGCGTTGGTATGCCAACTCTACTCTGCTCAAAGAGCTACCCGATTGTGAGGAAACAAGAGTAAGTAGTTATTCAAAACTTTGAAATTTCCTTATAAAGTAATTATTTCTTATAATTTCCTTTCATTTTATAAAGGAGGATCTTTGCCATATTGATCCCAGTAAATTGTTATTGGAGAGTATTGGACGTGGTTTCTTTTACAATTATTCCTGTGAAGGTCTAAATGCTGCTGGCTGGGGTCCTCGCAGTGAGGAGAAGGAACTAATGGTAGGTCATAACTTCTTACACATAGAGTCAGCATGATTCAAATTATCATACTCTTCCGTATGCTTTCAATTTTATTCTTTTTAGGTACACTATGAGCCTGGACCGGCAACTCTGACTCATTTCCCTCCGATTGCTGTTAAAAAGAAGAGTGTGATATTCTCCTGCTCTGTGGATGATCCGGGTTATCCCGAATCGAATAGGTTTGTACCATCACTACCACAAGCCAACAAAAACAACAACAACAACAACACCATTACAACTACCAGCACAACAACAACAACAACAAAAACAATACCAAAAATAGAAATAGTTTATCATACGGTGCAAGCTCTGCTGCCGCATGAGGCTGATGCCGCATTCGAGGCGTTGCTGTTGCAAAAGCAACAAGAACTCCTCGAAAAGCAAGAAAACCCATTCACATCGTCATCGTCATCATTATCATCATCTCCATCATCATCGTTATTGGGAGTCGGAGGATCCAGAACAATTGGCAATTCCCATTCAACAAATGAAATTAAAGAAACGCATGCTCTAATTGATTTACATTTGAATCATTCCCTTTGTACATTGCTCACGCTCACCACATACACGCCACAATCACAAATCTTAACCCTATACACGGGGAAACATGGGGAATGGGGACAACCATTATCCGCATCCGCATCCGCCTCTGCCTCTGCCTCCGCTTCCGTACAATCCTCCTACGCACTATACCGCAAAATGGGCAAATTCACGTTCATTGCTCAAATGGTTATGCAACCCCACAGATATCGTTGGTTACGCGGCGGTCGTGGCCCCCTTCAGGATATTGTCACCAAGGACTGGACAGTGGAGCCAGTTGGCCTAGACAGCCGAACGAACTACTCGTGCTATGCATACAATGAGGGCGGCAAGGGTGTTATGGCCACAGTCAATTTGGAGGTACATGCACCGCCATTTTTCATCAAGAATCTGTCACCATATACGGGCATGCTGCATTCCTCGGCCAATGCCAATCTGACCTGTCGCATTGAGTGTGTGCCACGCTGTGAGATCTCCTGGCTGAAGGATGGTGTGCCGATTGAGAAGAACGATACCCGTTACTTTGTCAAAGAGAAGTATATGGATGCCTCCCCGGCAACTGGTGATTTTGAGAGTATGCTCTCAGTTTTGGTAAGTACATATATACCAATACATACATACATACATATATACACACACACATTCACTACTTAAATTCCATAGCAATATTGAACGGATAAAGGGCTTGATGAAAGGCAAAGGGTGGGCAGGCAAGGGTCAACTGCATCGTACTGTTCACAGGATTTTAGCTTTTTTTTTCAGTGAGGTGAGCAACAGAATTGAGCTTAGTTGGGGATTTGTTTTTGATAGATGATTGCTTCAGAGTAAGCCGAAGTTGCAATTGGGTAAAATACCCAGAAACAGAAAACCAAAGGAAAATAACTTTCTACGTTCTATATATGCGAAAGTCCTTCAATGTTTGTTTAATCTTTGGTGTAAACATTTCAATTGAGAAATGCATCAAATCAATTATACTTAATCTAAATTTATATAGAGAAAGCAAAGCAAATACCTACATAAATGCCGACTTAAATATTTATCTGTATCAAATTACAATTCAAGTTTTGTCACATGAACAACTCTCTATGTCTAATTAGCTAAACA
Source organism: Drosophila willistoni (assembly GCF_018902025.1). Classification (NCBI taxonomy): domain Eukaryota; kingdom Metazoa; phylum Arthropoda; class Insecta; order Diptera; family Drosophilidae; genus Drosophila; species Drosophila willistoni. Next base: position 7,548,011 of record NW_025814056.1, read on the forward strand.
TTCAAATGCACTGAGAAAAATCAAATATACAAAACACAAAAAAAGCAAAATAAAAAATGCAAATTAATTCAATTAATTTATATTACAATTCGCTTTAAACACGAAAAGTTGTTGATGTCTTCAGTCAGTTCGATTGATAAACTTAAATTTTTGTTGTTGTTGGCGGTTTTTTTGTTTTTTGTTGTTTACTTTCTTTTATTAATTTCTCTCAGTATATACTTAAACAAAACGCCACTTCACATGACAAATGAAATCCCAATTAATTTTGAATTGTACAATACAATACAATCGCCTACCGACAAAACAAACGACATGTGTCAGCTGCAATACCACCACCATTGCCAACAACAACAACAACAACAACAACAACAACAACAACAAGAGCAACAGACCAGAGACCAACCACCCACTCTTTGCCCCACCAATGTACTATCCGTTCATTAAAATGAAAATCTTTTCCTCCTATCTCTCTCTCTCACTGACATGTTGGATTTTGCAAACCGATTACAGCACTTCAATATGTCAAATTGGCCAAATAAAAAATTCGATATTGAAGCAGATAATGCGAATTATTCATGCGTCTCCACATCGAATTCAGTGGGAGCGGGCATCAAGAGTGCCACCTACTTTAGCATTGAATGTGAGTACATAGAACTGAGATCCGGGACCCGAGATTACTGCCGTGTCACAGTTACATATACATACATACATACATACATACATCGATATATATTTCACAAATATTTCACAGATGCCCCCGATAATACAACCGTTTCGGAGAGCATTGTCTATGTGCAGGAAGATACCATACCGGGACGTGTCATATGCAAATCTCGAGCTAATCCCGGTAAGTGATTCATTCGAGTGCTCCCTGAGAAGAGAGGGAGCGTTAGTTACTTAGTATTAGACAATTGAGATTTTGAGATTTGTTTAACACACCAATTAATTAATATGCAGAGCCATCGTATGAATGGCGTTTCCGCGACCAGACCATCACCCGGGGTAACGCTTTGATTATCAATAAGGCAATGCAACGCAATGATAATGGCACCTACACCTGTCTGGCGTTTAATAAGCATGGCAAGAGTATTGCCGAAACCGTAATCGATGTCCAATGTGAGTAAATAGAAAAGACCAACACAAATCATCAAATGGTTGTGTTAACGAGGCCAGCTAAACTTTCCCCTTTTTGCCCCTTTTGCCTTGTATTTGCATTCATTTCTCTTAACTCTTCTCTTCCACTTTTTTTTTTTCGTTTGCTGCTCGGCAGTTAAACCACGCTGTGAAATTGAAAGACAAGAGATCGATGACCAGGATACATTAATTTGCACAGCATACGGAAATCCTGAAGAGGTGAGTTTTTGTATGGCTATATAGAAAAAGTGGTGGTGGGGGGGAATGGAAAGGAAGTGAACAAACCCATAAAGGGTACGCAACATCATGAATAAACAAGGCAAGGTTTAAACAAATTTTCACCAGTACCAATTGGAATACCCTAACAAAAGAGCTAGCAGATTTTGTTTCATGAGAAATATTAATGAAGAAATGGTCAATCGTAACCTAAAGTTGACCCCCTAATCATAATAGTTTATGTGTGTAAGTCGGGGAAAAAATTATAATTACTATATGTACCTATATATGGGAAGCCAAGAGTTTGTGAATCCATAAGGCAAGAGGCATTCTAAAGTCATATGACTTGCAAAGTAAGCATATGCACTCAATGAACGACCTAACCTTACTTTGATAGTCAACACACAAACACAGACCTACACACATGGCGCATGGGGGATAAGGTACACATATACATATATGGGTGGCAGGCCATCGAAATGGCAATAACGATAGCATTTCAATTGTGCAAGAGTTGGAGAAACTAAGCGGAACTGCGTTTTTGCTTTTCCCTCACCTTTTTTTCTCAATTTTTTTCCCTGATTTTCTCTTACTTCTGTTGCCGCTGTTTGGCTCATCTGCCTTTTGGCTGGTTGCTCGATAGGTAGCTGCAAGAATTTTCAATTTTATGAGTTTACCTTCTGGCCAGGTTGCAGCTACTATCCAAACAGTTTGCAGTTTGAGTTTGCCATGGCGCATAAATCAGTGCAGCATTTTTTTTCTTTTAGTTTTTTTGTTTCTCTAGGTTTTACCATGGTTTTTCTTTTGGATTTCCGTTACCCGTTTTTTTTCTGTTTCAACTGCTCTGTAATTTAATTTGCTTCAGTTAAAAACTTGACGTAGGGTGGTAATAAAATTTATAGGTACCTATAGGTAAATGGAAATTTCGGAGTAAAGTCTTTGGCCAATTATTGGAATTGGAAATGGTAATGTGGTTAAAGCTTTTGGGCCGGGGCAAGAGTCGGGCCATATGTCATCACAAATTGTAGGCACTCCAACGCTGGAGCTGGTTTTGTGGCTGGAGCTGGTTTTGTAGCTTCAAGTAAACATTCAGTGAAACTCGAAAGAAATGCATCGCCAGCAAACCCCTGGGAGAGCTATCAGAAGAACCAAATACACAAACACAAACACAAATAAGCAAAATCGAAGCAAAAGCTCTGGGCAAAAACCCAAAAATACCTGAATAATCAAAAAGAGATGAGGGAAAATGAAAGATGAATGCAAAAATGAATATGTATGTGGTACCTAACTCTATGTTTAACTAGTTTAAGTGTAACTCAAGTTCATGTTCCCAATAATAACGAAACAAATCTCTTTTTCTCTTCACATTTTTTTTTGTGTGTATTCACTCTTCTTATTTCAGGCCGATTTTTCATGGTCAATTAAAGCTGAAAATGAAACTGTAGAATCTTTGGGCAATGGCGATAAAAAGGCTTCTGTTAGCAAAAGCTATTATATACTACAAGAGGATTATGCCATTGCCAGAACCTATAGATGTGTGGCCAATAATACTGTCGGCTTGGGTGCATTCTGTGACATTGAAGTTGCCGGTAAGTAAAGTTTATAGAACTTAAATCTAATAATTAACTAGTTAATCGATCTCTGCTTTCACTAAGTACTAGTAGCCACAATTAAAAAAAAAAAAAAGAATGGCAATTAATTCTTTATTGCCGAGATGAGATTCTAAAGTGTAATAAAATCTGGTTTTCATTTCGTTTTACTTTTTATTACAATAACAAGAACAAGAGTCAGCGGAAATTGATTCTCTTGATTTTCGTGAATTTTATTCTCGGCGTTTGCCCTTCTTGTTCACTTTTCGTTTTTTTCTTTACTTACTTTTATTTTATTTTTTTTTTCTTCTTTTTTGCCATCATTCACGTTTTTGCGTTTAACCGCGACCAAAATCCGTTCACAGTTTTTACTATGCCATTCGCAGTGGCGTCCTTTTTTACTTCTTCTCCAGTTTTGCTCCTTCAATTTGATAAGCTGCTTAAGTCATGAGTTTTTCGCCCAGTCTATTTTCAATTTCAATTTTAATGTCTGTTCCAAATCTTTCGCCTTTTTATCTACTTGCTAAATATTCACCACTTTCTGACCCTCTCGGTCTGCTCCTCAATTGATTGAATTGAAATTGAAATTTGACTGCAGATGGCGCTGTCTTGACTTCATTTTCTTTTTTAATTCGGTTTTTTGTGTTTTTTTTTTTAAATTTATGATTGCAAATTTAAATTTGCAATTTCTCTATAAAATGTAAAATTTGTTTGTCACTCTTTGTTCTTATACTTTTAGCTTTTAGTCACCCTGATTTCTAATTTCATTCTTCCTCCCAAAAATTTTCCAGTATTATCTATTTAAATATTGGTTTTATCTTGTGTGTTTTTTATTTTTTATTGCTCAACAGCTGGTTCAGCGCTTTTTATTTGGTGGCAAGGTAAATGCCAATATAGGTTTCTTTGAGTTAGTTTTGTTATTTTGTTCAATGTGAATGAAGTTTGATTTGTGTGATAGTATATGTGTGAGTGTGTATGTGTGTGGAGAAAGAAGACTACATACTAGCAACTAGTAACAATGACTAGTAGCCATTTAAACCACAATAAATAAACAATTTATTATAAATATTAACCCAATCATTGCTTTACTATTATCTTCTCGTTGAATTGCTTGAATTAAACACTAACCAAAAATGCTACTAATCGCTAACTAGTGAGACCAAAAAGTAAGTAGATACCTAAATTAAACACAAAAAACTCACTATATTAGTGTAAATAGTTGCGATAGCTAGAAAAAGAAAGTAAATAAATATCAGTTTAAAGTTGATATCTTAAGTTTAGCAATGCGCACATCTGGTAGGAAATTAGTACAATGACCGTTAAAAACGTAAAACGGATATACATATCTATAAAGACTACTGCTGCTGCTGCTGCTTACCCCATTAATCCAACACAACTGTGAAAACCGCCATTTTTCATTTCGCTTATTTAGAGTTGTATGTGTGGTAAGATAGGAAAAGGGTATAAATATATACATACACATATATGTATATAGACAGAGCGAGAACAATGCAGTCAGTAGGGACAGCGGGCAGGGGGGTAAGGACAGGGCTGAATTGTAGGTGGTGCCTAACTGTTAAATGTTGTTGACACGAGAATCAGCACGCCAAAATGAATAGCTCATAACATATGCGAGAAATACGAAGTACATGCATTCACTTACACACTCACTCACTCACTCACTTACTCACGCAGAGAGTAAATACATGGATAAACGTTTCTCGAAACAAAGGCATCTGCTGGCATACATTACACACACACACACAAACACACACACATCTACAGACAGACAGCCATAAAGTATGCAATGTGCCGCGCGTACGCTGCTGGCAAAGACAATTCATTTGTTTGGAAGATAAACAGCTGAATTATAGCAATACGGAAAACAATGAGAGACAAACTGTAGAACTGTAGAGAATATAGGAGTAAGTAGAAATGGAAGCCAGCTGCTGTTGCCACACTGCTACTACATATTATCTACAACCTACTGACTAACACAGTTTTTACTCCGTTAGCCAAAACGATAATAGAAACAATGCCATAAAAGTTATATAAATATTATAACTGTTTGATACACTATAAAACTAGTTATTGCATATGTATATTGGAAAATCTTAAAACTATGTAGATTTTGTCATTCTTTACATTTGTCTTCTCTTATTTCTTTCATTAGCTAAGCTTACGGGGCATAAAATAAATCAATGCAAAAGCAAACAAAAAACTTGTCTTAGAATCTATACAACTTTTTAATTGTTAAATTGTATAGGATTGTATGTAGGGACTTCGAATTGATTCTAACACAATACAACTGGGAACTTTGTAAATTTACGAATATGCTTTTTTTGGTGAGGGTATAAAAAGAGAAACAAGCTTCGTTTCAGAGGGTAAGAGCATGTAATTGTGGGTAGACCTGCAAATGCATTTGTGTCAAAAACTGCATACTTGATGCTCAGACGTAACAGAGAAAGAGTGAAAGAGAGTAAGAGGAAGATATGAATGAATAAGAAAGGAAGATAGAAATGGGAATTGCATGGGGCAAAGCCATGTGACAAGTTGATAAATTAAAGAGGCTGAACGAAGACGAAGCGATGTTCTACTGTCTAAGCCAGAATCAAGAGAATGTGGCTATAGTCAGTCAGTTAGTCAGTCAGTCGGTTAGTCAGTCAGTGAGACAGTTAGCTAACGAAGCATTTAATCATAATAAGTAGGCAGCCTTAAAACCAGATGTCACTCTTATGGCATGTCATATGCACCCTCCATCCCCTCCTCCGTCTATGTCAAGAGTTCAAGTTTATTTTTTTTTCTGATCCTCTACCTGATAAATCCCTCCATGTTATCTTCAATCGCTTTATTTATTTATCACTAATTTGATTTTCAACTTAATTTTCTCTCTTTTAAATAGAACAACGGGCTTGGTGGCAGCGATGGGACAAAACAACGCTCATTATATTGGTGGCCGCCATATTGGGCTTATTGCTAGCCGTCATTATCATTTGTTGCATAATCATTTGCATTTGCCGTCGACGTCGGCGACAGGATAAATGTGAGTACCATGTGCCATTTAGCTAATAAGTAAGAAGAGAGTCTATTATTAGTCCACCCAAATCCATTGCCCTCCCCCCCTACCCAAAATACATTTAACCTTGTCCCCAAAGACCTATGTACCTCTCGTACCACTACCATCTCCAAATTAGTTTAGTTTTAAGCAGACTACAGAGGAAATTCTAGAATTAAGTTATAAATTACCATATCTATCAATTGGTTAAAAAAAAAGAAAATACAAAACAAAAACTGAATATTGTTTAAATATTTCGTTCCCTATTTTTTTAATTTCTTGTGCATTTGTATTTTGAGTTTATCACAATCTTTAGTTTAATTCAGAACGACACCAGCACGTGCTGAGCCTTCGCTTTAAATATTTATTTTATTTCGCATGAGATATCCTCGCTTGCTTTTAATAGCATGTTGCCCTTGTGGCCAGTTTTGCCATATTGAATAAAATTGGATTGTCGATTTAAGTAGGCTACTTCCCTTTTGGACATGACTAAGTATAGACCGCCAGAGTTCAAAATTCCCAACATACATATGACTTCTAGTAAAAAAAAAACATTTGACATTTACTAAAGAAAACAAAATCGGAATATTTCAAATTTTCAAATAATTTGCTTTTAATAATGATATAACTTATGAATTATATTTGAAAAGAAAGATCCTATAAATTGTATTTTGAATTAGAAACAAACGAGTAATGCAAAAACAAAACCAAATTTCATGAATCTGAATTGAAGTTAGAAATTGAATAATACAATGACTGAAAATAATAGTAGATAATTTCGCACATAATTGAATTGTAAATTTTTAAATGATTAAAAGTTTAATGCAAAGACAGATTGACTTATTTTCCTGTTATGATCGAACCAACATTTAAAGTAATTAGCATTAATTAACAGAATTGGATAAATATTCATTCTTCTACTTATACATATATACAATATATTTAATTATTTATTAATATTGATTAAAAAAATTTCTTCTTGTTTTTTCAATTAAAAATTATGCTCTATGTACATAAACATAATTTTGCTTGGCTGCATCAATGTGTAAATGCTTAAACAACAACAACAACAACTACTACAACAACATCAACAACGACAACAATAACAAATAACACAACAACAACATCAAAAATGGAACATCAATATATACACACACACACATCTATACACACACACACACATACACAAATGAAAATAAAAAAATATACCTTATTGGATAATGAAATATTGCGAAAATTGCAAAATGCAAACAACATGCAAAATACAATAACATCAACAACAAAACAAAAAAAAACTTAAAATAATTATTAATTACACAACAACAACAAATGCAACTAATTAACAACCGCAAAACAAACAAATAACAACAACAACAACAACATAATGATTGCCTTTTGTTATTGCCTGCAAATTTATTGTAAATTATTTTCGCTTGAAATTATATTTTTTTTCTCCCTCATTCCTTTCTATTGATATGCTTCGCTCTCTATCTTTTCAACTGTCTCCGTCTCTGTCATACGCATTCACTATTTTGCTTACGCTCTTGCCGTTTTGTTTTTTCTTCCTATTTCTATCTCAATTTAATTTGCAATACAAAAAAAAACATCCAAAAACAACAACAATGACAACGACTATTGTCCCCATACACCGCGACTTCACTTCATAATTGCTCGCTGCTACAACAACATCGACAACAATTCAAACTACAAACAAAAACAACAATAAATTAAACAACATTTTAATTCTGCTAATCAAATATAAAATAATTACACGCAATCACACCATTAAACACACACACACACACACACGCATACATCGATATTTAATTTCAATATAAATATATATGTATGTTTTTCTTAAATATATATATATATATATATGTGTGTATATATATATTCGTAAAGATCATACGGAAGTTTCCATCAGCGCCAATCAAAGGTAAGTGAACATACCGTTTTCCATCAATAAAATTTTTCCATTTTTCATTCTCCTCAGTTGATTGTTTATTTCCATTTTTGGCAATCAGTTTCTAATAATATATTAGCTCTTGGTTGAACTTGAAATCATAAGAATTGTGAAAACAACACGGGGACCTTTTCTCAGTTTAGTTACTCTAAAATCCCGCTCATTATTCGCGAAGGAACTATCTCTCGAACTCTAAAAAACACACAGTTTTAGTTAGACTCGATTTATTTAAACTAGAATGAAAAACTTATTATAAACTGATATGCTGAATGATATTGAGTTTATTACTTAAATAAGTTTAGATTCTCAGATACCAAAGAGATTCTTGCTAAAAAAAAACATTTTCTGCATCTTTATTGACAATATTTTCAACATTTGCAATTTGCATATACAGCGCAAAGTGAATAAAGTGAAAAATTACTCCTCAATCAAGAAAACAAGAGCAGCTCATAATCTGATGCAAAAGAAAGATGGAGAAAGCAAAGCTAAAATCAGTTTTTTCATGTATACTCTTTTCAAATTGATTTCTTTGAGGACTTCGACAGGTGTTTATCCTACACGCAAGAGGTGCCAAAAGTGCTATTGTGGAGAGAGAAAACTCTTAAGTTTTACAATATCAATTTATTTTGAACATTAAGACTTATTCTGCATAAATGGTTTCAAGTTCAAATTTAAACAAATTTACAAATTAAAAGAAAATTATTGAAAAATTTTGTTCAAATCTTTAAACTGTTAACTGTTGCATGCTTTTTGCTTTTTGCTTACAATATACTTACATACATATATACTTTTTGATAATATATAATTGCTATAAAAATATTTAATTTATTTATTCTTAATTTATCTCTTTTTCTTTTTTGTTCAATTACGTTTTTCGTTGCATATATAAACAATTGAATAATTGCTTCTTGATTATTGTGAATAATTTGCGTTATATAATGCTGTGTATTATCACTCATATGTGTAATCATAAAATGGATTTTTTATATCGCTTGCTTGATTCTCAACTTAAAAAATTCGCACACAAAATAAAAACACACAACTTACACAACAAACCAAACCTACTACTACAACAACAACTGCAACCACACAATGCACCCACAATTCCACCAAACCAACCACATCAACATCATCAAAAACAATATCAACTATCAGTGTGCTATCATATCAGCCAGTTTTGCCACAAGTGGGCATTGCCCTGCCCCTACAAGATACAACAACAAATTCTGCAGCGGCAGCAACAGCAGCGGCAGGAACATTGCTGCCAGCTACTTTGTTGCCACCGCAGCAAGAAAAACATGAACAACAGCAACAACAGCAACAGCAACAAAAAGAATCGCTACCCGCAGCCGAAAACAACAACGACGAGTTGTTGCTGGCCACGCCTCCGACCACCATTGAGCGAAATGGTGGACATGGAAATATACCAAAATCACCCCCACGCTGGCCACTGCGTCCCGGCGTGATGGTACATGTGAGCAGCGATACCAAAGAGAATCTAGCCGTGAATCGTATGACATTGAAACCGAATCTCAGTGGGGCAGGGCAGGCAGGGAATGCAAGTCAGTTGTCGGCACAATTGAGTGCCGTATTGAATGATACTCAAACAACTAACTCCAATAGCACCATGTTAACCGAGGTGACGGACACAACAATACCAATACCAATAGCAACAACAACAACAGCAACTGGAACAGCACTAGGAACAACACCAACAACAACAGCTAGTGGATTATCATCGACACGTTTGGGCAGTCGAAGAATGATCAAAATAAAACCATTATCATCAACAGATGAACATGAGGCCACATCGTCTGGTCCAGAAGCAACATATTGTCTGGAGAGCCCAAGCGGAATAATGCCATCGGCATCGACAACAAATTCATCATCGAGAGTGGAAAGGATATTGGCCTTTGTCTTTAGACGGGCCAAGAAATCACCAGATGATGGCATACGCGATAGCCAGAGAAGTCATGTGGGTCTATTGCAAACATTTTGGCGAGGACGTGGCAATAATAATGACGTAGCAGCAGCAGGAGCAGCAGCAGCAGCCAGTCCATTTGGCGTCCAGCATCGCCTCAAGGGAATACGCTGCAGTGGCAGTGGTAAAGATTTAAAGAAACCCCCAAACCTACATATATAAATATATAGACTTATGATTTATGTTTTTTTTTCTTTTGTTTTTAATTTTTTTGTATCACCTTTACATGCACACCCATACACACACACACACATTTGTCACATATCGTTCACGTATCGCTAGTCACTTACAAAAAGACGCCAACAGCAACTAATCAAACAACGACAACAACAGCAGCAACATCAACAACATCATCAACGGCAACGGCGACAACATTGAAAGATGTCATCAGCAACGTAGTTCACAATCCCACCAGTGTCCAATCACATGCCTCTGTGACATTTCAAGCGCCTTTATTAGACAAGCCAGCAACGCCAGCAACAGTAATGGCTACAGCAACAGCAACGGCAATGGCAACTGTAATACAGGACACCACAACAACCACACTAAAATCTCCCCAAGGAGCAACAGCTGCAACAGCTCCCATAGTCCGCGTTGGGCCTGGCGTGAGTTCCTTGGAGCGTCATCATCCCAAACAACAGAGGAGCATCTTAAAATCTCCCACACCACCGCCACGCCCACCGCCACCAATGTTGCCCTTGCGTCATGGCCATGGACAGCAGAAGCAGCAACAACAATTGTCCACCAGCAACATACCCATCAGGAGCAGAAGCAGAAGCAACAGCAGCTGCAGCAGCAACACAATCACCACATTGCCTCCATTGCTCAAACGCACGGTCCTCGTATCACCCAGCAGCAAAATCGAACGCGTTCAAAGTAAGACAAACTCTGGCAAGTCATCACAAGCTCATGCTCATGCTCATGCACATACAAACATATCTCATACATATATCTCATCTCATTTTATCACATTTTATCCAACCATAAATCATTTACAATTTTATTACTTCAATGTTTGCGGTTTCCTTTTTCCTTTCTCTTTTTGAAGTTAATTCCATGTACTTGCAATATTTGAAGGTGACTTTGTTCAATATAGGTTACAAAAAAATATACATATGTACATAGAAGATACCTATCTAGAAACCTAAATCTTCAGGTTATTAGAAATGAATGACTTGCTTGAACCAAGACCAGAAAACAGACAGGGAGCAAATGGCTATATACACGCAAATCCAATGCATTTAATTAAGTGTTTCTTTTTTCTTTTTGCCAATTTTAAAAAAATTTGCAATTTTCCTAAAAAAGTCTTTAGTCATCTGCATATGATTATAAGTATCCCAAAGTTGTGGAAAGCTTTAACTTGCTCTATGAAGTCTTATTTATATACTGTGGCTTTGATCTTAATATACAGTTTCAAGGAAAACCTCATATATATTTTTTTGAGCTTTTTATTTGAGAAAGAAATAATGAAACTATAAAGTTTTTAACATTTTATTTGCTTTTCAAGTTAAGGGAATTGAAGTCTCTTTTATAATAAAAATAAATAAATGTTTTCTTTAATAAAATGATCAGTGAACCATTTGTTTAAATTTTGGTAAACTCAAATTTATACTACATATATATATGTACATATATATCCCTTAGATCAAAAGTATACAAACATATGAACATATCGTCCTTTGAAAAAGAAAGATTGAAAAAATAATGAATAAATCATCAGATATAGGTATAGGTTTCATGCATTTTAGAAGACTGTTTATATAACCGAATATAAATATACTCGTATCAATTTTTTTGTTCCTATTATGACTTAGTGAATGTCACCATCTTGATTTCCTAACACTATCGTTGTCATAAACATTTACATTATTCCTGTGTATATAACAATGTACCTCACTATATCCATACTCTCTTTGTGTCAACTTTATTATTATTGCTGTAAGTAATTTACTATAATGAATCGAATACTGAGGTCCTCATATAATCATATATCAACTACAATAATAACAACAGCAACAACAACAACAACAACAAAAGCTAGAACAACAAATAATCGACAAGTAAGAGAATACGAAACCAAAACCAAAAAATATATAAATGAATACAGACAAACCAAGAAAGAACTTGTGATATTATTTGCTTGCCTATCAATCATAATTCATTAACCAAATCTATATATACATATGTGCTTTTCAATATATATATACAAATTATATGTATATGTATCATTTATTTTCTAAATGTTTATGTTCTTTTCCTGTTTTTGTTTATGGCCTGCAAGAAAGTGTATGTAGAATAAGTTTGTTGATTTGTTCATTTGTTTCGTGTTGTCCATGTTGCATGCTTGTGATATACATTAAACATATCTATCTCTGTCTCTCTCTAAATTCTCACTTGAATAACTGTAAATTTTTAATTTTTGAAAAACAACAAAATGAAAGGATGCACAAAAAAATGCAAAATTACGCATTTAGGTGAATTGTGCATTGAAAAAAAAATATTTAAAAAAAGAAAACTGAACTTAAGTTTGTTTTAAGTGTAATGATTTTAGCAAAGAAATTATAAGTTAAATACATATATATTTATTTATAATTCGACTAATTTATTTCTCTTTCCCATTTTTTTTCTCCCCATTATTCTTCCTTTTCTTTTATCTATATTATCTCATCTGATTTGCTTCTAATTTGATGAAACAAAACCACAACAAATATATATATATATATATATAATATATGTGTATATTTATATAAAAAAACAAACAAAAAATAATTCGTCGAAACACAACAACAAATCAAAACTTTATAAAAACAAAAAAAAAATCAACTCTAATTGCCAAAAAAAATGAAACAAAATCAAATCATCCGATCCGTACCACCATATACCAAAAAAATATATATATACCTTATATATAGTACACGACAAGTCGTCTTCACTGGGGGATCCATTGACGGAACCTGGCGAGTATGAGAATCTACCATTTCATGGCCTCCAAACGGCTCCCAACAAGGTACAGTTACAAGAAAATATTTTTCTGTTTGTTGCTTAACTTAAACTTTAGAGAAACAGAAACGAAAAACCGTAAACAAAAAAAACCTTTCTATTCACCACTTTTCACCAATCCAATCCAATCCAATCACCCAACCACCCAATTCACTCACACTATTTAAATGCACTGCAACACACAACCTAGTTAAATAATAACCAAACTCCATGAAATTGAACTAAAAGAAAAAACCAAAAAATTGGTATATGAAACTCGCTTTGCCTCTTGCCTATATCTTTCTCTCACTCTCTAGCGCTCTATGTCTCGCTCTCTCTCTATATATATCTCTCTCTCTCTCTATCTATATTTATACATACATATTTTATACATATATTTCAATTTATTTGGCTCCATTCTTTTGGTTTCATTATAATTTTGCTGACCTGTAATGTCTTGAAAAAAGAGTTTTTCCAGCAAAGCAAATTAAAATATGTTTTTAAAATTAACTAGAAGTACGATATCTATAGCGATATATAGAAGAATTACATATATGTACCAATTATTCTACATACCAAAGCTAAAACCATTTATAGAAAAAAATCTTTAAGCTTTTTGCTTCAACCGATTGCCTGCTGCTTTTCATTTCATCTCATTATTTGATCTTGTTAAAAAAAATCTCGTTTTATATTTAATTATTTACTATTTATGCCACAAAATATATTTTTTTCCTCTCTCTGTATCTCTTGATTTGACTTATATTCGTTTTGTAAGTTTTTGTTTTTAAGAAAGAAACAAATCTGTTTATCTATTTATAATTTAGTTATATGAAAAACATATTTTACTTGATAGATAATTAGAGTTTATTTAATAGTTTATAAGTTTCCTATTTCTCAGTTTTTTTAAACTTTAAACTCTTTTCATTATCTTTAACTAACTTAACTAATCGACCATTATGATACACTAAACTTTGTCTTAATATACATAATATATGAAATATAAAAGGGAGTTGTCCGATCTAATTAATAAATTTCTAATTAGGTAAATGTCCTGACAGAGTTTCTAAATCTATTTTCTAAGTAATTTTTGTTAACTCAAGTTTTGAACAAATCCACAATAGTTTAATTTCAGTTTCTTTGAACATAAAAAAAATCTATAGCTATTGTCCGATCACATACATACATAGGCTATGTAGCTTTCTTTAATGTTTTATTTGTTAAAAATAAATTGAATATCTACATATACTCTGCACATAGTATAAAATTAAAAAAAAAAAAAACAAGAAATGAAGATTGATGACCAATTTTCTATAGAAATTCTTTGCAAATTGATTTTTACCACATGTACATATATATATATAAACCCCTTCTCTCTAATCCCACCTACCCATACATACATACATATATGTTTTGTAAGAAAAATTTTTGGTCGCTAGTAATTAACACTAAGCCAAACTAAAAACATTAAAACAACATTTATTAACACAAAAAAAAAAACTTTAACAAGGTTCTAACTTGTGCTATTCCAAAAACTAACTAAAAACTAACCAATAATTGTCATGTTCTCTTTCAACTTTATCCATCATACGCTGCTGCATCATCACTTGTTGCCTCACGTGTATCGCCTCTAACCATGAACGCATGTTACCGCCTACCGCATCCAGTTCTCTACTACCCCTACAAATTTTAATAACAACACAAATGTGGTGCGCGTCGCTCCACGACCCAAGAGACTCAATGGAAGTATCAGTCAGCCAATGAACAGCCAGCAGCAGCAGCAGCAGCAACAACATCAGCAACATCACCAGACTCTGCAACATCCTCATCCTCACCAGCAGCAAATTTACTACGACCAGCAGCAGCAACAGCAGCAACAACAACTACAACAACAACATGGGCAACAGTACAACACCATGCACCGCCTGCCAGCTTCGGCGGCTCAACAGCATAATCGTAGTTTGAATGAACTCGACGATAGCTCGCATCATCAAATACAATATAATCTGAGCAATTGTTTCCCCAAAAGCTATACAGAATACTATCAGCAACATCACCAACAACAGCAGCATCAGCATCAGCATCAGCAGCACCAGCAACATCAGCAACAACAACAGCAGCAGCAGCAACAACAACAACATCATCATCAAAAATTGCCTGGAACTGCGCAGCAAAAATTTCATACAAATTCTGCATCGAATATTCAGCTATTGAATGCAATTGAACATGATTATCAACCCACCTATGCGGTAGTTGAACGTGGTGTTCCACCACCGCCGCCAGCACCAACCTCTGCTCTACTCAATACAAATCCATTTCTGGCTGCTAGCAATTTTAAGAAATATGATGCAGCAGGCGAAGAATTGCACGGCAGCATGCAGCGAGGTAAACGTGGAAAATCTGGCGGAATCGGTGGCATTGGGATAGGCGGCGGACAAGATACGGATAAAAAGTTTTATTCACTGAAATTTCCGGGAAGCAATAAGTTTAAGAAGCCACCGATAAATAGTTTAAACTCCTCCCTGGTATCCAATTCATTGGCATCAAGTGCATCGAAATGCAAAAGACATCATTCCTTTGCTGGTGGCGGCCATGGCGATATTGATTCCAGTGGTAAGCCCATGCTTCTCTATGATCCACCTGTTTATGAAAACGTTGCCGACAATATCGATGTGGATATGGGCGGCGGCAGCAGTAACCTGAACATAAATCTGGCCACTGTGCAGCTACATTCCCAGCCATCAACAACAATAGCAACATCAACAGTTGGTGGCGGCACTGTAGGGGGAGCTGCTGTCGTTTCGCATCACAAAAAAAAACATCACCATCGCCAGCACCAGCAAAAAAATGATATAGTCGGAGGAGGAGGAATAGGTGTGGGAGGAGCAGCAGGAGCATCTGGTGGTGCCGACTTTCAGCTAATGGAACCCGAACGTCTGAGCATTTATAGAAGTGACTCCGGTATATCCAATAGCTCTTACGAGTCCCATTTGCCCACCACAGCAATGGGGGGTCATCAACGTGCACAAAAATCTCACAAGTCGGGAAATGCTAATAGTACAGCAGTGGGAACGTCAGCTGGAGGAATCAATTCGTCCTCAGGGCTATTGGGTCGCAAACCCGTCTACATGAATGTTGAGGACGAGCGCTCCGGTTCACCTGCCCATATTAATTCCTCCTATGAATCGGCATCCTCCACCAGCCATCCCGGAGGCGGAGGCATTAGCGGTAGCGGCGGTGGTGGTGGAGTCACAGATCCAACATCTCTCTCATCCTGCACATCGCTATATAGCAGTGGTACTGGAGGCACAGCTGCCTCCTCTTCACGTTGCAATCGTCATCACCAGCAGATACAGCAGCAAATACAAAAGCAAACGACAGCAACGGACATAACAACACCTGAGGATTACGAACAGTACCAATTGGGCCATCAGCCAGCTCATTCGGCCTCCATGCTCTCTGTAGCCAGTAGTCTCAGTGTCGCCAGCAGAGGTAAAAGCAAGACAACAGCAACAATGTCGCAGCATAATCTTCAGCAGCAGCAACAGCAACGCGTAATTTCCACAACTCCAGCTTCCTATGAGGTACGTAATTTACCATTTTACGCATAGCCCCCCATGGGCAAATATGGTCAAAACTATTTTCAATGGGTTCAAAAATACACTACAAATTCAAAGAAAGTAAATTGAATTGGGGATTTTGTCTTGACTTTTTAGAAAAGTGTATGAAAACTTTTCAATTAGACCTAAAACCTTTCAACAGACTTGCAATGATATTCCATCTAATGATGGCACGATTAATCATATGATACGATTATTTTGCTTAAGATTGCGATTTAAATAAGTCATTAATCGATAAGTCTCTAAAATCTAATCGCCTCTTGCTATACAATAAACCTGAGTGGTTTAAAAATATAAATTTCCAAGATCCAAGATCTTAGTTTCAGCTATAAAGAACATAGAAAAGTATTAGCTAAACTATCGAAGGCAAATTAAAGCCTAAAAAACTTTATACCCACTGGCGAAGTTCAATTTGGTCCACCATCAAACTCTTCAGGACAATCTTTTTTCCAAAGCAAGAGGAACATAATACATAAATGTTGTTTCTAATTGCTATTTAGATGGGACGAAATTATGCAAATTGTTTGTCAAATCGCAACATTTGAAAAATCGTATGATTTAATGATCGATGGATAATTTTTATTTCCCATCACTAATCGATCACAAAGAAAAAGTTCTCTAAATTTAAGTTTAATTACATTTAACTCAAGAATTTGAAGAAATCCCCAAGAGAAGTTTACTTAAAACCAACAGAAACAATAATATATCTACATATCTCTTAAAAGGATTATGGAAAAAATCAACTTTTGGATTGCATTAAGTATACCAGTTAGTGTTTTTGTTTAAGAGAATATAGATTTTGTTTAATTTTTCATTATTCAATTATTGAATTTTACTTAAAACTATATTTGCCAATTGTTTTAAGTACAAGTGTATAATTTAAAAAAAGAAACCAATATTTTATGATAATTGAGAATTGGGATTATTTTTAATTTTTAAATTGTACTTATATATATTTGTTTATATTTTTTTTCTTCATTTATTTTACATGCAATATTATTTCTGTTCTGAAATATATGATTTTTCATGTGGAAACATGGTGAAATTTTGCAACAACAATGTCAACAAATCACAACACAACATGCAAATACAAATATCATGCCGAATAATTTGCTTACAAACTAACCAAAGCAAATCAAATTGCTGGCTACTAATCCATTTCTAGCAATTAAACGGATCAACAAAATCAGCAGCAGCAACAGCAACAACAATAATAACACCTGCAACAAGAAACTACGACGACAAACCATCAGTGACCCCTACGCACATATCAAACGGTACAATGCAGATACCCTTAATGCCAACCACCAACAATACGACGGTAATTCAGAAGCCTTTGCTGCCCACGGTGATAGCAGCTCCAAATCCGCGCCAGCTGCGTCATCAGCAGCAACATCGTTCACACAACAACAGCAACAATACCAGCAGCAGCAGCAGCAGCAACAAATTAGCGATGACAACAGGAACAACAACAACAATGGCTATCATCAACAACAAATGCTAATGCCAAACGAATTGCTGCTGCAGGCAACACAATTAGCTTCCACCTCGAATACAGTTGGAAATTTAAGATATGTGCCGCCCATAGTACCGCCTAATGCTGCCCACTTGCATTCACACCCACATCCATTGGCAACAGCAGCAACAGCAGCAGATGGTGCCTACGATTGTCTGGTGGTGCGTCGCCCAATGCGTCTGCCATTGCGCAAACATCACACCTTCCACTTTCAGACCACCCAGACGGCCAATGGCAAACTACAGCAACTACGTCAGCAGCTGCAAAAGGAGAAAATGGATCATCATCATCAGCGGCATAAAGAGGGCGACTATCGTCCATTGACTCTGAATGAGCGTCATGCCTTTAAGCCAATTTCACCCACACCAGCAACAACAGCAACAATAACAACAGCAACAGCAACATCATCAGCAACAGCTGCTCCTGCTGCCGAAGAAGATGCGGCAGCAACAGCAGTTGAGAGCATAGAGCCAGATTTAACTAAAGCTAAACTGCAACACCAGCAGCAGCAGCAACAGCAGCAACAACACAAGCACATACAGCAGCAACTAAATCCCGCCGCCTCATTGGAGGCATTAGAGGTGCTAACTAAAACGCATCCAGACTTTAAGTTTACACAACCAAGAAAGGAACACAGCGAGCAAATGATTATTTCTGCCGCATCAGCGGAAGCCAATGAAGAGGATGAAGAGGATCTTGGCTATAGCTTTTGCGAGGAGGAATATATGGTAGATGGAAATGGAGACGAAGATCGCATTGAGGACGATGAAGATCCGTATGCAAATGGTGATACAAATGCCACAGCACCGCCTCCAACCCCCTCGCATACGAATGCCGCAACACAGCAACAGCAAACGGCAATTGCCAATGCAACAGCTGGGGCATTAAGATACTTTATGACCCAAAGCTATCGCGAAGTTCACATTTAAAAAATATATATAACATATAGATACATAAACCCTAGATACGAAATTTACGAAATGGCCTAAACGATGCATACAAGGTATTTAGAATATATAGAGAGTAATGAAAAATGAGGGGATATATATATATATATATATATAAATATAAAACTAATGTAGCATAAAGTAATTTTTTTTTTTTTTTTTATGTCTTATGTGTGAAATTTGAATATAACGATAAATATAATTATAATGATAACGATATTATGATATAGGTAAACAATACAAAAAAAGAATTCAAAGTTTAACACAATATCATTCACATAAAATGAAATAGAAATTAATGATCAAGATTCTCTCTATACAATACTAGCAAATTGTCTGTGTGTATGTGTGAGTTCAGCTGAAAAAGGTAACGATTTAGAATTATAGACTTTGTAAAAATTATATATATATATTGGCCGATATTCAGAAATAGACTCATTCGATACACTATTTGAATAAATACTATATAGACATTCATGCATACATACATACATACATACATAGGGTATATATAGAATTCCGGCACTCACAGATGATGATGTCCAGGAACACAAAACCAAATTTGAAGAAATCGTTTAATTCGCGGCCAATTAGAGTGTTTACTCTATACATCCCAAAAAAGACATCTAGTTAACGTATTGTACAGATACATAACACATATAGATATATAAATACATATTAATATATAGGCACATATACAGAAAACCGATTTAAATAGATCAATCGACAGTATAAGCATAATGATGTCAAATCAATACCAAAAACAAACAAAAATCATTCCCAAGTTCAACTCGATCTATATAGTTAAGTACAGTAGCTAAACACAGGAAATGACACCGAAACGTATTTATGTATGTTATGAACAAGCAGAGAAAGAAAACCCCTCTCCTCCCCTCTAGATGGAAAACAAAAACTATGGCCAAATTTATGCGTGGCAAAATGGCGACAAAAATGTTCTTTAAGGCAACGCATAAATCGGCATTTGACTGTATGTGTTAAGTTTGAATTAATTGCAATTAGTTTTTTTTTTTTTTTGTGTATATATATATAATAAATTACAACATAATTTATTAATTAAGCATATTTATTTATATATAAAGAATATTATATACATACATATAGTAGAAAACCCTTGTACAGTTCTCTGCACTTATCTCGGATGTGTTTAATGTTTAATTTCAAGCGAAAAGTCGATAATCGAAAAAAGGAAAAATGACAACAATTTAATTTTAAAGTGGCAATAATTGAGTTTAGTTTTAAAGATATATGTAAAATTCATTCATCTGTAAATATGCAGCAATTATTTCGAAACCAAAGCTAAAAAGAAAACAAAACACAAAAAGGAAACCTCTTGAGCGGCATACCAAAACCTCAGACTCATAACATTACCTACCATAAATACTTAATTCATCAAAAAAATATATCCCCGACCCCTACCTCTTCTAAAACTCTCATTTCATTTTATATATAAATCCATTATACAAAACTAACTAAAAATGTTTTAATTTTCTACATATATAAACATATATTGTTTCGTATATCCAAGTGTGTTCTAAAAATTTCTAAAACAAACCAAACCAACCAAAAATTGTGATTTCTTATAGCATGTGTCCGATTTTGAGGATCCATACAAAGGCAGCAATACCTATATATTCTAAATTCAAACATATTTGTGTAATTTTCCACTAAAAAAACAAACAAAACAAAAGAAAACCAAATGTTTTATGTCAAAAAAAAAGCAAACGAAAAGGTAAACTATTTTCTAATTTCAAGCAGTTTAATTTGATTTCCCAAGTTCATTTGTTCGTTCCGTAATGTTAATAATTTATTTCAACTGTCGTTGATTCTGGCGTTGGTTCCTGAAAAATCGTTCTATATGCTATAACTATCTAGCACACACTTTCTCTTTAACTCTTCCGCTCTTTCTATATCCTTTATTATCTAAATCTTTTGCTCATGCCAAAACTTCACAATCGAATGCAAAAAGCTACCAAAAAATTAATCGCAGCAATAGAAGAAACGCAGAATGAAATAAAGAATAATAAAAACAAAAAAAAAAAAAAAAACGACAGGCTAAAATAGATTATTAATATAATAAACAAAGAAAAACGCATGAAGAAAAGTAACAAACAAACCAAAAGATAGTGAAACTAACCAAACCTTAACCTAAGGTTAAACGCATGTCCCATCTCTATATATATTTATATAGAATTCTAAAAGGTTTCTAAATATTGTATATCAAAATATT
This sequence comes from Drosophila willistoni, assembly GCF_018902025.1. Classification (NCBI taxonomy): domain Eukaryota; kingdom Metazoa; phylum Arthropoda; class Insecta; order Diptera; family Drosophilidae; genus Drosophila; species Drosophila willistoni. The sequence goes on from NW_025814056.1 coordinate 7,569,259, forward strand.
GTATATATTATTGTACTTACCACTCGTCAATATTCTGCGACATCGTTTAGCCACTGAATGCAGCCAATTTTGATGATGAATTCATCTATGCCGATCTCGAGAGTCAGCACTATGGTCCCATCAATTATAAAGCCGCCTCTCTCTATGCCCAGGTGAAGAAGAACAAGAAGACGGGAGCTATGGAAGAATTGAAATAGTTGATTTAATTATCAATCAATCAAAACCAACAACAACTACTATCTTTTTTGCATTTCATGTAAAATCTTTCGGTTTACTTGCTTTTCTAAACAATTATGATAAACCCTATCCCAAGAATCCCGCACTCACACACACACAAAAAAAAAAAACACAAACACAAACGAACAAATACAACTCATGGTTTTTTTTTATTCATCATGGTCAAATGAGCTTCTCTAGAAACCAAAAAAGAAAAACCCACAAAAAAATACAACAAAAAAAAAGAGAAAAATGAAAAAGTTAAGAAAAATCGAATTGTAAAATTGTTTAAGTACTTAAAAAAAAGCAAATGAAATACCGAATTTCCTAAACTAAATATTAAACAAGTAAACAAAAAAGAAATATTTAAATAATAGTAATTGTTACAAAGTAAACAAAAATATTATATATATACATAGACTTACATATATGTATATGGTAAATCAAGCAGTAAATTAGCAAAACATTTTGACAGTCAATATAAATAATAATGCAAAGCAGATGTAAAAAAAAAAAACGAGAAAAGTGAAAAATGGCAATTTACATAATTTTTAACATTACACAAGAGTTAAAACAAAAAAAGGGAAATAAAATAGAATAATTAACATTTATTCAAATTACCAATTAAAAATCTAAAACTAGCAACAGCAACAACAACAAAAGTCATATAAAATGTTTGAAATTTTCAAACATTCAAGCCAACATACATATAACAGAAACTGCAACCATATTTTTATTTATTGTCTTTTTTTTTTGCTCTCTTCTGCTTTGTATAAGTCCATACATACATACATACATACCCTAAGGCCGGAAGTAGCTTAAGAGGTATATTAGCATCATCATGAATCGCAGCCAATCGATTTACATACTTATGTATGGTTTTTTAGTCTTTTAACCCAGTGATTGGTCTTTGGATAGGAATGATTCGCTAAAGTGTGTGCAGCCTACTGTAATTGGGCATTGGCTAAGAGGACTTAGCCATATGTTGCCCTTTAAGTTACAGATACATATACATATGTACACACATATTCTTGATCAGCATTGTACAATTGTCATCTGATTGGTGCATATTATCGTCAAGTTTTCTTTTTAATCTAATCCAGCGTTTGTTTTTATTTTTTCATTAACAAAATTTTATTAAAAAAGATAATATAAGAATAGGAATTTCAACTAGAGAGCAAACAAACTACTTACTTGGCTTGGTAAAGGAAACTTGCAAAGTCGGTATAGAGATTTCAGTTTATTCAGGTTTTTGTTTTTGCAATAATTTCATATACAAGTATGTGGTATTGGCAAGTGAACCAAAACACATTAAAACCAATCATCATCATCTTCTCACAGCATAGGCGAATCAAATAATATTCAAAACTTATGGAAACATAATATACTATCAATAAAATTCATAATTTGCACTGTTTTCTATTTGTATTTGTATACTGAATATTAGAAGTAATGAATCAAAACCATAAAGAAAATATATAATAATAATAATTATTATTATTAATTGATACGATGAATCCAAGTCAACTAATTTTTGTTATGCAATTTATTGTAATTAATTATAAATATAATTTATTATTAATTATGTGGAAACACACACACAAAAAAGGAAATAAAAGAAAAACAAAAAAAAACCAAACCAAACGACATGAACAAAAACGATATATATATACACATCCAAACAAAAAAAATATATATATATATAATACATATACATATATATTATGGCATTATTATATACAAGTAAATGTAATGTGAATTTTTTTTTGCAAATGCAACAAAACAGCAGAATCAATAAAGGAAAAGTTGTGAACGAAGATGGCAACCCAAATAAGATTAAAAATAAAAAAAACAAAAATCAACTTAGACTCCAGTATATACATAAGTACATGCATATGTATATATATGTACATATATATGTGTTCTTGTATGTACATATATATATCGGTATATATGTATATACACGTACATATATATGTATGTCATATATATATGCATATATAAAGATAAACCACAAAACTTTAAAAAATTATGCAAATGAAAAAACTGAATAATAAAATTGTAAAACCTAATTGAAACCGTTTTTTTCTTTCTCATTGTACATGGTGAGTTGTCCCTTATGACTTTTGGGTAAGTTAAAAACTTTGAAATCTGAGAAAAGTCCCTAACACCTTACAGTAACCTGTTGAAATCTATTTCGATGATTTTAACCACCTTAAACCTTTAGAAAATCATCGATACATAATTATTGGATTAATCCTCAGTGTTAATTCAACTTTTGAATCCAAATAAGAATTAAAGTATGAACTTGAATAATGAATGACATTATTTCCCTGCAAAAATACAGTTGAAATCATAAAGTTTTGTGCGATTTCAAAAAGTCTCCAAATTCGCCTAACACACTCTAACACAGTATTATAAGTTTGGATATATCTCCAAAAATATTAATCGGATTTGCTTTAAATCTTCTGAAAATATGCGTAAATACTTACATACAATGGTGGTCCCCAATTTATGGGTTTCGCCTGTCTTTGGGAGTATATAAGGTCCCTAATTAATGGCCTTCAAAAAAAAAGATAGAGGATGGATAGTTTTGTTTGAGATATTAAGAGGCGTTGAAAATTATTTAATTATACCATACATCCATAGGGTGAAATGGTATATTAAAGTCGCCAAAATGTATGTAACAGGCAGAAGGAAGCTTTTCCGACCCCATAAAGTTAATATATTCTTGGTCAGTTTCACCAGCCGAGTCGATCTAGCCATGTCCGTCTGTCCGTCTGTCTGTCCGTCTGTCCGTATGAACACCTAGACCTCGGAGACTGTAGAAGCTAGAGCCACCAAATTTGGTATGTAGACTCGTGTAGTATGTAAAGTGATCAAGTTTACTTCAAATTACCGCAATTTAAAAAAAAGCGTTTATCTCAAAAACTATTCTAGCTAGAGACACAATATTTGGTATGTATATTTGCTTAGTAAATGCGCTCATTTTGTATAAAGATTTTGTATAAAGATTTTGCCACGCCCCTTTTCGCCCCCGTAATTTGAAAATTCGATTATCTCCCGTAATTTTATACCCTCATATGCTCATATGCTTGGGTGAACGAGACAGTGAGATGATATCCCTGTAAATTAGAAATAATCTTTAAAATATCCTAATATCTGTTATGTTCCTTGCTTAAAACAATTAAGAAAACTTAAAAGGGCCGAAAAGAGTGGCCTTAAATCTGATTGTGAGCTAATCTACAAATGACGTCAAATATTGTTGTTTGTCTCACTAATTCAAAGTGAAGCCTCAAAAATTTAAATTAGGCCAAGCCCCCAAAGATGAGTTTTTATCATAAAGCAAGAGTCTGAATGTCTAAAGGAAGAAAATCAATTTAGTTTCACAAAATTCGGCCATGGTCATTTTCTGCAAGTGTTGGCTTAATCAAATTGCTGCCTTTAGCGTGATAAATAACATTTTTTTTTTCTGTTGCATACAATTGCAAATGGGAGTAGAATTTATGTCAGATTTGCCAGGTCACACGTGGCATCCAATTCACTTTGTCTCTCATTCCCTGTTCCCTGCCCACAATGGCTCTCGGCCCTTGCTGCGCTGCTGCTCCTTCTACTTTCGCTGCACCTGTGTGTCATTTCCGTGCAATGTAACTGAATTCGGTTATTGCTTCCTGCAGCGATGCAGTTTCGTTGCGATTGCAGCTCTGTCATTTCCGCTACTGCCGCAACACACATGCATTCATGTGTGTGTGCACTATGCACTTGCATAACACAAATACACATACATGCTTCTACATACGACTTTTCGATGACATTTAACTATTCGATTTTAGCTCTATTAATTTGCGCTGCAAAAAAATTTTGGCAACAAATTTCAATGAGTCAATTGGCTTTCAGTTTTTTTCCATACCATGTACATACATACATGTGTACGTATGTTCATATATATCTAGCCATTAGGGTGGATCAAATATGTACAAATAAATCAAAATGCTAAGAGAGAGATGGAATCGAGATAAGCAGATATCTCTATCTGTGTCTGTGTTTAAACTTTAAAGTTAAATACTTATAAATTACCGTTAGTTTGGAAGAAGCCAATTGTTTTTTTCTTTCGCTTCATTCTAATAGTTTTCGAAATATTGCAATTTTCAAAGTGACATATCAATTTATATATATTTACTTTTAGCTTATATGAACGGATATTTAAATACGTTGTAAAAAAATATTTTTCAGGTGAATAAAACATATTACTTGTTCTCAGATTAAAATAATCTTTACAAGATTATTACAAAATAACTTGAATTAACTTGAGGGTTTTACTTAATTAACACGAACAGTGACTTTTCTCAATAACTTGGTTTTTTTCTGAGCTATTGTCGTTCAAATTTAATATTGGTGAGTTTATTATACATATAAATTACTATGCCAAATTTGATCAAGATCGGGTGACTATATCATATAGCTCCCATAGGAATAATCGCTCGAAAACAGTGACTTTTGCCAATAACTTCGTTACTTTCAACGTGATTGCTTTCAAATTAAACATTGTTAGTTCAATAAATCTGTTAATGACTGTGCCGAGTTTGATAAAGATCGGTTAACTATATCATATAGCTAGCATAGAAGCAATCGGTCGAAAACAATGACTTTGATCAATATCTTCGTTATTTCCTATACTAAGATTGTAGGCCGTTCTTTCGCAAACATTAGACTTTTTAGACATAACGTTCTCCCACTTTGATGGCTATAGGTAAGGAAAGAGTTACCAAAAAAGATGCAAGGGTATACAAAATTTGACGCGGTCGAAGTTAGCCCCGGACCTCTGGTTTTTTTTACAAGTGTAATATATTTCGAAGACCGTCGGAGTCTTCTTTAATTTCAATTTATTACTTTCAAGATATTTTTGGTGCAGCCTTCCGAAATGGTGCCCTGTGATTTTGCAGTGCTATCGGCATTTGTGAAACTATCTGTTAAGTATTTTACAGTTAAGTTATTTTACAGACAGTTTTTTCCAACACTATGGAATATATTTTTTAGTCAACACTGCTGAAGACCTTATCTTCTACCCAACACTGAACTGTCAACATTTTTGGTATAAATAGCAGTATTTTGCGGCACAATTGTTTAGTTGAACTCAATCTCCCGAGACAACCACAAGTAACTTTCTTTTTTCCTTATTCCTTTTTATTCGAGCTATTTATATTAAATTTTCATTTAATACCAATCAAATAAGCATTAAAGACATCATATTATCCAATTATCAATGGGCATGTAAGGGCATCATTTTAAAGAAATTTGTTCATTTTTTGCCGTATAGTTGTTCTTTTTTGTTGGAAACTATTTGTTGTTTCTATTTAAATGTGAAGATGTTTTTTAATTGTTTCTCCTTTGCTTAGCTCCAGTGTCGGTAGTATTGTTCCTTGTTGCAGTGGACGATCAATCCGGTTCTCAATTCGAGCTATCATGTCCTACATATCAACATTTTCGGTGCAACCTTCCGAAATGGTGCCCTGTGATTTTGCAATGCTATCGGCATTTGTGAAACTATCTGTTAAGTAGTCTTATTTTACAGACAGCTATTTCCAACACTATGGAATATATTTTTTAGTCAACACTGCTGAAGACCTTATCTTCTACCCAACACTGAACTGTCAACATTTTTGGTATAAATAGCAGTATTTTGCGGCACAATTGTTTAGTTGAACTCAATCTCCCGAGACAACCACAAGTAACTTTCTTTTTTCCTTATTCCTTTTTATTCGAGCTATTTATATTAAATTTTCATTTAATACCAATCAAATAAGCATTAAAGACATCATATTATCCAATTATCAATGGGCATGTAAGGGCATCATTTTAAAGAAATTTGTTCATTTTTTGCCGTATAGTTCTTTTTTGTTGGAAACTATTTGTTGTTTCTATTTAAATGTGAAGATGTTTTTTAATTGTTTCTCCTTTGCTTAGCTCCAGTGTCGGTAGTATTGTTCCTTGTTTCAGTGGACGATCAATCCGGTTCTCAATTCGAGCTATCATGTCCTACATATCAACATTTTCGGTGCAACCTTCCGAAATGGTGCCCTGTGATTTTGCAATGCTATCGGCATTTGTGAAACTATCTGTTAAGTAGTCTTATTTTACAGACAGCTATTTCCAACACTATGGAATATATTTTTTAGTCAACACTGCTGAAGACCTTATCTTCTACCCAACACTGAACTGTCAACATTTTTGGTATAAATAGCAGTATTTTGCGGCACAATTGTTTAGTTGAACTCAATCTCCCGAGACGACCACAACTAACTTTCTTTTTTCCTTATTCCTTTTTATTCGAGCTATTTATATTATATTTTCATTTAATACCAATCAAATAAGCATTAAAGACATCATATTATCCAATTATCAACGGGCATGTAAGGGCATCATTTTAAAGAAATTTGTTCATTTTTTGCCGTATAGTTGTTCTTTTTTGTTGGAAACTATTTGTTGTTTCTATTTAAATGTGAAGATGTTTTTTAGTTGTTTCTCCTTTGCTTAGCTCCAGTGTCGGTAGTATTGTTCCTTGTTTCAGTGGACGATCAATCCGGTTCTCAATTCAAGCTAACATGTCCTACATATCAACATTTTCGGTGCAACCTTCCGAAATGGTGCCCTGTGATTTTGCAATGCTATCGGTATTTGTGAAACTATCTGTTAAGTAGTCTTATTTTACAGACAGCTATTTCCAACACTATGGAATATATTTTTTAGTCAACACTGCTGAAGACCTTATCTTCTACCCAACACTGATCCGTCAAAATTTTTGGTATAAATATCAGTATTTTGCGGCACAATTATTTAGTTGAACTCAATCTCCCGAGACAACCACAACTAACTTTCTTTTTTCCTTATTCCTTTTTATTCGAGCTATTTATATTAAATTTTCATTTAATACCAATCAAATAAGCATTAAAGACATCATATTACCCACGGAATTGCAATTTTACCAGCTCAGCGATTGTATGTTTCCTTTTTTTTGTTTTTGCTATTCAAACTATTTAAGATTGGCATTCTATGCTAATCAAATGGGCATGTAAAGACATCATTTTAAAGAAATTTGTTCACTTTTTGCCGGATAGTTGTTCTTTTTTGTTGGAAACTATTTGTTGTTTCTATTTAAATGTGAAGATGTTTTTTAGTTGTTTCTACTTTGCTTAGCTCCAGTGTCGGTAGTATTGTTCCTTGTTTCAGTGGACGATCAATCCGGTTCTCAATTCAAGCTAACATGTCCTACATATCAACATTTTCGGTGCAACCTTCCGAAATGGTGCCCTGTGATTTTGCAATGCTATCGGTATTTGTGAAACTATCTGTTAAGTAGTCTTATTTTACAGACAGCTATTTCCAACACTATGGAATATATTTTTTAGTCAACACTGCTGAAGACCTTATCTTCTACCCAACACTGAACTGTCAACATTTTTGGTATAAATAGCAGTATTTTGCGGCACAATTGTTTAGTTGAACTCAATCTCCCGAGACAACCACAACTAACTTTCTTTTTTCCTTATTCCTTTTAATTCGAGCTATTTGTATTAAATTTTCATTTAATACCAATCAAATAAGCATTAAAGACATCATATTATCCACGGCATTGCATCTTTACCATCTGAGCGATTGTATGTTTCCTTTTTTTTTGTTTTTGCTATTCAAACTATTTAAGATTGGCATTCAATGCTAATCAAATGGGCATGTAAAGACATCATTTTAAAGAAATTTGTTCACTTTTTGCCGGATAGTTGTTCTTTTTTGTTGGAAACTTTTTGTTGTTTCTATTTAAATGTGAAGATGTTTTTTAATTGTTTCTCCTTTGCTTAGCTCTAGTGTCGCTAGTTTTGTTCCTTGTTTCATTGGACGATCAATCCGGTTCTCAATTCGAGCTATCATATCCTACATATCAACATCTTGCCACTTGGTTTTACCTACATATGTGACAAGTTGTATGGACATGCGAATTGCTTGTCGGACGATACAATGCAAACCCATACAAATTCGTAACTCTTTTGTTTTTACAAGCATCATGAATGATTAGTTCAATAAATACATATGTCAAAATATAACGTCATGTTACAAAAAGTCACGAAGCGGCTAAATATACTGTGCTTATGTGGAGAGATACTTTTAATTTTTCTTTCGTGTTTTGTCGACATTCTTCAACCGCTATTTTTAAAAATATTAAACGAAAACTAATAGTTTACAATAGTTTTATTAGTAGTTTTTCATTTTAATCCATTACGAAACATTTTGAAAATTGCATGATATGAGCCACCTTAATGTGCTTGTGTGTGTGCGTGTGTGTGTGTATATATTCAGCGATGTTTTTTTTTTATTTTTCTTCGTTTTGTTTTAAATGTAATTTTATTTCTGCCCAATGGCTATTGTCGCCCAACGCATCGGTTTGCATAAGAGAGAAAAAAGGGAGGCCAAAACGAGTAGGGTAAACCGCATTGATTTCCGCAATGTCACTGAATTATATTTAGTTTTAAATGAGCATCTTCAAATTGCACAATTGCCCGCCCAGAGAGCCACCGAAAACTACGTTTAGTATATTTGGTATGTAAATGCATATGCCTGCGGTTTTGTATTCGCTGCTGGTTTAGGCTTGTTATTGTTTCCAATTAGAATTTCGCTGGAAATTTTTGTCATTTTGCGGCTCTAATGAGGCACTCGAAATTGGTTGTTACAATATAGAAATATATGTATATTTTTTTTGGCAATCAATTGACCCAAATAATACAGCTTGAAGTGAATATGCAAATATAATATCTTTTATGCAAATAATTACAAGAAAAAAAGAATTTGGAAACTATTCACAACAAATTCAAATGCCTATATGAATAGGACAAGTTAAATATTAATAACTTTTGGAAACCTATTTAATTAAATAAAACAAAAGATAAACTAATGATATAACATCTTATTTTATTATTCTTCGATAAATTTGCTTCTCAAACATCTTTTTTAAACGAATTTTAATTTTGCCCATCCTTACTTTTGTTAACAAGTCTCTGTTTTTTTTTTTTTAGAAGGAACAAAAAATGTTTAAACAACTTTTAACGGAAAACCTGTAAAGAATATTCTCAGGTGTCTTAGAGCATTTTGTTTCTTTTTTATATGGAAAATTAATATAAATATATATATGTACCAACACAACTTTTACTCAATGAAATCACAATAAAGATGAAAAAGATGGCATAGAGGGATAGGAATAGGAAGAAGATTTCGCCCAGTTCATTTGCCATCAAAGAGAACTGTTAAGCAATTACTAAATAATTGCTAGTCTAGGGAAATTGTTGTCCAATAGAGAAGGCGGGAGCGGGACCCACTGTAAAACAATTATGTGCCAATCCAGGTCCAGCTAATGTATATACTAGAAAATATTTTTGCCATTGCAGTGACCTCTAGATAAAATGACCAGACGGGCAACACCTGCAGCCGGCCAAGAGAGAAATTCCCAGAAATTGTTGAGCTGACGGGTGATGGCAGGGAGAGAGGGGTGTAACAATAGCAGTGGGGAGAATTAGTAGGCGGAACTCAGGCAAAGGACAAAGTTTTAATAGTCGAACTTTTTTTTTTTTGTTGTTTTTCTGCCTTTTTGTCGTTCGTTTGTACGTACGTTCGTTGGAGTGCTTTTTGGTATGGTGGCCGGGGAGGGGTTTCTTCTTTTTTGTGTGTTGCAAAGTGTTCTAATGACACGTTGCAGTGGCAGCCAGCAAAACTACATAATTTTTAAAAACAACAACACGAGAAAGAAGAGCAAAAAAACAACAATAATGGAAGAACGGCTGCTGTTGTCATATAACCCTCCTTCCTACCCCCCCTCCCACTACTTTGACCCTCTGTCACGTTGTCTGTCCCGTATACGTCTGCTGTTAATGGTGCTTAAAAGTATGCAAAACAAAACAAACGGAAACACAGAAGTACATGACATTTAATGGAGCAACTACCAATTCATTCTTTCACACAATCCCAACCCAGCTTATTCACGAAAAGCCAAATACAAAAACAAACTAACAAAAAAAAACCAAACCAAACGAAACTCACTCGGTCATTGTGTCAGTTTGTCAGTTAGTTTGACTCTCTGTCTTTGTCCTGTTTGATATGTAATGTAGCGTATCCTCGGTATGCCAGACGACCCCACAGACCTCATATAGATCCACAATCCAAACTTTGACTGAACTAACTAACTCATTCAGTGTCTGTCACTTAGAATGCAGGGTTCAAGAAAAACCCCACAGATCGGGAAAAAACAAATGAAACGAATAAATACGTTGCAGGTATGGGGAATCCTGCAAAATTGTAAATGTAAATTTCAGCATAAATGTTCAGTACAAAATATAAATGAACAAAACTTGATAGAAATATGTTTCCTTTCCTAAGAATGTTCTTTTGCTTACATTCAATTAGCTGATAGCTGATCCTAAGAGTCAATTTTAAGTTATATATTGTTTATTAAAATGAGATATTTTAAAACATTCATTTCTTTAAAGATACGGAGTAACAATAAAAGTAAGTAAGTAATTAAGTTTTTAATAATTATAACCAACAGTTTATTTTGATGAAAAATCAATGATCTGGGTGTATTTTATGTGCCTATGAAACTTTTACTTCTCCATTGTCTCTGATCTATTGTCAGGTTTGTAAGCACTGATGAATATCCGGCGGCCTTTCCGTCTGTTTTGTAAGGACTGATGGAATTATAACAGCACTTCTGTCAAAATTGTAAGGCATAAGGCTTCCAGCAAAGCGCTGATCGAGATTTTAAAAGGCGAGAAACGAGTTGGTGGCTTAGTTGATAGATGGGATTTGGACAATTAGGTCTTGAAAAAATATAACATTTACTGTGCAAGTGATCACTGACCTTTACTTTACTTTTCAACAGTAATAATTAGATTGGTAAGTGATTACCATATTGCATACTTTTTAACAGTAGTAAGGAGGACAATAAGTGATTACACTTTTGTTTGGTCACATTTTAGCTTAATTTAATTGTAGCATACTTTTCTCAATAGTAAACTGTTTTTTAATTACTTCGTAGCCTACTTTTATAAAAAGTACTGGTATGCCGGTTGAAAACACTATAGCAACCTTACACCAGCCACTTTACCTTTGAAAAAACTGAATCGGTTGAACTTTTCAAAGTGAATTCAAGTTTGGTTGCTATAGCAGCATACTGAAAATTGCAACCTGATTAAGTAATAAGTGATCCTGTTGCGACTTTTAAGGCTTTTTGCCCTAATAATGCCCTTCTACATTACTGCTTCTCATCCATTTGGCATTCATGCTGGTTTTTGTGTGTTTTTCTTGTGGCTCATGCGGTGAGTTACTACCGGAAGACAAAAGGGGACCTAGGTAGACAACGTTTTCGTCATCGTCAATCAGGCTGAATGGCATGGAAATTATGACAACGACATCGACATCGAAGTGGCCATTTTTGCCAAACATCAATTTGTGGTGAGCCTTTTGGTGAGCTAGTTAGTAGAGTCCTATCCATCGGCTCACGTCAAAGTGACAATGATGTTAATGATGCAAGTATGAACGAAGCGATTGGATGTGGTTTGGCCATGTGAAAAGGCACAAAAACATAAATTAACTGTGTGGTATTTGATGATTTTAAAGATATCAAGGTTGAGTTTGTTTCACATTTACGAAGTACATACGTATGTAAAGTTTTATTTTAAAAGCATCTTTATGTTTTTTTTTTTTTTGCAATATCTTTTGAAAGATTTCCGACCGATGACTACGCTTCCTTATCATACACATTCACTCTATGTGTGTGTTTGTGTGTGCCAACTCTTGCCACTTTCATTCAGCTTGGCATCCCATTCTCCTCACATTGCAATGAGTTGCACAATCAAAGTTCATTTGCAATGTTTGTGCATAGATTCCAAAATGCCAAATGCTGTCTCCCCAATCAACGCCAGCTTTTGTTCCAGTGGGCAACTTCGAATTGAGTTTTCGTTTGGTCTTCTCTGCAATTTCTCTCCTTCTTCTTCTATCTCACTCACTTAGTGTGTGTGTGTGTGTTGGTGTTGGTGTGTGTATGCTATGCTAACCCTCTTTTAAGAAGGCCACAAAGTTTCAGTCACAAAAATCGTGTCAAGTTGTGTGTGTCATGTACGCATTTGAGGCGTGACCCATGGATGATGATGTCCCATGTTCATGTCGATGTCCATGTCTCTGATGGACTGATGTTTAGTTATTAAAGCCGATATAATGCAAGCTTTCATTTTTTTACTTTTTTGTCAAAAATTTTGATATCTATGTTAATATAGTTCATTATCTAGCAAAAATGCTAAAGTCAGAGAGTAGAAAAGCCATCAAAGCAACATTTTAAGGCTGCAAAAAGGCAAGAGCATAAATACCGAGAAGCTTATAAGAAGAAGAAGAAGAGAAAGCAAAAAAAAAGTCAGATAAATAAGTATAAAGTGGGTTGATCCACAACACCAGGACCCCTGCTCCTGTATGTACCCCCTTCTATAATATCATCTCTTCTTCTCTCATTCTGTCTCTGATGCTCTTTTAGTGTATGTGTATGTGAGTAGAAAATTTTATGCTTTGACGAAAGTTTTTCTTAATGACAGAAACATCCGTCAGATGCGCGACACACAGATACATGCACAAACATACACACACACGCGGACATATGGAGAACGTTGCAGAAATAAATTAACAAAGTTGCTGCTGTTGGGCTCTCTCGGCTTTTGCTTTTGCCCACAACACAAAGTTGAAACGAAAAATAAAATTTAATTCAAGCAACGATGATGTCATGTGTTGCCGTTAAGTGCCATCGTCATCATCATCATCATCATCATTATCATGATTATCAACATCATCATCATAGCTGGCTTACACTCATTATCATCTGGAAAACTGTTTTGCAGTTTTTCTCACACATACACACACACAAGTTTGGAAACTTTGGTGCAAGTACAAGTCATGCGACGACTTTGTGAATTGAAAAGCATCTTTCTTCTCTCTTTCTCTCTGTCTCTCATTCTCTTTTCTCACTCTCTTTGGCAAATAGTTGCCATAGTTGTCAACACGCCTCTGAACTGAACTGAAGGCCAAAGAAGTAGCATTCATCCTCTTGATCCTCTCTCTCTCTCTCTCTCTCTCTCTTTCTCTATCTCTTCACTCTCATTCCCCCCATCCATCCATCCACCCCCCCCTTTTTCATATCCAAAAAGTCAAGTGTTTAATTAAGATTTTCCAGTTGAGCAGCTTTTAATGTGCATTGACGAGCAAATGTTTGTTAATTAAAAAAGCAAGAAAGCAAAACTTTTATTTTTTTGCCAGAATGTCAGTCATGTTTGTTGTCTGAGTTCAAAGAGGCAGGATAACTTCAACTACTATGCTGCTACTTCTACTACTACTACTACTACCTCCATTTCACCCTCCCCAATGTTTGGTGTTATCCCTTCCCTTTCCCTTGCTGTTAATATTGCTCTGACAGCGCTCCAATTACCGTTTTTGTTCACTTTACTCTAACAAACAGTATTCTTTATTTTGTCTTACTGTTTGTGACAGCAACAAGATAGTACATATTTTAAATTACATAGCTGCCATGTAAATTTTATGTGCTTATTAGTTTGTAACTATTTGCGAAAAGTAGGCAAAGAACTTCACAAAATTTCATAAATTCTGTATTCAACAGGAAACGTTTTCATGCAGTTTGTAACTTTTTTAGTCATAATCATAAATGTTTATGAAAATACTAAATATATTTCTATCCATAAATCGTATTCCAGTTGACTTAAAATGTTGTTTCTTTTCGTTCTTAAAGGGATAAATAAAAGTATATTACGTATACGCCACATGTTTCTGTTGAGAAGAGCAAAATGTGTTGGTCTTATATTCATTTATTTTCGATTCAGCATATTAAAAACTTACTTAAGAAGAGTATTCAAAATTCGATCACTATAAAATTCACATAACAATTCATTTTTTGCTCTTTCAATGTGAGTAGCTGTGGGCATAATTTATAAAGTGCTGAAAACTTTTGGGCCCTGTCAACGACAAAGCTGAGAAAGCAATTGGATATTATAGGCAAGCAAGATGAGGGGCAACAAACAAACTCTCTTTTTTAAAAATTGGTTGCTTTTTTAGCTGGAGCAAATCTTTGTTATATAACGATTACTGATTAACAATTCCTTAGCAAAATGCTAACAACAAAACGAGAGAACCTCAGCAATGAAAGGTTACCCCGCTATCCTTCATTTTGATTCTGCCCCTTCCTCACCATATATCTGACTCTTTTTGGAGGCACATCAAAACCATCCTTAACACTTGAGCAATATTATTTTTCCGTTTCAGTTCACGCGCTTCTGTGTTTCATTATGCGAGCTGTCAGCGGCAGTTCAACTGTTTCTGTTTCATTTTTCACACCATTCAACATGCAACTCACGTACACCAAAACCAACCAACCAGTCCTCCTGACCCCCAAGTCCCCCTATCCTTTAGCCATACGACGAACTCATCCCATTGCTCGATGCGAACAAACAATAAACGAAAACCCAATAGGCCTTCAAATATAATATGGACCGCAGTTTTTATGGCTCATTGAAGACGAGGTCGATGATAAAAAATTAATTTTAAAAAACCAGTCAATTAGGTTAAGAAACGAGCGGGGAGAGGAGGAGGGTGTTTGGAAGAAGCGTAAAGTGGTTGAGGTTGAAATACTTGTCTAAAACTGTTGCCTATTTTTTGCCATCAACTATTTTTCATGGTCCAATTAGTTTTCCTTTTCGAGTTTTGTTTTTTATTTTTACTGTGTGTGTGTGTGTGTGTGTGTGTGTGTGCAGGACCCCAAAATTCGACAAACCGAAATCCGAAAATTGTCAACTTGTCAGCTGTCAACTGACCCAAGTCTTTGTACCTTATTCGTTTTGATTTGATTTGTTTTCTTGGCTTTGACGATGCTGCATAATTGATTGATTATTTGCGGGCCCCATCATCAGTCGGTTGGGGGGGGGGGGGGAATGGGGGGTGGGCGACACGAAAAGGACGTGGCCTTTTAGCCAACACTCGCATAAGTATTTATTTACATGCTCCACGTCCATTTCGCTAGGCCCTAATAAATAATAAATCAGCCATTTGACAGTTTTGTCCAAAAAGTTTCCCTCTAAAGATGCCCTCTAATGATCTATGGTCAGGGGACAGCAGCAGCGGGGAATAGGTGATCCGAAACAGAGAGAGAGAGAGAGAGAGGGAGAGCGAGAAAGAAGGAATTTGAAAGGCAAAGCAGATGAGGTATATGTATATGCTGCCAAACATGCGACAAACATATTGAAATTTTAATGTGACTGATTTGTTTAATAAAAGCCACTGCCTGTCACTAGAGAATGAGAACAGACAGAGCAGAATGAGTCTCGAGGGCAGCTGAAATGAAAACAAAGTTATTTTGGTTACAACATTTTGTTGACCCATTTAAGTTCTCTGGATCTGACGAGTTGAAAGTAAACCTTCAAATGTTACAATTCTCTCTCTCATTACCAATGTGATTTAAAGATTTAATTAACAATATTATGCGATGCATATTAAATAAGTATATATGGGGCACAATTCGAGTTAATTTTATTGTCAGCCATTGTTGAGGAATCTTTTTTGAGTTTTTTTTTTTAGCTCTAGCTGCAGCTGCAAAAGGCTGATAAATGCGAATGTTCAAAATTTCAGCCAAGAACACACAAAGAGCCCAAAAGTGAAAAACAATGTAATAGAAATTTCATAAACTTTGCTGCTGTTCTGTGTTCTCATGTTCGCTTTCGACAAGTGGCAAACAGCGTTTAGACTTAGACTTATCTATCACGGATTTGCCACGAAAATAATATGAAAACTTTTCTATTTTTTTTTTTTTTTGACTACATGCTGATAAAAAGAGGAGGCAAGTTGAAGGGTTACGCTTGATAAAACGGGAGCTTGGGAGTTTTTGGGGATGTATGTATGTAGCTTTGATGGTAGCGTAAAATCCACTTAAGCTGCCTGCAGATTTTGGCCGCATTTCTTTTCGGTTTTATGTATCTTTTCTTTTTTTGCACATTTTTATGCTCATCTCTTTTTTTTTTGGTTCTCTTTTTTTGTTTTCTTTTTTTTTTTGTTGGTAGCTGCATTATTTCAAGTTTGGCGCAAAGTATTTAAACCATAAAAAAATGCTCCTGAGCTTTATCTACTTAAAGGGATGGGGTAGGGGAAGGGGGGGGGGGGGGGGGCTGTGGATCAATGGTAGGGAAAAAACCATTCCACCGGGTTGGTCGTAAAGTTTTCTAGCATTTAGCTAAAGATTTATTGGCTGTTACTGGAACTTGCCCTCCTTTCCTTTCCCAGATTCAGATACTCCTTCATTCATGCTTCTTCCTGTCTTTTCCGTCCGGCAATTGCATTTCAACTATTTTTATCACCGCAGACACGTAACAGTCAAAGCCCCATTTCGCACTCCCCCCCTTCCGGCAGCCGTTTGCCTCAACATGGTTGGCCATTGGGGCTATTGGGGAGGATGATGTGCCGCCGCGTTTTTTAGTCTTTGCGTCTTCATTGTGATTGCGATTGTCACCGCGATGCGCGGAATTCTCTTGCATTGTATTACAAAATCTCAAGACGATAAGTGTCGTTGCTGCTGTTCCTGCTCCTGCTTCTGTTCCTGCTAGAAGATGG
The DNA here is from genome assembly GCF_018902025.1 of Drosophila willistoni. Taxonomy (NCBI): domain Eukaryota; kingdom Metazoa; phylum Arthropoda; class Insecta; order Diptera; family Drosophilidae; genus Drosophila; species Drosophila willistoni. The sequence continues at coordinate 7,586,161 of NW_025814056.1, forward strand.
AAATGGAGACCATAAAAAGGGACCATTACATTACATTGATTTACATGCGCATCTTTGTGGCGTTTGTGGTGGAATGGCTGGTGGTTTATAGTGCGAATTCGGACTTTTGAATGCCCTGAGATTGTTACGGTCAGACTCTGATACCTTAATTTAGTTACACGGATTGTTTTTGTTGTAATAACTATATTCAATGCATTGAAATCAAAAGAGGCTTTTTTCGGCAGATGGGGTAAAAAAGTGGCAAACACTTTTATACTATAAAATATAATAAAAACAGAGAGGAAAACCATAAATGTAAAATAATACTAAAAGCAATAAAATACCACAACTCCCGCGTTACCAATGAAAATAAAGGCCATGTCTACTGTGTCTGTGACAACTGCAGAAAAGCTCAGCAAGACCAAGGCGACAAAAAACAAATAAAACAGAAAAAAGAAACCCAATGAAAAGAATAAAGAAAAAAACGATGAAGAGAATACCAGTTGGTGGCAATGGTGACCCCAGTGAGATGAACAGATGACAGCAACGCAGCAGCAGCAGCTCTAACACCGAAGGGCACCGCAGGATGGCTATGGTCCTGGGGCATTGTTTATTTAAAAACTACTCTATTATGGGAGATGGGAGACGCGACAGTTGCTTTGGCTTTATAAAAATGCAATTTCAATGCGACCAACGCGAGAGTCGGCAATACATAGCTTAGCTACAGTAACTAACAGCAACACCAGCACCAGCAGCAACACCAACAAACGTTTCGTTTTCAAACACGTTTTCCATATACCCTGTAAAGTGACTTACTGAAACTTAAAGTAACAAAGTAAAAACCATCCGTAAATCAAAAATTGCATTCAATAAAATTTAAGTTAGGTTTAACCAAATGTTTGAAATAAAAGCGGCTAGGAAGTAAGTTCAATAAACCGAAACCCAAAAGTATGCAATTGATGGCAAACAAGTCATTGTGTTGAGCAGACAAAATGTTTATCAAATGGCTAGGGTATTTTTGAAATAACAAATTTCTGTACTTAAAAAGAATTGTACTTATAAGCGAGATTTTACAGCAAGAACTCTATGTACGTATAAAGATAAACTAGTAATGGAATACAAAAGATGGAATAAGCCACCTAACTAAGTAGGTACCTAAGTAATTCCTTCGGGGGTTGGGTGACTAAGAGCCAAAGTGAATAACTGCAAAGGATATACTGATGAGGAGATGCTGCTGCTGTTATGCCAACATGAATATAAAGTTGCAAATATTTTTTGGTGTGTTTCTTTAAAATTTTAATCGTTGCAACTACTACTTAAGAGATTTCTTTGTTTTAGCTTGCTTTCAGATAGTTATTCTTCTACCATCATCTACCATCTCCCTCCATGGCCAACAATGCAAATCATTGGGGCTGAGCCATAGTTTCCACCAAGCATAAAAAATTCTATCTGGAAAGAGAGAAAGATCGTTTTTCGTGCGAGAAAGAGAGACACAGAAAATTAATGCTGATGATGAAAATGTGCGCATCGTTTTCAGATTTTTCGGAATTTTAATTAAATTTGCATTGTTTCAAGTGGCACTTGCTGGCGATGGAAACGCAACGCCTCGCACTACGCATTGCTCCATCTCATTCCTTTCAGCCAATGGTTGGGAACGGAGACCACCATCACCACCATTGAACCGAAGGATGCTTAAATTTAAATGGGTTTCACTTTTCTTTTGTCTTATGGCTGGCTGCAGTAGTTGCAAAATTTGTGGGGTACTAAATATTATTGCTTTAGTTGATTTTATTTTCGATATTCCATATATATATGTATACATATATAGGTTTATAAATAAGATAAATTAACTTATATATTTAGAGTGACTAAACAGCTAAATTTATTAAACATATTTCACATTTTCAAATGACAAGAAAATCAATTATTATAGCTTTTAGCTGTCTAAAACTTTTCTTTACTCTTTCCCCTTGAGCCATTGAAAGATTATTTATCCTCAGCTCTTGGCTAAGATGTCAAAATATATATATTTTTGATGTTGTCACTAGAAATAAAATACAAGCCCACACACACACAAATAGCTACATAAACATCTATAGAAATTCAGTTGGTAAGCCCAAACCCAAATGTCACGATTGCCTTTGTCTACACACTTCAAACACGCACACACACACAAACACATACACACACACACATAGACATATACCCACGCAGAAAAAAATATCCAAAGAGAGAGTAGAGCTTTGGGTTGTGGAAAATTTACATTTCCTTATACTAAATGTATGTGTTGGACTTTTCCTATTTCTTTTTTCAATGCTTTGTTTATGTATTTTTTATTATGATTGATATTTTTTGTTATTTTGTTTGGTTTTTTTGTTTTTTTTTGAAAGAAGTTACATATTTAATACAAATTGACAGCTGGATAAAAGGAGCATCGTGTTGACTTGTTTATGAGGTCATTTTGACTCAAATCCTTTTCCTCTTGAGCTTTATTTAGTCCCTCAAGTGTCGCATTAAATAATTTGCCAGTCAAATGATCATCGACAGTAATCGATGGAAGTGGCCGTAACTTTGTTACTTTTCACCTTTTTTTTGCATAACAAAAATATATCGAGAGAGGACAAGCCAAAAAGAAGAGACCAGTAAAAAAAAGTTAAGTTTCTTTTAGCTTTTCAAATAAAATTTTAAGCAACTACCCTTAGTAGGCTTTTTAAAGTTGAAAACTTAATAAATTGGGTTTTCAAAATAGTTAAGTATATGTATAGGGGAGAGTGTGGCTAATCGGCGCATTTTTTTTTAATCCTTCATATATCCTGATATGAGCACTTAAATGAAAGGTTAATTCATTGCCCAACTATTGATCAAAAATACGTTTCGATATAATTTACCAATACAAAGCTATAGTGGTTTTTTCAAACATACCCCAAATTGACGTGGTCAAAAATCGCAGGGCAATGTGGCGCATCGGCGTTTTACAAGTTTTTTATATAAAAAAAAACGATTTTTCAAAAAAAAACTAAATATAGTTTAATATTACAAAACTTGTTTTACAAAAAAACTTACTACCAACAATGTTGTTTGGTTTAGACTTTTACTTATGATTGTTAACGTCATCGTTTGTATGGCAGCTATATGATATAGTATTCTGATCCGTCTAATTTTGAAAATGTTCTGTTTTTATCAATAGCTAGTTTATATATCGGACTTTTATTTAAATATAGTTATGATTTTTAAATGCTATATTTAAATTTGTACTAGTGCGCCATTTTGCCCCACCCTTAGTTTTAGCATTTCAAACTAAATATTTTAAAACTGTGTGAAATTAAAAAAAAACCAGAGGGCCGGGGCTTACTTTGACCGCGTCAAAGCTTATATACCCTTGCAACTTTTTTGGAAACTCTTTCCTTTTATCTAAAAAAGCTAATGTTTGCGATAGAACGGCCTACAATCTTAGAATAGCATATAACGAAGTTATTCATCAAAGTCACTGTTTTCGACCGATCGTTCCTATGGGAGCTATATGATATAGTCACCCGATCTAAATCAAATTTAGTAAATAGAAAAAATATAGAAAAAATAGTTTAGAAAATAACGAAGTTATTGAGAAAAGGGACTGTTCGTGACTTTGCCGTTTGTATGGGAGCTATATGATATAGTGATACGATCCAGCTGAATCCGAGATATACAACCCCTGCTGTATATACAAGCCTACATGCTTCCTTCTATGCGTTGCACACTTCTGACCAAAATTAATATACCCTTTTTGCAGAGCATAAAAAGATACAGAAATATTTGACAATTGCTTACTGCTCAGCTTATTTTCGAAAGTATCTAGTACTTTCGACTAGACGGAAGCAATTCACATATTTTTGAGATCCAAGAAGGCCTGGGATGTTTTTAAAATTCGACCTGGTCAAGGGGGTACAGTACTTCAATCATTCTATTTCGAAAACTCATACAGTCAACATCAAAAATAAAACAAAAACTGTTTTAATTCTGAATATTAAAAAAGAGAAAAAGTGAAAATATGTTGACTGTTCAATTGATCATGGAATCCGGAGAGGTTAGTAAGCGTGAGGATATTACTTTTCATAATCGTGACCAAGTGTTCTTTTCCAGCAATTGGTTATGAAGCTCCCGATCTCAGCTAGTATATACGAACTTAAGAGAGAGCTGCAGAGTCTTCTCAATATTCAGGAACCATTGGAGATTTCTACTTCTGATGCAACGTTGGCCGATTCAGTTCTTTTAACAGAAGTTGCTGGTCTAGGCAACAACGAACAAATTAAGCCGATTGTGTCTTGCTATGAAGGCAACAATTTTGTGTGCTTGATACGATTTTCTCTTGAGTCCGGTGATATCGCGCTTCCATTAGTCGATAATTCGGTGTCAAACTCAAGTATCGAAGTTGAAGTTAAAGTTGAAGCCAGAGTTACTTGGCCAAAGGTAGAGACTTGTTTGCTGCGAATTTTCACGCTCCTCGAACGGCAGAACTCAGATATAAAGACGGAGAAGTGGGCTGTGGTGAGCCGGGAATATTTACCCCCTACAGTCACAAGTATTTGCCCCAATGAACGGGTTACGATCTGGATGGATGCGGACAGTGCGGATATCATCAAGAAGAGATTCAACTGCCTTAAACTATGTTTTTGGACGATCGAATTTGAGTTTTTCGATTAGATGACCCATATATATTTTTTATTTTATCGAATTTACATTTTGAAATGTTAAAAAAAAGTTACGATTACGGCAGACTTGTTTGCCTACCGATTATTCTGACTTATCGTAATAGAAAAATAATGAAATATAATAATAATTTATGGACTTTGCTTTACTACCGAAACGTTGCCAAGTGAATTTTCAAACTCACTGTTCTCCCCCGATCGTTGGTATGGGAGCTATATGATATAGTCACCCGATCTTTATCAAATTTGGCATAGTCGTTTATATGTTTAATAATCTCACAAATATTAAATTTCATGACAATAGTTTAGAAAATAACGAAGTTATTGGGAAAAGTCACTGTTCGTGACTTTGCCGTTTGTATGGGAGCTATATGATATAGTGGCCCGAGCAGTATATACAAGCCTACATTCAAAATTTTAGCTCTGTAGCTCCAACGGTCTAGGAGAAGTTTGCTTTGATCCAGACGGACGGACGGACATGGCTTTTTGAACTCGTCTCGTCGTGTTGATCAAGAATATAAAAATCGAAGTGCACACCATAAGTTAATACATGTCGGAACCTGTTTTAGTTAACATCTATCAAATTTAAAAATTTATTCAATGTTTTTGAAACCATTTCTCGGCAAAAAAAAAAAAATTTATTTTTGAGGTTAAAAATTATATAATCCCAAAAATTTCAGATACTACGAATTGGATACGTCTAAGTTTATTATCCAAATATAGCCTACCAAAATGCCATCTTAGGACACTTATCACTTTTTGGATCGTGCTATTATATTTCAAAATAATTCGACTGCGCCGGGTTACCCATTGCGCCGATTAGCCCCACTTTCCTCTATGTATTTTTTAGATAAGTATGATAAAACACTGGAGATAATATTTCATAAGAATTCTTATTCGCTTTTTAAGGTATAAACTACAACGCAAATGCTTAAGATTTTTAAACAGTTTTAATTTATACAACTAATTAAAAAAAAAAATAAAACAATTATTATGATCTAAAATAACATTTTTAATAGCTCACTGAATATCTTTGCTAGGATCTAGAAGTCCGTCGAGTGTTCATTGATCATTATTTTCTATATTGTTTTATATATTTATACAACGGTCTGCAAATTCTATCGCTTTAAACTTCAGGTTTCTTTCACTTGGTACAACTAAAAAAAATGTTTAATAAACTTGTTCGACTTTAAGACAGTGCCAGCGCTGCGAATCTTTTTTATCGATCTATTGTGTTCAAGGTATCTACGTCTTGATCGTTCGATCGTTTGCCTTTCACCAAACAGCTTTAGAAGAGAACTAAAGAGAGAGCACGAGACTCACAAATTTCATGGAAAGGTGTAGCAAGTACAGGAAGAAAAAACCGAATGAGATGTGGAAGTTCATTTGAAGAAAATAGAGTATAAGAAGAAATTGGTATTTTTAAAAATATAAATCAAAATGCAATGGATTCCCTAACACAACGATAAGATCGGTCTACTATATGTATATATGTATACTATCAGATATTTTATATAGCCTCCAAAGAAACTATTAGCAAATAAGTTGATAAGACTAAACTGTTAGTCTATTACCATATTTATAGCTTAATGTGTAAATATGATGTTTTTTTTTTGCCGTTTGAAATTCAAAAAAAAAACAAACAGAAATACTTGTGTGACGACGTGCAGCAAACGCTCTTTCAGTCATAACTTGTGTAAGCACATTTTACAGGTTCTTTGTTGAGAACTTGACCGTTTTGTAATGAAGGCAGCAGTAGCAGTTATCATCAACCTACAGAAACCCACACACGCATCGTACATGTATGTTTGTGTGTGTGTATATGTGAGTATGTAGTCAAGGACTCGTAAGTGCTTTTTAATTAACTGAAAAAGGCTGCGCGAAGCTCTCGAGTAGGGCCAGAAGTTTTATGCAATTCAAGGGTTAATACCTCAAATGGGGCCACGCCCACATATACAGACAGCGCTAATTAATTTCATGCAGTTTATTTATAAATCATCATCAAGAGTACGAAAAAGAAAAATAGAAAGAAGAAGAACTTCAAGGACTAAAGTATAACCTTTAGTATTAGCGAACTACGTCTGCATCTTGCTCATGATTTTTTTTTCAAATGAATGTATTTGCTGTGACGCCAAAAAAAAAAACACAAGTGGAAAAATATTTATGAATTTTTTTTCATATTTCTGCGCCTTTTCTTTTATTGCTTTGCTCCAAGTGCATGCAAAATTGCATATATACATACATACATACATATATAGTTCTTTTCTTTTTCTATAACAATATTTCTGCATTCTTTTAGCCATAAATGTGGATTGTATGGTACAGCATAGTTTAAGGCGCCTTTTTTCATTGCCACAAATCCTATAAGAAAGTTTTATTTAATCAAATAACTGGTAGACAGACATTTAATCCTGCTCTCAGCTCAATAAGCAGTTCTCTGGGTATACACAAAGCGAAAGAGAAAAAGTTTTTGTACCATATTTGCTATTGCCATAAACTTTAAGGTTCACATTTATGCCACATGAAATCACCATAACGCATAACTGAATGATATGGCGGAGGATGGCGGGGATCTGCATATGTTTGTGGTAGTGGGGTAACTAGTTTGCCGTTTCTCGCTTATTTCCTTAGCTTCTATGTCGTCGGATTTCTATACATCAAGTGCCCATGTGACGGCAAATGCAAGACAAAAGGCATCTCAAAGTTCAGATGTGATATGCGAAAAGATGAAAGAAAATATATGTATGCATGTATGTATGTAGGTACATATGTATGTTTGCATTTTTAATAAAGCGTGCATAGTCAATTTAATAACACACAACAACAACAAAAAACTTTAACTCTTTCTCTTTCCTTCTCTAGGTATGTCAATCTCTATTTGCTAAATCTATCTTTCTTCCTTTTTGCATGTATGTGTATATCTTTATTTGTGCTGGTTGGTCGTACTTTTTATTTGTATTGCAGTTTTCTCCTTAGTTGTGTGTCTATGTATGTGTGTGTGTGTGTTTGTCTACGTTGTTGAAAATTAGACAGGCAAAAGTTGATTTATTATGCTCTGTCTGCGAAATGAAGTGGAAGAATTTTGTTGTCTACTTTAGAGCGTTTCATTTGTTAGCCAAATAATGCCTCAAAGTCTGCTCAGATTCCAAGGCAACGCCAAAAACCCAAACTCTTTTCATTTCTAACCCCTTTTTTATTTGGCCAGTGTAACCTGGCTTCCGCTTATAGGAATTCTATTGAAATTGAATTGAAATTAATGAAAATTAAATATTTCATAAATGTTTATCTTGGGATATCAACAAGCAGATAGTTAAACAATATTTGTCTGTATTATAGAAACAATAAATAAATGCAGTAAATTGGTAAAATCAACTAAAAAATGAATTTGAAATTTTAGCTTTACATAAGCAAACATTTAAAGTTATTGAAATTGAAGATAAGAAGTGCATGAGAAATGCCTTACTCTTTTGCCCTTTGTGATAGAATCAAGTTTAATAAAAACAAAGAAAATACTTTATTATATATCCCTATAACAATTTCGAGCTTTCTACTGAATCGAAGATCAAATAAAAAATTCGAATACTTTGGAAGGCAATCCAATTTTTTGACACTTTCTGAAAACAAAAACAAAAAACCATTTCGTATAGCAATTACATTTCAATAAACATTTATATTTCCTTCTATGGAATTTTCAAACAAACTGTAAAGTGCTCTTTAAGCTTAGATACAAAAACCAATGAATTTTTGTTCGCACTTTCATAAGGCAATCAGCCGAAAAATTAAAAAAACAGCATAAACAAAATGAAAATTGAAAAGTTTTTGTGTTGAAATTTATGAGGATGCCATGCGAGTGTAAAAGCAAGAGAGAGAGAGAGGGAGAGGGAGACACATAGATAGATAGATAGACAGAGAGAGAGAGAGAGCTTCGGTTTTAGCATTAGAGTAGCTCAAACATCATATAAAAAACCTTAACCCCGTCAATATGGTTGCCTTTTGTTTACAAAATGTCGGCGAATTTTTTGTTCGCCCATTTTGCTGGCAATAAAATGAAAAAAAAAAGGGTAAAAAAGAAAACACAAAAAAGGAAGAGAGAAAAGCAGCGAGAAAGGACAAAAGAGAAGTACATGAATAAGGATTGAGGAATGGAAGGGACACAGCGGAGGTTGCACATTCAATCAACACATTGCTGACAACTTTTCTGGCTTGTATTCGAGGTTTTTGGCAGACAGTATCTCTCTCTTTCACTCTGGGCCAGGCCAGACCAAAAACAAAATAAAAAAAAAAAATATTACAAAAAATAAAACAAAACATTGCAAGCGATTGGGAAAACTGGAAAACACTCGTTTTGGGTAACCAGCTACTGGCTACCGGCAACTGCAAACTGCAAACTGTAAACTGGGAAATGGTAACTGGGAACATGTGTCTGCCGACAGACGCTTGGCTGCTTTTATAATTCCTTTGTACAATATTTGTTTGGCAATGAATTTAATTGATGTTCACAGCTAGCCTAGCCATGCCAGACACAGAAGGTCGGTTCGGCGAGGGCGTGGGCATGGACGACGGTGTCGTCAGCCCAAAGGCAAAAGAAAAACGATGGACATGGATGATTGTGGAATGGATGTTTTGGGTGAGTTTAGGGGCATTGGAGTATCTATCATGGTATGACGAGCGTGCGAAACTTCAATCAATTTGATTTTATTAAGCGTCAATGGATCGGTCCGGTTGTACAAAGGTGTTGACCTGGCATTTGTGGTTGTCGTTCTCCCAATGGTGTAATCTGCAGGTGTTGAAAATAGCTATAACTAAATCTCAACTAAATTACATATATGAGAGTACCGGGCAAATACAACTGAAAGCCTGTCAAGTTTAACACAAAACAAGGACACGAAAAATAACCTGCACCCAATTTAATGGCAAAATATATATAAGAATATGTATTTTTGGATCAATTAAATGGGATTAAATTTCTACATTCAAGTTAAGAGAAGTTAGTTTAAACAAATAACGTTTAAAAACACTTCAAGATAAACGATTTTTTTCCTATTTCTTTATTAAGCATACTGGTTTAGCAAATTTCTATCTCATATGTGTGTAAATTTCCGTTTTTGGTTATACGTGAAAACTTTTCTTATGTGAAAATATAAAATTATTAAATATGAAATAAATTGCATTAAAAACAACAGAATGTGAGAAATAAAAATGATTGTCAACACTTGACTTTGACACAACTTTGCACTTTCAATAAGCAGCATTAAATATCATAATTGCAAGTGAGGCAAGAGTTTCTGAATGAAAATAACATCAGAATTTCTACTTTTGTTGAAGTCAGTTAACAACAGCTTGCATCTTAACAATATAGGCTGAGATAGACAGTTAGAAAATGTGTTAATATACATTTATTTCGCCTTTTGTAGTCTATACAAAGTTTAATCAAGGACACTTTGTGGGATTTGTTATGTGTTTGAAACGTATGAATGGCATATATATGTATATGTATGTATGTATGTATAAAACTTCAATCAATTCGCTTTTCCGACTGTTCTTAATGAATTAAGTTGCCTTTGGTCACATGTGTCCCATTGTTGAGGTCACAGAAGGTTTCCAAAGTCCATAAATTTCTGTATAATTGTCAGCCAGTCGAGGATATATCCTCCTATGTGTATAATATGAACATAGTTACACAATCCAAATAGATGGTACATACATATGTATATACATATATATATATATACATACCACACATATACACGGATTATTATTAATAGACATGCCACATACACATCGTACACACACACACGCACACACACAGAAAGAGCAGTGAAGCCATCTGAGCTCTTAAGAAGAAAATTTTATGCATGCGCCACACAAAACTTGACTAATTACAAATTTAGCCACAGGTTAAATGGCGAATTATACGTAAATCACTTCAGCGTAGCAAACGGAAATGAGCTAAACAGGAAGATGATGTTTAAGGAAGGGCATGGCATGGCATAACAGTGAGGAGGGCGGGGTTGATGCCAAAGTGATGGTAGATAGGCGATAAATGAACACAAAGACCGCCGACTCAGACTCATGTGTGAAATTGTGTGACAAATGAACAGCACCACCAACAGCAACAACAACAACAAAAATAACCAAAAATAAACCATGACGAAAAAGCAAAAGCTGTAAGAGATTAGTTTCGTAAAGGAAGCTAAAACAGAAGTCACTTATCATTGAAAATGTTGGCATTTGGCAAAAGATGAATTCTTCTTATTTTTCTTTTCGTCTAAGTAAGAAGAAAAATACCAAAATTATCGATTATAAAAATTTCAAGAATTTAATTACTAGCAATTAAAATGAATCATTTAAAACAATTCTGGGGTGCATCTTTATAACATAATGAAGCAGAAGGGAATGTGGCAAAACTTTTAAGCAAAACTTACTTAACGAGTATACATATACATATGTACATATACATTTAATCTCTCTAGCTGTTATATTCTGTAGGAAAATTCTGTTCGTTTAAATTGCAGAGGCGGAAAGAGGCGTATCAAAAGTATGAAATAAACTTGGTCTGCGTGCAAACTACACAAATACACATCCCAAATTTGGTGGCTCTAGCTATAACGACTCAACTTTTGATGCTGATCAAGAATATATATATACTTTATGGTGTCGCTTTCTTCTGCCTGATTCATACCATTTCACACTAAGGGTGCAAGATAAAACTAAGACAATTAGACAACTGAGATTAGATTTTGATCTTCTTGAAATTCGCTATATCCCAGAAGATTCTTGTATGACTTATTCGAATGCTCTATTTATTTTGAATATTTCAATTATATCACAAATCAATTTACGTAATCTTATTACCTTAAGTCTTTAAAACAAACTACTGCTCTAACGATTTCAATGCAGTCAATATCATAGAACTTTGAAACATTTGTTTAACGTGATTTAAAGCAAACCATTCGAATATCAATAAGCACACAAATATGTAGCATTTGAAGCTGCAGTTGAACAGTTTGATGTTCATCTTTGGTGTATAAAGAACGATTTTATAGAGCAATTCAACTGGAAATACCATACATCATTAAACTGAAAATGCAACAGAAGTAATTGCGTTTTAAAACAAAATGCATTAGCTTGGATCATGCCATATACAAACTACATCACAGATTCAGTTGAATATACATAAGTGAGGCCTATGGAAAACATCTAATGGAAAGTTAGATATAAAATACATAAAAAAGTAGAAAGTTGAAATTGCTTTCACTTCTAACTTACTGTATATAAACATCGATGTGCCTTTTTGTTATAATTTTCTACTTGTTTGTCGTTATTTTTGCAAATTTGTCTAAATTAATATGCAATTAATGGCGCCACTTGCCATGCTGTGCCAACCACCATTAACTCGCCCCACCTTGCAGCACACCGACAGCATGGCATACATATACACATTGAAGGGAGGGGATGAGTATGAGAGTGGGAGTATACTTTTCAGCGCTATTCTTCGAGTACATTTTAATTTATGCGCTTTTCAGCTTTAATTTATGTGGAACAAACCAGGCAACAACTGGACCACCATCCGCTTCTGAAGTCCCTGCCCCTGTTCCTGTTCATGTTATTCCTGCTCTTTCTCTTTGGCCTGGCACCAACAATCACCTTGTTGCTGCTGCTGTTGTTGTTGTTGTAACTCTAATTTTATGAATTATTGCTGATTAATTAGATTGTTAGGCTAGGATGACGATGAATTGCCCGAAGAGCAGAGCATCCGTAATTTATTCACTTTTTCTATTCATAGTCAATGGTGAGTTCTTGACAATGGAGGGAACGAGGACGAGGACGAGAACGAAAACGACAAGGACTGGTCAATTCTCTGTTCAACACGTAACGGAAATTGTGTGCGGCGTAAATAACGGAAATTAATAAGAAAATAAATCACACGGATGCTGTATTTTTTTTTTGCCCTTCCCCCAACCCACTCCCCCCCAAACCACGGGCACGGGCATTTTCACGCTCTCCGCTTACTTTAACTTGTCTATCAAGGACAAACAAAGCGGTGGCATTTCGGGTGGTTGCTTGATGATATGTAAAAAAGTGCTGCTCTGTTGCTGATGCTGCTGCTGTGGTTGATTTACGATAAAAGGGTAACTAACTCTATAGTAGAATCGTTAATTAGATATTCGCCTTGTATAATTACATGTTATAGAAAATGTATAAATAGCTGAAATTAAATTATTTTTAAAATGAGTCTAAGGTCCTTTAGAAAAAAGGTTTAATTTTATTTAGAAATTCATTGTCAAGTCTTTGCTTTAATTTTGCTGTTGGTATTTACATAACTTTCTGTAAGATCATAAAGATTCAACCAAGCCAATTTAAAAATGAATATCTGTATATCCACTTCTATACAAATTGTCTGGCACATCTGGGCACTGTAATCAAATCTCTGCAAAAGCTATCAAAAGTTTACAGGTTTTCCCATTATGATTTTGCTGCTCCGATAAGTAGGCTATGATTTTTATATGACTACATCGATTAATTTCCCTCTCTCTCTTTCTTTATGTGCATAGTTAAGTGCAACAGGGAGGGAGGTAGTGTAAACGGTGGTGGTATGGTTGACTGATTGGTGATGAAATAACAGTTTATTTCAGTATTTTCAGTAGGTATTATTAAAACACAAATACCAACTGCAAAAGCAACAATCATAGCCATATGTATCTTTAATGAACATACACATACACACACACAGCCCGACAGTCAGATAAGTGCATATGCAAGTGACCGTGTGTGTGTGTCTGTGTGTGTGTACAGACACATGTTTCATGGTTCTTTAACCAGATTGCTCTCTCCACTTTGCCTTTTAGCTGTAGTATTTTTTTCAATTTGTGCTGCGGTTTTAAGCGCTTGTAATTGCTTTACTTTAAAATTCAGTTAAAACAAAAATTCCCACAGATAAACACAGAAAACCAAATAATAGAAAAAAAAAGAAACCATAAACCCCTCAGTTTTGCACCGCAGCAATTATACACTTGCAATACTTTAGCCAAGGAACTCATAACTTTGCCTTATATCTTGAAGAATTAAAAAAAAAAATAATATTCATTCTCTAACAAATAAAGATATGCTAGATATATTATATGCAAAGTTTCATTCATTTAGCAACATAAACATAAAAAATGAATAGAAACTTGTTAATGATTTTTTGTTGGCTTAAATGATGTATAAATTGTAGAAAACTCTTTGGCAAGAGTATAAATAATAATAATAATAATAATAGGAGAGGCCAGAGAGAGAACTCATCAAGTATCTACTGGCGAAATTGATTAATTGTGTTGAAAAATGTTAAAAATGCTTTAATTGTTTTTTCTTTATTTTTTTTTTTTTCATTTGCCTCTGAATGGTTATGGCTTAAATGTAACAGAAATTGTTGGCACGGAATTCGCTTCTGTTTTTGCTTTCTTTTTGTTTAATAAGTAATATGAGCATATAACAACACATATAACTCTTTCCAACAATTGCAAATGTGGACCCCCCTCCCCCCACACGAACACACAGACACACACACACACATCTACATCCACTTTCATTCAGCCATACACTTTTTCATTCATTAATACGTTCATTTTGGTCACCCCGTAACCAATTCAATCCATTGGAGTGACTAGAATATGGCCTTAAATTGGTATACCATTTTAGGGTAGCCTATAAAATAACCCATAATGATTTGTCAAATGCCATTTTCATCTGTTCATGACGTTTATGTAATGAGTTTTATGCCTTTTGAACACAACAACCGAAAAAATGGCAAGTGATGGTAGATTTCCAACAGGAATGATGATGATGTACAAGTATGGATGACGATGATGATGATGATGATCACAATACAATAATTGCTTGTGCGGTTAATGTGATTTTTCAATTGATTTCTCGTAATTTTCCCCTTCCAGCATTTTATATATATCCAACAATTGTTGTGTTACATTGGACCAAGTGAAATGTTTTGGTTTTTATTCGGTTTTCATTCAATAGCGTTGCTGTAATGCGGTTTTTAGCCGGCAACTATGAATTGTGTCGAGTGGCGGACTACTAATGAAAAATGTTCAGTAGTTTTCATCTATCGTATGCATGTATGTATGTATGTGCATGTGCATGTGCATGTGTGTTTGTGTGTGTTAAGTAATGATTACTTTGCTTTTGCTTTGCTTTACCGATAAAATGTTTTAAAACCATAAAACCAAAACTTTTTATAAACTTAATTCCTGATGTTTTCATTTCCAACAAATTGAACTTGGAATTTCTCGTTTGAACTTTTCTCTTTCGTTGCATTTTGAGTTGCTCCGTAAATCATAAAGAAAAAACAAACTCTCGTAAAAGTAATAATGCGATTAAGCCTGCTTAAGCGACCCAAAAAGCATACTTAACAAACTGCCAAGTGAGCCACAGACAAAATTGTCTGACACTCTGACAATCTTACTGACTAAACTCTGCCCCTGCTACTGCCCCTGCCCCTCTGTCTCCTGTCTCCTGTCTCTATCTCTGTCTCTGAGGTGGAGCTTTGGGATAAGGGTAGATGCTGCCACATCTTAGCATAAAATAATAATAAACAAGTAGAAACGAACGAAAAAAAAGCCAAGAGAAAACAAGAGCAAAGCAAAGTGAAGCAGATTAAATTCTTCGATAACGATTTCAAAAATGAAATATTTTCCATCAAAGTGATTAATTATTTTGCAACAACAATGAAAATCAAAGTTATTGGCAAGTCATTGCATCGACTTTAAAATGCCCTGAAGCGCCGTAATTTTTTTTCTTTACAAGTTGCGAAATGTTCATGAAACATTTTTAGTGCGTTTTCTTTTACACAATTCCCATCATAGAAGGCTTTAAAAATCAGCAGCTGCCAGCTGCTAGTTTTTAATTTCAATTTTAAGTTTTATATAAGTTCTCTTTCAAAGAAATCGTTTGATATTTACCATGTAACAGAACAACAAAAAATAGTAAAAGTCTTAAAGAATTTAACTTTTCAAGTTAGTAATCAGATTAAAAAATAAAATAAAGATTTTTTGTATAGACATGTTTACAATTTTTTGCCCTTTTTATTTAAAAGGACTCTTAAATATTTTTAAATGGACAGAAAAGTTAAGTAAAATGATTGCAATATTTTTGCCTTCTTCAACAATAAATTAACTTTACCAACTAATATGAGGACTAAAGGCATAATTGTTGTTTGAGAAAGTTTGTGCATATTTCGTGCTTTTGATTCACTTTACCCATAGTTTGCCACTTAAGCGGCTTTTCAATGAAGTTCCACCGTCTCCGGCGCCTTCAAGTTTTACGAACAGCTTTCCGTCGACTGCTTCATGCCGCTGTTTACAAATCCTTGCAGCATCTGCATGCAAATAAAGATGAAGAAGGTGAAATTTTGGCCAGAATCTCCGCTAAGGAGCTTACAATTATTTATTTATATTTGGCGCACTGTTCCGGCACTGTCGCCCGGCCGGGAATGAGGGCAATGAGGGGGTATGGGGATGTGGGATGTGGGTTTTTTGTTTCGACAAGTCTTTTTTGGTACTTTCGACAGTTGTTGTGGCTTAGCGGCCGTGAAATAAACTCGAATAAGATCCACTTCTGGGTTACCCCAGCTAAAGACAGAATGAGAATTGAGTGGTCAGAGGAAGAGAGAGCATGATAGAAAGAGAGAGAGAGAGAGAGAGAGGGAGAGAGACTATGGCTGAGGGAGAGGGAGAGAGACTATGGCTGAGGGACACAAATGTTTTGCATAATTTGTTAAAAGGATTTCAAGTTGTTTTCTGTTGAGTGAATTGCGGTGAACTTTGACTTAAGTTGCATTTACACAGCTTGC
The DNA here is from genome assembly GCF_018902025.1 of Drosophila willistoni. Lineage (NCBI taxonomy): Eukaryota > Metazoa > Arthropoda > Insecta > Diptera > Drosophilidae > Drosophila > Drosophila willistoni. Next base: position 7,602,670 of record NW_025814056.1, read on the forward strand.
ACGAAAATTTTAGATAATAGACTAACAGTAAAACTAACTTACCCATATGTAGCATACCTTGAGGAATAAAGCGAAATAATAAACAATTTGTAAGCAAATCCTTTGTGTACTCAACCCTTAATAAAGTAATAAAAAGCAATAACACTTTTAAAGCCATTTAATTTGACCACACAAGCGAAATATATGTGAATGAATGGCAAGAAAAACATATTAAAATTTTGTTATAACCTCCCCCTAATCATATTTTCACGCAGCCATTCAGTCAGCCAGGCTGAGTCAACCAAACAGTCAACCAACCATACAACCAACCAATTTTAACACTTTTTTCTAAACACAGAAAACCTCCAACTTTTGTTCCACTCCTCTGCACATGACAAGCTGGACATGTACTCTAGCTAAAGCTCTGTAGTTGTAGCTGGAGCTCTGGATCTGGTTGTGAATGTGGCGCAATAGCAATTGCAATTATATAGCAAACTGTGTTTGGCGTTAAAATCACCGCAGGGCCACTCCAAAGCACCATGATATCCATGCTTGAGTACTTGTGGGTAGTTTCGGTACGTTTATGTTCTATTTGCTCTGTTGAGAGTTGGCACTCTGTACTATCTATCTATCTACTACTGCTACAGCTACTACTACTACTACTACTACTACTACTACAACTAGTGCTGCTATTGCTTTTTTATGCTTTTTTCTGTGTCGTTCTTGTTGTTGTTTTGTTTTTTTTTTTTCATTTGAATGACATGCATGAAGTGTTTATTGCATTTCAGAAGTGCCCGTCCCCATCAAGCTGTTGAACCAATATCTAATAACTGATAAATGTTTATGGCAGATGGCAACTAAAACATGTAACAAAATTATAAACTAGTTTTGGCCCAATGGCTCTGGCAATGGCTCTTGCTCTAGCTTTCTCTGCATTCAATTAAAGTAGCTAAGCTAAAATTTTGTAGAGCCAAAAACTTTAACAATTTTGCAGTTCAGCTCTGCATGAAATCAATTGAAGCGTAAATTTGATTTAATTCACAAAAACTTCGAGGGCAAATTGTTCGAAGGATGAAGGATAAAGGACGAAAGAATGTAGATGGGCGGAAGGCTAGCTAGCTAGCTAGCTAGAGAGCTAGTGCCTGGTGACTGGTGGCGCAAATTCTGGCGACTTGGCATAAACTAACTTCCGTTGCAATGCCAGCTCAACTGCATCTGATGAATAAAACATGTTTTTATGCGACACTGACTGAGAGAGTAGGAATGGTAAACTGGTATAAATGTGGGAGGCCGATTCGTAAAGATTGTGGGTGGCAACAAAATTCGATGGTTATTTGTGAAAATGACGGCATTTAGTAGTCTATACTTGACAGTGCTAGGCCGTGTTTATTATACCTTAGCTAACGTAAGATACTCAAAGGATATTTCTCATTTAACATTCATTTACTCTAAATACTTTAATAATTTGATTTGCTATCCAAAGCTTTTTTATTTCTGCATTCAACTGCATTCAAATTGATGGTAGCTGCTCGGCGCGGTTTTACCGCAAATGAAACAAATCAAAACTATGCACAACAGTGCAACACTGCAAAGGCTTGACATTTAGACACATAAATCAATTGAAGAATCAATGAAGTGCAGGCGCAGAGTTTGTACCAACTGAAAGGAGAAAAGACGCGGGGGAACGCGACTGTAAATGGCTATTCCAATGCCAAGTTACCAGTTGTTGATTCATGTGCTCTGCCAGGCTGATAAACTGACCTCACAAAAGCAAAAATTGTCGAGGAGTAGTGGAGCGTAAGAGAGTGGGTGTGGGAGTGGTACGAAACGAAACGAAGCGATGGGTGGCGGATGGCGGATTGTTAATAGAGCCAACTTCAATGGTGTTGACCATGCGTGGGGTCAGGTCATGCCATTCACATAATTGAGCCGACAATTTACAGTCGAGGACAATGCGTGGAAAGTTAGCAAAGTTATTTGCTGCTGTTGTTGTTGTTGTTATTGTTATTGTTACTGTTACTGTTACTTTTGTTGTTGTGGCTCTTGTTGTTGGTCATGTTGTAGGTAATTCGAGGAGGAGGACGTGGAGGAGCAGCAGCAGCAGCAATAGGTGAAGGGCAAAAAACACAAGTGAAGTGATGAAGAGGCGATGAGTGGTAACAATACACATGCGTGCTATAATTTAGCTATCTTTCACACATAATTCACATAGAGAATATTGCATGGGGGGTAAGCAAGGTGGAGAAGGAGTTTGTAGTTGGCAAAGTGCAGCAGATAGAGACGGAGGACGAGATGTAGAGAATGAATGAGAAGGAGGAAACGCAGCAGCGGCAGTCATTAGCATTAGCTCGATTTGACTACTCCTATGCAACGGAAACGGAAATCGCACTGAATTCAAAATGACAGTCGAGACAGCAACAACAATAACGACAACAACAGCAATAGGCAACAGACAAATAGAACAACAAGTTACCTATTGAACAAGACCTTCAATTGAAGTCATTATTCCTTCATAGCCAAAGAAAAGAATCAGAATTTATTATCACTGACAAAAAAGTGAAACAAGTATTATAAAATTACTCATACGACATGATGTTCTGGTTTTCAAACAAATAAAAAGTATAAAGGAATACTCTTTTTTATGGAAATACTAAGGAAATTCACTATAAATTTTTTTGGCGGATGTTTTATAAACTATTTAAGGCTTAAATCATTTCAATAAAAACAAGGAAAACTAAAAAAATAAACCTTTAGAAATCGATAAACAATCTTTCTTAGTTTTTTCAAATCTTTTATTTTTCATATTACATATTTTGTTTTAAGTAAATGCGCTTGAAAATAATTGAGAATATGGCCATTGAACCTGCATAAATCTAACATCGTTTTTTGTACTTATTTTGTATGCTTTGGTCATAATTTTTTTACTCCAGTCTCGTCAATATTCAAATTTCAACTTTATAGTTCTCACAGCTTTTGCATGCATTTTATCCCAATTTACGTGTAATTTTCTTGAAACAAAAAACAAAAAAACTGAAAATTGTATGCAAAACGCTTGAAAAATGCATCATTTACATGTAGTAGCCAAACCAGAAGGATCCTGTTGATGTATGCAGTAGCCAAACTTCATATATGCATCCCCCTATATATGGAGTAGTATGTATGTATCTGCGTACTGGTGGTGCATAACAGCAATATTGAAAGTGCACTTGGTTTCTGTGGTCCAGCCACAAAGAAAACAACAACAACAACAACAAAGTGTAAAAGTGTTGTAATCAACAAAAATGTCATCATCGCCAAACTACAGTGGACAAACCGTTGGTTAAACAAGAGACAGGACAAGCAAGTCTATCTCATCGATGTCATCAGCACGTAAATAGTGAATGAAACCATCACACATATACATACTTGCACACATACAGTGTAAATTGTAGAGTAGATAGAATAGTTTACTAAAGAGAAGAGTAAAACCTTTATCGATACAAGTCTCTCAATTAATATTAATTATAGTTTCTATAACTAGCACAGATAAATTTTTTACATTTTTTAGATACCTTAGAGTGTTAAATAAAAATTACGAAATATTTGTTTTTAGATATCTGCTATTTGTTTCTATTGGTAACAAGCCAATATGTGTTTCTATTGGTATTAAGATCCAATTTATTAAGGCTAAAAAATGTTCACAAATAATTATATACATTTATGTATCTTAGAAATAAGTATATACATACGTAATCAGGTAAATATATACATTTACCCAGATCTACTTCGCAATTTGATTGACTTGCAATTGATATTGCTAACTGAAACAAATGCAGACATCAGTTACACATTTAGACCAAATATTGTTTGGATACCGGAAATGCTAACACACACATACATATATACATATGTAGTTATGTATATATACACATTTCTATACATATCTATATACATAACTACATCTATAAGTCCATATGTGTATGCCTTTTCCATAATTCAACAGTCAGTTGGTAGGTGGTGCCACCGTGTTGACTCGAGCTAGCGAATTTATGCAAAAAGGAAACGACAAGGACGCTTTGTAGAGTGCAAAAAGGTACCCAATTCCAATATGAAATCAAAGTTTGCATTGCACGAATTTGTTGTACCCTAGACAACGAATGTTCCAAATTTGATTCTTGAAATTAAAATTTTCTAAGTATAGGAATTAGTCAACGAACTTTTTAATTACTTTTAGTTTAGAATACAAAGAAAATTCTCTCCAAAATACTTAATTTGGTATAGATGTGTTACCCGTTTTTTAAAAGAGCATCAAAATTGAAATGAAAACATTTGTCCAGACTTTGTTCGGATAAACTTGCATAACTTTTACAAGCTTGATTGACTCTAGTGAAATTTTCTTGTTTTTTTTTCTTCTTTTGGATTGAAACTTGTTTGACAGACAAATATCGTATTTAAAATTCAAATTTGGTGAGCCAACAATTGATTAAAGGAGTACTCAAAAAACCTTAAAGAAAATTATTTGAAATCCAAATCATCGGTAAGTTCATTTTGTTAAGTAATCTGTTTCTTTTTTTTAAAAAAATATTTTGTTTACTTTTTGCCTTACACTTTTTTGTAGCTCATAAGTTATCTTAGTGCCACAAATTAATTGCTTGCACATTCAATGAAGCCATTTCGATTTATCTTTCTGTGTCTTCTACTCGAATCAGCATCGAGACAATTTAATATTTATTGCTTTTTATGCGCGGGCGTTAAATAAATAAACGATAATAATATACCTCCCGAATACTGAAACAAGACGAGAACCACAAAAAGAGCAGCAGCTAAAGTTGGTTTGGGGGAAAGAGACTGAAAGCAGGAGTAGTAAATCACTTGGAAGACTATCGTAGACGTGACCCTGGTTTATTCTTTCAAACTGTGACAGAGCCGAAGAAAACCTCCCACCCAACAAAAAAAAAACCAAAATTGAATTTGCTTCCAAGGAAAATCCCAATCGAAAAAGCCTACAACTTTTTAAAATGCTGACAGCAGACTCAAAAAAAAAACAAAGTCCAAGAGTGAGTTGTTTAAAATTGATAGAAAATAAATATGAAATCCGTCATGCTTATTTTTTTAATTGTCAACGACAGACCACGCCCAGCAAAACAAAATTAAATAAAACAAGAAAAAAAATAAAACAAAGAAAAACAGGAAAAAAAAGAAACAACAGAAACTGACAAAAGCAGCCGTTGAGAAGAGTCAAGTTAAGGAAGACAAAGCTTGATGAACATCATGGTGCTCCTGGCCGAAAATTAATTTTCATGTTTCCGAGGGGTTGTGGAAAGTTGGTTTTTGCGTTTTTTGTCTTTTACGGAATTTGTGTAAAGGGAGTGTGTGAAAAGGAGATAGTACAGGGCCAAGGAAAAAGGTTTTACAGGTGTTAATTTGCATCATTTTACGCTTAACGCGTCCAGGAGAATGCGTAGGTGGCTGACAGGATGGCAGGCAGCAGGTGCAACTGACACTCAGAGACAGGTCCTTGGTAGCTAGCTAACAGTATGTTGAATGCACTGCCACAATGCTACAGCATAAACCGACCAAGACAGCAGACAAAACCAGATGAAGTCTAAAATGATATCCCAAATGTTGGTTAGGAGATAGAAACTCATAGCAAACGAGCAAGTATCTTTGGCTACGAGAATATTCATAGTCGACACATAAAAATAATTCCTAATTTAGGTAATAAACTATGTGAAATGCTTATAAAATTGGAATACTTAAATTTATTTTAATCAATAACGACATTTGGCAATTGACGAAATCATTTTCGTATGCCATTTTGCCAACTTTAACATATGTATTAAATCCCAACCATTTCCTTGCTTTTCTCCTCTATATTCTGCAATGCGAATCCCAATTATTGGCATACATGCAAATACATATTGTACATAGATTTATGGCTTCAACGCTGACATGACATTTGGCGCTGCAACAACTAGAAACATATTTTTGCTATTTAGACAAGAATGCAATGTAAATGGCAATGACATAGGCAAAGGATCGACAGAGAGCAAAGGAGATTAAAAAAGAAAAGAAAAAACAGAGAAATAAAGAAGCAAACCAAAAATGTAGCCAAAAAAGGACAGTTTTTCTTTTTCCAGAAATTACAAAATCATTTGGCCCGACAATTATTTTCCTTATAATATTTGTATATCTATAGAGTCAAGTGTGAATGCAACTGTTTGGATCAAAATTCGTAGCATACTATTTTGGGCTTGCCAATCATTGGATCTGTCAGACATCACTGTGGAATTTTTCATAGCATACTATTTTGGGCTTGCCAATCAATGGATCTCTCAGACATCACTGTGGAATTTTTCATAGCATACTATTTTGGGCTTTGCTTAACATTAACATTTTAAGAGCATTCTGGGTTTTAGTTGTATAGACGACAACTATTTTTGTAAGCATTGCATTTTTTTTACCTATGTCTACAAAAGGAATTTCCATCATAATTGTATTGTTTACTGTATTGATTAAGAAGGAACACAAAAAAAAATTAAATTAATAGGAGAGATAAGAATTTACGCTCTGATTGAGTGAGACGATACGATTTTTTGCCTAGCGGCGATTAAGTATAGAACATATTACTGTGTCATTCTTTTGTTATATAAATGTGCTGTAATTATTATCCTGCGGTCAAGTTAATTGAGCAATTGCAAAAATCAACAAAACCCGACAACAAAGATTGGGAAAAATCCCATTGGATAGGGTAAGGAAAACAACATGAAAGAGCATGGGAGACCAGCTGCTCAATTCAAAAGGAGGGCGAAAAATATAATTAAGTTACGCCCTGGGCATTGGAAAACAAAAACAAGCGCAACAACAATAGCAAAATGCCAACCTACAGATTGTTGAATGGGGAATAATGATTGGTCGGTGTGCCGCATTGTGGGTGTGGGTGTGGTTTTATAAGGTTTGCCAGTGCCAGCCTTATTTTTCCCCGACAGCTTTCTGGTCAACACAATTGCCTGCGGCTCAATTTAATGACAATTATGATTGATATTAAACGCCCTTGTAGAAAGTATTATGCATATTCCTCTTCGTTTCTCAGACCTTTGAGAGGGTGAATAGAGCTCATATTCAACTCATATTCATATGTATATAGACTTAACTCAAGAAATAGATTTGCTTCTTTTTTTCCAATTCATTTGAGTTGATTCATTTAGGTAATGTTTAAGGCTGATAAAAATAAGAAAACTCTACTAGCATTATAAATACTGACTGTACTTTATTTGTTCTTGCAATGACCTTCATACAATGTCATCGGTGATAAATGTCACTTTCATAAAATTATGAAAGTCGCCGATGAAAATTTTGAAAAAGTCATCGCTGACATTTCCAAAAAAGTTATCGGTGACATTTCTAAAAAAGTCAACATCGGTGACATTTCTAAAAAAGTCATCGATGACATTACTGAATGACATTTCTGAAAAAGTCATCGATGACACTACTAAAAAAGTCATCGACGACATTTCTGCGCTGACATTCTGCGATGACATTTCTGCGATGACATTTGTAAAAAAGTCATCGATGACATTTCTGAAAAAGTCGTTGACGTCGTTGATGGACAAAAAATTGCGATTACCAACTTCGGCGCGGTCGAAGTTATCGATGACATTTCTGAAAAAGTCATCGATGACACTTCTAAAAAAGTCATCGATGACATTTCTGAAAAAGTCATCGATGACATTTCTAAAAAAGTCATCGATGACATTTCTGAAAAAGTCATCAATGACATTTCTGAAAAAGTCATCGATGACATTTCTGAAAAAGTCATCGATGACATTTCTGAAAAAGTCATCGATGACATTTCTGAAAAAGTCATCGATGACATTTCTGAAAAAGTCATCGATGACATTTCTGAAAAAGTCATCGATGACATTTCTGAAAAAGTCATCGATGACATTTCTGAAAAAGTCATCAATGACATTTCTGAAAAAGTCATTGATGACACTACTAAAAAAGTCATCGATGACATTTCTGAAAAAGTCATCAATGACATTTCTGAAAAAGTCATCGATGACATTTCTGAAAAAGTCATCAATGACATTTCTGAAAAAGTCATTGATGACACTACTAAAAAAGTCATCGATGACATTTCTGAAAAAGTCATCAATGACATTTCTGAAAAAGTCATCGATGACATTTCTGAAAAAGTCATCGATGACATTTCTGAAAAAGTCATCGATGACATTTCTGAAAAAGTCATCAATGACATTTCTGAAAAAGTCATTGATGACACTACTAAAAAAGTCATCGATGACATTTCTGAAAAAGTCATCGATGAAATTTCTGAAAAAGTCATCAATGACATTTCTGAAAAAGTCATCGATGACATTTCTGAAAAAGTCATCGATGAAATTTCTGAAAAAGTCATCAATGACATTTCTAAAAAAGTCATCGATGACATTTCTAAAAAAGTCATCGATGACATTTCTGAAAAAGTCATCGATGACATTTCTGAAAAAGTCATCGATGACATTTCTGAAAAAGTCATCGATGACATTTCTGAAAAAGTCATCGATGACACTTCTAAAAAAGTCATCGATGACATTTCTGAAAAAGTCATCAATGACATTTCTGAAAAAGTCATCGATGACATTTCTGAAAAAGTCATCGATGACATTTCTGAAAAAGTCATCGATGACATTTCTGAAAAAGTCATCAATGACATTTCTGAAAAAGTCATTGATGACACTACTAAAAAAGTCATCGATGACACTTCTAAAAAAGTCATCGATGAAATTTCTGAAAAAGTCATTGATGACACTACTAAAAAAGTCATCGATGACATTTCTAAAAAAGTCATCGATGACATTTCTGAAAAAGTCATCGATGAAATTTCTGAAAAAGTCATCAATGACATTTCTGAAGAAGTCATCAATGACATTTCTGAAAAAGTCATCGATGACATTTCTAAAAAAGTCATCGATGACATTTCTGAAAAAGTCATCGATGAAATTTCTGAAAAAGTCATCAATGAATTCTGAAAAGTCATCAATGACATTTCTGAAAAAGTCATCGATGACATTTCTAAAAAGTCATCGATGACATTTCTGAAAAAGTCATCGATGACATTTCTGAAAAAGTCATCGATGACATTTCTGAAAAAGTCATCGATGACATTTCTAAAAAGTCATCGATGACATTCTAAAAAGTCATCGATGACATTCTAAAAATCATCATGACACTAAAAAAGTCATCGATGACATTTCTGAAAAGTCATCGATGAATTTCTGAAAAAGTCATCATGACATTCTGAAAAAGTCATCGATGAATTTCAAGTCATCGATGACATTCTGAAAAGTCATGACACTACTAAAAAAGTCATCGATGACATTTCTAAAAAAGTCATCGATGACATTTCTGAAAAAGTCATCGATGACACTTCTAAAAAAGTCATCGATGACATTTCTGAAAAAGTCATCGATGACACTTCTAAAAAAGTCATCGATTACATTTATGAAAAAGTTGTTGACGTCGTTGACGGAAAAATTGCAAGGGTATACCAACTTCGGCGCGCTCAAATTTAGCCCCGGCCCTCTGCCTAGAAACTAAATTCGATGTAGTTGAAACATTTGTCATTAGTTTATTACATGAATCCAATATCTAAATAGTCTCTAACAAATAAACAATTTATTAAGATTTGTCCAATGAGCAATAATAATGATAATAATTTTAATGAAAATAATTTATTCATAGATGTAAGACAAAGGGCAATTCCCGCGCCCATTCAATGGTGATTTGTTTTTGACAGCAGGCAACATTTAGTTTGTGATTAGTTATTAAAATTCCACTTTCAATGAGAGAGATAGAGAGAGTCTCAAATTTGTTTGATTTCATTGCAATTGACCTTTTTTGCTGCCTAAGCATGTGTTGATCTTTGTTGTAAGTTGAAATTGAGCTGACCCAAGAAGACAAATGCCAACTAGATATAGGTATGTATGTACATATCTGTAAAGGTGAAAAGCACTTGGGAATTGATTATGATACTTGGGGACATTAAGGTAGCAAATTTTAGTTAGTTGCCTATGAGAACAATGCCGAATGTGGTGGCAAATGCAAAAGGATAATATGTTAAATGCCAGCAACGGCAATGTATATAACAATCTATTCACCTTCCTTTTGCTCTCCCTGTCTATCTTTTTGTCATTCCCACCGCCCAACTATCAGTTGGCATCGTATATATGTATATGCCATGTAGGTATTATTATTATTTATGTGGCTCCTGAACATTTTGACAAACCACATATTTAATTAGCGTCTTGTGCTTGTTTCTGGGAAAATCCAAATGCAAAGGACTCAGGGCCATAGCCGTAGAGAGAGAGAGACAGAGAGACAACACGAAACAGGACAGGACAGGACAGAACAGGACTGGACAACAGCTGACCAAGTATTTGGCCCAAGTATCTTTCCACATGCTTTGAGGTTACAACACCAGACGAGAAATTACCATAGACTTTGTGGTAAGGTTAGATCTCCGGCAATGATGGCTGACCGGCTGGTTAGGCGTCTGACGGGTTAGGCTGACTGTATGTCTGTCTCTTCTGTCTATTAGCTTGTAATTTGTGTACCCGCATGTTGTTTTGAGGTCGGCTTTGTATTTACATCCCCACCTCCCACCATTCAACCATTTGAGCAACCAACTCAAGCCCCCGCGTTCCCACATGTGTTAACACACTTAACCATGTAAGTAAGATGCCAAATCGATAATTTTCTATGGCATTACTACATTTCTAACTTTAATCAGTTCAATTTATAATTAATTACTATGTTGACATTAGCTTTAAGTAAATTTTGTAGACCCACATTTCACTTGATTTTACATCGAAATGAAGCTAATGCTAACAGAAATAAAGTCATCTGAAACCACAAATAATTGGAAAACGCATTGGCCAAGCGTCAAGAAGTCAAAAGTTAATGCACATTGACAAAGAAATTATACTAAACTAAGATATCAATACCATTTAATCCCACAATACCTCAAATCACATCTAATAATTTCGTTACTTTTTGCATATAATTTGCAATGAAAACTAAATCTTAGTTATTAAATATCTAACTATAGTAATTTTACAAACTAGAACCTTTTAAGTGATTTTGTCCATTAAATTAACAGATTAGTGGCCAATGTTAGCTACTCTGGTGCCGATTTCTGATGTTTTAATGTAGATGCATTATTATTAGTAAAGGCGCAAAGCATTTGTTTAATTGCCATTGGTCGGCAAATTAAAACCGACAAACGGGGGTGAGCTGAAGAAGAATACTGAGGATGGATGCTGAGCAAGTGTTGAAGTTTTTAATTTATTTAACTGCAACTATGTCAGGCATGTGGAGTTTAGTAGTTGCACCACCCCCCTATGCCCTGTGCCTGTCCCTGACCAAACCTCACTTGGTCGTTTGGTTGCTTGGTAGCAGCGACAAAAGGCAAACTGCAAATTTATGTCAACATTTAAAATGCAAGGCACGACATGGTAGACAAGGGACAGTCGCAGGACTACAAGCGACAAGCGAGGACGCTTAATGTGTATTTTGGTCAGTTAAATGATGCCCAGACAAGAGTGGATGTGGATGTGGAAGTGCAAGTGGAGTAAAGTGTAGATGGCCCAGTGTAGCCGGAGAGAATTTGTGGTTTTAGAGTTTTTGTTGGTGTTTTTTTTTTTTTTTTGCTTTTTGAATTTTTTTTTTTATTACTGCAGCATATTTATCTTCATCTTGGATGGCGGCAATGTCGACGCGTTCGAGACGTGCATTTGATGTGACAATGAGTCCATGTTTCTCATCCTGTGGCCAACTTAGGCCAGGCCAGAGAAGGCCGAAGCCAATGCAGTCAATTTTCCTCTGCTTGGTCCCCCCCCCCTTCCTCCCCCCTCCTCCCCGTTTTTGGGGGGGTTTTTGTTTCATTTTTTTGTTTTTAGTGCCAACGCTGGCTTTGGGTTTCGGTTTTATAGTGGAGAGCTCATAGTTTGCTATTGCTCTCTACCTCCCTCAAATTGCGACTATTCTCCGACCATCATCATGCAACCTCGATGCACTTGAGCCTTGGACATTCATAATTCTCTTTGAATTTATGAACACTAAACTGTTATTTACGATACTCAAAGGCATTCAATGTTATACAAATGTGGCTATGGGGACAACTCCAGCCGAGCCTCTAGAATGACTAACACACCAGCAGCATGAGCAACAGTAGCAGTAGCAGAACGGCAATAGCAGCCACATATGAAAAAGAAAAGAAAAAAACGAGCTGAGCTGTGCTGAGCTCAAGGAGGAAATTGAAGTAGGCGAAATAATGGGGGTGGGGCTTGAATTGGGAACTAAAATTGTGCAGCGGATATTAATTCTTAGTTTTTGTTTGTTTTTTCTTTCAGAGCACTTAAGTAGTCCGCACAAAAATATTGCCGAATGAAAAAAGAATGTGGGGTACATAGTAGGAAAATAACTTCTGCTGACGAGGATAATCTACATATTAGAAAACTTATATACATACATATGTTGAACAAACCACTAAGGCCATTAAATTTAAAAAAAAAAAGACTTTTGTTTTCATCGAAATGAGACTATATGAACGTCTATTTCTTATAAGTTTTCAATTAACAGAATTTCATAACCAGTCACGAATTAATGACATTAATTTATTGCTGAACCTCGATGTAATTCGAAAATAGGGTAAATATTTACTTAAGCTACTTGAGATTTCAGTGCTGAAAAGTCAAAAAATCGGCTACAGCTAGATTTCAGTGTTAGCAAATGCTATTTTGTATATGGCGCGTTGTTTGACCGCCCTGGCAGCCAAATAATTTACTCTGAATTATGGAATTACGGAATATTCGACTGGTATCGAGTGTCCCAAATTTACATCTGGCAACACTATCTCAAAATTTGACAGCTACTTTTAGCCGTAAATTGCTACTTTTAGCTATAATACCGCCTAAAACATAATTGTTCTTTTATTAATTACACAAAAACTACGAAATAAATCGCCAAGGCGCATCTGAGGTCGTACTCGTGGAATTTCGTTCGTTTGATACCAAAAATAGTTATATCGAAAACCCATGTGAGTCGAAACAGACTATATATGAAGTTTCAGATATTTATTGAACTCAAAGTATAGCTTCATACAGCTATACTTTCTTCATAAGATTTAAAACAAACTTTTTCGATATCGATAAGACTTCTTTTTATAGACTTCCTTTACTTTATTCTTCTATTCTATGTTCTTCTACCTATTTTATTTTAATAGAAGATTAAAATATGCTTAAAATTTGAAATCACCATCTAAAATTAAAATGGACATCTTATAAAAGAAAATGTTTTCCTTGTTTTCTTTCGAGTACGAGTCCCTTATGAACAAATTCAGCTTTTTGTTTTGTATGTTCGATTCATCTTCATTTTCAAGACTATTTCTCTCATATTTTAGCTTTAATTAAAGAAACTACATAATCAAAGTATTAAACTATGGAAGTATCAAAACAATATACAATATTTACAATTAAGTAAAATGAAAATCATTGCCTGAGTTAAAAAAAAAAACATTAAACATTATTAAAAATAAAATGATTTTAAAAACCGAGTAGACTCGAATCCATGTAATTGAGTACCGCGTAAAGCGTTGTACGGGTGTAATTTAAATGTTTTAAAATTTCTAAAATCAAAATCCTTTTAAAAAAGAGAAACGTAAAATTATATCTTCTTTTGAAATGGGAAATGTAATTCCAAAGTCTATATGTAATGACCAACAAATGATGCTTTAAATTGGATAAATATACATTTGAATAGATTACCATCCTTTGTTCCATATACCGTATGCAAATGCATTTTTAAAGCTACATTTTTAAGTGTCTAACTGCCAATTAGGGGACAAGTTAATACCAGCATCTGATGGCAGCATTCAACTTACATACACCGACTAGACATAATCAAGTCCAGACGGGCATGAAAATGCCCCCTTACCGTCTCACGCATTCTGTATTTATCTTCTCGGTTGCATCCGCAGAATAAATAGTGCAACACATTGGAGATGGAGATGGAGATGGTGATGGTGATGGTGATGAAGCTGAAGCCGATGTTGAGACAGAGACACAGAGAGACCGTAACCAATCCACAATTGGAGTACAATGAATGGGGCGATGCCTGCCTGACAGTATGGTTATACTTAGTTACTCATGGGAATGTCTCGGTCTCGTGTTTTGCTTACCATATGCAGGAGAATTTTAAATATGCATAAAAGACAGAGGACACATGGAGATACAATACGATACGATACGATACCATACCATACCATGCCTTTGCGATACATACATACACACATACATATGTAGGTATATTGCAACATATCACATCATAATATCACTGAGCAGTAGCAGCAAATGCAACACCAACAACAATAGCAGTCAGCAAACAGCGGAAACGGATGTTTGCCACTCAAATGCAGGCAAAGTTCCATAGAACCAGAGGCGAGAGGAGAAGAAGTGCATCCAGTAAAATGATGCAAAGAGGGCAACAGGGGGGAATTTAGCAAGATGACAAGTATGTATAGAGAGAATTGTGTTTGTATAAGTATATACATATATGTATGTATGCATGTATAGGTATTTTACCAGTGTCTGCGAATACAATGAAAATTCGTCCACTCAGTATGCATTCAATTTCCTTTTCATTACCAAAATCATTTTGCAAACTCTGTAGGAAATTAATGCGAGTAATATGCGAAACATTGCAAGATTTACAACGACTAGAACAGAGAGAGAGAGAGAGAGAGAGATAGCGGGAGAGAGACAGTGACAGAGACACTAAATATGCAAATAGTCTTCTTGATTTATATTGACAGGTTATCGAGCCCAATATTTTCATATGATATATACACATAATATCAGCTCTTGTCAAAGACAAGAAAAATGTGAGAGAGAAATTCATTTGCCATTTGTTTGCCAAATTGTTTAGCTTTATCTATCATTAAAAGTAAACAATAAATTGAATAAGCTCAAGTTGTTATTTATAATATTAAAAGATTTTAAATATGAAGAAAATATTTCGCAAATGCTTAAGAATTTTTTAACTTATACCGTAAACTTTACTAATTTTAACAATTAAAATTTTCTAGAAATTGAAACGGAAATAAAATCATTTTTTTACCAAGGTTTTTGTTATATTTACTTATTCTTTTTTGTTAACAGTGCATGTTGAAATCGCTGTAAAAATAAAAATAAAAACTATCTCCGAATGAAAATAAAATCTATTTCCGAATGAAAATAAAAACTATCTCCGAATAAAACTAAAAACCAATAACTTTTGATCGCAATACTCAATCTGGGACAGTGTCCCATTTGTCCAATTTGTTACGCAAACGAGTTCAACGAGCTATTAGGTCAATTGAAATGACTTGAACGAACCAAAATAAAAAAAAGAATATATTGCATATAATCTATAAATATGTTTCAAAGCACATATACATATATGTACATATTTAGGGAGCAACAAAAAAGAAACATACAGTTTGCCATTTAATTTTGTTAAAATCTCATGATGTTACACCCAAACTAGAGAATATAAAATCAAATCGCTAAGTAAAATTTATTTTTATGGCCCACGAATTTGCAACAGCTGTTGACCCTGGCCGCAAAAATGGCCGCAAACCATGAACGTGGCCAAGATGGCGAGAAGGGCCACACAGAGAGGGGCAAAGCAGAAGCTGCTGCTGGAATTGCCCTCCAAGTCTATGAAAATTGTTCGTCCTTGGTTGGGATTTTTCATGTTTTTTTTTTCTGTAGACTCATACATTCAACTAAATTGCTTATATATCAAATTGTAATAGTTTCCAACAATTTTGCGCACTTTTCGCCGATTTTTACCCAAAAGACGATGCAAGAGGTGAGGGGAAAATACTTGACTTGAGTAGTAACCGCGTGCGTGCAACACGTACGAGCTATAAAAGAGCTTGCGGGAATACGATGGAGGGGATACCTACACATATCCAAGTGGTAGGGAATCGAATTGAAGACCTTATTTTTTATTGGATTCAGCTAGGCGAAAAACGTGGGCGTTGTGCTCTTTTCTTTTTTTTTGCCTCTCTCCCTTTTTTTTTAATTTAATTTAATTTCTTTCAAAATTTGGATTTTTCTTTTCTTTTATTTATTTATTTTTTACTTTTTTTTGTGGCAAATGAATTGAACAGGCGAACATAAAATTGTCTGTTATAAAGGGAAGATTCAATGAAAAGGGTTGGATGGTGAATAATATCCTTACACCCATTAGGTGTGGGTGTGGTCCCAGAATGCAGTGCAGGGCATCATAAAAATCAAAGAGCTAGCACTGCCAGCTTTTCTAGATGCTCGAATGGATCTCATTGTTGTTAAATTTTGCCTTTGTCTGACAAAATATTAAGCATACGACCCAATGCACTTACCAACACCCATACATAGATACAAACCAAACCATACACGAACACGACCCTCTCTATAGATTTCGCCTTTGCTTTTGCCCTTACAAATTTTCTATAATTCAATTCGCTCCTTCCCTCCCTCGATTTCCATCTCAACGCCCGTCCGCCCATTCGGAACTTGTCGGATACAATACCCAATATATTATGCTGTAACAAACAAAAAAAAAAAAAAAGAAATCACTTTGACTTTGGGAAATTTTCCGTTTGTCAAATAGCAAAAATTTTATTGTATAAAAAGATTTTCCTCGGCTTCGTTTTCTATTCAGCTTTTCCCGTTTCCTTTTCTATTCTCATTCCCATTTCCATTTCCATTTTTTTTTTGTTCATCTCCACTTCTAGCTTTTGGCTTTTGCTGACCACAGTGAAATTTAACATTCTTTCTCTCCTTATTGACCACATTTGTTTGTCTTCTCCTTCATGTTGGCCACGAACAATCCCCCCCGAAACCCGAACTATACTCTTCTGGGTATGTTTCACAGTAATTTGCCTTGCTCTCAATAAAAAAAAAAAAAAAAAATGAATGTTTTCAATAATATGATTTTTCATTTTGCCGGCAATGTTAAACGAAGTGAATATCAAAAAAATATTAAAGAAGCTAACATCGGCTATGCCGAAGTTTATATACCCTTGCAGTCCTTGGTAATAATAATTTTACATGTTCAAAATTTGTTTTCTGCAACTCAATTCATCAATATACAAACAAAACAATTTTACTCTCTATTTTACAATTTGTTCTTCTTCCTCCCTTATTCCCAAAGCAAAGCAACGCACGCATACACATACAGTTCATGTAGCGTTGCGTCTGTGTGTGTTATATTTATCCGATCACATTCAAATTTTGGGATCTGGGGTTTTATATCCAATATTATCACATATGTAAATTTCATAGCATACTCCGATTTTTATGAAAATGTTTCTTCTAGTTCTTCTAGAGGTATATGATATAGTGGTCCGATCCTTATGAATTTCATACTTTATTTTTCCCGGGTAATAAAAAACCCCGAAACAAAATTTCAGACCGATAGCTCTTAAGACGGCTGAGTAAAACGCATACGCACAGACGGACGGACAGACGGACGGACAGACGGACAGACGGACATGGCTAAATAAACTCAGCTTCTCATGCTGATCAAGAATATATATACTTTATGGGGTCGGAAACGTCTCCTTCTGTGCGTTACAAACATCTGACCAATTTTATAATACCGTCTGCAAGGGTATAATGAAGTAAGTATGTCGTCTCGCCGACTTTGATATACCATGCATCAAGTGAAACAAATGTTTTAAACTTATGAAACCAAATGTAACTTTATAAAATTCTTCGAACACTCTTACAATCGTATGAGCTCACTAGCGCCGCTACCGGACAAATGCGCACTCTTTCCTTATGGCAAAACTTGGTTATTCTTACAATTAGTCAAATGTTGAACAAGTTTGATGTATTGTAAGATATTAATAACACTCAATCGTTTCTAAAAAACAACAACCAAAATCTGCGTAATTATTTACGTTTACATATTTAGGGAAATCAGTTTTGGTTAAATTGCGGAGGCGTGGTTTAAATTTTATCCGTGTGCTCACTAAACCAAATTTGGTGGCTCTATCTCTTTTAATTTCCCAGAACTACTTGGCCATACGAACAAACAAACGAACGAACTGTCATGGGTAGATCCACTTGACTACTGTTCATAATGATCAAGAATATCTTCATGTTATGGGATATAAAAAGCTTTCTTCTGCCTGTTACATACTGTTTGGCGACTGTAATATACCATTTTACTCTTTTGGTGCATGGAATAAAAAAGAAAAGATGCTTTATATTCATTAAACATTTAATCTCAATCGAATTTAAGTTGTAATGGATGAAGTAACTGAAATAGTTGAATTAATTAACAAATCGAAGGAAGGTTAGGCAATATTTTAATGACAATAACAAAGGCCAACATTTTAGGAGTAATGAAAAAGTGAATTAAGTTCAATAGGTGTTCTACAGAAATGTTTGGGTGCCCTGATGACCCTTTACTTTGTTTGAACCCAAAACTATCCTATAGGAATTCAAAAGGCGTTTTGTTTTTTAAATTTAAAGAATTATTGAAATCTTTTGCATCTAACAAATTATTTATTAGTAAAGTTTGCAAACATTTTTTTAAGCAGGAGATTCAAAAATCTGCTTAAAATGTACAACCAAATTCTTTAACTTTCTATAGTATACTTTTGGTTGCTTATTATTCAACACCAAAGCCTCCGATTCCATATTAAAGTCACCTTAAATCCTGTCGGCTTATAAATAATATAAATAAATATGTTTTTTGAAATTCCTTGCAGAGAGTAAAAAATGGTCAGATGTTTGACCATCCGTCCATCAGTGCAAATCAGTTTTCTAAGCTAGTCGAATCTGATTTAAAACAATTTTTGTCTTCTCTTTATAGCAGATTTTTATCAATAATTTAATGATTAATCAATTAGGAAGATCATTTGTCATGTTCTTATATATCAGTCGTCTAATTTCTTTGTATCTATATTCGTCTCTTTGTTTCTCTGGGTGACTTTGGCTCGCCCTCGTTTTGTCATTAATTTAAAACCGCAATTATTTGCTATAAACATTTCTTGTTATTGCTGTCTATTTAAATATACCTATGTACGTACATATGTATGTATATATTGTTGCATGTACTTATATATGTTTATATATATATATGTACATTGAATTCATTTTAAATAGGTATCGCAATTGAAATGTCAACATTTACTTAACTGTCATGACTATCCAAAAAGGTGTTATAAAGGGGAATACTGGCGCTGCAATGTGGACAAGGATATACATACATACATACAAATGTACGCATGTATGTGTGTAGGTGGGGATTTTGGGCTGAAATTGGGATTGGCTTGCATGGCCGTTATACGGTTCATGCACGCGCAATTAGTGCAAATGTTGAGTAATTTATTCAACGTATTTCAACAAAAATGGCAAATTAAATAAGCGTTGGCATGAAAAGCAAGCAACGACCAACAGACAACAATAATAACAACAACAACAACAACAACAACAACAGCCACCAATAATAAGAGGAGCACGAAAAAAGAGATCCGGCAGAAACATTTGCTCCTGTCAGATTATGTTCTGCTCCTCCTTCTCCTCATCCTGACTCAACTTACTCCATTTCGCCTGCTCATCCCTCTTTTTTGTGCCCCTTTTCGTGGCATTACCCCGACCCCGTCTTGCATTATATTTCCACTGATGTAATTATCAGGGAAAAATATTTTCAATGCAAATGAATGAAATGAACGAATTTCACCTGATCCGAATGAGACTGGTTTTGACTGCACTTTTTTGTTGACAGGAGAAGGTAAGTATCCCCACATAAAGGGCGGGAATGAAACGAAGTTTCGTTCTGGGTCTGTTTGCCGGAACGGTAGGGGTTATTTAAAAAGTTATGGAATTCAATAATGCATGAACGATTTTCATTTTGCGATTGCAATGCGATTACATTTAATGAGCTTTAGTGGATTTACATCTAAAGTCTTGAGAATAGATATGGCTCAAATTAGATTTACAGCTCTCGCGTTATTGCCCTCTCCTTTCCCCTACACTTCCTCCGACTGGTATAATTATTTGAAATGCAATCAACCGGAAATCAAATAGCTAAGCGTATTTCCATTCCACAATTTGCTAATTGTTACCGTCTAGTCTCTTTAAACAAACTTCATTTCATTTCTTTAGTCATTTACATAAATTTAAATTTAAATAAAAGACAACAAATTAAGAATCATAGCTGAAAAAAGACTAAAATTAAATCATTTCCAAATAAGAAAAAAACAACATTTTATTTGGTTTAAGCTCAGTTACCAATGACTAAGACTCCTTAGTTAAACTTTAATGGTTAATAGTTTTAAACAAAAGTAAACGGTAATGAAATTGACAATCTATTTGAACATCATTGCCATTTATTTTGGGCAAATAACAAAATTAAGAGGAATTTTTAAGAGGCTCCCAAGCTATTAGGCCCCTAATGTCGAATGGAATGGAATTCGATGAGTACCTCATACTTAAACGCATTCACTATACAATCATTGAATAAATATTGAACATTACGCACACATAATTAAACCGTATATGTTGTTTTCAAGCAAGAAATGTGCAAAATGCCGCTTGGATCAGCATTACAAAATTTCTGTAGAAATTTGCATGGCATTTTTCACGCATTCCGCAAATGCAATGTGTATGCCCATGATTGCTGACTGAATACGTGGGTGGGTCGAGCGAAATAGAGTGGATTGGAGGTGATGGGAGGGGGGCTAAACGTGCATTATCTACAGGCGATTAAGCAATTTGACCGCAAAATGCAAGAGAAAGGGGAAAAAGTACACGCATGTTCCATACACAATGCAGAGGAATACACACACACACACACACACACACATTGATTTTGGAATGAGTTTTGACTGGAAAAACACTGAACACTGCGACCTGAACTGAGCGCGCCCACAAAATGCACAATTATCAATGCGGTTTTTTTTCCTAAGCTCACCACAAATTGAGAAACCCACGTACTAGCATCCATTTATGTCCTTTGTGTTTCTTTGCCTTTAAAAATTTAGTCAATGTCCTTCGAAGAAAGTTTGTTTGATTGATGTTTACCAGGCAACTTTGTTGTTACAAATATAAACTTCTTGTGGCTAATTTAACATTAGAAAATGCATTGTAGTAAAGCTTATGTAGTACTTGAAATCGGAATACTTACGCCAACTTTGAAAAAATATTTTAAAAAGACAACTAACGAGACAAAACCAACTTTGGATGCTGAAAAGTTCACTTACTCTTGTAGTGCCGTTTTATTGGTAAGTCAATTAATTTGAAAAAGTTTCGTGTTCCAAATATTTTTGTATTTCATAAGATTTTCCTATATTGTGAATATTTTCTCACTAAGTCTACTTTAAAAAGACTTTTGAAATGCTGGTTTCTAGGGTAGCTATAATCCGAATTGACAATTTGGATCTCAATTAGGTAATTAAAAGCTTAAATTTGATGAAGATTCATTTCAGTATCTTTCTAATTGAGGGCGTAAAGTTAATACAAACGGACGGATATCGACTCGACCTCTCACGCTGATCAGGAATAAGTATATGTATATGGTTTGGGGGCCCAAAAACCTCTCCTTTACTGCGTTTCAAATATCTCAAGGGTATAAAAACTCTGTACACTGAAATCTTAGATATAAACTTATTAGTATTTGGAGTTTGCTTCCACAGTTTTTTTTTCTTTTGAATTCGTTACCAAATTGATGAAATTTTGACACTTGGACCAACTGTTCGTTGGGCAATAGTAACCTCAACATATCATTCTCGTTTTCGTTCAATGAGTAGGTATTTTGCAGCTTTTTTATAACCTGTATCTCGAATGTGTTTATTTTGGGATTAATGGCTTGTTTTTTACTTCAGTCATAAATGTTGCTTTCAGTCCTGTGTTTGCTGTCATCGATACATTGAAAGAAAGTCAAAAAGCACATTTCTTAAATCTCTTTTTAGAACATGTAGAATATTTTGTGCACAATTCCTTTATTTTTCGTATAGTATTGTTTTGTAAAATAAACAGGCCAGACATTTTTTTAACAGTGCATTTTTTTCTTTCGCAAACATAACGGCAACTAATATTCGCGTTTTCAGTACCCCACAAAGTTTACTGCATGTACACCCAAAGCGTCGCTTTCAGTCTTATTTTCAAGTACATCGAAACATACATGTTTGTATGTATGTACATATTTCCCGACTATGCCATAAATGCGTCGACGACAAGAACTATCATAAAAATGCTGACTTCATTTTGTAAACGTCTTTTACTGGCATTCTAGTTGGGTGTGCGAGTTTTATGCAGCAAACATTAAACTTTTTCAGTTGCCTCTATACACTACTTATGTACTACTACTACTACTACTACAACTACCACTATATAAGTCTATACATACATATGTGGGTATACGATGCCTTCTTCAATATCCTCTAAACTCCCAGTAGTTTTTGTTGTGCTATTTGCCTCACTGAAATACACCCACCTGTGTACAGTTTAAATGGGCGTAGATTTGTACCCTTTTCTTAAAATTTTGACTGTTTTCATTCAAGATATATCTGTTGTATAAAGTATTGTACCCTCAACTAATTAAAACTTTAATAATTTTGAAGTTTTATTTAATACATTCACAAATTTAGCCTTAATATCCCTTTAAAATATGGACTTAGGATATAGTTTTTTGGGTTCAGTTGGATAAAAATTTGAAAACTTTTATAATTTGCTTTTGGTATAGGAAAAAAAGGGTTACGTTATTTGATAGGCTGATATTTTTTTCAACTACAAAATTATGAGAATTGGATCAAAGCTTTTCAAGATCAGTCTAAATATTCACATGAATATCTAAGTTGTTGTGTCCAAAGAAGGATATTTAGAGACGCTCTAAGCATTTTGAACATACAGTTGTCATTCCGTTCATATCTTTAAAAACATGATGGAAAAATTTTGGAAATTTTGCCACACTCTGTACTTGACAGATCTTTATTTTTGTCTACATTAGATTTCTGATGAAGGTGGTGAATTTTAAGCGATTTCAAAAGGCAAATCCCTTTAGATGATTCGCTATCATTATCGTCTTGAGAAAAATCTATATAAATCGCTGTATATACTTGTTATCTGAAACAGGAAAAGTAATCTTCAAAAACGGTCAAAAAATTGTCTTTCCCTCAGATTAACAATGTTATGGCTATTTGAGCACTCTAATCGATTTTAACAAACTATTTTATCGCAATTCAGCCTAAATAAAGTTAAAGAAATGATCTACCTATATCTTTGCTGTTTTTGACTTTTAATACTCTGAAAACTAAAAAAGAGTTTTAGTTACAAATCTTTATAGTCTATGTCTTGGATCTCATTATAAACGATTCTTTGAGAAGATTTCTCATCCAGTTGTGGTTTAGGTTTTTGTGACGAATTTCGAAAATAATATATTTTTTGGCTACGCCCATGAAGTTGTTTATGTTGACGTCGAACGATGCCAGTTTATGGCCGCATGGTGAGAAATTTTCAATTGGCTTAGTTTTTATCGTTCATCGCTGGAGATATTGTATGAATAATTTAAGTTTAAATTTCAAAGTTCTCGATTTGTCAAAATTCTGAACAAAAAAAAAAATGTAATAGAAACGAAAGGAAAAGCTGTTAAATCGTTGATGCCTAGCATCATATCGAATATCCTATGCATATTCAAATCTAATTACAGTAGTCAGTAGGCCCCATTGCAATTTACCATTGCCTAGTGTCGTCGTCTCCTGTTACAGGTTGTGTGAGTATTTTTCTGCCCCCTCATCACCCTGGTTACATTGTCTTTCACTCAGATGCGTAGACAACATGCCATCCGCTGACAACAAATAGCAATCGAATTCGAAGCCCACTTAAATATTGGAAGGCACTTAAGAATTCTTGGCAAGGAAAATCTCTTTCCACCTTTGTGCTTTTCCCTTTTCTTTTTTTTTTTTTTGCCACTTTGTAGCGTCACACAAACACACACTCACATGAAATGGAGGCATATATAAATGCTAACAAAAAAAAAAAACAACGAAAAACGAGTAAAGTTCAAGGAAAAAAAAAAAGAAAGAGGAAAACGTAAAGGAAAGAATAGGAAGAAGAATGATAGAACTACTGCAAGAATCTCTTATCCTATAGCAGCAAAAGGCAAAACAAACATCGACGAGCTGCAAAACGCAGTTGAGTGGTTAAAGCGGCTGCCGCATTGGATGGCAACGAAAGCCCTGTGTGTGTGTGTGTGTATGTGTGTGTGTGTGTGTGTGTGTGTGTGACGACGCCAACGCCTATGACAAATGCTGCAAGAGAAAACTGCTTGGCATTACAAAGTTTTTCCATTAAAAAACATTAAATACAAAGTGCGTTGATGACTAGGGAGATGGCAAGAAAACAAACAGTAGTAAAAAAAGAAAAAAAAGGAACTCAGAAAAAAAAAGAGGACATAATACGATGGGATGGAGCACATATGAAGCAGATGTGAGTGGTGTTTGTCTATGGCCTACGATTATCTGAGTACGTGAGTAAGTAAAAAGCAAAGAATGCAAACAAAGTAAACCAAAATTGCTACCAAACCATATTCATTTTACCATATGTCATCCGATTCGTTTTATATATTCGATTAATTTTCAGAATAAATCTTAGTTTTCTTAAAGAATATGGCCATACATTCCTCTATTGAAAATAATTGGGTAAATCGACTCTTATTAGACTAAAAGCTAATTTTGAGTATATTGAATAAAAAATTTATTCATCATTTCAACTACTTTGAATGTTGATAAACATAATGGATCATCTTTCGATATACAGAGAGATTCAACTTTTTATGGTTGATTAAATCTATGCGTTTTCGCTTAAAGAACTTTTTAAGTTTTGCCCAGGGAGATTGGCAAAGAGAGGTAAGGAGATAAAAGATGAAAATATATATAAATATATATACATATGTACATATGTATATAGAATGATGTGTGTGTGTGTGTGTGTGTGTGTATGAGTGTGTGCATATGGTAATATTTATGAGTATTCACTAATACACGCTCTTATGCATTTTGAACAGAATTTGTCCGGAATCGCTACACTCTTAGCCCCGTCTTGCCCTACCCTTCAGGCTTTTATGCTTGGCTAAAATAACATTGCTTTGGCAAATTTGCATAAAGAAATCCCTAAACTCACACACACACACACACACACACAGCCAACATACTCATATACCTACTACTACAACTACAACATACTAGTGCATATTTAAGTTTAGTGTATAACTTTCACATAAACTTCTTTAGGAAACGTTTCTCGGTTTGGTTACAAGGTGGCGATTCTGTGAGGGGGGAGGACTTCAAGAGGACTTTTACCAGGAGATGAAAATGAAGGCTGGAGCAAATTAATTTCCCCCATTGCAGTGAGCAAAGCAAAGAGAGAGAGAGAGAGACAGCGCGTGAACTGTTAGAAAATTTTCAGCGTTATTGTATTTATTAAATATTAATCTGCACAGCGTATAAATTTCATTGGCATAGCCTTCTTTTCTTAGGCTCCATGCACTGCCTCCCATCGCATCGCATGGCATCGTCTCGTCTCGTCTTTGCCCTGGCAAGTGTGAAGTGTGTGCGAAGAAGAAGCCAAAGGAACAAGTACAAGAAGCCAAAGTGAAGAAGTTGCCAACTTTAAACGAAAGATGACGAGGGCAGAGCAGGGGGGGAGGGGGAGGAAAAGGCAAGAAAAGCGCCAGGAGTAAGGCCCCCGAAGGCAACCGGCAATATTTATATTCAATTATGTTGTTAGTCAGAGCCCAGAAATTGTGGCCATGCCAAGTTTCTGCTTTTTTTCCCCCAAAAAACTAAAAAAAAAAAATTGAAACGGAGCCCCTTAGAATTGGGGTTAATAAAGTTGGCCAAATTGCACTTTCTTTTTTTTGTGCTTTCCTCCAAAGGACCCTAAACTCTATTCACTCTTTTCTCTCTTTCTGCCTCTCGTCCGCATCTAATGATTAAAATAAATGCAATATATCAAACATAACTACCAGGCACTTATCGAGACTAACATTGATTTTCAATTTGAAGCAGTTGCTTAGCATTTTAATTAATCTGGTTACAAAACCATGAATTCAGATGAAAAAGGAAATCACAATGGCGTGCCAAACATAATCATTGAAAATTCAAAGAACAAGATATACTTAATAATACTTAATGCCAATCGAAGTAACAATGTGAATAATGCCAAAGGCTTCAACAATTTGCCTAACAAGCAAATAATTTTAACTAATTTACAAAATTTTCTACAATTACAAGGCAACTATTACAAAACCGAAGGACATTACAATAATAGATGCATATGTACACACAAACGCACGTACACACGAATACATACATACCTATATTTTCTATCTATTCAAACTAATCAAGTGCTAATGCAGTGAACACTGAAGCAAAAGTGCATAAAATGTAAAAATACCAAATGTGCATTGCCGAAAATTGTCTAATCATTTGGTTTTTAATTCGATTTAAAAATTAATAACTTCCCTAACTTTGTCAAATCAATGTCAAAAGTGGAGAGTCTAGCTTGACGGAAATGTAAGAAGTTTTAAATTCTTTAATGGCTTTCTAAGTTCTCTTACGACGATGTGTGTGAGACGATATAAGTGATAGCAACTTTTCTGTCAATTCTAACCCTGCAATCCTCAAGGGTCCTCAAGAAACCCAAAAGAACTTATAAGAAATTCGACAATAAATGTTGTATGGAAATGTCCTATTCAGAAAGGAAAATGGGAACTTTCAAAAAAAATGTTAACTAAATTACTTAGAGCAGAGATGAATACATGAAAACGCTAACCATCCGGATACGAAGGTTACGCTTTTTTAATACGATTTTTAGCTACTGTTCGTCACAGCTCCTGAAAAAATAAATAGCTAAATGCTTTCTGTTTAGTTTTTGTTTAATATTTTCTATAGTCGAAAGTTTGAAATTCAAAATATTCTTCGACTAAAGCATGTCCTGCAGGGACAATATTTAAAATTTTATAAATTTTAAAACTAATCATTTCAAGTATCAATCAATTCTTTTTTAGACACCTCTAATTTTATATTTCAGATTTTTAGATTATATTATTATTATTATTTAAGTATAGGATATAGTTGTAAACTATCAAGCTAACTATATTTTACAAGCACTGGCAACTAAGGCCTTCGGCTTAGACGAAAACTACATTCATACACTAGCCTGGGATTCGAACCCGGATCCTCGTTGTTCAGTTGACTAAATGACTGGGCCACTTAGACAACTCATCTACCGAGAACTGCTTTTTAGATTATAACGTGAATTTAATCAATTTCAAAAGTGAATTCTGACAATAATTTCAGCTTTAAAATATTGTGCCGGAAATTCGATATTTAAATTATAATTGAAATGCTTTCTAAAATATCATAAACGACAAACAAGCTTTAGATATTTGTTGCAATGTGCAGCCAACAAACAAAGCTGATAGACAAATATAAAATTATATTTCGAATGTTTTGTGTATTTTGAAAATATATTTTGCACAAAACTTCTAATTAGACAAAGTGGACACTAAGTTGAGGTTGAAAAATAACAATTGCATATTTGAAAATAGCCAACAAAGAGAAGAATATATAAAATGAGATGGCAAAAGTTTAGATTCCGTTTAAAGCTTAGATTAATTAACAATATATGTACAATATACAAGGTGGCGCAAAAGAAGTCATCCGATGTTGTTTGGCTCTTATTTTTTTCCAAATGAAAAACTTCGATTCTGTTTTTTGATTATGTTTATTTATACCTTTAGAATTAATTGTGTTAAGTCGAGAAGATGATATCGGACAAATCGGCGCCGTCTCAATTGATTGCCATACGGGCTCGTTTTGGCATTTTCAATCACTTCGGCGACCGTTTCGGGCGATATATTATCGCATTCGTGTCAGATATTTTCCTTGAGGGCTTCCGGGACCGTTAAATCGTGCGATCTGGCCGGCCAGTGCAAATCGCCAAAACGCGAAATTAAGCGACCCGGAAACGCGTCCTTCACAATTATTCCGCGTTCTTGGGGAGTGTATCGCCCAATGGCTTATTCATTTGTATTCTGTATATGTCAAAACAGATTTGACATTGGCGGCCATTTGCAAAATCAGAGCATCTTCCAATGGGGTGATTTCTTTTGCGCCACCTTGTATAGTTAAAGTTCGCTTAATTGTTTCATTTTAAAAACTCAATATATAATATTAAAACATTTTACGTCTTTCCTCATTTTTCTTAGCCCATGTGTGCATGATTTTGTTAAAATAAAAAAAGCACATTCACGTATATTTATGCAATATAATGCATTTCAAATTGATAGCTCTTAAAATGTAGACAACCATGTTATATAGAGGCTAATGTTTGTACTTCAATGTATTAAGATACTCCCTTACACATTGAGCCTTAAATCCGGCAAATTACATTATGTGCATAAATATGAAAAAGGAAAAAAAAAAAAGGAAGAAAAACAAGGGAAAGAAAAACCAACAAATATGCAGTCAGGTGGTAAATGTTGCACTCATAGCACTGCTATTGCATTAGTTAGAGTGCAGAAATTGAAGTTAGCGGCGTTAGGAAGGTGTTAGATGAGGCAAAGGGGGATGAGGAGAAGGGTGGTTGGGGTTAGATGTCGGCCGTTAAGAGTTGTGTGGCGTGTGAGCTGTAATGGCATTTATGACGACCAACGACAACGGCGACTGTGCAATAAAGTCAACAACTTTGTTAACGTTTTACGCTCGTGGAAGCGTACAAAGTACTATTAAATGAAAATCCAGTTGATTAATTGCTTCGGGGAAACCGAGAACGAGAGAAAATGGTAAGAAAGGAAAACGGCAACAAAAAAAAAAATAATACAAAAAATTGCAAGGCGCATCAGACCGTGTGCAGTTGAAAGATTAACAACTTTTGTGTTAAATTAAAAATTCTCCCAAATTGTCTACTAAATCCAAGTATTCTATGAACGATACTTATAATAGATTAGGTAGAAAAAAAAAAATAAATAAATAATAGTTGTTTGGTACCTATAGAAACACGTTATAATTAATATCGTCGAAAAATTTAGATTAATTATAATAGTTTCGGCTGGGGTTTGTTCTTTGATTTGTCAAAAATACCTTAGCCTTTTTACCCTACTTTTTTGTGCACTAAAAGTATTATTTCTCAATTTAAAATGATGATAGGTACTTATCGGTTTCGGCGGTTTGGATTATCCAATGTCGAAAAATTAGTTGGATACTCTTAAAAAATAGATCAAAGTAGGCATTGATTTTCATGATTTTTATTTAAATTTCGGCCTTTTGGAAAAATACATTTTCATGTAGTCAAAATTCCCAACTAGTCTTAGCGTTGCAGATATTGTATGTCCGATACAACTCTAAGTTCTTTAGCATAGTTTGCTGATGAAAGAACTTGGTATTTTCTCAAAATAACTATACAGACAACCAGTTGCAAGTTATATTCTTAAGATTTATTTGATTGGATTTAATTGTTTTATTGTTAGAAATAGGTTACCAGCAGTCATATGTTGTATTAACAAGATATTTACGAAAATTTTTTGTAAAGTAATTTTAAAGTTATAAAGAATGTACTTTCTAAGACAGGAACTACTGTTGTTGCTTGTCAAAAATTTAAGACGAACAAGCCTTCATATTAAATTAGATGGATCCAGCTCTTTAAGTATCCAAGGAGACACAAAGAAACGAACAGATCGTAAAAAAAAACAAAAAATTGTTTTGTCGACTTCAATACATCATTTCACTCCATTCGTTGCATGGTATATTAATTAGTTTACAAAAAGTTTTACTTCTTCTTCTCCAATTAAACAGATTTCGCTAAATAAAGTCAAAAATTATAAATACATACCTTTTTACCGTTTAACCAATCTGATATATATTGACCATTTAAAAATCAAAAGGTTTTTTATATTGTTTGAATTGAGCTGTGATCTTTGGTCTCTGATTGCAACAGTTTGAATGCCGTAAATTGTGTGTTCAAAAATTTCAACAATTTGAAACACTTTGCTATGTGTCCATTGCAATTATCCACTTGGCTAGGCATTTGCAACTGCAACTTTTGAATAGAGAGTACACTCTATATAACTACTGTTCGTATGCTATTCATTTCTACTGGTATTTAGCTTGAAAATTGCACAGTAAAGTTTCATTTCAAAATAAACATATATTTGTATTGACATGTTATTGAGAAACGCTCTTCAAAAAACCATACAAACAGACACACACATACATACGAACACATAAACACACATGCAATGTGATTCGTTCCTTTTCCCCCTTATTGAGCTCTTTACCAATCGCTGAGCATTCACATTTTGTGGCATTTTGTTTGTTTGTATTATGTTAGGGGTTTGTATGTGTATGTTATGTTTTGTATATGTTGGTGTGTATGTGTGTGTGTGTGTGTGTGTGTGAGAGGTTGTGCATTATGGTATTCACAGGCGGTGTAATGACGTACATATAAGGGGCTTACATCCAAATGGTATTTACACTCGCATTGAAAGGTATAATCTTTGAGATTTCCAACAATTTTATCACATCATTAAAAATTAGTTATTGAAAGATTTCTTACCCGTTTTGACTGCTTAATTTATTGTCTATTTGAAATCTATTTGTGGTTATATCTGGAATAAATAAAAAAATTCCACAATTAGTTTGCAACGATCACATAATCAATACTTATTTAACATAATTTCTAACCCTTAAAAGAGTAAAACGTATTTTAATTTCAAAAATTTTGAAAAACGATTGAATTTTTTCTTATATTCCATTAGTTTATAGTTACAAAACGAGTCTTCAAAAGGGTATTTGAATATTAAAATAAGAATTATTCACTTTATGGCATGAATCACTATCAACTTAAAATTTTTGTATTCTTTGTATCCTTTTTTTAAAAACTTGAACTTGTTCGAAGTTTCGGATGACAACAAGGAACTGGCATGACATCTTTTTGTTTCCCCCTTTTCCATTTTTTTTTTCTGTGAAGTATCGAAAATTCTTGTTTCTGGATCCCCTTGAAAATAAAGTACATACGCTCAATTAGATATTTACACTGTGTAGATGCATTGGCTTATAAGTTTTTGTATCCAAAAGATACATAACACTAACACACAAAGACACACACACATACTAGAGAGAGAGAGAGAGAGAAAGATAGTGAGACAAACAAACACAATGTAAGCCACACTTGACTAAAGCTAACCACAAATCCGGCATGATTAGACATTTGATGGCAACTTTACAGCAACTTTAATAAATGAACTCGAAATTTATTAGTGTGTAGCTTCTGCACACAATGAAAGATTGTGTGAGTATTTCCGCAACCGCAAAGTGCATACAAAATAGATACAAATGTATCTTTTCCATACAGATAAAGAGAGAGTGTGTGTGCGGATTGTGTTAGCAAAGCTAAGCAAAGCAATGCAATGCAATACATTCAATCCATCCTTCAGTTACTTAAAACCAAGTGCAAGGCAACCAACTGCAACTCCAACTCTTAAACAGCCAACTCTATGTTGCCTTTTAACTGCCTCGGCTCTGCTTTTTTGGTTTTGTTTATGAGAACTTTTGTTGTTATTTTGGCATTTTGTCAAATATTTTATTGATTTTGAACATATTTGTGGTTTTTTGTTGCAATTGCATGCAGTTTCAGCTTTATCATCATCAAGGTGTTACGGAAAAATGTGGAAAATTTTTCAATTAAATTGCTGTACATAAGTTTATGGTCACTTTTGGTAAATTAATTCAATTTTGCGGATAAACATTAAACCGAAGCAACACGAAACAAAGCAAATAGAGATATATACATTTTATAAATACATATATATTTTTAGCAATTTAAAGATGTATATGAAAAACATTAAAAGGGTAAAACAATATTGCAATTAAAGCAAAAATCAGAAGAAGTCATTTTTTTCTTCTGATTTTTGCTTTAATCTAAACGAAATAATCACAAATTCCTTAATTTGTAGTGTAGAAAAATTATTATCTATTAGTGATACATAATTCGATAGGTAAATATTTCCTATACCCATCCTAAATAAATAATGAAAATTGTTTTAAGATATGGAAAATAGTATTTTTAAAAGTTTTTTTTTACCCTAATCAAGTAGATACACAAATCTCTGCAATATAGGGACAAGATATCTATCCTGAAAACGAATTTAATAATAATGCTGTAATGACACTAACGAGAAAAGAATGAGAAAGAGTGACTAATATAGAATTTATCACACTCACTGACACACATTCTTTGAATAATGTTGAAAGACTCATAAGGAAACGCTAAAAACTGAGCTATACTTTTTTTTTAGTTATTCATTTCCTATTAAAACTTTCTTTCTACACTTTCTTGCCAATGCATTGCAATGTCGTTCAATGATAGAGATCGGTCCTAGTAATAAATACACGACATCTAAAGGAGAATGAAAGTGCGTAGCCAAATTATTCGGTTTCAAATCGTTTGCCTTTGAGTTAATGGAATGAAAAGTGATTGCAAAATTTCCTATAAATTCTACCAAGCCAAAAAAATTAAAAGTGAAAAATTATGATAGCAGTTGAAATGGAATTGTCCTGTTCTCATTTTCCACTGTTAATAGACGACAAATAGATAGATATATGTTCGAAATTGTGTTTAAAAACTATTTACAAGTGAAATCCGAATTATTTTTGCCCGAATTCGCACTGATATACTTCGTACTTGGCTTGGAAACCGAACACGATTGACATTTGAGTTGAGAAATTTCGAAAACGGAACGGTTGTGTTAAAAATCGAAAAGAAATTGTCTTGTTTTTGAAAAATTGAAACTAGACTCATTATTCAGACATGACTTTCCCATTGTTAAGCGCAATCAAGTCCTAATTCTTGCCGTTAAGAGTTATTTTTAAGAAGCAAATAATGAATACTTTAATTACTACTAACTTCTTTTTAAAATACCACAGTAAAATTTAATTGATAACCGTAAGTAAAACTTCTTAGTTGAATGTGAATAACACAAAGGTTCGGTCAGTTTGGTACAAGGATGTCATATTCATTCCTAGGGTAATTTGCTCGCTCATTCCAAAAATTACCTTGTTTTTTTTAGTTTTGCTCTTGTTTTGGAGAAAACCTTACTTTTAGGGGAACCTCTTTTAACATTGAAATATCAGATTCTCTCAAAAATGTTTTTATCGCATGCCACAGATACTACATACTACCATTTTATAATGAATTACAGAAAATTTCTGAAGCTTTATTACCAAAAAAAAACACAACCGAATGTAAAGAACATATATTTTGTCCACATCACGCCAAAATCAAAACGACGTTATTTGGAAACTGATAAACTATCAAGAATAGTTTAAGATCAAGGATTTATAGAGCTTAATATATCCGCTTTTATTTGCAAACCATCATGATAATTTGTCTAGCCCAAATAGAGAGAGAGAGAGAGAACTGTGCACACAATCGCTTAAGCGGTAAACTTTCATGTATATTTCCGCAAAATTAATCCAATTAGGAAAAACAAATATGCAAAATTTTTCGTGCCAAGCAGCAAAAAAAAAAAACGAATAGTAAAAAAAAAATTAAAGTACAAAAAAAAAAGAGAAGAAATACTATACGTTTTCTTTGTTGGAGCTGTGTCTTAGCTCAGTTCCATTTTCCCATCCTTTTAAACTCACTCTCTGCCGCTTTTTCACGTTCATCCTTATGCTGTGTATGTGTGTGTGTTTCCGGTTTTCTTCCGTGTGTGACTTTTGCTACTTGCCACAGTGTCTGCTTTCATCAGGGGAAAGCATTTGGAAATGTTCTCGTCTCTGAGGTTTGCCTCTGTCTACAAAATTTCTAATTTCAGTTTCGCGACACAAGATTGAAAGCAGTTAAAAAGAGGAGAACGAAAGCATGGAGGTGGGGGGGAGGAGAAAATTTTGCACTCGCTAAACAAATACCTTTCAATTAGGCTGCGGCTGCCAAAAACTAAATTATTCTTTGTATACTTGGGTAGTGGAAAAGTACGTACGGTGTATGTAGGATACATCTTCATCTCAATCTTCACGTTTTTGTCCCTTCTGTCCGTCTGTTTACGCCCGCCCATCCGACCGCCCACCGCTATTTCATCAGTCATTTAAATGTTTTGTTTTAGCCTCTTTCGTCTGACTTTTAGTTTTTGACTGCTTTGGCGCTCTGCCACGCCGCTGCTTTTAGTAAAATAAAGTTTTCTGACTTTTAAAGTCTGTCGTCGTCTGCAAGTTAAGGAGGACTCGAAAAGCAAGGCTTTGATAACTTAAACTCTTTTAATTGAGTTATCTGTTGAGTTGACTTACATATTTCATTTTATTTGAAACATTATTTTTCATGTTTTTAAGGCAACTATTTAAAGTACCTAATGACGATAACGTCCGACCATCTGTTCCAAAGACTCTTTGTCTGGGTGGAGTGATTAAATAAGAAAATATATAAATGACTTAAATATTTAAGAACAAGTGTCATATTTTCTTACCCTCCCAACCATGGTAAAAACTAAATTAAGTCGCCTCTTATTATTTTTTCTGTCTACATTACTATGAACAAAACAAATCAGAAAGTGTAATAACAGTATATACCTACATATATGTATGTACATATGTATATCTATCAAGTTTTAGACTAACTTGAACTTCGATTGGATTTCGCATATTCGCATTGTAGCACTCCGATATGGAATTGTTCTGTCTGTTAACCAAAACTGCAACTAAAAGAACTTTTCATTCAAATTTTTCATTTATTTTTCGACTTTAACGCAATTCCAAATTATAAGACTCTAGAGTCTAAACTTTTGTGCAGTTCTACATTTTGTACTCTATCATATTTTTAGAGAAATATGCTAAAAAAAAAATTCTAAAAAATGTTTTTACAAACTGAAATTTTTTTTTTAATCTATCAGGTTTGCTACAGAAATCACTGTCAGTTTCAATTCTGCGCGGAATCGAATTCGCTTAAAAAAAAAGACTAGCCGCCACAGAACTTTGGATGATTTCATTTCTTTGAACATACTTGGTTGTGTATCAATGAATTTTACATGCATTTATAAAGCTATATAATTATAATTATATTATTTAAGACATAGAAAATGACTTCAAAATGGGGTTTTTTCTTAACTTTGGTATTTTCTAAGCTATTGTCGTGAAATTTGTGAGTTTATGTGTTGAATTTGATCAAGATCGGGTGACTATATCATATAGCTCCGATAGGAACAATCGGTAGTCAACAGTGACTTGATCAATAACTTCGTTATTTTCTTTGCTAATTGTAAGATTGTAGGCTGTTCTTTCGCAAAAGTTAGACTTTTTAGATGAAACGTTTTTCCATTAGGTAGAAAAAGAGTAACAAAAAACTTTCAAGGCTATGCAAACATTAACGCGGTCGAAGTAAGCCCTGGCACTCTGGTTTTAATAAAAGCCTTGTAAGTTCCCTGTAATAAATTTAAAAGGCCGCTCTTAGTTTTCGGGCACTAAGTGCCCAGATTGTGGCCTGCCTTTTACTCCTTCCCCATATATGTATGTATGTACAATCCGATTTTTATTTTCATTTCCTCTTTCGACAACCAAAACAAAAAATGAATCCTACAACTTGTCTGACTTGCGAGATATGAAAATGAAATCGGTGAACAAAACGTACAAAATGTTCGATGCGGCCAAATTTTCTTTTTGCAAACTTTTCTATACTTAAAACTTGGTGCTTGGTTTTCTCGTAAGACTACACTAGACGACCCAACTTCGGTTTTCAGTACAACAAATTAAGGACTTTTGTGATTAATTGTACCAAGAAAATATTCCTTTTAGATCCTGAGATCACCATTGATAGATTAAAAATCTACATGGATTTTATATTTGGTTGTTTAGTGTTATCAATCGTTTTTAGTGTTTATTTCACTTAAATAAAACAAAAGCAACAACAACAAATAGAAATACAGAAAAAAAAAATCAATTGATGCGCATTTCGTGATAATTTTCTTGTTTTTCGCATTAGTTCGCACTTTGAAAGAGACCGAAAGACAAAGAGAGATGATAGAATATAGAAGGAAACAAAAATCTATTTCAACGAATTGTCACAAAAGTGCACTGAAAACTTTAAATTGAAACTTAATAGTAGTTTGAAGTTTTCGAGTAACTATTGCCCAAACCATTTGAAATATTTTTTTACCGAGTAAATAGCAACAAAGATTTCAATTCAATATGAATGAATTCAATATTCTCTTCCTCTCTTTCTAACTCCCTCTGGTAGCATTTACTTATTTATGTCTTTATTGAAACAATTTAACTCGCTGAGCGCTTTGATGGACTGTTTTTAATTCTCCTTTATTAAAGCATTAAAATTAATGCGTTTTGCCATAAGAGGGCAGATTTTAAAGTAGGCAACACACATAAGGGTCGAAAATAAAGAAAATTTTGCCAGCAATTCATTTTTTTAAGAGTTACCCAAAAGCAAAACTTTATGAAAATACGTTTGGGGCATTAAAGTTTCGATCAAATTCAAAAACATGGACAAAACCCAGGTAAAGCAACAGAGAGAGATGTAAATGCAGTTGGGAAAGTAATGAAAGATTCTTTAAACCTTTGCTGGTTAATATTATTTTTAAAAAATGAAGTAAGTATGTCGACTCGCCGACTTGGTTATACCATACACCAGGTGAAACAAATATTTCAAATTTCAAAAACCGAATGTATGTAAGTCTATTAAATTGCTTTAACATGCTTCATACCATATGCTATCTCGCTCACTCTACAAACACACGAGCACTCTAGCGCCGCCACTAGCCAACGGCCTATTTTGGCCTTATACGTTCATACGCATATTTTGCATGTTTCTAGTCCGATTTCAATAAAATTTGGTAGAAATAGATAAGATTAATTAGTCTGGCAAATTTGATTGCGAGAAACAAAAAATTGCAAGAGCCAATCGGTTTTTTCTAAATTACGGAGGCGGAAGTGGGCGTGGCAACAGATTAAAATATATGTATATATTCTGCGCATATACTAAGCCAGTATACATATCAAATTTGGTGACTTTAGCTTTTAGTTTTTGAAAAAATGGGCGTGGAAAAATTTTTAATAATAGTTAATATCTGCGCGTCACTAAGCTAGCTTACATACCAAATTTAATGTCCGTAGCTTTCATAGTTTTGAAGAAAATCTGTTTTGTATAAATTCCGGGGAAGGGGGCGTGGCAAAAAGTTGGAACAATTATTTTCTGCGCGCTAACTAAACGAGAATATAAACCAAATTTGATGTCTCTATCTGTTATACTTTTTAAGAAAAACAGTTTTATGTAAATTCTGGGGGCGTGGCAAAAATTCCAATTAACTCTATACATTTACATACCACACGAGTCTACATACCAAATTTGGTGGCTCTAGCTCTTATAGACTCCGAGATCTGCGTGTTCATACAGACGGACGCACGGACATGGCGAGAACGACTCGGTTGTTGAAATTGTCCGGCCAGAAAATCACTGTTTGAGAATTTGCGGTAGTAGTACTGTTGTTTTCATTCTTTTTCTTCTACATGCTTAATAGTAAACTATCACGTAATTTGATTGGGAAAAAAGTAGAAACGCTTCGTATATTTTCAGTCAAAAACATTTAAAGTCTCACAAAAGTATATTTTTATACCCTTGCAGAGCTACTTATAGCCCGGAGCAGATAAAGTATGAAAATTGTCAGGATCGGACCTATCATATAGCTCTAGAGGAAATATTTTCATAAAAATCGGAGTATTCCCATGAAATTTATATATAGTTTTGGATAAAAAACATCAGATCTCGAAATTTCAATCAGATCGGATAAATATAACACAAATTACAGTCAATATAAATCGGCTCTACCACGTCATTGCTGGAAATCCACAGGGCAGCTAAGCACACGCATACACACACCGACGCAACGCTACGTAAACTGTATGTGTATGCTTGCCAATCACAGCATGCAGCATGGGGAAGAAGAAAAAGAAATGGAAATGATATTTGGAAGGTTTTGTCTGTGCATTGATGAATTGATGATACTGACAAAGAGTTTGGAACATGTAAAAATATTATGGCCAAGGACTGCAAGGGTATATTAACTTCGGCACAGCCAAAGTTAGCTTCTTTGATATTTGGTTTGAATATAATTTTTTACGTTAAAGGTGTTTAAAGTCCATTAGTACGGACTCTTATGAGGAAGAAAGGGAAATTGTAAAAAAACCAAGGAGTCGTTCAACTGCTAATTAATGATTTGCTCAAAAATAAAAGGGTTTTCCGCTATTCATTGTGAATATGAAATTCGAACAGATCATCATGCTAGAAGCGAAAAAAATATAAGTTAAATCCATCAATTAGCAGTAGAACTCTAACTCTCCGGGCAAGATTGGTATCAAAGCGCTTATGGGGGGGTATGGTTAATTCATGCAAAAAACTTTAATTTTTTAAGAATTTCTATTGGCGATATGGATAGTCTCAGCTCAATTTTTTGATATTACAATATTAAGACAATATGTGTGAAAATTTTCGTCCAAAAATATTGAAAATTGAGTGAGATATAGGCAATCTCCGGCGGGACCTCGAATAAAAAGTGGTTTGCGGTGAACATCGTAACTCGTCACAGAATCATCGGGAATGAAAAAATCTAATTGCATTTGTTGAAGAACAAAATTTCCCAAGTAACGCTGTTTTTTTTTCGATTTTTAAAGGCACTTGAAAGTTAAAAACCTCGTTTTTCGCTCAAAAAACCGAGTTATTTAATAATAAATTAAAAAAAAAAAAAATAATTTAGTGAAAAAGTACTGTGCAAAATTTCAAAACGATTCGTCCAGTAGATTTTGCAGGATCGTGTTCACCGACTTTGAAAATGGCAACTTTTCAGGAGAGCGTTTTAAAGTTTTGGGCACCCAAATATCTAATATAAAACGGCCGGCCGTCCTGCGTTCAACTGCCCATAACTTTAGAAGTTTTACTGGGATCAATCTAAAATTTTAACACACTATTCTTGAGATATTGTGCGTTCAGAAACAAAATAAAAAAAAAAAATTATAAAAATAAAATCCAAAAAAACAATATACTC
This sequence comes from Drosophila willistoni, assembly GCF_018902025.1. Lineage (NCBI taxonomy): Eukaryota > Metazoa > Arthropoda > Insecta > Diptera > Drosophilidae > Drosophila > Drosophila willistoni. The sequence goes on from NW_025814056.1 coordinate 7,641,766, forward strand.
GTCTATGCATAAATTTAGAATTTCCACAATGGTTCAAGAAAACCGCGTTTGACAATCAATGGATTAAATATTAATTATCGATTTTAGCAAAAAAAAAAATATTCGTTGAAAAAACTCAAAGTATCCTTAGCAATACTATGCCTCCCTTTGCTGAGAACAAATTGCCTTTAAAGTAGGAATATTAAATTTATATATTTTACTTTTAAGATTACTGTTACTATTTTATCTTCCAAGGGAATGAAAATAAAAGTCTTCGTTTTTATATTAAAGTTTTAAAAAAGTTTTTGTTTAAAAAATACAACACATTATTTTTTCAATCCTTGGGTTAGCGTCTTGATAACGAACTGAAAAACGGTTTACAAAAAAAAATTGGATTTCAAAAGAGAATAAATTGTAAATTTTTTACATTTGTAGTTCACAAATAATTACTACTGCACCAAACTACATATTTAAGGTTAGGAATTTCAACAAGCAGTACTTCTTTAAAAAGGCCGGTTTTACAAGGAAAACTTTTGTTAAAGGCTGACTCCGAACAATGCCTCAATATCACGAGGAATAGAATTAGGCCGTTCTTATTATGTTTAGTTATGCTGGGGTAATTAAAGTTTTAAAATAAGAATAAGGAATAATATAAGGTTGTTGCCCCAACAGAGGGCAGTGAATGAATGTTAAAGCGTATGAGCTGTCCCTGTATTTATAAGATTTTTTAAGGCAAATGTCCATGACTACTTGATGAAAAACCAACATCTTAAGTATTATCCAACACTGACCTTGCCTTCGATAACTAATATCGAAGTTAGAGATGGATATGTGAATATGGTCTCCCTAATTAACAAAAAATAAAAGAAAATAATATATCTACATATGTACATTAACCAAAACTAATACAAATATTGGTCCAAGAAACACCATAGGCCAACTTCTTAAGATTTGTCGGAATTTCATTTGACCAAAATAGACTTGCCAGCGGCAGCGAAATAGAGCACCGTTAATCCCAACCGTTCCGCGCAGATGGATCGAGTGGGAATCGGGCCCTAATTCGATTACCACTCGATCCATCTGCGGAATGGTTGAGATGGTGGATGGTCGCCAGTGGAAATCGGGCTTAAATTACTAAAATGACAATTTCAATAAAAGTTATCGATAGCAATTTCAGTGTGGCCATAATACATAAACTTTTCATTTTCATCAAGTTGCCATAAAGAAATTTGTTAGGAAAATCTTATAAATACTGCATCGACTTGCAGGTTTACTCATTCAGTCACTTCCTTCTGTTGGGATAACAACTGAATCAATTTTTCCTTATTCCAATAAAAGATCAAATCAAAGTTCTTAAAAATGTATATTTCCCTATTCTAAAACATCTCATAAAACATTTTTACATCCCAAAAACAAAAGGCCCTCTACTACAAAGGCCCTCTTATTCAAAAACATTTATAAAATATTCATCGATAGTGTGTTCCTAAATATTAACATTGCCCGACTATAATAACTGTATGCCCTATTCACCGAGGATGGGAAAGCACTTTTTTTTCAAAAAGTTTTTTCTTTTCAAGTGAATTTAACTGGGTCTTCTTAAAAATGTATCCCATTTTTCTAGTCATTACAATACTGCCACTAGCACGTCAAGTTTTTATTATAGTTTGCTTGTCCTGTACCTTACCCTTCCCAAAAGTTTTCTGATTTAAGTTATTCAAAAAACAGTTCTTTATTTAGAAATTGCTAATTCATTGCAGTTTGTTAACTGAACACTTTAACACTTTATGTTAAAATGATTTTTCTATTTGTGTTGCCTTTTAAGTCCTAACCAGGCATATTCTCATTTTTTTTTGTTTTTTACCATTAAAGAGTATCATCTCACTAAGAATTATTTTACTTCGGTTCCAAATTTGAAAACTATTCGGAAGATAATTTGTAGAAAGGTCTTGTAGGAGCAATCAGTTCAAATTTGAGTGTTATGGCCTTTTCTCACGATTGTTTACATTGTGAATTTGCTGATTTGTTTGATGATTTTTTGGTAAATTCTATGAATGGAATGGAATGAATTTTGATTTTGGATACACATATCACCCAACAACAAGACTTCGCTATAAATAATCGTTTCTTTTTAAAAATCATTTATTTTGAAGAAAGGAATAGAATAGCTTGATCCACAGGCAACCTATAATGTGTTTAAACACATCGTGTAGTCTTGAAGCAAGTGAAAAATCGATCTTTGGCAAATTGAAATTCTTAATTCAACATTTATAGCATCTAAAAAGCCTGAGTTTTGCCTTTACCATATATTTGAATGGAGAATCCGGAAAAGTGTGTAAACGTAGACTTTGGTTCTAAAGACACAAAATTGAGGTACCATATCGATAAAGTAAAAACCGAAAGTTTAAGGATTCCATCGCGACAATGGAAATTACTGTTGGACGATGCAATCCTCCACTACAATAATCGAAAATTACGATTTTGCAGATGCAAAACTTAACTACTATAGATGATCTAAAGAAAGCTAGAAAGTTCAATGATTCAAGGACGACAATTAAATAGCTGTAGAAAGTTCACTGCCTAACGTATTTTTAGTGAACTAATACATTTTGAGAGCACTCAGCTCCTATTTAAGGTCCAATTGATTTTGAATATATAATGAAGTAAGTAAGTCGACTCGCCGACTTGGGTATACCATACACCAGAAGAAACAAATATTTCAAATTTCGAAAACCAAATGTATGTCTATTAAATTGTTTTAAATTGCTTCATACCATATGCTATCTCGCTTACTCTACCCACACACGAGCACTCTGGCGCCTGATCAAGAATATATATACTTTATGGGGTCGGAGATGCTTCCTTCTGCCTGTTACATACATTTTGGTTACTTTAATATACCATTTCACCCTATGGGTGTATGGTATAAAAACTCTTTCTTCGTGGTAATTGCCATTTTTTAAAACCTTTTAGACAACCCTCTCATCGACTCAATTAAGTTTACATTCTCTTACCTATAAAAATAATAATTGCCCAACAAATCAATTTTCATTTTCATTTCGATTTTAAATACAATCTCCTATCTCCTTTCGTACTTTCCCTCTCATTCTCTATCGCTCTCAATCTGTGACAAATTAATAAAAATGCATAAACAATGGCGGGGATGGCAGGGGATTAGATAACCCCCGAAACGTTTATATCATTAAATATATTTATGAGCTACACAAATGCTTCCTCTTCTGAAGAGTAAAAACGAAAACAATAACAACAAAAAAACAAGGAAATTTTATATTGTTATATAAAGTGCAATACTAAGTCGGAGTTGAGTTGAGTTGAGAAAATATATACGAGTACGTGCCAAAAGCAAATGGAAACCATAAAAATTATAACAACAACGCACACCCCATCTCCACACCCCCCCGCCCGGCACCCCGGCAAGACCTTATTTGTAAGGCGGCTCGTAAGACAAAAGCCTCTCTCGGAAAATGGACTTGCAAATTTGTGCGTGGCTCATAAAATCGGTCAAAGAAAAAAATCAAACATATGCCTTGCCGATGTTGTAGGCGTGGCCGGCCAGATCGGGACATAAAAACTTGACGAAAAGAAGAAGAGCTAAGAAAAATTCGCGCATGTTTTTGGCTTTGTTTTTGAGGCTAAAACTGTATGAGTAGGAGGGTGGCTGTAGCCTGACATCCAAATACATAAAAACTTTTATGACCTCTGAGGAGCGGCGAGAGCGGCAACTCTGAAAATGCATTTCAAATTGTCATAAATTCGTATTAATTTCAGGCCGCGTGTAGGTTTTATGTATGGATGGGTGGGTATACTCCATACGCCTCCACTCTCCCCACAATCGCCCCCTTTGCCGCACATTTTATCATCTATGTTTTAGCTTTTGTTTTAGTCCCACTTTGGTCCTTGTTTATCCTGTGTGTGTGTATGGGTCTGAAAATGCACACACGTGCCTCAGACCATTTCAAATTTAACGGCCATTTCAAACTTAACGGCCATTTTAGGGGAAATCTAACAACAACAAAAAATATACCAAAGCAGAACAACAAAGCGCGGAAGCAGGCCAAAGAAGGGCGAAACAGGAGGAAGAAAATGGCAAATAGCAACATAAAGTGCAAAAATATAGAATGAAAATTCAAATTTAAGAAAGCCAAAAAGAATATGACGTTAAAACAATTCAATCAATTAGAAAAAAAAAATCTCAAGTGTGTATACTCTGTAGTAGCGTTTTTACCGTTTTTATTTAAAAAGAAAAAGAAAAATAAAAGTAGGAATGATTTTTTTTTATTATAACTAAAACGATATATTAACGTTTTATCCCTAAAAGCGAGCAATATATATTTCAGATAGTAACCTGTTTTCACTGCTTACACTGCTTGCGCTGCTTGCATTGTTAATTAGCGTCATACTAACTAACAGAATGTTAGTCTACTATGTAAAATTTGAAATAACAATAACTGCGATGTCGAGATTCGTATTTTGTGATCAGAAAATTTTCTTTGTTATTTCCAATGGAAATGTATTGATGTAGTGCGGACATAAAAATTGAAAAATTGAAATAAAAGTGAAAACTATTTTTGAAAAAGTCTTAAATTTAAATTTTGACTTATTAGACACCGCAGTATCCTCGCAAGACGGTTACTACCTGCCAGGCCTCTTAGACGGCTAAAAAGAAAGGGCTTCGCCAAAAATATTAGCTAACCAACATCAACAATAATATTTATAGTCCTCTTGGGTATACCAATGAGGTTTGGTCCTTTTTATATCATCTACTTGTGTTGTTATGATACTATTTTTGTATGTATGGATTCAGCGCTTAAATAAAAAAAAAAAAAAAAAAAAAAACTGCTTACACTGCTTGCGCTGCTTGCATTGTTAATTAGCGTCATACTAACTAACAGAATGTTAGTCTACTATGTAAAATTTGAAATAACAATAACTGCGATGTCGAGATTCGTATTTTGTGATCAGAAAATTTTCTTTGTTATTTCCAATGGAAATGTATTGATGTAGTGCGGACATAAAAATTGAAAAATTGACATAAAAGTGAAAACTATTTTTGAAAAAGTCTTAAATTTAAATTTTGAATTCAAAGTAAACAGTTTTCTTTTCTCTAAAGTATGGGAAAAAGCAACGGTGACTCGAATTTCTGGACTTGCAAACATGCAACACATCCCAAATCATCAGTTTGGATTTAGAAAGGGACATGGCACTGTCGAACAAGTGCACCGAGTTGTCAATCGTATTCTGACGGCGTTCGAGAAAAAAAAGTATTGCAATGGAGTCTTCGTAGATGTAAAGCAAGCTTTCGATAGAGTCTGGCATGTTGGCCTTTCTGCAAAACTGAAGAGAAAGCTGCCTGCTCCTTTCTACCCCATTCTTCGCTCCTACACTGGTCGCCATATATATTGACATTATTTACATTTCACATTTCAAGTACCGTTTCATTTAACGAAGCGAAAATGAATGCCAAAGTGCACACTAATAACTGTAAATTGGCGAAATATTTTGTCTATTATGTTTGTCAGTTCTTTCTGCTGAAAAAAAAATTAACTAAGGCACCGCTATGTCAAAATATACATATATGCCGACCAGTGTACTTGGAACACAGAAAATTTTAAGTTAAAGTAAGATCTGTAGTCTCCAGTGTTTATGATGTGGCTGCGGGCGTGCCTCAAGGAAGTGTTCTCGGTCCTCTACTATACACGGTATATACTTCTGATATACCCAGGCCTGAGGAAGAAAACAAGTCCTTAATAGCTTCGTATGCAGATGATGTCTGTATGTTTTATTCCTCGTCCTGTGATTATTCTGTTGCTGATGCAGTGCAAGAATATCTCCATCTGCTTGAGAGCTGGGCTCCCAGATGGAATATAATGCTAAATCAGGCCAAATGCTAAAATATTGAGAAGAAAGAATCCTTCCTGTGTATGGCTTAACGGCAAGGTGCTACCACTAACCATAGAACACATAGATAGGACAAACTCATGATTTTTTGATTGCAAACGCTAGCCTAGTCATGGAACCCCAGAGAACTTCGGGAAAACCCGAACGCTCTCACTCTCAATGAGAGTGTAAAATGGGGAGAGGGCAAAGCAGCTACGTGACGTGAAGTTGTACAACATCGCATTTCAATAGCTCGCTCGACCAAAATTTTTAATTTTCGACAAAACAGCGACTATGCGAATAGGATATGCCCCTGTGGAAAGAATATCAAGAAATATTTCCATCTTATTCGTATGTATCCCGGTGGCTGTACCGATAGAGTGCTCGCTTCGTGATGTGTCTTGGGGAATGTCGCTGGTTCGATTCCCACTTCGGAACCGACCAATATGGTTTTTTTTTCTATTTTTTAATAAATAAATAAATAAAAAATAAATAAATAATAAATGAATAAAAAAGAAAAATAAACAAAAAATAAAGAAACAAAAAATCCACAATAAAAAACAAAATTATAAAGTAGAAAAAAACCTTATATAAGCCAATGATTTCGAGTGGGGAATCGAACCAGGGACATTCCCCAAGTCACATCACGAAGCGAGCACTCTATCGTTACAGCCACCGGGATACATACGAAGAAGATGGCAATATTTCTTGATATTCTTTCCACAGGGGCATTTCTTATTCGCATTGTCGCTGTTTTGTCGAAAATTAAAAATTTTGGTCGAGCGAGCTATTGAAATGCGATGTTGTACAACTTCACGTCACGTAGCTGCTTTGCCCTCTCCCCATTTTACACTCTCATTGAGAGTGAGAGCGTTCGGGTTTTCCCGAAGTTCTCTGGGGTTCCATGACTAGGCTAGCGTTTGCAATCAAAAAATCATGAGTTTGTCCTATCTATGTGTTCTATGGTTAGTGGTGCTACAAACAGAAGAAAAGGCAAAATACCTGGGAGTAGTCCTAGACAAACGCCTTACTTTTAAAGATCACATCACATATATAATGCCATAATAGCTCCTACTTGGAGATATGGAGTCCAAATCTGGGGCAGATTCCAATAGAAAAAAGGTGCTGTAAGATTCCAATTATTTAAAGTCTGTTAAATACTCATGTATATACCGAAACCGGTATTGTAGTATCGATTGTTAGTAATAAGTATCGACTGTTAGTAATAAGTATCGATTGTTAGTGATAAGTATCGATTGTGAGTAATAAGTATCGATGGTTAGCGATAAGTCCTCGATAGGTTGAGAGACGGCCTCTCTCTTCTCTTCCGGCGATGCAACGAGCAAGTTGCATCTGCGCAAAACCCAAAGATTGAATCCGACCAATACAAACTAATCTTTATCATTTTTACTTAATAAATAGGTGTTTACAGTGCAAACTTTTCAAAACAAAGCTCTGCGGCAGATGACAGGGTGCCCATGGTTTATCCGAGGCGCATCACTACACCATGATCTTGACGTGGAAACGGTAGAAGACCAAATAAATCGCCACACCAGCAGGTATAATGACAGGCTGCAGACACATGCTAACCGGCTGGCGAGACCCCTTGCGAGCCAAAAGACCATCCACAGGCTGAAGAGAAGGCAATATCTTACAATGATACGCAAAGTTGCTGACTGATTTGTATAACTAAATAAAACATACCACTAAAAATATAGATTTATGTATATAAATAAGATTAAAATTTCCACTGTTAGTAGTAACTGTTTGGCGTATTACATTATGTTAAGTTAAAAGCTTCGTTAAGATCATTTGTGAATCGATTCCTTGCTAAAATACACAAAAAAATAAAAAACTAACAGAATGTAGCCTAACATTGTAAAATTTGGGAAAAGTAGGAACTGCGATTTCGAGATTTGTTTTTGGTTGTGTTCAGAATCCGATTACGTTCTCTTGGGTTTTTTTGTAGCGCCCCCTAGGCTCCTCTAAAGTTGGGATCAGGGAAATTTAGGGGTAATCAAGGTGAAGAGAGGGGTCCAAAGAGGACTAAGGGATTAGAAATCCCTTTTTGGAAATTTAGTCAAGTATGTCGGCCCCCATGGGAATGACTTTTCTTTTTCAAGTCACTTTCGAGTAGTGCGGACACAAAAATTCAAAAATTAAAGTTAAAGTGAAAACTCATTTTTTTTGTGGGAAAAGTCTTAAATTAAAATTGTGAATTCGAAGCGAACAGTTTTTAGTGAGTGATAGTGTTTTTGGTGAAAGAGGACGTTGCAAATTGTGCAAGACTGCGACACCAATGTCCAAATGCTGTAAATGTAAAGTCAACCTTTGTTGTAATAACAACAAAAACTGTTTTTTGACTTTTCATACCTAATTATTTGAAATCAATAAAAATCATTTAAAGTTGTTGAAAAAAAAATTTCTTTGTTTTTTATACCACCATGGCCCAATGTTGCTCACAAGCAACTTTCCGTAGCCCCCAAACCCGTGGGCGTGGCGACTTAAAATTTTGTCCTAAATTCTTCTAAAATTGATATAAAAAGATTGAGAGTAAAAAAAAAATTTTCATTCCACAGGAAAAAAGTTGGGGTCGAAAAGGTTAAGAAAGTAAATGTAAGTACGGCGCTATATCAATGCGCAAATTAGTATGAGAAAAAATGAAGCGATATTTAGGAACAATTTTCGTCTTTTAGGCATATGGGCAGTCTGGTGAATTAGATTGCCGAGAGAAAGCAATATATACTTTTAATCCGGTGCCAAATGAAATGGTAAATACCAGAGAAGAGCGCCTTTGAATGTGTGTATTAAGAAAATTTTTTTTATATAGAATTGGCACCTAGTTCCCAGACTAGATTTATGGGTCTAAGCCGGTCAGCCGACTAAAGAGAGCCGTATGAGAGACAAGCCCATCAAAACGGACCGAAGCCCACTGGAGACATTTGGCCAGAAAAGTTCTGAGGAGACGGGCATGAAAGAGTAAAAAAAAAAGAGTATATGATTCTCAAGGCTAGAGGAGAGGCTCCCCCGCCCTTACCTTGCTTGATAAGTAAAAGCTTTTCTTAAAACTAGCCAGCGAAGCTTTTATATGTGTAGCCGCTTGGCTCGCGCTCCGTTTTGGTTGTTTTATTTGCTGGTGATCAAAAAAAAAATTGTTGGGGCTAAGAAGTACACGAGATTCGTAGATTCGGAGCAGGAAGATGTTCAACCATCAACTAGCCGAGGAAGAGGAAGGCTGGATAAAGATATAGAAGATTGTTCAACGTTTACAAGGAAACGAAAGCTTCTGGGTGCTACTGAAAGCATTACAAGGAAGCGTCTTTCAGAAGCACTTTCTTCAAAGTACAAAGAAACAAGAGAGGGCAAAAGTGAGCATTACGAAAGCTGTGAAGATCGCCAGTCCTATTCGACTAAATAGGATTAAGGAAAGTACCCCCACCAAACTTAGTTGCCACTAAGTAAACTAAGGAAGAGGCGTTTTCCTTATTTATGGACCTGGGATTGACGAAGGAGAAGTACGAAATTTGAAGGAGTTCCTTAAAAAGTTCTTACGTCGACGTTATTCCCGGATACAAAAAAAATTGGATTTGCCAAAAAGGAAGCAGTAACGGCAAATAAAATTATAACAGAGGTATCTGTTTAAGTAAAACTCCAGGATTTAATGGATCATACTGCGAGGCGTCTTTTTGAAAGTATGCCTGATAGAGAGGTGGAGGTTCTTCCGGAAGATTTGACTTTACTCAACAAATCGGCATATTGAAAGACAATAATCTAATTTTAAAAAAATATACATATGTAGGGGAGAGTGGGGCTAATCGGCGCATGGGGCAATCCGGCGCAGTCAAATTATCTTGAAATATAATAGCACGATCCAAAAAGTGATAAGTGTCCTAAGATCGCATTTTGGTAGGCTATATTTGGATCATAAACTTAGACGTATCCAATTCGTAGTATCCGAAATTTTTGGGATTATGTAATTTTTAACCTCAAAAATCAATTTTTTTGGTTTTAAAAACATTGAATAAATTTTTAATTTTGATAGATGTTAACTAAAATAGGTTCCGACATGTATTAACTTATGCTGTGCACTTCGTTTTTTTTTTTAAATTCACACGTTTTTAAAATATTAAGTTTAAAATGCTAAAACTAAGGGTGGGGCAAAGTGGCGCACCAGTAGAAATTTAAAAATGACGTTTTAAAATCATAGCTATATTTGAATAAAAGTCCGATATATAAACTAATTATTGATAAAAACAGTACATTTGCCAGAATCAGACGGATCAGAATACTATATCATATAGCTAATGGTAGCTAATGGACAAACGATGAAATGAACAATTATAATTAAAAGTCTAAACCAATCAACATTTTTGGTGAAAAAAAAGTTTTTTTATAAAACAAGTTTTTTCATATTAAGCTATATTTAGTTTTTTTTTTTTAAATCGCTTTTTTTTATATAAAAAACTTGTAAAACAACGATGCGCCACATTGCCCCGCTATTTTTGACAACGCCAATTTGGGGTATGTACGAAAAAACCGCTATAGCTTTGTAACGGTAAATTATATCGAATCGTATCTTTGAACAATAGTTCGACAATGAATTAACCTTCCATTTAAGTGCTCATATGAGAGGATACGAGCATCCGATCAGGATATATGAAGGGTTAAAAAAAAATGCGCCGATTAGCCCCACTCTCCCCTATATCAATTTTTCAAATACTCCAAACATTTACCAAATTAGAGCTTTATGAATTTAAGGTTTATTGGAATACTTTGCTGGCATTTTTTGCCTCGCTTGAACAAACGGTTATATTTTAAGAATAAAATATCAAAAGAAACAAAAAAAAAATTCAGCCCACTCATTTCGCGGTTACATTTACCGTTGCATGAGCGCGGAGGACTCTCTTGCTGTGTAACAGAGAGAGAGAGAGAGTGGAAAGAGTGATCGGAAGACAGTAGAGCAGTGCTGTCGTCTTAGCTTATTCAAAGCTAAATTTAGCCTATTTCAAAAGTAATAACCATGCAAATTTGTGGCTTGAAATCTTACTTATTTGAATTGGTTTTTGGGATTTTAAACTTTATTTTTGTTAATAATCTGGAGAATTGTCGGCGTAATAGGTATTCCATATTTCTATTTTCAATCAGTTTCGGACAAACCCTTAATTTTGTTAATTGAGCGCAAATTTAACCAGTTAATTGTTGGATATCTTTTTTTCGAAGTTCGATCTTATTCTTGCTTTAATTTTTTTTTAATCTAGTTTGTTTTGGCGCAAAAATTATTTCACATTACTTACCATTTATAACTTTGTATTTTATAAGGAAAGCTCATACAAAAATGAATTTTTAAATGTTAGGAACATAAATCGTGCGTATCTTTTTTCAAAAATATGTTTTTTCAGTTCTAAAATTTAGCTTTTGTTTTCTGTGAGCAAGCATCGCTGTTGCTCACTGGCCAGACACACGCATATTCGCGCATTCTGGCAGCAGCCAATTACCGATGCTCTTCTCTCTCCACAAGCTGTTGCTTTGAGAGCTTCAGTAACGGTACATGCTTCACCCGAAGTTTCGATTGGCCATAAAGAGCCATAAAGAGAACGTAGGCCTTTGCCGGCCATCTTATGTTGATTAACTCAATGTGGAGGAAATATTAGATATTTGGTTAGAAAATGTACATACATACATATGTACATATGTATTTTTGGGTTTTTAAAATGGATTTACATATGTATGTATGTACATAAATAAATGTACACTTACAAATAACCTTAGTTAAAATGTTTAGGTACTCACCTTTTGCAATTTAGAAACCAAAAATATTCACATTACACTTTTTCAAATTCATTTCTACGAATCTATGACTAAATTATCACAAACTTGCAGTGACAATGTGGAAAACTTTAATTAAATTAAAATCACTACAATTAAACTAAACGCCGAAATATTTTTATGCAAAGTTCAAAGAAATTACGTTAATAAACGGTAAATTTCAAATCGATAGAGCTCAGAGAACAATCGATATTTCCATATATCGATGAAAATTTATGTATATCGATTAATTTTCAGCTGCCGCAAAAACAAAATGTTAGCAAATTTTCTAAAACGTTCCTTAGGCCGGCAGATCAATACAAATTGTCTGAGTGTCTACCGCTTAGCCAGCAGCAGCAGCAGCTCCAAGGAAATAAAAGATGCCCTGGACATTGAAGCCAATCTCTTTGAGAATTCATCAATACAACATGAGCCGGTTAACACGCGGGAGACTTTACGCAAGCACAATGCGGGAAAATCGAGAGCGAGTCGAGGAGGAGATGGAGGAAAAGCGCCGATGAAAACTGTTCCTACTGCAGGTGTTCCGCGTGTTCCCCAGCCAAGTCAACGTATTGCGCCCCAAATCACCCCATCGACAGTTATTCGAGACAAGGATCTGGATTTGGAGTTTGTCCGTCTTAATTTGCAAGATCCCTTGCTTAGCACTCTGATGATTACAGTACGATCCCGCAAGCGGCGAGACAAGAACCGTCAGATTATCATTGAGGGCAGACGATTAATACGTGAAGCTCTCTCATGTGGCCTCAAAATGCAGACCCTGATCTTTAGTCAGAAGGAGCAGCTCGCTTTGCTCAGAGAGGAAGTGGCCTTGGCGCAACAGAAGACTCAGACAAAGATCTACAAAGTGCCCCAGCATGATCTGAAAACATGGTCCACATTGGTCACGCCACCTGGTGTAATGGGCATATTTGAGCGTCCCTCCTCCAGAGGATTGGAAACTGCCAAGACTACCCCCACATCGTCGTCTCTACCCATCACTGTGGTCTGTGACAATATCAGAGAACCCAATAATTTGGGCAGCATCATCAGAACCTGTGCCGCCCTCCCCTGCCATCAGGTTGTAGTTATTCATGGCTCCTGTGATCCCTGGGAATCGAAGGCTTTGCGTGGCGGTTGCGGTGGACAATTCCGTTTGCCCATACGCGATGACATTGCCTGGGATGATTTGGCTCTGACAATTCCGCCAGAAACAGCAGACAATTGTCATGTCTATATAGCAGAAAATAATCTGGAAAAGCTGGCCGAGCATACAGCAATTGAGTATGCTGATATGCCAGCTGCTCCAAATGGCCATCAAATCCTGATCATAGGCGGTGAGAGTCACGGTGTCAGCTCAGAGGCTTACAGGTAAGCAAGACTCTCTGAATGATGTAATGAAACTACTTCCCCATCTCCCTTTTTTTTTTGCAGTTTCATGAATCTGGTGGGTCAGAACAAGGGTAAATGTGTTTACATACCACTAGCCGAGGGAACGGATAGCCTTAATGTGGCCTCGGCCTTGACCCTATTGCTCTTTGAACTACGCAGGAAACTAAAACAAACATAAGTTACGAGAGTGTAGTTGCCTAATGATTAATCAAAAATAAAAATAACCTCCTTGTTGACTTACATTAATTGTGCACTTTTCCGGAAGTAATGAACTTTAAAAACGTTTATTGATTTGCCTTGGTATAAAACCTATCCCGTTATCCACATTTTCAATATCTTACTTCTTTTACTTTCAATACATTTCATAAGATTCCATTTGAAAAACCCAAAGATTAAATGCATTTTCCTAGGATGTTGTTTGGATTGTTTTTCTAAATGAAAGTTAGCACACGCGTTTCTCCGCAATACGCCGACTCCTTCAGAGCAAGTGGAAGCATGCCCTGCATCCCGACCAGTGCGACATACTCTTAAAAGACATTGATCCGCCCTCTAGAGGTATATTTAAGGCCCCAATTTCCGGAGTCTTAGTCTGGCCTCGAAACCAGAAGTACAATCAAGTGATTAATAAACGAATTATAACGTTAAATCGAAACTTCTGTGTTATTGGTTTCATGGTAAACTAGAGTTAAAGAGTCTTGTGTGCCATCTTCCATGTGTATCCGAAGGATCATGGCGCACGAGCAGGGACCAGACTCGTAACTTGGATAATCCTTGCCAACATTTGGGAATTATATAAGATCTTATATCTTTATATAGATTTTACAATGAAAAGAAACAAAAAGACATTTCGAATAGAACGCGTTAAATTCCAAATGATTCTGTACATTTTGTATCCAAATCCTGTTTCATTCTATTCCAGGACTATTTATAACTAGTTATTTTCAAAAATCGCTAAAGAATTTAATTTTGGAAAGATACTGAAAAGCCTAGAAATCACTAGCTAAATTAGAAATGTGTAAAAGTTGGTAACAAGTTTATCTAAAATTTCAGTTTTCTATTCAATGTTTGTTAAGATAGTAACAGTAAAGATAGTAGTAAGGATAGTTGATTATAGGAATAACTAACTCTGTTTAAGCTACTTCAAGATAACAGCTCATAAAAAGGTCAAACTTATAAGCGTTTCCGTTTTGATAGTTTTCGATATATTCAATGTGAGTAATCTTATCTTGACTTGGCCGATATAGAAAACGATGTGGACAATTTAGCCCGTTAATGACTAAAGTTTACAAAAAAGTGAATATAAAAAGACTTTTGCAATCATCTTTGTCCTGCGCGTCATTGGCATTATATAAATTTATTGCTAAATTGTTTAAAACACAAAAATGAGAGTTTATGTGGATTGAAGGGTGGATGGGGATACGACGGTGTGGGGGTGGGGCTTAGCTCAAGTATATTCAACCGTTGGCTTCAATCTCCTTGTATACTTCTCGCTTATATTCATCCAGGCCACCTTCAATGGCTCGAACAGTGCGATTACCGCATACCCACAGCTCTTTGCAGACAACTTTGATGAGTCTCTCGTCGTGGGATACCAAAATAACGCCGCCCTATATATATACAAAATGAATTTGATTATAAGGCAATACAATCTTTGGAGAAATCTCACCTTAAATGCATTAATAGCTTTCCCCAAGGCATCGATGGTCTCAATATCTAAATGATTTGTCGGTTCATCAAGCACCAGGAAATTGGGTTCCGCTACAGTCAAGATAAAGGATATGAATGGAATGAATTGACGAGACAACTTATGATGATCACTTACCCATACACATTTTAGCTAAGGCCACACGTGATTTCTGTCCACCAGATAAACTGGCAATGCTCTGCAATGCCAATGGTCCCGAGATACCAAAACTGCCCAATTGTCGTCGATACTCCTCGTCGGGCCGTCCCGGAAAGAGTTCAGCCAGTACACCAACACAAGTCACATTCATATTAAGATGATCGACATGATGTTGAGCAAAATAGCCGATCCTCAGGCCGCGATGCAATACAATATTACCATAAATTGTGCTCAATTGTCCAACGATAATTTTCAATAGCGTTGATTTACCCGCTCCATTTTCACCGACAATACAAATACGTGAGTCCGAGGTAGCCGATAGATTGACACCCTTAAATATGGGCAATGGATCTGTTGGTTGATAACGGAATGATACCTCCGATATAGCCAAAACGGGTGGATTCAATGGTTCAACTTCGGGAAATTTAAGTGTAACCACAGTCTCCTTTTCCACAGGCTTTAGTTCGGGCCTGCAACAGAATTTTAGTATATTGATTAAATATATCATAGATGGAATTTCAAATCTTTTACTTACAGTTTCTCTAGCATTTTAATTTTCGATTGCACAGATGAGGCACGATTTGCATTATAACGAAAACGATCAATAAATTCTTGAACATGAGCACGATGTGCCATTTGTGCCTCGTATTCACGGCGTTGACTTTTCAGTTTCTCTGTCTTGGTCTTTTCAAATTGGTCATAGTTGCCCCTAAAATAATATAAAGAATAAATATTTAATTAGTTAGTGGTAGAAAATCTTTAAAAGGGAATTGTGTTTGGTATTAATGATTATAAATATTGGTCAAAGTTAATAATTGTTCAATTTGTTCTTTTTCTCTTTCAAATTATTGTTGTCTCGCTCATTTTGATTGACATCAATCAAAGGTCTTGATTTTGGAAAGGAATGGAATATAATTTAGCTATCAAACTCTTCTTTTAAAACTAATTCGTGGAGGGGTCAAAGTTCCCTCTATTTCCCCGGGTTATTGAGTTGATTTGAAGCTTACTTTTAATTTCGGCTAGGAAGACGTTTCTTAGATAGTTTCTTAGTTAGACTTTCTAATCTATTGTTGATTAATTGTCTCTCTAAACTCACTTGTATGCCTCAAGCTCTTGGCCATGCAAATGTATTATATCGGTGGGCACTGTATCTAGGAAATTGCGATCGTGAGACACCACCAGAATTGTGGTGGGCCAACTCTGCAGATAAGTCTCCAGCCAAATGATAGCTTTGATGTCCAACATGTTGGTCGGCTCGTCGAGTAACAATAGATCGGGCTTGGAGAACAAGGCGCGAGCCAAAGCCAAACGCATACGCCAGCCACCGGAGAATGATTTCGTTGGCCTCAATTGCATGTCGGCATCGAAGCCCAGACCCTTCAATATCACAGATGCACGAGCCACCGCCTTATCAGCCTCAATATTCTGCAGGGCCGCATATGTCTCGCTCAATTCATTTGAGAGCGATGCATCCTGCACTTGGCCACTGTTCAAGGCGGCCAAGATCTCCTTTTCGCGTGTCAAGAGACGCGTTCGTTCCGTATCACATTCAAGGACACTGTCCACAGCGGATGTGTCATCGCCGACAACCTCCTGCTCCACATGCAGGACCGAAATATGTGAGGGTATCTGCAGCTGTCGCTCGGCAATCATGCGCAACAATGTGGTCTTGCCCAGGCCATTGCGTCCAACCAGACCATAGCGACGACCAAAGGATAACAGCAAATTGGCATTCTGCAGTAGAACTCTGCCAAAAAGTAAAATAGGATCAGTCAAATCTACAATCTCAATCTTCTCTGTCTGTCTATACTTACTTCTCACCAAAGGCCAAATCGAAATTTTCAATTTTTATGTCCATGGAACGATTGAGACCCTTCTGATCCATTTTTGTATTCTTCTTGTTTGTGACCTGAGATGCAGTTGCCGTTTGCAGTTTCACTGCCACCGGAACAACCCCATATTTGGTTACTTCCTGCCGTTTCTCCTGTTTCTGCTGCAGTTTGGCTTCGGCTTTCTCTAGCTTCTTCGAGTCCACCTTCTACTCGAGAGGATTGAAAAAAAAAAAAATGTATTGTGGCAAAAATTGTGGGGAAATTATCTGATTCACTTACATTAGCCCCATCCTTATTGACCACCCAAATGCTTTGCATATCCTTATCCATACGCTCCATGTTCTTGGCCATCTCTTCGATATTAACCGGAGCATTAAGCACTTTACGTTCCACGTTTTTCGAATCGTTCCTCATTATCTGGAGGAATTCCTCACAGATGCCTCTAATGCTATCCTCACTTCGTTCGCCATCGACCGACTGCAGGATATCGCCGACAGCATCGAATATATCGTCGCCAGTCTCGAATTCCTCATCGCCACCAGTTAACACGCCGCCAATGTAATCAAGTAACTCGGTGTCCATGGCCGGAAACTCCCGTTGTAAAATGTGCGTATATTTGCTATTCATTTTGGATTCTGATTGGGAATCGGAATCGATTTAATTTTAATCTTAAATTCGCACTCTCACTCTGTGTCACTCTCTCTCTCGCTCTCACTCTAACTCTGGTGGCTCTCTCTTTTTTCACTTAACTCCGTTTTTATGTGGAGTGTGGCAACCAAAAAAAAAATTTAACAAAAACTTTTTGTTAAATTAATTGACAGCATGCAGCCGAGCGCACAGTGTTGCCTTTGCTCACGCGTTTTAGACCATTGCTAACGCGTTTCGACCTTTGCTCACGCGTTTTGGCCATTGCTCGCGCGTTTCGTTGGCGTTATCGATAACGATACCGCTACCATGTGAATGACATTGTCCTGGTCACTCTTAAGCGCGGGAAAGCCAGTCAGCTGTAATATTTTCCATATAGAAGGCAAGGCAATCATTTTGACAATAAAATTTCCGCCAAAGAACAACGTTTGCAACAAGCAATAAAACAAAAGAAAAAAAAAGAAATAAACAACTTAAATAATAACGGAAAACAAACAAACAAATACGTCAGACTATTGGTGCAACGAATTCCACTTGCAATCAAACAATTTCGCAACAAAAGTAGAAAGCCCGCCGCAAATCGCGACGCTGCCGCTGCCGCCGCCGCTCTGTGTCATCTCAGCAGACGCATTCAAAGAAGTTTTGACATTTCGATCTCCTCTAAAGGTACAGTCGGTGCAGTAACAGCAGTGTCATGGCCAAGGTGCACATCACCAATGTGGTCGTGTTGGATAATCCCAGCAGCTTTTTTAATCCATTTCAATTCGAGTTGACTTTCGAGTGCATTGAGGAGCTGAAGGAGGATCTGGAATGGAAAATGATCTATGTGGGTTCGGCCGAATCGGAGGAGCATGATCAAGTGTTGGACACCATTTACGTTGGACCGGTGCCCGAGGGTCGTCACATATTCGTTTTCCAGGCCGATCCACCAGATGTGAGCAAAATCCCAGAACCGGATGCCGTCGGTGTGACAATCATACTGCTGACATGCTCATACCGTGGCCAGGAATTTGTTCGTGTTGGCTACTATGTGAACAATGACTATGCCGATCAGGAGCTGCGCGAAAATCCCCCGCCGAAGCCATTGTTTGACAAGCTAACGCGCAACATTTTGGCCAGTAAGCCTCGTGTGACCCGCTTCAAGATCAATTGGGATTACGGCAACACCAACGGCCACAACGAGGACAATCAAATGATGGACGACGATGGTCCATCCACATCGAATAAGCATGCTGGACAGGATTCAAATCTACCCGATGATGACAATAGCCTGGCAATGCCCATGGAGAATGGCATTAAGGCTCTGAATGAGAACTCCAATTCCCTGGCCATGGAATGTTGAGAGTGACCTCATCATCGACAGCGAACGAACTGTAAAAACTAATGGGGGATTCCCTGTGCCCTACTCATCCGCTAAGAACTCCCTACTCTATTCGCCTGAGCCGCCTCTCTCGCTCTAATTCGCCACCCGCTTTCCCCTTTCGCTCCTTACATCCCCCCACCACTATCCTCTTAATTAAGTAATGTAATTTAAATACAAACAAAACAAGCAAAGATAAAATATATTATAAATTAAATTTATGTCATTTTGTATTATGCGTTTTTTGCTTTTTTTTTTTTTTTTTTTTTTGTTTATTTAACACAACAACAACGAGAATTGTATAGGTTAAAAAGTCGTAAGATTAAAAACTAAAAATTTAAACTTTTAAGAAATAGATGTGATGATTTACATATGACTAGGGAATATGTGTCTATAGAGAAACTAAAACATACACTCCGCGTCATCAAATTAGATCACCTTCACTTGTCGACTGCTTGATAAGGTTGACTTTATACTTAATCCAGCTCCTAAGTAAGTATCCCATATCGAGACTATCACAAATCTACTAGCAGCGCCTCTGACGAGTATTCTAAATGATTCAAAAAGTATTCAAACAGCATATAAGTAATCAGTTTACAGAGATTTCTTATGAATAACCCATAATTCTGTTCATTTTCTATTCTTTTTATCGATCCTAGGTGTCCTGGTAATGAAATATGGATACTACGATGTCATATTACTGTTGTTAATGAATCACTTAAGGATCAAGCAAAATTATTTCAACTTCATTTTTGGAAATTTAAAGTCTTTGTTTTTACTGAGTGGAGAATTGAATGGAACAAAAAATTTTTAAATTTAGCTATTTCAGTTTGGCTAAAATCAAATTAAGCCAAGCAGGTGAACTAACCTAATGACGCGCGGTGTGGTTTTGTGATTTGACTTTTTCGAATTCCATATAATCACAAAATTTCGACTACTTTGTAAACAATGTCATGGAAATTTCATTTGATATATGCCCAAAATCGTGTTAGTGTACTATTTATTTTTTTAAAAACGTCTACAGAAAGAAGGTAACAAAAAAAAGAAAGAAGAAAAAGAGAAAACCATATATTTCTAACGCAAGAGAGGACCAAGAGAGTCGGGAGGTAAATATGGCCAAAAGTAAAGGAAGTTCCAGCCGCCGGCTTTGCCGTCCATCCAGTATGCCCAGTTGTTGTCGTTCCCAGCGTTCCGGTCAGAGTGACACAAGTCGCAGGTAACTAAAATCAATGGACGTTGATCCCTTCAAGCATCTTTTGAGTGCGTCTCTCTCTCTCTCTCTTTGGTAGCTTTTGCAGTTATTTCTCTCAGTCAATGTGCGATCAATATTACAGTGCAAGTCCTCTGGATGTAGCCTATTCAGCTCATCTGGAGCCTCCATCCAATTGCCATCGGAAATTGAGTATACCGAATCGTTCGCGTGTGGAGGCCGATTCGGTGGGCAAGGCTGTGGGTCTGGTATGTTCGAATGTCAAAGTTCAGTCCTCTGAACGTGAATTCAATGAAATGAAGCGAGACGAGGCAGATGCTCTCAATTTTGCCACCTATCTGAAGGCATTCGCCTTGATCTATGTTTTGCCCGAGGGAGATTGGACAGCGGAAAAGATTGATATGTTGCTGCAAGAGGGCGCCGATCTATTCAATGAGACCAGTGAGGGGGATGAGGGGGCGGAGGATGAGGCGGTCATTGGCAATCTATTACTTCGTCAGCCTACCATATACACCGATGCCGAGCTGAGGGTTAAGCGTACCTTCACCTTGGAGGGACACACATTTACATTGGCTTTGGAGCCACGATTTTGGGGCGATGCCAAGACACCAGCGGAACTGCAGCCACGTCATATAATGAAGAATCTTCGTCCCATACTCTTGAGTTTCTTTCGCACTGGATGCTATTGCCTCTTGTTGACCAAGGTGGGTCATCTGCTGATCTGGAAGCGGCGACGTCATGCCTATTTCGTGTTGGATGTGAAG
Source organism: Drosophila willistoni (assembly GCF_018902025.1). Lineage (NCBI taxonomy): Eukaryota > Metazoa > Arthropoda > Insecta > Diptera > Drosophilidae > Drosophila > Drosophila willistoni. Next base: position 7,662,488 of record NW_025814056.1, read on the forward strand.
GGCAGGCGCAAGTACGATTTGTCCAGTGTCAATGAGCATGGTGTGGCCATGTTGGTCTGCTTGCAGACCATCGATAATGTTGTCCATTTGGCTAGCAATTTAAGTGGCATTCAGCCCCAAGATGAATTCACCATACGTGAATTGGTCGTGATGCGATTGGTTACCCCGGATGGCCGTATATTTCTACGTGATGCCAAAGAACGTTCGATTGAGTTTCGTTTGATCGACAAGAATTATGCCTATCTGAAGAGTAATCTCCATTTGTCCACAAATCCAAATGAACCGCTCAAGAATCGCAGTGCTCTGATGGTGGGTGTTGTCGCCATTTTGGCATCGAAAATCGATCATCCGGCCACATGGAATACAAATATGTTGGATCAACTCATTTGCTATGGCGTTGAATTGTGCCGCTCCTTGTGGGCCGAATCTTGGGTGAAAACCCATCCCATTGATCTGGATACATTTCCCACACAGTTGCGTCTGGGTCAATTTGTGATTGAGCTAAAGCTAATACCAAATGTTCGTCTTTCCGATTGGCGGTGCGGCATTCGTATCCAGGTGAGAAACAGGTTTTTTTCTCTTTTCTTTTCGCATAAAAGAAGCAGTTGTTGTCGATAACAGTTATCGATTGTAAGCAAAATGGCGCTTTACATTAAGCTTGTGAGATCATTTTGGGATTTTCTTTTTTTTTTTTGGCAGGGCACCAACTTTGAGCATAATATTCGAGCCTCACTGGAACAATTCTCCAATTGTCTATTCCAAATTAATAATCAAATGTATGCAATTTGGTTAAAGGACTCATTTTATTATCTTCTCGATCCGTATCGCCATCATGTGATGGGCACTCATGTGCTGGAGGATAAGGCCTTGGATGCCAAATGGGCGACAGTTCGCATGTTTCGTGATCTTCATACAATGCTCAGTGTATTCCAGCAGGTGCTTAAAGCATCGAATCGTCAGAGTCAATTTTATATACATGTGGTTAGGATCAAAAATCTGGCTGAATGTCCCCGGGGTTATGCCCTGCAACCGGTGCCCAAGGGTCAGGAGTTTGAGGTGCAATCGCTGGACGAGAGAATCTGCTTTAAGCAGCAGGAAGCCACAAATTGTGCCAAATCTCTAATGGAAATCAGTGACTATGAGGCAGATATTATGGACAAAACAATTTCACAATCAGTGGAGAATCTCAAGTTGTTGGATTCCTCCGAGGATGAGTACTTTGGCGAAGGAGACAATGATGATGATGATGATGATGATGCGGATGATGATGATGACTATGCCAATGGGGAGGCACCAAGAGAAAGAGTAAACGCTGGAGATGAACAGAAAATGCTCAAATCCAAAGCATTTGCCCTTGCTCTCTCCAATAGCCAATCCAAATTGGCTAGCAAACCGAAAAAACCATTCAAATTCCAGAGCAAAAATACAATTTTAACACCCAAGATAATCAAACCCATGAGGACGACGACCATCATTAGGAAAGGTTTGGGTGGAACCTTTGCAATGGCCAAAAGATTTCAAGACAGTCCAAGAAAACAAAACGACAATGAAAAACAGCAGAAGCAAGTCAAACTCACAATCGAGGAGAAGAAAGATCAGATCAAATCTCATGGTGCCACAGAACAGAGGACCAAGGGGGGGACAAATCCTGTCATCTCAGCAGACCAGCCAACTCCGCCACGTGAGGCTCTTCGAAATGTCAATAAAAATGAGAATAAGTATCCTGCTACCAAGCCAACGATTCATTATCCCTCTGTGGTTGGAAAATTCAAATTGGAATCCCCCAAGGAGGAGGGTAAGCAGCAGCGTGCCGAAAAAGATTCTCGTTGGTGCAAAGGCGGCCAAGATAAACACATGACAATAAGTCCAACTCAGCAGCAGGCAAAGCTCAATTATCCGGGATTCACACGCAATCCTCATGTCCTGGCAGTGGTCGGTTCGGAAAGTGGCACCGTCGAGAGTCTGCATCGTCTATTGAGTTCAGCTTTCAAAGTTGCCGGCCGTGTCCTAACTATGACACCCTGGGGCAATTATGTGGTCTTCAAGCATTTGCCCAACAAAGAAATCAAATCCTTGGCCACTTACTATGTCTTCGATGGCTGCACCTGTAACATTGATCGTTTTCGTCATCTGGATTTGAATTGTGGCCAGGCGGGACTCGTCCCGTTTCCCAGTCAATCGAAGGTGGTGTGCCACATGATTGACTCGAGGGAAACGAAAGCATTGCGTATGCTACGGACACGTCTGGATGAGTCCTGTCGCCGTTTTGAGAGCTTCCTCGAATGTGAAACTCAAAGCAATTCATTGCATTAATTACATCATTAATTGTGTTTTTTTTTCTTTTTTTTACTATTGTAATATTTTATATACAATCTAAACTCAAAATTTCTAGAAGTAAATGACAATTTGTGGACGCCATAATATACAATTTCGTTATGTTTTCTAGAGTCACTTCTTACCGCTAAACATATGCAACAAAGTTTACAAAACTATTTCTTATACAAAAAATGTTTGGCTTCTTCCAAGAGAATCATTCACATAATCGCCCGAACCGAGGATCCAGGTTTGTATCCCAAGCTATTGTATGGATGAAGTTCTAAATCGATTGTATATTCATTTGCAGGGTAATTAAAACGATCCACAGTTCATTTTGGTTTAAAGTCTGCTTGAACTTAAGAATATCTCAACAAGTAAGTGACAATCATTTATGTATATCAACATATTATAGAATTTACTAGCCCAACTCGGAACTGTAGTGGAAATGTGTAAATCTTAAGCAATGGGAAGTCTTCTTTTTTACCTCTTAATGCAGGACATCTTGTCAGTTTAAGTCGGCTTGAGTCAGCGCGTGACATGTAGCAATCCCAAAACCAAAATATATAGAGATTTTCGGGTTCAAAATGCAAATTAGAAGATCACTTTTTAATGTGAGAGTTAGAAAACGAATGGAAATCGTCACAAACAATTCGCAAAGATCATGTTAATCATAAATATACCATGTACACATGGGGTGAAATGGTAAGAAATGGAAAGCTTTTCCAAACACATAAAGTATATATGTATATTCTTAATCAGCATCTACAGCCAAATCGATCTACCCATGTCCGTCCGTATAAACACCTAGATCTTGGAAACTATAAGGACTAGAGCCAAAAAAATTTGATACCTAGACTCGTGTAGTACCTACGGCGATCAAGTATATTTTGCCACGCCCCCTTCTAGCCCCGTTTTTTAAATAAAACTTATTTTCTTAAAAACAAAAGCCAGAAATTTTAAATTTGGCGTTTATACTCGCTTAGTAAGCACGGAGATATTTATTGTTTACAAATTTTGGCACGCCCACTTTCGCCTCCGAAATTTAAGCAAAACTGGTGTTCTCAGAAACTAAATATAATACGTAGAGACATCAAATTTGGCATCATATAATCATTTAGAAAGAGCGCAGATTCTTGTTGTGCAGAAGCTTGCCACGCCCCCTTCCGTCCACGTAATCGAATATCTCCCGTAATTTATTAACAACTGCAATTAAATTTGACACACCAAAATCTGTTTCTAATACCCAACAATGTACCAAATTTCATCAAAATCGTACTGAAAATAGCCAAGTTATCAGCCATAATAACGGAGTTGGTTGTTGGCCGGTGGCGGCGCTAGTGTGCTCCTGTGCTTGTAGGAGTGATCCAGATATACATACATACATTTGATATTATAAATTTAAAACGTTTTCTTTACTTGGTACATGGTATACCAAAGTCAGCGAGACGACTTACTTTATTTCTCGTTTAATCGGTTTTTTTTTTTTATATATTGAATTTTCGTCAATTTCTGAACGATTTTAAAAAGTCATTTATCAATTAAATTGGAATTTTAAAATGGCATCAAACAATTGGATGTCTGAAAAAAATTAATTTTAACCCCAAAAGTATTATATTTTTATGAAAATTGTCCAAATTTTGGGGTTTAAGGTTTTGAAGCAGATTTTAGGATTTTAAAAATAGGTCAAAAATTAACTGAATTACAGATTCCCACAGTTAGGATAATCTGAGAATATTTTAGGTAGATAGTTTTAAAATAATCTTTGGTGATTCCACATATTTTCCTCAGACTCTATTTCCAATATGTGACCCATTTCAAAAATGTATATCTTAATTAAATCGTGGTTTGGTTTAAAGTAGAATCCTGTTATAACTACTGCGCTTATAACGTGCGTCCGGTTATAGCGACTAAAGTTAGATACAAACTTATATGAAAGGGCCTCCGGTTAGTACGTCTTCTGGATATAGCGACGAAAATTGTCGGTCCCTTGAGCGTCGTTATAACCGGATTCTACTGTATATTCTAATACTAATTGTAAGTGTTTTGGAAAAAAGTTTTCAATGAGTGGTGGATCTAAATACCTAACCATCCATTTTTTGGGCGAAAATTCTATAAGAGGAGTCTATCCCTAATGCATTAGGGATATTCCTGAGTGGCAAGATAACTTTTTTTATGAAATCTCTTCAAATAAATTGAACTATCTAGTTATGCCCCTTAACTATTTACTGTTTTAAGTATCGATTAAGTATAGTTAATTCCTTTTGATCTAACTTTTCAGAAAAACAAATTTTAACTTTGACTTTTGTAGGTTTTTATTTATTTTTTTTTTGTTGAGTTTTTTGTTGTTTTTTTGTTTGTTTGTTTTTCTTTCTTTTTTTTTTATATTTATTATTATTGCTAATTCGTAAGAGTCGAGTTAAATTTAAACTTAATCGGGTGAATGAGGAGGGGTGGGCGCAGCCTGGGCCCGGGAGCGAGGAGGACGTTGTACATTTACATACATACATACATATATGTATGTATGTACATACATAGATTAGAGAAATTTGTATGTAGCACAGAACTTACTTTAGGCTAAACATTTAACTCCAAAGTGTGTAAATATATATATCGATATACATATATATGTGTGTGTGAGTGTGTGTATATATATTGGGTGTATATAGAAATATTTTCTTTTTGTTTTCTCCTTTTGTTTTTTTTTTTTTGTTGTGGAAGTTAGGTAGGGGGTAGTTTCTGTTGTTTTCTTTTTTTAAATTTAAATTTGTAAGCTTCATGAAGGCTTTTTTTTCATTTTCATCTTTCATCTCTTTCTCAAAGCCATTAACTGCTGATTTTCATAGAATTTTGCTTTGTGTTTTTTTGTTAATCATATCGATTTTCATTATTCTCTTTTTGTTTTGGTTTTTTATTTTTTTAATATTTGCTTTAAGGCACTGAAGCATTGAATTTTGTGCAATTTGGAAACTATTTTTTATAATTTATAATTATTATAATTATAATTTGAAATAAAAAAAAAACAAGAATTTATAAAGACAAAAATTAAAGTGAATAATATCCCTGACTATTTTGCGTTAAATTTTTGTTTTTCTTGTCTTTTCATTTTTCTACTATAAAAAATTGTTGCCTGAGGCCGCCAATTCTATATATTTTGTATATTGTATTTTTTTTTAAATCTGAATTCTCGTTATGATTGCTAGTTGATTTTTGAGAGCGGGGCGTTGTTTTTTTTTTGTTTTTCTTTTGTTTTTTCTTTTGTAGTTTAAGCTCTTAGGTGTATTACGGGGGGAACTAATGCGACTTATTTGCTAACAGTTTAAATCTATAAAATATATATATATATGTTTATATCTATATATGTATATATACGTACAATTACGGCATTTCATTTTTTGTTTTCTCAAAAATATATTACAAAGGCAGAGGCTTAAATAAAATAAAATACAAACCAAAAAAAAAAAAAAAAACACATACAAAAATAAACAGACATAAATTGTAAGAGTATAATAATGCAAAATCAAATTTAGCCATAGAATAGAATATAGAGTAGAGTAGAATACATGTATAATTTTTGTTTGTTGTTTTTTTTGTTTAAAGCAGACATTGAGAAGTTTTTAATTTTTTGGGTATATATATATATATATATATCGGATTACTTTAAAACGATCAACGTTTTAAAGACGATTACCCCGATTCCACACGAATTCTATAAAGATTTCAAGTGAAAAAGCTTTTACTTTCCCATTCTCTCGATCTTTGTTTGGAAATAGTTAATACCATAGATTTGTTTTCTTTTTTTTTGTTTTCTTTTCTTTTTGTTTTTTGAGTATATATTAGTATGTATGTATGTGTGTATATAGAGATAGTTGTTTAATCAATTTGTTGACTCTAAATGAAACCTATGAACATTCAAAGTCTTTCTATGCCCACAAAATAAGTACAAAATAATGACAATTAATAATTAATTAGCCCAGCATCGAAAATCTGTTGACTTTGAATTGTATGTGTATGTAAATATGTTTCATATAGAATCAAAAAATTGCATCTTTAGTTAATAATGTGTCTGTTTTCTTTCTCCTTTCGTGTGTGTGTGTGTTGGTGTGTGTGTGTGTATTTATATCTAATTTTAAACCATATTAACAGCTCCATCAGCCTCAAATGTGGGAATGGATATAATATCGCTGCTACGTATGGCTCCCATGGGCAATGGAGCACTTGTTGCAATTGCCTCATGTTTTTTCGTTTGCCGTTTGTCCACTACCACCTGCTCCTCTTCATCCTCCTCTTCACTCGAGTCACTTGAGTCATCCTCTTCAGGTTCGCTGGAGCTGTTGGTTGAAGTGGAGGTGGAGACAGTGTTCTTTTGCTGCTGCTGCTGCTGCTTCATTACCGATGGCATATCAGTGTTGCTCTCCAGTGTTGAGTGCTGACTGGAAGCTGGCGAATGACTGTATTCGGATGTATTCTCCTCCTCATCCGATACTATGACCACATTACGTTTATGTATGGCTATTTTTTGTGACATCATTGATGGAGCCTTATAGCTACGACGTGGACGCATGCCACGACCAATGGGTAAGCGGCCAATGCTACAGAAATAAAGAAAAAATACACAAGAATTCAATCAAATAGAAAGGGATAGAGCGATTGTGTGTGTGTGTGTGTGTGGCAAAGTAGAAAGAGATGGACACAAAGGGAAAGTGAGAGAGAAAAGGCAATTACCTTCTTCTTCTTAGTGCATATTTATAGTCTGTGGCCTCGCCCTCCTCATCGGACCAACTATCCTGATCATGATCCAACTCTTGCGTCTCTCCATTGGCATTCTCAGTTGAGTGGGACCTTCTTTTGCTTAGACTTGGACTTTGTCTTAACTCGAGTCGCGTATCCAGTGATTTATCACCTGCTCCGCCGCCGCTGCTGCAGCCACCTCCTCCTCCTCCTCCTTGATTGCCATTCTCGGTGTTCGTATATGAATTCGTATTGGATTGTATGGACAAGCGATTCTCGGTGATAAACTCAATTACCTTCCGTCCCAATCTCTCTAGATTCTCATTGTCGGAACAACAATCGGTCATATCCAATCGCTCGTTGCTATTCATAACATCATCGAGTAGCTGATCGGGACTAGAGCATGCATCCTGATAAGTTAATTCGCTTGTACTCAACGAATTGCCATTCGACGGTGTTGTCGCATTTATCGGTGAGGCAGTGGCAGCTCTCGCCTTGGCCTCAGCCTGTGCCTGAGCTATTTGCTGTACACGTTGCAATTGCAGCGGCAGCTGGCGATGATTGGGTGGCGTTGGCATTGGTGGCGCCGGTGGCACTTCACCACTAGGACTTATATCCGTCTCACTCACATCCATGGCATCTGTTTGGGTTTGTCGCTCAACAAGCTGAACTTTACGATTCTCGGGCTCACTCTGATAGCGACGATCACGGGTGGGACTGTATTTTGGCGGTGCACCAGCCAATGAGCCGGAACCATTTCGTCGATGTCGGAAAGTCTTTTTACCCATAATGGAGCCACCGTTGCCGCCGCCACCAACATTATTACCAGCGATGATGTTACCCAAATACGATTTGGGTTGCAAATTGTTGTCCAGTTGGGCATAAAGTACACATTTTACGGGTGACTGTAAATCGTAAGATAAGATTACAATTTCATTGTTTCAATATGCAATATGTACGTGATGATTTCTTACCTCTGGCGTTGTTTCTGGATCTGGTGTCGATGATTGTATCGCTGCAGTTGGTGGTGGAGCATTCAATCGCCTGCGGTAATGTTGCATTTTTCTAAACGTATTGCCCAGACGTCGATTTGGCTTATATCCAACGACAGCGCTTCCAACACCTCCTGGCAACTTGCGTTCACGCCTAAAATTTATATGAAAATAACATTGTATTTAGTATAGAGAAAGAAAAAGAGAGAGGCAGGTGGTGAGCTTACTCGGCAATTTCTTTTTCCTTCTCTTGCAACTGGGACATGCATTCGCTTAGCTCAAAGAATAATTGATTTGTCTTTTGCAATTTATCCTCATAAACCATACGTATATCCTGGGCATGTCGCCATTCGGCCGTTCGCCGCTTTATCAAATCCTGCTCATATTTGTGTATACTTGTGCCATTCTGTGTTATCTCCTTGAGATGTGAACGCACCTCCTCTTTCCATGATTTCTGTGTCTCGAAATATTGCTTTTCCGTTTTGCGTAATAATTCTGGTCCGGCTATATCCAAGTGTGTGAGTATTTGCCGGAACGAGGGACGATTGCGTGGTTTACTTTTCCAGCAAAGTTTCACGAGCAGCTTAAAGCCTTCCGGGCAAGTGCTGGGCACTAAAAGTTTCAACGAATTGTTACCAACACCCCATATGATGGCCGATGAGTCCACATCCTTATAGGGTATCTCGCATGTTAGCATCTCCCATAGAACAACGCCATATGACCAAATGTCTACCTTCTCGGAGCATGGCTCATTGCGTATCACTTCGGGAGCCATCCAGGCAACAGTTCCGGCAAAACTCATCTTAGTGCTAATCTCATTCCATTCGCGACTTGTGCCAAAGTCACTAATTTTAACCACCTCGTTTGTACTAATCAGGATGCTAAAACAAAAAAAAAAACACAATGTGTTTTTGTTAGTTAACCAATTTTTTGTTTTTTTTTTTTTGCATTTAACACTCACTTGGGACTCTTGAGATCTCTGTGTATAATTTTATGGGAATGCAAATATTGCATACCCAGGGCAATTTGCTTGGACCAAGAGACCAAACGGGACGGCAACATGACCTGCTCCTCCTTGAGTATATTCTGTAATGGCCCATATGGGCAGAATTCCATGATAATACAAAATACTGGCGATTGAGTGCAAACGCCCCTGAAAATTCCAAAAAAAAACCATTCAAAATTCAATTATTATTATTTTTTATGATTATTCTACTCACTTGAATTTAATGATATTCTCATGATCCAATTTCCTTAAATGCTTAATGTCTGTCTCTTTCAGTTCTTTGACCTTCTTAACTGCCACAATTTCATTTTTCAATTTGCCACTAAAGACAGCTCCTTGAGCTCCACTGCCCAACCATTCTAAATCTGTGATGGATTCAAATGGTATTTCCCAATCTTCGCTTCGTTGGTTTTTCACCTCAATAACACCGGCTTTGCCGATAAAGGAAAGCACAGGCTTCATGCATCCCAATAGGCCATACATCCAGCCAATTGGTTTATCCGGATGATGATGTCCAAAGGCACCGGCTATGCCACGTTGTTGCTGGCACGTGGTATTCTCGGCACTGCTATCAGTTATCTCAGCATAATTATTGTGATGATGTGGCGGCGATCGTTGCAGATCAAGATCGAGATCAGCTGATTTAAATGGCAAATCTGTTGTGGCAAGTCCCAGGTGTCCGAATTCATCTTGCAGGCAGGCCATGCTTTAAAAGATTAAATGGAAAATATTTATTAATATAACTGCATAAGTAATATATACAATGGTAAGTACCTACATACATATACATACATTTAGTTTAACATATGATTTACCCAGGAAACTTCATGGATAACCGATCTTTAGTAAGAATTCGTATAATTGCGAAATTGGATCATTTATATTGGGACTACAAGTACTTGGGATGTATAGATGCATATCATTTCGCTGATACCCTTTCTTAACAACAAATACAATTCAAGGCAAGCCTCAAGGACCCATTTGCCATTGGAAAGGATGTGAAACTCTTATCTAATAGTTTGGAAAAATCTCTGTAAGATCCATAAACCAAGTTCGCTTTTGAGTAAACTTTATACTAAATTGAATTTCTTACTGAACAGAGTCTTTTTGGACATTTGAACATTTACTTAAATCGAAGCATTTTCACAATCAAATTAGCTGAAAGATGTGCCAAGATTTACTGCTTATGTCTAAAACATGTCAGCCGAGTCTCGATAATTCGAAATGGCAAGGGGACAGAATTTTTATGAATTACAGAGGTTTTTGAATTACCGGGTTTTCGAAGGGACGAAGTTTCCTACGAAATATTGAGGTTTTTGATTTAGCGGGTTACGAATTATCGATTTACATATGTATGTATGTATATGTATATATGTAGCTTCCATCACTAGCAAATAAAAATCATTAAATCGATTATTCCATCTCATGATTAATCACGATTGTTGAAAGAAAGATCAAAATAATCGATTAATCAAACGAATCTTTGTTTTAAATGTTGTCCGATTTTTAATATTTTCAAAAATATTTAGTATTTTTTTTTTGATGTCCTTTAAGACCGTAACAGTAAGACCTTTGAAATGAATGCGATTATTTCAAGTGTCAATCGATTAACGATTCAATTAATCCAAAGCTATTTTCCAATAGAACTAAATCGTAAACTTTAACGAAATAATCGATTATTTTGTATCGTTTGATTAATCTTGCCATTAATAATTCTATGTGTGTAAAGTAAGAGTTCTCGTTAAGTACACAACAATTACCTAGAATTATTTTTATCTGTAACGTTTAAAAGATCTTATGCGACATAAAATATAACTTATCTTTGCCTTTTTCGGAATGTCCAATCTATATTATAATAAAAGCATCGCTTATTCTCTAGCCTTTTATTTACATCCAATAATTACAATAAATGAGGTTGTCAATTTGAAAGACAAAATAATTTTTCAAGTTCTTCTAGCTGTCGTTTCGACAGTTTTTCGTATAAATAATAACATATGAAACGACACCTACTAAGTCAAACCTTTTGCCACACTACTCGTCTGTCTTCTCTTCCGAAATAATCGCAATCGCCGAAGTAATAGACATTTTCAAAGACAAAAAGGGAAGGTATTGCATGTGCTCGGATTCCTTATCCTCTTTAGAAGCAATAAGTAACACAAACAACAGCGAATACTACAGCACATACCCAAGTAACACTTAATAAAAAACATTCTCAAAATTCAAAATACTCTGGATACCAGGGCACGTAGGAATTACATGAAACGAGAAAGAAGCCAAAGTAGCCAAAGACAACCATATAACATGAAGGACATACTGAAATACATTAATAAAAAAGACAGCGTTTAAAATTACAAACACACTTTTCAGATACCTCCAACTGGTACCAAAGCATGATTTATAAGAAATATAACAGCTACCACCTATTCAAAAACAATCACGTTTCGTTAAGTCAAAATCCTTTTTCGATCAGTGAATGCCCTTACTGCAACCAAAACATTTCAATAGAACACATTCGCGTCACCTGAAACATCTTGAAAACACAAAGACACATAATATTCCAAAATACTAACCCACTGTTACGCCTCTCATTCCCTACACCACTTAACATACTGAAAATCTTAGAATATTTAAAAAACACAAACCTATTTAAGACAATAACACAAGACACACATTATATTCAAACCCCAAATAAAACTAGTTACTCTGTAAGTGTGTACCTGCATATGAACCTGGACTATATGAGCTGAAGGCCTACTTTGCCATATAATTTTAATTGTAGATTAGCTTTTAATAAATAAATAAATATGAGTATTATTCTATTAGTTCTCACAAAATGAAGCTTTTGCGCGAAACCCTTGGTGCATATTTGAGATTCTCAAATTAGTAAGCAACAGAAAAACCGACAATGCAACCGGCATGCTTTTCTTCTGTGTAATAGTCTAAATTTCTTTTAGAACTCATGTTATGGCAGTTTAGAAATGCATCCGAAACTGGGGGGGGGGACCCTATATACATACATATGTAAGTATATATTCGAAACATCTATATAAACTTTCTCTATAAAACAAATATCTAGAACTTTATCCAGTTCAGCCTATATAGATTAATATATGTAGATAATCTTTGTAGATCGTTCTCTCTTTTGCTCCTGTCTAGCGTCTACTTGAACTAAGTGACTATATACTACATACATACATACTATAACTACGTACATATGTATATAGGTACATATATGGCAATGATGATAAAAACATGATGCACAATGATGAAATTAATTCAAGATCACATGATCGATCCCGCTGGTGGGCCTATCTAATGGAATTGCCGTCTGCCTGTTTAGTGAAATAATTTGAAAATAATTTTCATTTCCTCGAAAAATGTGTTCCTATAAAAAATTGTTTATCGTAAAGCTTAGTTTTTTTTTTTTTTTGATAACCGGTTTTTCAAAAGACTAAAAATAAATAAATACAGGCAATAAAACAAATGAAAAAAAGAGCAAGAAGAAAAAAAGAGAACGTCGCCAAATTCGAAAAAAAACAACAAAAAAAAGTTAGGTGGGGGCTATACATACATCTGTATGTATGTATTATATAGTCCAAAAAGACCGTTATTATAAATCTCTTAAATCTTTTATATATGATAATCGTAAATGTTTATTTAGTTTTGTAGTTTTATTTGCTTTTTTTCGTTCTTCGTTTGCATTCTTTTTTTTTGTCATTTCGGGCCTTTTTCTATACATATATGTATATATGTATATATACATACATGCTCGCCATTATCTTTTTGCGCATTGACAACACGGTGAAGGCGATGGCGATGGTTGGCGGAACACGGGGGTGGGGGGGAGAGAGTCGTACGATGGGAGCTTGGGGTTTGATTTCAAGTTCTTCTATGATACCCATGGAAAGTTAATGGGGGCATATTAATGAAACTAAAATGTATGCCACATGAAATATGTATTAGTTCTCAGATAAAGCGAGAATCGAACTGAACCTACATGTATATAACACTAAAAAGTTGACGCCTTTTTGTCACATTTTGAAATTAGGAATACTTGGAATACTTGTGCAACAAATTTAATATAATAATTCGATTTTGATGAAGCGATTCGTTTTCAGAAAAGCGTTCTGAACCCCCTCCGATGTTTGAATCTTTGAACTGACAAATTCGTACAGTTTCCTTCCTTTTTTATGGATCATGTATCGATATTATACTAAGCCTAACGCATAAAGGATTATCCCATTATAAATGGTCTAATTTGATTTTGTTCGCCTTTTGAAAATACGTCCATGTCTATTATAATCTACAAAAATTAGTTTAAGCTTCATCTGTTGAACGTCTTGACGTTTTTTATAAGCCCTAAAAGTGGGTATTTCGAATGGTGCACCATTTAATGGCAATTAGAGAGAAAGACAATAATATTAGAGCCCAAGGGGGCAAAGAGGCAGAGGCAGAGGCTTCCTGTTAGTCGAGTTTGGGTTGGCTAGAATATGTGTGTTCGTGTGTGTGTTTTTTGCTCAGCGATAAGATAAGGGGTGGGGAGAGCAAGTGATAGTGAGAAAGACAAAGAGAGAGTGAGAAAGAGAGGAGCACGGGTGAAGGGGATTCAAACAATTGGAAAAATGTTGTATCACACACACACACACATTGAGGAAAGTCAAAATCACCTGTTACTTAGTGTTGAAAAATAAAAACACACACACACTCCCATACATCAAAAAATTCTTCATAAAAAGTTCTGTGCAGATTTTTGGCCCATATATGTATGTATGTATGTATATGTATATGGTCATTGCCTTCATATTAGTAAGTACTATATACATACATAGGTACAAATATAGGCATCACGCTTGCACTCAGGCGTCTCTCATGCTCCCCACCAAAATCTCTTGTTCTCCCTCCCACTCTCTTTCTCAATTCATTTCATTCCATTCTCTCTCACTTTCAGCCAAACTAATGTCAAAAACCTTTTATATTGTTTATTAAATGAAAATAAATTAAGGTAGAACATTGTCACGTTTTGACCTTTACGACGCTTTTGCCGCTGAATGGGGGCCGACTACGTTTTTTTTTTATTTCTCTGACGCTACGCGCTTAGTTCATAGAACGCGGAAATTTTCGACATGCGCTTTCTTGCATAGCTCAGCAGGTGACTCACACCCACCCAAAAGAAACCAACCAACATCTCCGCCCCCCATTGATGAAACCACCAAGACATTTTTGGTCCACTAAAAAATCAATGAGGAATAAAGAACTCAAGAGAGTTTTTGTCTCTCACTCAGATCGATATTGCTTTGTGGCAAGGTCAAACGTTTTAACCCTACTTCCTTACTTTTTGATACTTTTTTTTTGGTTTTTTCTTTAAATATTCCTTGTTGGGCTCAAATTACATCCCACATGAAAATCCAATCGGATACGTTACGAAAGATGCATGTCCTAAAATAAATCTTCACGAAGAAAGCTTTGATGTTTTATAACATGTCTTCAAATAATTTGTTATTTTGTGTGGAGACAATAAATCATTTTGCTTAGTAGACTTATAGAGTTCAGATGTAAAACTGATGCAAAAAAATAAGTCCACAGTGAAAACTTTATATTAAAATGAACTTGCCCCTTACAATTCTGATGAAAATAAAAAAATTGTTTCTAATGGGGATCCCATAAATTTAGACTTGGAAGAGTCACAAAAATCCAGTCTCCGTCTTCGAAGATGGGAAAGTTTATTACTATACAGAACCGACCGTCATATTAATGAGATTTAAGAATCTATCAATTCAACTCGATAGGTAAATAGACACAAATAAGTTAAAAACATCAGAGGATAATTGCGCTTGCAAATACCGGGTTTTCCTCTTGTTGAGCACACTGCACCACACGAAGGACGTCAGTGTTGAAGATGCTTGAAGAAGGTTTTGACACTTGTCATCAAATTGTGGGTATATTCTACTGCAAACGTGCCGAATGGCCTAATTTTATTTCATAAAGATACGCTAGAGATATGCTTTAATGAAATATGTCGAGAGTATAAGCATATAAGCTAGTCAAATCGCTTTTTCTTCGACGAGAAAAGAGGTCTCGCCCAGAAAATGCGATTGCTTTCGTCAGGAATGTTCAAACTCAACTGCCATCATTAGGCCAAAAACGATCAGCAATGAAGCATCTTATGACCAACCCGAAAATACGTGCTCGTTGTGAATTGTGTCCCTACAACGCAGACGCAGACGGCATTTGTGCACTGATTATAAAGACAAATACTAAAACATAATGAAAACACAAATAAAAACTGAATATATACCAATTTTGGTTAATTAAATTTAAAAGTGACTCGAAGGGAGGTTTTTAACAAGGAATTAGGGTTAAAAACTCAACTTAAAGGGCATTGGTGAAACTTTTAATGAGAAGAAGTGCGTATTAGAATAAATCCCGAAATATGAAATAGAACCTACGATCGATCAGTTTCAGGAATGAGCTTTATCTGAGGTTTCTGTTGTTTTTATTAAAGTTGACTTTTACAAAGGATAGTGAGTAAATGGTTAGGGTGGTTCGATATCTTTTGATAAAAAAAAAGAACAAAAAAAAAAACATCATCGTTTGTCTGATAAATTTTTTTTTTCTTTGCGTTCTAAAGATAAGCAAACTTGACATTCATGATAATTATTTTGTTTTTTCTCCCTTTTTTTTTAAATGATGATGATAATGCCTTTTGTAAGTATAAAGTGACATAAAGTTAAAGCTAGGTGGCTGTTGTTGTTGTATTTGTATTTGTTACCTCTTTTCATTGGTAATTATCCTATCCGGTGGCTCGTTTTGGCCAAACATTGATATATAATAGACCATGGCGTTAAGTTTTTGTGGTTTTTTGTGGTGTATTCGTTCTTTTTGCTGATTTTCCCAGTTTTCTTTTTTTTTTGGTTTCTTTTTTTTACGCCTTTGTTTGCTTTTGTAATTAGTTATTGCTGTTGTTGTTGTTGTTGTCGTTAAAGGTTGTTGCTGTTATTATTGTTGTTGTTGTTGAGCAGCCACAAGAATTTCATTCATACGTTTTTGTTGGTCACAGTGTGCATAAATGCAAATTTTTTACGTTCGCTTTTTTCGCACTTGCTTTCTATCTCTCTCTCTTTTTTCTGTCTTGTCTTGTCGCTCTCACTGGCTAGCTGTTTTTACATGACTGTTGTTGTTGTTATTGTTGTTTTTACGCACAGCAGCTTTTTGATAAAAACAACAACACCAAAAAAAAAAATAAAAAAAACGTTCGTGCCAAGCACCAGCAGCCACCAAAAAAAAAAAACACATACACAGCGACAACTTTGCTTGATTTTTTTTATGTTTTTGTATTTGTTATTGTCGCTAAATGACGTCAAGGTAAGTTAGTTGTTGTTGTTGCTGCTTGGTGTGTTGGTAGGTTGCTTGGTTAATTACAAGACTCTCCAAGATCAACGCGTAACACTTTCGTTTTATTGTCGTTGTTGTTGTTGTTGGACAAAATAGTAATTGTGTGTGGAGGAGGTCGATCGGCCTGTCGGTGGTCAGGGGTTGTGGGGGGGTTGCCGTCTAATGCACATTTAATCACTAAAAATTGTATTAATTTCACGTCTGTATATTTTCTTCTTTTTTTTTTGCATTCGAAAGAGAGGGAGCGGGAAGGGGATTGTGGGGGACTTAGCGATAAGAGCCAATACGTCCAATTGTTGTTAATGTTATTGCTGCGCACGCATACACGTGAACCTTAAGGCAGGCTCATACACACAAACACACACACACACACACACACACACACATACATAAACGATACAGTACGATATTTTCGTGTTTTTTTGTTTTGTTTTTTGTCGTCGCGACCATCAGACGCGATTGATTTTTGCTAACTAACACGAAAAAAAAAATTGCGAGCGTGAGCGATGGAGCATAGGCTCCAGTTCAGTTCAACAACAACAACAACAAGCTTCACATTATCAGCACAGCTTTCGCTCTCTTGCACTCTCTCTCGCATTCTGTGTCGGCTTACTCTCTTTCTTCCCTCTCTCTCTCTCTCTGTTGGTATTCGTTTTTGGCATCTCTTGTCTTATCAGGTGAAATCAGGGTAGCCATCTGATTATTTGACTTTTGGTTAGTTGCTTGGCCTGCAATTTGCCAGGCTTATATCTGGTCACCCTATCCATGCTATCCAAACCAGTTTCAATTGTCATCAGGGCTGGATTTAGGGGAGGAGAAAAGATGCCTTTGGACCAGATTTATAAGTTTGTTGCCTCCACTTCTCTAAATCCGGCCTTGGTCTGGACATGATCGTTTCGTTGGCCAAGTCTCTTCTCTTCTATTCTCTTCTCTCTGCTGTGGTTTGCTTGTGTGTGTTGTGTGTGTGTGTGTTCGTGGGTGACAAGGAAGTTTCAAGTGCTTGAAGAGAGGCATTTATGTTTGCTTTTATCATTTCACCACAACACATTTTTTATTTATTTATATTTTGTTGTTATTGTTGCTGCTTTTTTCGCCCATTTTGCACGTGTTTATCGAAAGATACAAATATACATTCCATATTTATTGTATTTGTGTGTATGTATAGCCATGTATTTCATTTTTATTGCTGCAGGTGCACTGTATAGATTTCTATTTTTGCTGTTTTTTTTTTATTTTCTTTTGCTATCCGGGTTAAAATAGTCTATTCCTTTCTTTTTAACTGAACTATATATTTACATTTTATATATGTATATATTTTTAATTTAACGTTCTATTCGAAAGTTGTTAACTGATTTTAAACACATTTTAATCGAACGATAGAAGAATGACAGAATAAAAGTTCGAGCAGCAGAGAAGTTCCGATGGGAGCGGTAGAAACAGGTGGCGACTCTGGATACCCTACCACTCGCATTTGATGATGACAAAAGGAGTCAAAATCCCACCCTGGAGTACATCTCAGCATGCAGGGTCTTCTGAGCATAGGCCAAGCGGAGGAGGTTGTGGATAGAACCAGCATTCCATCCATACCGAGGTCTGAGGGCATGATCCTAAGGTTACAGAATCCAGATGGGTCAACCTCAGCATGCTGCAAGTAGCCTATCCATTGCCTTTCAAATCAATAAGCTGAAAATGTCAGGCACATAAAGCCCTTGGGTTCAAAGATCGAGACAACTAGCACTGCCCAACACCAAAACTCAAAGTTCCTATAATCCGGCCAGTTCTCGTTTCGGATTCCGAATGTTTTTGTCGGAATCCGATTTGAGACTTGTTCTCGCCTTTGAGCCAAATTAGAATAAGTCTAAAAACCATTCACAAAGTAAACCTGAGTTATTTTTGTCAGGATTTGCGTTTAAAAACCAAATTTATAGGTAAATAATTAAAAAGATCGGTAAATCCTGTAATCCTGTAGGGAAAACGAACATGGCTTCGAAAACGATTGGCATTCCAGCAATTTGGAAAACCGTGCGTAATTGCTATCGATTTGAGTTTGAAATTGACTCGGAAACGAAAACAGGCCTGAACAACATACAAAATATCCCTAAACCATCCTGTTGGGTTTTTCGAGACGAAGTTTTTGAGTTCTATTTTAGTTTATTTTTGAAGTTCGAAATACTCAATATTTAACTTTAATAACAATTTATCTATACAATCTATATGGATATTATCCTGATTTGTTGAAACATCAGTTAAAGGACTTATTTTGGCGAATAATTTCAAAGTTTTTGCATTTTCAAAAGGTATTTTTTCTTTGTGTTTTTTATACCCTTGCAGAGGGTATTATAAAATTGGTCAGATGTTTGTAACGTACAAAAGCAAACGTTTCCGACTCCATAAAGTATATATGTATATTCTTGATCAGCATGAGAAGCTAAGTCGATATAGCCATGTCCGTCTGTCCCACCGTCGGTGCGTATACATTCTACTCAGCCATCTTAAGAGCTATTGGGATTTGAGCTACTTATGACCCGGGTAAGATAAAGTATAACCAGAGGGCCGGCGCTAACTTCGACCGCGTCAAAGTTTGCATACCCTTGCAACTTTTTTGGTAACTCTTTTCTTACCTATAGCCATCAAAGTGGAAAAACGTTTTATCGAAAAAAGCTGTTTCCGAAAGTACGGCCTACAATCTTAGCATGGGAAATAACGACGATATTGATCAAAGTCACTGTTTTCCACCGATCGTTCCTATGGGAGCTATATGATATAGTTACCCGATCTTTATCAAATTCGGCACAGTCATTAATAGATATATTAAACTAACAAATATTTAATTTGAAAGCAATCACGTTAAAAATAACGAAGTTATTGACAAAAGTCACTGTTTTCGACCGATCGTTCCTATGGGAGCTATATGATATAGTCACCCGATCTTGATCAAATGTGGCATAGTCGTTTATATGTATAATAAACTCATCAATATTTAATTTCACGACAATAGCTCTGAAAATAACGAAGTTATTGAGCAAAGTCACTGTTCGTGACTTTGCCGTTTGTATGGGAGCTATATGATATAGTGATCCGATCCGGCTGAATCCGAGATATACAACGCCTGCAGTATATACAAGCCTACATGCAAAATTTCAGCTCTGTAGCTCTAACGGTCTAGGAGGAGTTTGCGTTGATCCAGACGGACGGACAGACGGACGGACGGACGGACGGACGGACGGACGGACATGGCTATATGAACTCGTCTCGTCATGCTGATTAAGAATATATATACTTTATATGGTCGGAGATGCTTCCTTCTATGCGTTGCACACTTCTGACCAAAATTAATATACCCTTTTTGCAAGGGTATAAAAATCATCAGGATCGGACCACGATATCATATAGCTCTAGAAGAAACATTTTCATACAAATCGGTTATATCTCAATTAGTAATAGTATTGGATATAAAACCTCAGATCCCAAAGTTTTAATCTGATCGGATAAATAGACCACAAGTTACACTCAATATAAATCGGTTCAAGGGCTGGTAGTTGGACAGGCAGCTAGCTACTACGTCATGCATACACACACAGACACAACGCTACATGAACTGTATGTGTATGCGTGCCGTGCTGTGCTTACGGAATGATGGAAGAAGAAGAAAAAATTATAGCAAAAAGAGTAATGTTTTGTTTGTGAATTGATGAATTGAGTCGCAGGGAAAGAAATTTCAAGATGTAAAAATATTATTGAAATATTATTTTAAGAATTGTACAATTTTTGTATATTGTACAAATTGTTTGCCATCGATCATGCTTTTAATTAACATAGTGTAGGGTATGCTACACACCTGCCAATTAAACCTTGTAATATGACGTTATTTAAATTTGAAAAGTTCTCCATTTCATTACGAAACATTTTTATGGTCTGTTGAAATAGTTATTACAGTTTATTGTTGTATGTCATAACTCTATGAAATTATTTAAATATTACTATGATAATAAACAAGATAATTTACCAAAAATTAGCAATACTATTAACAAAATCCCTACTAATTGATTGTACGACCAATTTAAAAGAATATTTTAAATACTTTTGTTTATTGTATTCACTAAGATATGGAAAAAGTCAAGCCAAGCAATTCCCATTGCTTTGGGTAGTAGAGTTTTTATACCATGCACCCAAACGGAAATGGTATGTTGAAGTCGCCAAAATGTATGTAACAGGCATGTATACTATTCAGCCGAGTCGATCTCGCCTTGTCCGTCCGTCTGTATGAACACATACATCTCAGATACTATAAAATCCACCAAATTTGGTATATAGACTCGTTAAGTATTGAAAATGATCAAGTTTATTTAAAATTTTTGCCCCTTCTGCTCCCTCAATTTAAACAATCGTGATTTTCTTAAAGACTATAATAGCGAAAGACACCAAATTTGGTATATATACTTGCTTATGCAATCAAATTTTTTATACTTAACAAATTTGATCTAAATCCGACAAAAAGTAGCATATATGCATATAAACGTTTTTCCACAAGCCGAATATGGTCGTTGCCTGGTGGGGGCGCTAGTCCATTCGATAATTCTGATATAGAATTTCAGTAATTTAACGATTTGAAGCTTGGGTTTTTCAGTTTTAAATCCTATCGATTTCCCATCTCCCATCTATTGATCAACAAAATGAACTTTGGCTAAGCTAAAGCTTTGATTGAACTCTGTCCCCCGGGTTATACCGATTTAATGGAAAATAGTTTGTGTACCGGTTTGGGGCAAAAACAACGACTTAAAACCGACTACTAACCGGTTTTTAGTATCGTATTCTTGTCTAACTCTTTAAGTGGACTCGATGCTTCTAATCTGTAGATTATACAGACTTAAGTAAACTGTGAATAACCTCTACATAGAGATATACAAGTTCATTTTGTGTATCTATGAGATATTTGCTTTTGTTTTTTTTTTCTTCTTTTCTTATTTAAATGTTCTACACGGCGTATACGGAATATGGTGTTTTTTTTCACTTACCTTCTTCTTAGATTATCCGTTTGGTTTAGCGATAAATTGGGACTGCTGCCATGATGTCGCCTTAGGCCATATAATTGTTGTTGTTGTTGCTGCTGTTGCTGTTGCCGGGAGGCGATGACATTGACCAAATCATCACGACTTTTGCTTAGACTATCGCTAAACGGTTGCATTGTCCCCGTTTTAAACTTGTGTCGGCGTCTGTGTTGTGGTTATGTGTGTATTGGTGTGAGTGTATCCGCAGAGGATGGCCGAAGGGGTAAATGTATTTTGTTATCCCTACGACATTCTGATGGGTAATGGCTTGAAGGACACTCACGCATCCGCATTAACTTGTAATCTTTTATCAATGAAAGAGCAAAAAAAAAAGTTGAAACAGAATTAGGTACAATGAATGGATGGCGGTGAGGTCAAAGGATGTTTTGTTGGTACGCGGGGGGGAGGACCGGTATGAAGGGGTCATGCGAGGGGTGGAGGGAGGTTAAAATCAATAAGTGGAAACGTCAAAAGAGCACAAAGCGCGAGTGAGCAGGATGCAAATGTATGTGTGTGTGAGAGAGAGTGAGAGGGCCTCTATTAACGTCACAGTGCGCGCCGCCCACGCAAAAAAAAAAACTCACACACACACGAATGGAGTCGAAGAAGAAGAAAAAGCAGTAGCGGCAGCTTTTCGAGGTGTTATTACACCGTTTGATTATGCTTGTTGTTGTTGTTTTCTACTTTGTTGAATGCCTTTAAAAGGTAAATTGCACACAATGAGAAGTATGTTTTTTGTTTTTGTTCTCTTTCGAAGCTTTGCTTTGGTTTAATATTTATTAATTTCTTTGCTTTTAACTTGGCTAGAACACACAATGACAAGAACAACAACAACAATGAAATTTTGCCACACTCGCACACCCAAACGATTTTTCTCTTTCTCACACATGCACCATATACACACACACAAACAAGTGTGTGTGTGTGTGTGCGGAAACCTTACAGCGCAGCTTTTAGACGTTTTTCTGTGCTCTGTTGCTGCTGCTTCTTCTTCTTCTTTGTCAACGCGAAAATCAATAAAAAATTTATACATAATTTTCACATCACAATTTCTAAGAGAGAAATATCGCACATGATTTAATTCAGCCATTTAGCATTTTAATATGCTTACATTTCTTAAATATATATAATTTTCCAGAATTTTTAATTCGGGTTTTTATTATTTTTTTTGTTTAACACACAAAAAAGCAAACACAACACAACACAAAATTTAAAAAAAAAAATAAAACGTTGAACTGGTTTTTTTATACCCAGGGAACGCGAACTACTCCCCAGAAACGCGTCCGCACCAAAGGTAGATACAAATCAACTAAATACGAGAAACCGAAAAACATACAAAAGACACAAAAAGAAAAAAAAAAACAACACACAGAATACAAAAAAATACCAACTCTCTGGGCCGCATAAAAATTTTGGTATGTACCACCATACACAGCTAAGACGACGACGACGAACTACACCACACAGTGAATTTCCTCCCTCAAAACCAGTTTGGAGCGCAGGTTGTTTTTCTGCTGCTGTCTGCATATAGTGCGCATGTGTGTGCGAGAGTGGACGGGAGAGAGAGAGAGAGAGCCAAATGTGAGTCGAGTCGAGAGCCGAGCCGAGCCATGGCCAGCACCAACACCAGCGAGCAGAGAGCACCAGGAACAATAGCAACAACAACCACCAGCAGCAGCAGCTACAGCAATAACAGCAGCCAAGCTGAAGCTGGCTTTGGCTTTTGGGGTTCGCTCGCTCTGTTTGTTATTGTGGGGAGTTTTTATTACAAACCCCTCTCGCCACTCGCCATCCATCCACCCATCCATTCTCCAGTACAAGAGAAGCTTAAGTTTGTTTGCATGCACGATCATGTTACGCTAGCGAGCTTTTCGTTTTTTGTATATGTATGTATGAACATACTTACAGTGGGTGCGCGTGGCTACATGATAAGAATATAAGGCGAATATCGTAAACTGAAGTCAACTTACATTGGATTTCATTCAATAAGTCAAATATTAATATCGTAATTCCAAATTTCAGTTTACCTGTAGGACTAATTATAGTAGTTATAATACTTATGTAAATGACAAAAGCACCATGAACCTTATATTCTAAAAAATAGGTACATACATACACTTAAATGAATATCGTAATAAATATGAAATGGATTTTGTACATACTGGGGAAATATGTACATATGTATGTACATACATACATACATACATTTGTATTATGGTTCATGTGGAATAAGACATTCCTCGTACAGTGGCTCACAGCTTATTTCAACCAGCTACCTGAAAAAAGTTTGTCTTCCTATAAAATGTAAAGTATGTAAAAGCGATATCAAAAAAATTTAGATGCAAGTAGTTAATGTAATGATTAAAAATATGAATTCGTTTATTTTTTAAATGTATTTATGACATTTTTAGAACTTAAAAACTAAAAAATCAACCAAGAAGAATGCCATGTAAATCTCTGTACATAATAAATATCGTAAATATGTATAATGTCAAGCAAAAGTGTCTTAACTGCAGAATCTACATAAGAATTTATTTGATATTATTGTACTAACTTTGTCATTAGTACAAAAATTTAAACTTTATAGTATTTTTTAAATAAAAATGAATATCGTACATAAAAACTTGATTCGACTTGACAAATTCCCACAATTTTTGTTAAACAAAGAACAAGGAATGATTAAGGAATGAAACAAATGAATATCGTAAAAATAAAATCTGAACTTTCTTACTTTAAAAAAAGAAATAAAGATAACTTTAATAAAAAAACTGTGATCGAATCAATTTCATAAGCCCAAGACAAATATTAATGTATATTTATTTGTATAAATATTTATATTTTGCATATCAAGTAATCTATTACCACAAGAACAAAAGTAAACTAAGTTACAAGACGACCATTTGCCTCTGCACATATGTACATACATACACATACATACATACATACATACATACATACATACATACATACTTATAAACATATTCAGTCCTGCTTTCGTTTCAGATTGCGAATGTTTTTGTTGTATTTAAGACCTTTTCTTCAAGTCAAATTATGCGGTTTCAAAGTGTTTGAGTCAGTCGAATTCAAAGTAATTGCAAATTTTCATAAAAATTTATAAAAATTACGGCTTTTAAATAATGTTCTATTATTCTAAGTATTGGTGAAAAAAATTTAATGTGAACATATTATGATAGTAGTTATCATCATTAGAAATAAAATGTTTTACTTAATGCTTAGAGAAGATACAAACATACATATATCAAATATCTAAACACTAGATCAATGTCGTAATCATAAATAAAGGAAATCTTTTTTTTCTAACTAATTTTGGTAATTAAAGTAAATATCTAATAGATATTGTGCATTTGTAGTTACCCCAATCATTTAAGGTACTCAGAAAACACTTGATTCAATGGAAAATACTATCTTATATCTGTATATATGTTTATACCTCTATGTTTGTATGTATGTATCTAAAAATAGTATAATATTGTGCTCACATTTAACGCTTAGAACGTCATAGAGTGCTTTGTGGGATTTTGTTTATTTGTTTTTGGCCTTTTTGCCTTTTTTTTCTTTAATATACTTATACCCATCATTTTAACGAGTATATGTATATGTACATTAAGTCCACCAAAATGCATGCGAATCTCTATCGTGTTTGTGATCCGCAAGTTCTTCAAGTCGATCTAGACCTAGATATTGGAGACCAGCTAAAAATTCCGGAATGCCAACTGATCATATTTCTGACAAAGTTTTTATTTGTCAGCAAAATTAAATTATTGAATATTTGAAATTCAAAAAGTGGCATACATTTCCATACATGTTTTATACAAAAGGTATCTTAAGGTCGTATCCATATGATGACATTTGAAATTTGTGCGCAAACAATGCAACTTGTGACTGATAAGGGTCGAGCGTCAAAAAAAAAAATACAGAGAAGAAAACACGTTATACAAGTTGATGTTCTTTTTGTTTCTGCTAGACTTGACGATTTTCTCACTTTGCTTTTACTGCTGAGGAGGCAGGTAAAACTGAATATATGTATGTATATACATACATACATACCTACACATGGTACTACATTCAAATAAAAGTGCAGCAGGTAGCATAATTTCTATGTAAACAAAGATGAGTCATCGCCATCCAACGCCATGACGGGGGGAAAAGGAATTCTCCATGATCAGAGAACCACACTCTACTCCACCCCATCCCACTCCACCATCCAGCTCCCCCATTCCTCTATCGCCGTCGTCCAAAACAAACCCAACCAAACCAAACTGGTGTTCTGTTACGTAGGCCCAGTCCAATATCCCATGTCCAACAGGTCGAAAAATAAATGAAGTTAATAAATATGCTGCCTGCGTGCCGTTTCTTGGATCCATTTTCATTCTTCTGGTCCATTGCGTCAGATGAGTCATTTTGTGTTTGTGTGTGTGTTTGTGGCAGTAGGGATCGATTCCCCTTCCCCCCGCCCCCTGTCCTGGCCTAAATACCATAACAAAGTGAACCCAAGAGTCGTAAATTGATTGCTTAGAAAATCTCACCATCATCTCACCATATCATATCTCAATGGCAATTGTTCGAATTTTGTATCTATTGTTATCGATCGGTAAATGATCCTTTCGTGGGAGTAATTTATTAAGTTTTTGTCTATATAGGGTTTAAATACTTCCATGAAGAAGATTGCATTTAAAAATATGTTTAGCCAACCAAATTGAACGAGTTGTCGACAAGACTAGATTAAGTGTTTGCATCTAGTTACAATTATGAAACTTTGGTCGGATTTTTCTCAACACTGTATTATCTAGAAATTAAGCGCAGTTTTTTTTAAGACAATTTAAGGACGTCTGGATCGAAGCTCCTCCCGAACTCATTTTAGACCGTTAAAGGTCTAGGTTGGTTGAAAATTTGCATGTAGAACTGATTCTGAGTTGTACATCTCAGATGTTAAATTGACAGAGAAAGAGAATTTCATTTTCGATCATCCAATTTACAGATTTACGTAGGGGAAATACAGATACACAAATATAAATACAGATTACAGATACCTTTGAGAGAATGTCCTGGCCGTCTATTGTAGCAGCTTTAAAAACTATTATTTTTAGAAATGCTCTTTAAAGTTACCTTAATATGTGATCACTTTACATACTACGCGAGCCTACATACCAAATTTGGTGGCTCTATCTCTCATAGTCTCCGAGATCTACGCCTTCATACGGACGGACAGACGGACATGGCTTGATCGACTCGGCTGTTGATGCTGATTAAGAATATATATACTTAATGGGGTCGGAAAAGCTTCCTTCTGCCTGTTACATACATTTTGGCGACTATATTAAATACCATTTCACCCTATGGGTATATGGTATAATTATCTTAGCTTCGTCAATAAAGCACATAGTGTTTAGAACGTTGTTACAAAAAAAAAAAAGAAAACCAGAGGGCCGGGGTTAACTTCGACCGTTGTATACCCTTACAACTGTTTCGTTAACTCTTTCCTTATCCATAGCCATCAAAGTGGAAAAATGTTTTATCTAACAAGGCTAATGTTTGAAAAAGAACGGCCTACAATCTTAGCATAGGAAATAACGAAGATATTGATCAAAGTCACTGTTTTCGACCGATCGTTCCTATGGGAGCTATATGATATAGTCACCCGATCTTAATTAAATTTGGCATAGTCATTAAAAGATATATAGAACTGACAAATGTTTAATTTGAAAGCAATCGCGTCAAAAGTAACGAAGATATTGACAAAAGTAACTGTTCGTGACTTTGGCGTTTGTATAGGAGCTATATGATATAGTGGTCCGATCCGGCTGAATCCGAGATACACAAACTGTGCAGTATATACAAGCCTACATGCAAAATTTCAGCCCTGTATCTCTTACGGTCTAGAAGGAGTTTGCGCTGATCCAGAGGGACGGAAGGACGGACAGATAGACGGACATGGCTATTTGAACTCGTCTCGTCATGCTGATCAAGAATATATATACTCTATATGGTCGAAGATGCTTCCTTCTATGCGTTGTACACTTCTGACTAAAATTAATATACCCTTTTTGCAAGGGTATAAAAAGAGACAGAAATATATGACAATTGCTCAGCTTATTTTCGAAAGTATCTAGTACTTTCGGCTAGACGGAAGCAATTCACATATTTTTGAGATCCAAGAAGGCCTGGGATGTTTGTAAAATTCGACCTGGTCAAGGGGGTACAGTACTTCAATCATTCTATTTCGAAAACTCATACAGTCAACATCAAAAATAAAACAAAAACTGTTTTAATTCTGAATATTAAAAAAGAGAAAAAGTGAAAATATGTTGACTGTTCAATTGATCATGGAATCCGGAGAGGTTAGTAAACGTGAGGATATTACTTTTCATAATCGTGACCAAGTGTTCTTTTCCAGCAATTGGTTATGAAGCTCCCGATCTCAGCTAGTATATACGAACTTAAGAGAGAGCTGCAGAGTCTTCTCAATATTCAGGAACCATTGGAGATTTCTACTTCTGATGCAACGTTGGCCGATTCAGTTCTTTTATCAGAAGTTGCTGGTCTAGGCAGCAACGAACAAATTAAGCCGATTGTGTCTTGCTATGAAGGCAACAATTTTGTGTGCTTGATACGATTTACTCTTGAGGCCGAGGATATCGCGCTTCCACTAGTCGATAATTCGGTGTCAGACTCAAGTATCGAAGTTGAAGTTAAAGTTGAAGCCAGAGTTACTTGGCCAAAGGTAGAGACTTGTTTGCTGCAAATTTTCACGCTCCTCGAACGTCAGAACTCAGATATAAAGACGGAGAAGTGGGCTGTGGTGAGCCGGGAATATGTACCCCCTACAGTCACAAGTATTTGCCCCAATGAACGGGTTACGATCTGGATGGATGCGGACAGTGCGGATATCATCAAGAAGAGATTCAACTGCCTTAAACTATGTTTTTGGACGATCGAATTTGAGTTTATCGATTAGATGACCCATATATATTTTTTATTTTATCGAATTTACATTTTGAAATGTTAAAAAAAAAGTTACGATTACGGCAGACTCGTTTGCCTACCGATTATTCTGACTTATCGTAATAGAAAAATAATGAAATATAATAATAATTTATGGACTTTGCTTACTACCTTGCCTAGTGAATTTTCAAACTCACTGTTCTCCCCCGAAAATAAAGTTATTGAGAAAAGTCACAGTTCATGACTTTGCCGTTTGTATGGGAGCTATATGATATAGTGATACGATCCGGCTGAATCCGAGATATATAACCCCTGCAGTATATACAAGCCTACATGCTCAATTTCAACTCTGTAGCTCTAACGGTCTAGGAGCAACTTGCGCTGATTCAGACAGACGGACGGACAGATGGACAGTCGGCCGGCTATTTGAACTCGTCTCGTCGTGCTGATCAAGAATATATATACTTTTTATGGTCGATTCAAATTAAACATTTGTTACTTTAATATATCTGTTATTATCATTTGATTATCATTTGATAAAGATCGGGTAACTATATCATATAGCTCCCATAGGAACGATCGGTGGAAAACAGTGACTTTGATTAATATCTTCGTTATTTCCTATCCTAAGATTGTATGCCGTTCTTTCGCAAACATTAGACTTTTTAGATAAAACGTTCTTCCACTTTGATGGCTATAGGTAAGGAAAAAGTTACCAAAAAAGTTGCAAGGGTATACAAACTTTGGCGGGGTCGAAGTTAGCCCCGGCCCTCTGGTTTTTTTTACAAATGTAATATATTTCGAAGACCGTCGGAGTCTTCTTTAATTTCAATTTATTACTTTCAAGATATTTTCAGAATGGTGCCCTGTGATTTTGCAATGCTATCGGCATTTGTGAAACTATCTGTTAAGTAGTATTATTTTACAGACAGCTTTTTCTAACACTATGGAATACATTTTTTAGTCAACACTATCTTCTACCCAACACTGATCTGTCAAAATTTTTGGTATAAATATCAGTATTTTGCGGCACAATTATTTAGTTGAACTCAATCTCCCGAGACAACCACAACTAACTTTCTTTTTTCCTTATTCCTTTTAATTCGAGCTATTTGTATTAAATTTTCATTTAATACCAATCAAATAAGCATTAAAGACATCATATTATCCACGGCGTTGTAATTTTACCATCTCAGCGATTGTATGTTTCCTTTTCTTTGTTTTTGCTATTCAAACTATTTAAGATTGGCATTCTATGCTAATCAAATGGGCATGTAAAGACATCATTTTAAAGAAATTTGTTCATTTTTTGCCGGATAGTTGTTCTTTTTTGTTGGAAACTTTTTGTTGTTTCTATTTAAATCTGAAGATGTTTTTTAATTGTTTCTCCTTTGCTTAGCTGCAGTGTCGCTAGTATTGTTCCTTGTTTCAGTGGACGATCAATCCGGTTCTCAATTCGAGCTATCATATCCTACATATCAACATCTTGCCACCTGGTTTTACCTACATATGTGACAAGTTGAATGGACATGCGAATTGCTTGTCGGCCGATACAATGCAAACCCATACAAATTCGTAACTCTTTTGTTTTTACAAGCATTCATAAATGATTAGTTCAATAAATACATATGTCAAAATATAACGTCATATAGTTGGAAATGCTTCCTTCTATGGACACTTCTGACCAAAATTAATATACCCTTTTTGCAAGGGTATAAAAATAAAGACTTGAATACAAAACCAATTTAACATTGAGAGTCTATCAACGGACAATGAATAATAATTGTAGGTGGTATATAGGCATTTCCGCGAAAAGGTCAACTACGGGAACTACCGAAAACAACCCTTAATATTCTTTTTATAAATTATATATTAACTAAAAGTATTAAAATTAAATGTTTATATATAAAAATAAAGTCAATGAAAGTGCATATGTGGAAAGGATTTTAGGAGAATTTGAGTTTTTATTCTTCATTCACTTTCTACGTTTAATAGGCTTAGTTCGTGCAAATATCTCTTACCTTAAGAGTTTTTTTTACCGTATGGTTTCTCTACCTAAATTGATTGTTTAAATTAGTTATTTGCATCTCATAGATATCTCTTTATTATTCAAAGCAATTCCAATGTTATGACTCTAATTGGGTATGCACACAAAAGTGTAAAAGGGAAATTTTAAAAATTACAATTCTAATTTTAAAGAAAAAATTTTTTAGATTTTAAAATTATCACACAACTCGCTGAGGTTGTCAAATATTATATCAAATTATTTCGATTTTAAGTTCCGCTTAAGTAACCGCTCTTTTTTAGCTTTTATCTCAAAAGATATATTGCTAATACTCTTAAGATATGTACTAAAAATTATTTTCTTCGAATTATTTATTAGAAAATAATATTCTATTTTGCTTTCGAAAGAAAAGAAATTTCGTTTGAAATCAAGGATAATTCAGGTAATCACGGAGAGAATGAAACAAATTCAACTTCATCCCGGATAATAGGAGTGCCCGGTTAATGGGTGGCCGGATAATCGAGGTCCAACTGTATATAGACAACTTTTTAGAAACCCATTTAAGCCATTAAATAATAAAAATACATGTTTAATTTTGTTTTCGATTTCATGTTAATTATCTATACGTTTTTATTTAAACTTAAATTACAAATCGAAATATGCTGTGTCTTAGGATAACTAACTTCAATTGTTCAGCAAAATCTATTTATGTTTGTATATTTAAACAATACGTTTACGTTTTCTCTGTACGGATTCTTTGTAGAGCAAATACAATTATTATTGTTATTATTATTATAATAATCTTTGTTGTTTATTGTTTAATGAAATTAATTAAGGTGCTGTTAGAAGTACCATTAACGCTTGGCACAGTTTGGTTTGATTTAATTGTAATTATAATTGATAGTTTTTTGTTTCGTTTTTTGCTTTCTTAATAGTAATTATAATTTAAATTCTAATCAAGATGTTCAAAAGCAAAAACAATAAAAGGGAAATAGAAAGAAACATTTTTCGACTGTCACCATGAGGAGGGAAAAGGAGAAGAAGAATCATATCATTATAGAGATAATATGTAATGGAACAGAGTTAATGTGAAATGTGTGAATGACGCAATGTTTTCTGGTTTAAAGTGGTTGGGTGGGTGGGTCTCTCATCATTTCCAGCAACATGAACTTATCAGTTATAATGAAATGGTTATGGTAAATATAAGAAAGAAAGTGAAACCAAACCAAAGGAAAACATAAATATCAAAGGCAATTATGTAAAAATTTTTACCAGGAGGGAGAAGTTGTGGTTGTGGATGTGGAGATTGTTTACGGGGAGATGGATATTGCTCTCGGATGATTTCAGTAGAGCTTTAGGTATATAGTTGATATTAGGGAAGCAACGAAAAGGCATATGGTTGGTATCGGTGGTAAGCAACGATAAAACGGGAATAACGTATCTATAATAAAAACAAAAAATAAATTAACCAAAAAAGTTAAAAAAAAAAAAACAAACTAAACAATAATTACTGAAATAGCTTCAGAAGATTTGATTGAAAAGAATATTTTGAGCCTAAAAATTAAGTAATTTTTTCTTAAATTAAATATCTAATTTATATATTATATATGCATATATGTATTTCAAAATTTTCACAGAACTTGATTGGTAACTTTTTTGTTGTTGTTATCATTGTTAATTATTTGTTTAACGCACTTGAAGGCGACTTATTTGATACCTATTTTTAAATTAGATATACCTACGAGTTTTTATTTAGTATGCTTTTTTTTCTCTTCAAGTTAAGAATGATGCCCTCCCACAGCTAATACGTGATATATATATATATATATATGTATATATCTCTTTCCTACATCATATTCCTTTCTCATTGAAATACTCAAAATTTTTTATGTATTGTCGTTTTCACACTACGCCGCCCTAGCTAGCTCTTGGTGGTTAAAAGGAGATTGGGTATTTTTTTTTTTTTTTTTTTGGAAATAAAGTATAATAATTTTCTCTATGTATGTGTAAGATCATTATGTACAGAAAGAGAGTGTGTCAAAGGGAATAACCACAATTTCGGTTAATGCGTGGCTGAGATTTTTTGTATAATTACATTAGATTAAAAAAAATGAAATTCAATAAATTCCATTTCAAGATTCAATCGGTTAGTATGAGAAATGTTCTTGTAAAATTACTTTTAAAATGAAATTTTTGATATACGAGTATCTCTGATATGATGTGTTTTTGGGTGTGTGGACTTTCATTTTGTTAAGATAATTACTTTATAATATTTTTGATCGATTTTATCAATTTGGCTAGGTAAACACAAGAGCTCAAAAGATTTAGTTTTTGCAATTATGTCTATGTGTATAAGTATATCTTGTGATTTATGAATGAAATCTGTTCCATATATATAGATAAGTATACATATATCTGTTTACTACCACGCACAAACTTTGGAAATCGCTTTTTCTTAAACTGGACTTTAAAAGGAATTTTTACCCTGTTTTACTACCCTGTGTATATGTATGTGTGTTTCTATGGGTGTGTGTGTGTGTACTTTCTTTGCCTTTCATTCTCTAACTATCTGTATGTCTCTCTTTCTCTCTGATTAAATGAATGTGTATATGCTCTTCAGGTACGCGCCGGCATTTCTCTAGTGAACATATTCCCTTAAAGTGTTTTCTTCGCTTTTGGTTAAGTAAGGAACAAGTGTTTACAATTAGAAATTTTGTGTATGGTGTGGTGGCTGTATATGATCCTCCTCTACCTCGCCCTCCCCCCCAAGCTCTCCCTCATTCTGTCGATGCTGTTGTCGCTGGTCCTCATTCCGTTGAATACCATTGCCGATAACTCCATTATTAAGGTGATCGTCGTCTTCATCGTCGTCATCATCATCATCGTCATCGCTAGAGTCCACATATTGTCGCATGGTTAGTGCTTGAAAATCATTCAAGGCCTGCTCGAAGAGATCTATGGTATGCTGATTGGTTGCTATCACCTGTTGTGTGGTATCCAAAAGATCTTCAGTTGATACCATATACATGAGATCTTGCATGGAATGTGGCGACGAAGAGGAGGCTATAGAGGCAGAGGATTGATTTGGATTGTTCACCTGCTCTAGTTGTTGTAGTTGTTGTTGTTGTTGCTCACCGCTTATAGTGGCAGCAGGATCATCACTTATATTGCTGGAGGTCAAGCCACGTGTAAGCTCATCAGCATGGGCCAATGTTGATCCAATAATATCGCTGGCTATTCGCATGGCAGCATCGGTAGCTGCTATTGTTGAAATGAAACTGGAGGCAGCAGCAGCCAATGAGGAGGATGTTGTGGCCGGTATTGCAATGGGAACGGCAGTGTTTAATGATTGATGATTGATGACATTGCCAGCAGTTGTCAATGGATTGTGATGATTGTTGCTGTTGCTATTGGTTGTTTGTCTACTGAAAACAGTCTCACTGGTAACCTGATTACCCTCAATCCTAAGGCCGGCAACTCCTTTCTTAGGTATGGTTGCCAAATCACGTTTAACCCGACGACATCGCTGTGGCTCATTTTGACGCTGTTGCAGGAGTTGCTCTAGATCTACGATATATACATAGCCAGCAACTAAAATTGTACACGATTTGTCACCCTTTTTGAAAGCCTCCTCAATGTCCTGGCTGGTGCGATCATCATATTGCCACCAACCTGAGGATTGGATTGATATTATATTTTTTTTTTTTTAAGTACTATTTTAGATTATGTTTATGTATTGAAACGTTTAAGCGGAATGTGGTATGGATTTAGGGGTAAGAGGGTGTTATGAGAGGGAAAGGTGAATTTATTTTTTTGGAGCGTGTAACCCGGCTATGCCTTTAAATCCAGCTGGCTTCGTTTCATTGTATTTGTTTTTCGTCAATTTTCTTATTTTCCAGGGCATATTTGCAGGATATTGCTGCATAAGAACCATGTCAATGACATACAATTGCCCGCAGATAAGAATCCGAAGTTGACCAAGCTGTAGGGGCGTTTCTCCAGGCTCTTCAATCCCTGCCCATATATCATCATCGGATTCATCGGATTCTAAAAACTCCATAAACATTTCATCCTCGTTTGCATCAATTGTAACATCATTATCGTCATCATCGGTATCATCACTATCGATAATATCATTCTCACGTGACTGAGCGAAAAGTGAAATTATTTGGTTAGTACTTTCTGCCGGTTTGGAATGCTTTTGGGCTTTTTTTTTGTTGGCCAGTTCCTGTTGATAAGCTCGATAGGCCAAATTAATTTCATCGTTGGTACTCTGGTCGAATGCCCACCAGCCACCTAAACGGTAAGTGGAATGGAATGGAATGGATTGTGCGATGGGCAGAGTTGCGGGTGCATGTGGATAAGGATGTGTGGAATCACCCACCACCAACTACTACTAATCATTTTTGCGTATTCATTGCATTTAACTTACCATTTCTACCCTCGTAATACCATTGATAGCCATCCTCGGTGGCTCGTGTGGCACAAATGTCATCAATGCCATTAACCAATTGCGGATGATCTAGAAATTCGGCGGGTATTTCACGTCTGCACATCGCACAGCGACGATTCTTATAGGCAACACCCTAAAAACAAAGAAAGTAAATGATAAACACAAGTCGAAAATTTCGTAATTCCTATTGGATGTAGGGTGGCAGTGTAGACCTCCATTATGCGTCTTATATGTATATTAGGAGGCGGAAGCTTCAACTTGAACTTGGTACGTGCTTGCCCAAATTAAAAATATTTAAAAGAAAACAAAATTTAACCGGCTCCCACCAGCCAAACCAACCCAACCCAGCAGACGTGACCTGCCTGGGCAATTGGTTCCGTATTTTACCTTAACACACAAGAAGCAAAATATGTGGCCACAGGGCAAACGAGCTGGATGTATGCAAGTCTGCAGGCATATAGGACACTCCAAGGGAGCAACAGCATTGCTACAACCACTAGCACCGCCAGCATCACCTGCAGTAAAGCAAAACGAAATGATTAAGGCAAATGGCAAATGAAATTGATATCTATTTCACTAGACTTACCTGCTGTAGTCTCTTCCGTGGCATTCGTGGAGGTGGAGGAGGAGCAGGAGGCTGAGGCAGCCTGCGCCTGAGCCGAGGTGGATGGCGAAACATAGAGATCCGTTGTGGGAGTTGATACTGTTGCAACTGGAACAGTGACAGGATTGAGATGTTGTTGTTGATAAACTGTGCCCAAATATTGCACATCATCTTCATCGCCATCGCCATTGCCATCTTCGTCGTCATCGTCTAAATTGATAATCTCATTGTGGGGTGCATCGGAGGCACTGGCACGTTTTTGCTGCTGTTGCGACATGTTCCAACTTGTTTTCAAACTATTTTGCAATACAAAAAAAAAAAAGTCAACTAAGGCAATTCTTTCATTTCTATGAGTTGGTTCGCTCAAGAAACAGCTGATAGTTATCGATAGGTTTCACGCATTTCATATTCCAGTTGGCGCTGCAATCGTATCGTATCAGTGTTATCGAAAACTAACTTTTGCAGAAATTAAAATTACACACAGTTAAAGGTAAGAGTTTATTAAATCTATTGTGGATTTTAATTTAACAAATCGAATTGCATATACGTATATAAGTAGATGGGCAAAAACCAATCGATATCAACCAAATCCCAAAGAAATCAAAAGGAATGCAGAGTATATGTTCATTCAGACAGCTGTGGCGGCAAATAAATTTAAAAAAAAACTATTTAATCAATTGTTCCGTTAGCTGCATAGTGCATAGTGCTTATTTGCTTTTGCAAAACTTCTTTTTTTTTGCCCAACAAAAGCAAATAATTGCATTTGCCAAAATCTAAACGTTTTCTTTTTTACAGATGGCGCCACTGTGTCAATAGAGACAAACCTATCGGCAAAACTTTACATAACGGCTGTTTATAAATTCGAACGGCAAATTCAAATACGCAATGATCATGCTGCATCAAAGTGAAATTTTTGCATATGTTAAAAGTGAAGCAAAACACCGTTACCCCACAAAAGTCAGGTAAGCGACTAATTGATTTAATTGGCCAATGCTTTAATATACTATGCAATATATTTAAATTAAATTAAATAAGTAGAAATACATACATACATAGGCCATATGCCAACATTTGGCTCATTAATAATGCTTTATTGATAATATCAAAAAAAAAAAAAAATTAAAAACCCAATTAAAATTATGCGCTTCATTACCTTGCGGCACCTCACCGCACCTGACCTCATCTCAACTCCTCAACTCTACCCGCACTTCCACCCTCCCCCGCTGTCATCACGGCAATTTAACTTGATAAAAATTGACAGTCCTTGTTGGCCATCAGAGAGGCACGCACTTTTTAATATGCAGTCAGCGACAGCATGGCCAACAAAAAAGTGGAACTCATTACACACACATAAAAAATCAATTTTTGGTTTATTTTTGCCGCATGAACGGGCAAGGAGCGGGGAGGAGCAGAATCACAAGTCTGCCGGGTGGGCTGAGGGCTGCTCAAGAAGGGGTGGGGGTAGCTGGGGGCGTCAGGTCAATTGCCTAATTGCGCGCGACAGACAAACCAGAGCGCGAAGTTAACTTTTGTGTGGAGATTTTTGTTTTTTTTTTTTTACTGTTGGTACTCTCGTTTTTTTTCCCCCTTCCTACATTATTTTTTTCTGTAAATTACTCGCCTGTTGTGTTGTTCGTCCTTAGTTGTCGGTGAGTGTGTCCCTTTGGGCTGTTTAATGCACGTGTCCTCCTCTCTGACGCGTTGAACTTCACGTTTTGTTGTAGTTTTTATTGTTGTTGTTGTATTTCATATTGGGGCGTTTTAAAAATGTGTTGCACAACGTGATTTGCAAAGAAGAAGGGGTTGAGATGTGTGTGTGTGTGTACAGAACACAACACTATTTAATATGCATGACAACAAGTCCCAGAGTCCTGGCTCCATTTTTAATTGTTCCCTGTGAGTTGTACAATTGAATTTTTTTTATTTTTTACTTTTTTTTATAGCAAACAGTCAGAAATGAGAGAATAAAAAATGGTGAGAGAGTGGTTAGAAATGTTGGTCTAACCTCAATCTAACCAAACCTGAAAAACCTAACCTCAAATCTTAATGGAATTATCTCAACCCTCAGCTTATGACGACGCCTCAAGATTATGATGATTATTAACACAAAAGACCTTTTCATAAGCATAAAAATATTGCTACTTATATCTCCTTATTGTGTCTACTTTCGTTGTTAGTCCGACACCAAACCACCCACTTACCCTCTTGTTGCCCATTTGCGTCTGCTTGATTTTTTTTTTATCATTTTTTTTTCTTTGCCTCCCTTAAACATTTTATTATCGTTTTGGTTGGTTTTTTTTTCATGCATTTTTTTTCGGCGCTTGCAAATCCCTTTAATCAACGCAAAATTGCCTGTTCACACCACGTGTGTGTGTGTGTGTGTGTGTAGTTGAAATGAGGCCTAAGACTAAGCTCTAATAAATTTACGAGCCCAACAACAACAAGAATAACCAAAAAAATTTCCACATTTTCCTATTAAAATGCTGATTTTTACAAGTTTTTGCAGATGGGATAGGCCTTCTAATCAGAGATTATACTTGTATTACAATATTTTTCCATTCAATATGATTATTTAAGTTGCATATGCACACATTTTCTATTTCCATATTTATTCTCAATTATTTATAGTCCAAAAACTTGTATTAGTTTCCAAAATTTTTGTTAGATAATCATGAGATTTAGCTGAAAATAGGGAAATTTGTTCGTTAAAACAATCTTTAATGTTAACAAATATTGAGTCATCTTTATATATGTGTTTATGTATCTAAATGACACTTTACTGAAGAGTATGCACATTGTACATATATGTATTTGTGGAGTAGCTTAAGATTTTAATTAAGGTAAACCATTAACTAACTAATGAGACCTAAGATCGTTTTAGCGTTTGATTTTTGAGACTGTGTACATGATTTTGATTCTTTGAACATCGTTGGCATTTTATTCAGAGCATACTTTATTTGATTTCATGATAAATTAACTATAATATTAATATATAAACGATTAATCAAAGATAAGTTTAGTTGGGTTAATTGATTTGTAAGCAAAATGATAGATTAAAAGTTAAATTAATAGGGTTTTTAACAAAATTCCATTGCCTATTTTATAATTAACATTTTGAAATTGGAAAAATATTAATACATAAGTGAGGGCTTAATGGAGAAGGTATTAAATTAGGTCAACAATGCTTCTTCAAAATAACTAATGCTTATAAGTGAACTACTTTTGAAATTTGATCCATTTTCTCGCTTCTCACGGTATCAGCATCTGGTGAAATCGTTGTCCATTCATTCGTCCATCATTCTACACATTCCTTTCATTCAGTTAGGAGCTACTTTTTTAATTAAAATATAAAAATGAACGTGCCGCGGTCGACAACAACGAAGACGGAGACGGGGACATTGTCGTCAGGCAATAAACTTCGGAGGCATCCTGCCTAAAAAGGACAATTACAAGGCGGAAAATGTCGCAACATTTTTGCCGCTGCCCTCTTATCTTTGCCAAGAACTTTCAAGAGAGCGAGAGAGAGAGAGAGAGTGAGATAAAAAAAAATGTAGTAGAATGAAACGAATTAACGGCGACATTGTGTAATGCTTATCTGAAAGGACCTAACGACAACAAACAGCAGAAACGAGCTGCGACGAAAGCAAAAGGCCAAAAAGGATGTCCTTTAGAAAGCAAAGTAAAAAGAATCTTTTTTGAAAAATCTTTATTTTTAATTTTAACGCTTTATTTAATTATGTGTGCAGACGACGAGACAACTTGAAAACTGCCTAATAAAATGCTTAAGGAGTCGACTTGAGTCCTCCTTTTCCCGGCAATAAAACCCACAAAAAAATGGGCTAAAAATTGCCACTTTCTTTTTCTTTTTTTCACCCGGCCACAGTTTCTCTTTGCTTGTCGCTTGTTTTTTAATAATAAAGACATCAACAGATGGGCGGCGATAAAAAGCCAAAGATTATGTGGGGTAGAAAGGACAAACACGGCAACTCATGTACACACACACACACACACACAAAAAAAGGAAAGAAAAAAAGGGCAACCAAGTGGCCAAGTGTGGTTTCTAACACCCGGACACCCCCAAAAACACAGCATGCAGCAGTATGCAGAAAGCACTACATTGCTAAGCTGCCTGCCCTCGTCATCATCTCTCCATTCACATTCTAAGTAGCTAGCTTTCCCCCCCCCCCCCCCCCCCCCCCCCACTCCATCTGAAAATGGACAAAGGCCAGAGATCAAGACACAGACTCATAAGATTTGGTAGTTTTAACCTTTACAGGATGCAAGTTCTTCTTTATTATTTTTATGGTCTTAAAGATAAGATGCTGTTTTCTTTAATGCAAAAACTTTTAATTAGCAAACGAAAGGCAAACGCAAAAAAAAAAAACAAAATTAAAAAGTCGAATAAAAAGAAAATAAACCAATTTTGAAATCGGTTCAACAAATTGTTGCCTACTTTTTCGGGCTCGCTTTGCTTTGCAATAAAAGTAAAAATAAAATCCATAGCCTACTTATAAGTGTCATTTGCCTTGTCACCTGTTGTTGAAAACGGGGAAAATCTTTAAAATCAATATGGCAAATGACACAAGTCAAACAGCTAAAATCTGCTAATGCTCATCATGATGCTGGGTAAACACAGCATCCCATGGGGGAGCAGCAGCAGCGGCAGCTGAAGCCTTGACAGGTGTGAGAAATGTTGACTTTTGATGCCTTTAGGCAACAGACAGACAAATTGAAAATGCTTTAGATTACATACAAATTGGCGCAAGAGGAGAATGTTAAGCGGATTTAATGGCCATGAAGAATATATACACAAGTATACTTTGAATAAATTTACGAGTATTGAAATCTAGTTGTATATTTTCTCAGACTTTTTCCACTTAAACTTAAGTGTTACATAAAGTGTTATAGAAACGAAAAAAAAAACGTAATAAAAACAGACAGACACACAAAAACACACGCACACTCAAAATATTTGTAACGTTTCCACACTCCATCTGTCTCCTTCATTACATAGATAAGATGGTCTTCTTGATGATATCAATGCTCTCCAATATTTGGCTTTCATTCAAGACCAATGGTGGGGCAAATCGGATGATATCGCCATGTGTTGGCTTAGCCAGTAAACCATTATCCTTTAGTTTTAGACACACTTCCCAGGCATCGTATTCTGTAAAGTTTAAAACAACAAAATATAAATATCATTAAGCAATAGGTACACAATATAAAATAGTTAATTAGTTTTATTTATTTTTGAATCTCTTTTACGCTTTTCTATATAGAAAAACATAATATGAATTTAGATATTTTTAAAGTAAATTTATAATATTTTTATAGGAATGTTTAAAGCCATTATTCCTTTATGTGTTTAAAAACACAAAAAAATAAGGCCATAAAAACATTTCTAAAACTCTAAATTGGTTTCTAAAATCATCATGAAAGGTTTGGATTTAACAACTTTTTGTGCAAATTGTAAATTAAACAAACGAATACATACTAAAGAATTATTTTTGAAGTATCAATTTAATAGATTTGAAATTAAATGCTTGTAGCTTGTCCTATTGTAAATTTTGTGATTTTTTATAAACATACATACATCTACTTACTCTGATTGATAACAATGGCGTTGAGTAGACCCTTGCCGCGAACGACAGAAACTACATCGCTTGGCAGCTTTCTCAATTCTCCTCGCAATAGTTCACCCATTTTGAAGGCGTTCTCCGCCAATTTCTCCTCCTGCAAGACCTCCAAAGCAGCAATGGCCACACGTGAGCCGAGGGGATTGCCACCATATGTGGAACCATGTTCGCCGGGCTTAATGCATAGCATTACATCATCATTGGCTAGTACAGCGGAAACGGGATACAAGCCACCGGACAAAGCTTTGCCCAAAATCAAAATATCCGGTTGAACTTCCTCATAATCGACAGCCAACATTTTGCCAGTTCTGGCCAAACCGGTTTGCACCTCATCGGCTATCCACAAAACATTATGTTGTGAGCACAGCTCGCGGACTTTGCGGAGATAACCCTCATCGGGTACCACAACACCGGCCTCACCCTGAATGGGCTCAACCATGAAGGCACAAACATTTGGATCCTTGAGAGCTTCTGCCAAGGCGATCAAATTGTTGTATTCAATCAATTCAAAGCCTGGCATAAATGGTCCAAATCCTTCATAGCTGCTGGGATCATTTGAGGCCGAAACAGCGGAAAGAGTTCGTCCCCAGAAATTGTTGCGGGCAAAGAGAATCTTGGCCTGATTCTTTGGTATATTCTTCTTGAGGTAACCCCATTTGCGAGCCAATTTACAGGCAGTTTCACCGCCCTCTACACCAGTATTCATGGGCAAAACTTTCTCATAGCCAAAAAGTTTTGTCACATATTCCTCATATTCACCCAAAACATCAGAGTAGAAGGCACTACAAATACAAATACAAAAACCAAAATAAGAAAAAAACACAAATATAAATATGCTCATTCCAAATTTAGATTCATTGCAATAACAAGTCATTAATCAATCATCACTTGCCCAAATGTTATATGCCAACACATAATCTGGTCTTGGCAACCCGCAAATAAAAAACAAACCAATTTAAACTGGACCTGGTATAAAAAATAACCGATAACGTTTAAATCACAAGTGCGAATAATTTGTGTTCATTCATTAAAGAAACGAGGGTGGCCTGAAAAGTTGTTAAGGACGGTAAAAATATATTTGTCAATACAATGCAATCCTTGTCTAACAGCAATACATCATTAGAATTATTTTTTAAATATTTTCCATTTCCATATTTTAAGACATATATTTCATTGACTTTTTTTATGAACTCATTGATTTTTGTGTTTAATTTCTTTCTTTGCCAAAACAGATTTCTTAGCTAAATCACAATACTTTTTGACTTCTGCTCGTTAAATTACAATTCTAATCTTATTTAGACATACTTAGACCAAAAAAAAAAAAAAGAAAATAAAAACTTCCGCCTCGTACTAGGGCTATCTCTAGGTGGGAATTTGAAAAACTCAAAATCCGGCTGACATTTTACGCCCTCAACAAAAATCAATTGATTAATTAAGAACTTTTCAGTTGACAACAAATGTGAGACTGAACTTGAACCATTTGAGTGTTTGTTTTTTGTGGTCAAGGTTGAAATAATAAATATATGTATATCATATATACATTTATGTTTTATAGATTGAGACATCGAATGATAAAGCTTCGAAACGATAAGCTTTCATGAAATGGGGGCACGTCTTTTTCCTTTTTTGTGTTGACTATACATTCTACGTACTTATAGAAAGTTGAATAAACTTTTTGTGCATTCCGTTTATTACTTACCGCGATGTCAAGGCCAATTTGGAGGCCTGGTCGGTTAGGGCCTTAATGATCTTTGGATGACAATGTCCCTGATTGACAGCCGAATAGGCACTGAGGTAATCAAAATAACGTTTGCCCTCCACATCCCAGACAAAGCAACCTTCTCCTTTGGTCAGGGCTACCGGCAATGGATGATAATTATGTGCTCCATATTTCTGTTCACGTTCATAGACAGCCAGAGAGGCTACGTTGGCCTGGTCTTTTGGTTGAGCCTTTTGGGCCAAACAGCTGACGCGTGTGGTCAAACCACGTGTGCACAATTTGGAGAACATTTTTTGTTTCTATTCTAAACTTTTGACGCACACTTGTTTTGTTTTCGTTCCGTTGTCACAAATCGCAGAGAGAGAGAGAGGGAGAGACAAAGAAAAACAC
Source organism: Drosophila willistoni (assembly GCF_018902025.1). Classification (NCBI taxonomy): domain Eukaryota; kingdom Metazoa; phylum Arthropoda; class Insecta; order Diptera; family Drosophilidae; genus Drosophila; species Drosophila willistoni. Next base: position 7,705,741 of record NW_025814056.1, read on the forward strand.
ATCCACTCGCTAAACGCTTTCTTGGTTTACTGAAAGTTCTCAAACTTGGGTCGGGCAGCTTTATATATACCCTATATTTTGATAAGAAGAAGGCCCCCAGCAATGTTCGTTCTCTCTATCTCTCTCTCTTTCTCTCCGTATCTTTCACATTCCTCTCTTTGTGTCCCTCTCTTCGTCTCTCACTTGGGTATGGTATTTGCTAAGCTTAGCTGGAACTGGTGTTGCTATCATCTTACAGCTTTTTAATTTTATATAAATAGCTCATCTGATACTTTACTTTAATTGTTATTTGTTTGTTTGTCAGCAAAAATTTTCCATTACTCAATTGAGATCAAAAAGCTTGGACAATAAATAAAGCTTCTATTTTGTATTTCACCAATCATTCATACTCTTTTGCAAAAGGAATTATTAATTTTTTAAGGCACTATTCGATCAGCAAACAAAATTTAGATCAATACTTTAAAACTAATATCATTCCGATCAGTAAAATCTTCTATATTTATTCTTTCTGTATTCAATTCATATAATTAATGAAGTAATAACCTTGTTTTTCAGATTTATCATGATCTATTGTCTATTGTTAGGATAAGTTTTTAATAGACTAATGTAAATTAGGTTTCCTCTAAACATGAAACATGAAGATGTTGATTTCTATGTTAGTGCTTTCTGATCCTTTAGAAAGATCGTTTAAAAACAGAGTTCAAGTTAAGTGATTTTAAACTGTTTCACTAAACTTATATTTAGCGAGGCTCTAACTCAAATTTAGTCAAAAAAGATTAAAGTTGTTTTAATTTTATTCTGAAGTAAAACTGTTTATTACATTTTTTCAATATCATACCTTATATATTCCATAGAAGCATTTTCAAATGTTTCAGTAACTTTACTTTTATCTCAGACTTGCAAACTTTTGATTCAATTCGATTTCTTTTGAATGTATAAAAAAGAAGGACTAAGCAGCTCAATAAGTATGATTTGTTATATGACCGATCATGTGCCGTATTTATAATATATCATAGACGGATCCAGAAGTCCTCAGAGTCTGAACATGGAAATTTCATTTTTAACTTTATTCGGCAATTTATTTCCAATTACAATAAATTCTTGTACTAAAAGAAATGCCTTAATTGCAAAATTACTGAAATAAGTGAGCCGAAAATGTTGATATTTTTACAGGAACTTCCACGAAAATATTTTCTAGATTCATTTATGGTTTCAAAAGATATTCAAAGTTGTAATTGCTACTTAATTTACTCATAAGAAAAGGGACTTAACTTTGTTTTAAAAAATGTAATTACCATTTTAAGTAACAATAATGCTTAATGTAATTTTAAGCGTCTTTTGTTGTGTACTCACCTCGCTAAAGATATGAAGTTTTTATCAAATGATCAACAAAAAGAAGCTTAGTAGTGGGGTGTTTTTTTTTTTTTTTTTTTAGTATTTTTATATGTATTTATTTTGGATTTTTCATAAATATTTGTTGTCGGTTTGTGTTTATGCTTAGAAGTGTATAATTAATTCTTTTATTTGCTTAGTTATGATCTCTTTTTGCATGATTTTTGCATATTTTCATTTGTTGTTGTTCTTCAACTGGTTTATTTAAAATATATTTAACAATTATAGCACGTTTAGAGAGAGAAAAAAAAATTACACGAATTTTGGTGAAAAGGCAACACACAATACATTGCACTAAATTGTTTTTTTTTTTGTTTCGGTTTGTTTTTTCTTCTTCCTTTTTTATTTAAAAAAAAAAAAAAAAAAAAAAAAAAAAAAAAAAACACATTAATATATGTATAATATATTATATTATGTTACGAGCTTATTCGCTTTACGCTTTACTTGCTAGTCGGTATATGCTACTCACTACTCGTTACTCGTTCCATTTAGCTAACCACAAAAACACACACACACATACACACAGACACACACTCTTGATAAATTCGCACATATTGATTGCAATTTACTCGACACTTTGCTGCGGCGATTGGGCCGGCGACAGGCTACGCGGCGTCACAGAATCTCCTCCTCCACCTCCGGCTCCACCCGATCCGGGACAAATCGAACCAGCTGCCGCTCCACCTCCAACACCCGCCGCCGTACGCTGCTGAGCCTGCTGCTGCTGCTGATTAAGTAACTCTTTATTCAATCGATAGCTACTCATGACATTGGCACAGCTTTGATGAAAATAAAAATTACGTCCACGTAGAAATGCATCCGTATTGAGATCCTTTATGCCTGTCTTGAAAGAGAAAGTAATAAAAAGCCAAAGATAAGCCATGTGCTATACATATATATCATACTCCCAGATCAACTGAGTGCAGTAGTGTCATGCAAAACAAAAACAAAATTAAATACACAAGTGCACTGAGAAAACAAAACAACGGCAAGGACGGTGACTGGAGCGTGAGATAGAGAAATGGGTTATACAGATAAAGATTCAGACTAAAGACTGAGACAGAGAGAGAGAGAGAGAGGGAGAGAGAGAGAGAGTGTGGGTCGTGCTTCAACGTTTTTCTTTTCTTTTTAAATGTTGTCTTTGAACTAAAGCAAACTGAGAAATTACCTTACAAATGAAACATTTGTTTTCATCGTCCGGTTTTAAATCCGAACTAATTCCCACCTTTGTGTCCAATTGCGTTAATCCCGGCATGCTGACGCCCATCGATGACAATTGCGTTAGACTATTATCCATGGACTCCCCATATTTAGCCGATGAATTGTTGTTAATATTTATATTGTTGTTATTGTGTGTAATATCCATGGGACCGGGCTCAGTGCTACTGACTTGGGGCTCAGACCTTGGACGTTCCTCCATCGGTGAAATGTTCTCCATTGATCTATAAGTTTAGAAAACATAAATTTTGTCACATTAAATGCATTCTTTTAAAGAACTTCAACATTTTTTATGTAAACTATCTCTTTGGGAATAAATTTGTGTATTTGAAGTTAAATTTTCTGTTGTGTTTTCTAGGAATTGAATTCTACCTTCAATTGGCTCTATTTAGCCATCTTTGTTGATGTCATTTAGTAAATATTCAATATAATACTGAATGGTGTAAATAATCCGTAATGTTAATTACAGTTATACAAAAAAAGAGCAGATCGGTAGCTTGTAAAAACCCAATAGACATTGAAGTAGTTACCCCAGTTTAAGAGTAAAAACTAACGATTATGTTTAATTTTGTATTTTCTTATTTCGAAATCATTCTAGATTTTCCATATTTTTCAATTGAAATCTTCTAATTAATTTGTAAGCGATTGTTATGTCAATGTCAGTCAAACAATTAGTAATAAGGAAACCCACAGCATTCGAAAGATTGTTTTATCAGACGTCACCTTGATGAGTCTATTTGTTGATCAATAATTGAAGATTTTCATACTTAATTACACTTTAATATGCATAAAATCTGATTTATTTAAGGTACAATATCAAATATAAAGCTATAGCCATGTTTGATTAAAAATTACGATCCAAAACAGAGTCGAAACTAATTAAAAGAAGGGATCATATCCAACGTGACTATGACTACATTATCTCTAGACAAAGATAAAAATGAAGCTCATTTATGACTATTTGAATCAGACAGACGATTAAAAAAAGATCAGAATCTTTGTACATAGAATGCTGGTTGGATATTTAGTAATCGAATTCTAATTAATTGTTTTATCGATTGTAATGTCGATGTCAGTAAAACGCTTAATAATATTAGGCATGCTAAGTATGTTTTTTTTACTCTTTCTCACCTGCTGCTCCCTATAGTGGTCTCCTCCTGTTGGCGGCGCTGTTGTACTTTTGCATAGGTCGCCTGTTTGTTGCTGGTCGTCATTTTCATTGTTGTTGTCGTCTCATCATCATCCACAATTACATCCTCATCGCTATCGTTTTGGCACGATGCCGTATCCATCATTAGCTCCTTGTTGCTATTGCCATTATTATTTTGCTGTGAGTTGATGCTGCCGTTGTCGGTTACGCCTCCGCCTACGCCACCGCCACAGGAGTCGGCGTTGTAGTAGTGATGTGTGGTAGATGACAGCTCACTGACGTTTTTCACTGTTGAAACACATACACACACACAGACAGAAAGGAGAATATAGAGTTTGAGTTAAATTGTTAGCAAAGAGAAGGAGGCAATCCATACAAAGGGAGATTGGAGTAATTATGACAAAAAAATGAAATTGAAAGAGAAAAAAAAACAGACAAAAAATCGTCATGTTTAAACCCACCACTGATATGTGCTTGGGGTGCTGATATTGTCGCACTGTTGGATGTGGATGACTCCTGCCCAGACGATGAGGACGAAGACTGCCAACTGCTGGTAATGCTGCTTGCCGTGGTCACATTGGTGCTAACATCCTGCTCATCCTTTTGGTTGATCACACAAGCCGTACGATAAAGTATGCCATCTAGTTTACCCGGCTGGGCATTGCTATTGTGCATACTATTACTATTACTGCCGGTGCTGCTAGAGGGAGGTGGAAGTTGAGGCATTACTGCCAATGAGGGAGGCGGGGGAGCAGCTAATTCTGAACCAGAATCGGGAACATCATCATTACAGCTTTCCACATCGACAGTTTCGATTTCCTCTTGCATTTTGGAATCGTCCTAAACAAACGTGTAAGCAAATCTGTTAGTTTTAAAACTTCCTTTCAATTTCATTCTCTGTCATTCACCTCTGGTGGTATTTTGCCCGTTTCCAAAGCATATTTTCTCTTGCAAATTGGACAACTACTGCAATATAGACTCTCCATCATATACATTTCCCCATATTTACGTTTACGTACTTTAAGTCGCAAACGATTCTGACGATTATTTCTTATACGCTGGAATGTCTGTTTAATAAGGAGAGAGCAAGAAAGAAAAGAACAAATTGGTGACCCCGATGTTTTGCAATTTATGAAATAAACTAATAACTAACCTCCCAACGATTGTGACTGGTGCGTATGGCATTCTCTTGTGCTGGACATGGTGGCGCAAACATATAGGTTGCCTGCAAATTGGCTCGTTCGAATCCCGAACTCAATTTATAGAGTCTATCGAGTTCGGTGAGAAAATGCGTATGCCATTCCTCAGCACTTAGTTTCAAACCACAAACTGGACACATATCTGGTATGGCACCGCCAGCGGCCGCTGCCTGCAGTCCGCTGACCAAACTCAAGCCACCAGGAACCGCACGCAATCCAGCCATACTCAAACTGGCCAGGGCCGCATGATGCGCTGCAGCTGCATGATGATGGGACAGCGAATGTGGATGCGGATGGACCATATGATGATGCGTCGATGTGGGTACTATATGGCCATGGTGTGCATGTGCATGGGCATGCGAATGGGCGTGCGGATGTGAATGTGCAGGATGGGCCGGATGCGAATGATGCGGAGAGGTCAAATGATGTGTGGCCATGGTAGTGGCCGCTGTACTTATGGCTAGGGAAGAGCTAGTAGAGCATGATGACGACGATGAAGAACTGGCAGCCGAGGATGATGCGGCCGCAGCCGCAGCAGCGGCAACTGCAGCTGGGTTATGTCCTCCTTTATTGGCACTGCCGCCATGGAGATCTAGAAACAAGCGAAATGAAAAGCAATTTATTTAACGGATGAATTAGGCTTAAATTATATATCCTAAATCGAACCAAGAAATGTTTGCTATTTTCTCTCTTCCTCTCTCAAAAATAATAAGAAAATTGAGTCAATTTTATTATGAAACAAACCAAAAATGACATTTAGGAGCCTCTATCTTTTTAAGATTATCGAAAATTCATATTTTGAAAATATTAGAAGCCCTTTTTTTTTTAATTTGAAATTTATTTTGAGCAAAAACAATCAAAAAAACCTCTTTTAATCATTATTTTTGATTTTAATTTTTTTTAACAAAATATTTCATCAAAGTTTCTATTAAATTATAACAAATTAATGACCTTTGTTAAAGAAAGTTAAGAAGAAAAAATTAAATTATCTCGATATAACTTATAATGTTAAAGGTAAACAAATTGCCTCACCTCAATAAATTGTGGCTAAAATCGCTAATTTATATTAATTTATGTCTTGAAATTTCAACACTTTCCCATTAAACTTATATAAATATTTTGACACCAACAAATACAATGAAAATTCCAAATGGAGATTTTTTTTCCTTTTTTCTTAATATTATAATCGAAAATTTTAGATACTTTAAATACCTTTAGAAATATATATTGTTCTAAGCTTCTTAATTCAATTCAATACAAATCCATCACGCTGGCTCATCTGGAGCATTATCATTTCGTGTACCCCAAAAATGATGCCAGGGCTGTGATTCTATGTACATACATATGTATGTAAATACCTAAATACATCGAAATATATGTGTGTACAGTGCGGCAATCATCAATCAAGTGTATGGCCAATTCAGAAAGGCAATAAAAATTTGTAAATTCCAACTACCCTGGCATTGATTTCAATTTTGGAATACCAAATACCGAAAATGTAGCCCATAAATTTCTCCAGGCATTTTCTAATTGCCCACTTCCATTACGTCGCCTCTCCTCCTCCTCCCACCTTTTTCTTCTCTCTCTCTCTCTCTATTCCTGTTTCTCTCTAGGAAAATTTTAACACGTCGCACCCACAACCAAAAAAAAAAAAAAAGCAAAAAAAAATAAAATAAAAGTGAAACAGGAAAAATTAATTGTGGCTCGTAATTTCATATGTTTTATGCCCGATTTCTCATGTCACAGACACACACGTAAAATGTATTTAGGAAGCAAAATGGCAAACAAGCCACAATAAATACAAACTGTTTTTGACCAAAAAATCTCTGCACGTGACTTTGGTTGTTGTGTTGTATGTGTGTCTGTGTGTGTGTGTGTGTGTGTGCGGATGGTGTATGTATGTAGGTATTTGTGTGGTGCAATTAAAATATTATTACAATAAATATACAATAAAACGAACAAAATGAGTTACAAATGTTGAAATACTAAATACAAACCGCGAATAACAAAAACAGACACAACACAGAGCCAGAGGAGAAAAAGGACGCAACACGGCAAGGGCAAAGAGAAAGAGTCTAATAAAAAGATACAGAGATTGGGAGGGAGTGAAGCTAACAAGGCCAAGGCTGAATTTAAATTAACTTTAACAACAATTTTTAATTGTTTACTACAAATTTACTTCAAGATATCACATCCAGTTTTGTCTGTTTTTAATATTCCCTTAATCCAAATTATTTTATTCATTGTTAATAGTTAAAGAGCGATAGATTGTCACTTTTTTTTATGAAAAAGAATGTTAATAGTATGATATTATTATTAAACAAACACAGAGGTAGGGCAAATTTTACAATTTTTATGAGTGAAAGCTATAAATCGTATAAAGGAAAAAAGGTCAGCCACTCGTATGATCGCTCGATTCAGTGTACTTATATCGTAGAAACGTCTTATAATTTTAGAAAATTATATACCTATATTTATTTTTATTCAGAAGAAAGCATACCATATATGTATATACATATATATTCTTGATCAGCGCAACGAGACAAGTTTATTAAGCCATAGTTCATCTGTTTAGATACTTGTAGAACTTTCAAGCTACTGCAAACATTGTATATTTAGGTTTCAGCCGGATCAAAGGACTATATTGGCCCAACGGAAATTACGAGCCACGAATTTAACGGAACGAACGACTATATCGTATAGCTTTTATGAGAATAATCGATCAGAAATATAATTTTAGTCTTCCAGATTGATGATAACAAATTAATAAATGTCATAATAAACTATATTATTATTTATTTTATTTATTTAACAAATTAAATCGAGTAATAATTACTAAACCAAATGATTTATAAAAGAGCACTAGCTGCAAGGGCTTTCGACTCGTTAATTTGTTCTCATATTTTTACATGTGTTTCTTTGATGAAATTGTATATTTTAAGGATATTGTCTACAGAAGGATTATTCAAAAGGTTGGAGGGGGTTAGGGTTCCAAAATGGTAGACCCTAATGCTCTCCAAGGAACGGCAGGAGTTTAGGATGTGTTCTGCGGTTAGATTTTCCTGGCAGAGGGGTCGGGTAGTGCCCTTGAGAAGGTGTACGTGAGTGCACTCTGTGTGCCCGATACACAGGTGGATGAAGGTTCCGCAAGCTCGACGATGGATGTTGGCATGGAAAACGATTTTCGAGCATCTTGGGTTGATCTTTTGGTATTTGTGATTGAAAAGGCTCCACAAAGACTGCTTTTTTCCGTCGAAGTGTCACCGAATATGGTTCCTTAAGTCCTTGGTGTTAATTGGAGTAAAACTATAAACTATAATTCTGCTAAATTCAACCAAAATGCCACGAAATTGCATGGAATTCGTTAACATAAGCTATAATTTTTTTTAAAATTATCATGACTTCTTTAGTTAGCAGCAGGGTTTTCCCTGGTTAACCTGGGTCTAAGTTTATTTTGCTTTCACAAAGATCTTTGATCCTGAAAAATTACTTTGATAAATTAAAGGAATATTTTGTATTTGTTGGGAATTCTGTTCTGTTTATTCCTTAATCAATTTATACTTTATGTAACTAGCATTAAAAAAACAATTTGTCTATCAAACGAATTGTAATCTTTTTAAGACAAAGACACCCTGCAGAAATACTGAATTGAGAATTTTACTAAAATATTGAGTTTGGAACTACTCTTCGACACCTTTGTATTTCATTTTTTTTGTTGGCAATGAGTGCGCTTTTGTTCCATATCTAACCAAACCTCATTCCCATATTTCAGCTTTTTGTCATGTGCTTCCCTTTGCTTTCATCTCTCAATAAATAGCGATAAAATATGAGTTTTCCTTCTTTGCGGCCGCCCATTAATATTACCGACAAAAAAATTAATATGAAAAATTCCAAGTGTGCATTCGGATAATACATCATCCAACGAGCAATAATCGTAATAATAATAATAATAATACATAATACTCAAACAATGCAATCAAAGCGATTTGCAACACTTGCGCATCCTTTTGAGTCAACGATGAACAAAACACACGACGAACTCGACAAACAAAACACACTCACACACACACATACACACCAAAAAAAGGAACGGCAAAAAAAAAAAAGAGCAAAGCAATCCTTATCCTTATGAGGGTTGTTCAAATTTCGGGCCATTGGATGGAGGGAGGGAATCAGGCAGAGTGTGGGTAATGGTAGTAGAGTTCAGTTCGTTTGGCTTTACGTTTTGACTTGGTTTCATTTATAATTGGCCTAAGAAGAGTTGTTGCAACATTGTTGCCGAGCATAAGTAATTAGCCCGAGCCGGCCCAGCCTGGCCTAGCACGGCGCGTCGTGGCCTTGTGCCGCATCTTCCTCTTATGCGGTTTGACTTTGTAGTTAAGTGGCAATGGAAGGGTAAGTGGTTTATATTTCAATATGCAAGTGGGAATCGGCGGAGCCATTTAAAACACTTTTCGATGCCGGCACACACACACACTCATGTTCAGGCACACACCAGACCTTGTGTCAACCCTTTCGAAGGGCTCTTTGCGTGTGTTTTTTTTAAGAGGCAATCGTGTAACGTACAGGCTAAGCATAAGAAAGGCAGCTGAAAATCTACTTGATGTAAATATACATGTATACATATGTATGTATGAGGATGTACAAGTGTACATAGTTTTGAGAGCTGCTCTATATACATATGTACATATATGTATATATTTGAAAATGAAACTCAGCTAATTAAAAGTGTATTATTTAATACATTTAATTTATGGCTTTAGAGTGTCATAAGCCAAAAGTTAAATACAAAGATCATAGGAGGAAAAGTACAATGTAAGGGTGGCGATGGTGGCAGAAAAACAGGCTGGAAAACTGGTTTTCCGGTTTTAAATTCATATGCAAATATGAAAGTTAAATAAAAGAGTTGTTTATGTTTAAATTGAACAGGGGTGTCTACAACAACAGCAATATAAAAGGGGTTCAAAATTCACTTTATTTAGCGAAAAAATTAACAGACTTACTACAATATTACAGAGATTACATAAATAGAACGCTTTAAGTATTTCTCATTACTCTTCATAAAAGTCATTGTAAATTAGTTACAAAAACGAATTTAAACTTATTAATGCGAAAAAACATGATCGAAATGAAACCAAACAATTGGCTTCCCATCTAAAAATCACTTTTCGCTTCGTCGAGTTGTAATTCACAACTAGTTATAGCACTGTAATTCTTGAGTGGTAAGGCTGTTTATAAGAGAATTATTTAGTTCTTGAGAACGCTCTATAAAGATACACTACTTATTTTTGTTGGTTACAATAATTTACATCGAGCCTGCTCATTCAGGATTTTGTGTAATTTTTAATATAATTACCATAATAATAGTGATTAATAGTGTAAGTGCACTTAAACACTATCAAACGTTTATAGCTATCTCTGAACTACAATAATTAGTTTGTAATTTAGATATTTGAATGCCTAGTTTGAGCATTAATACAAATCCTTTCAGGGTTTTTTCACCCCGTTGAAGCATGACGCCTCTGTCTCAGTGACCTTCGCTTAGCTCTTATTTATCATATTTATCATTTTCATATGCTGTTGCTACTGCTGCTGCTGCTACTGATGTCGCCTTTCAAAATTGTAGCTAAGAAGCTTAACTCTCAGTCAAAGCCAATTAGCAACGCATTTGTCAGAGTCAAAAGTAACAGATAGACCGCCAGAGACACGTACAGACAGAGAAACAAACAAATTTGTTTAGCCTACTTTTAGGCAAATTCAAGCGGAGCACTTTAAGCAATCATCCACCCTCAGGTGGAAATTTTATATAGGAAAATTGAAAAACTAATAAAAAAAAAAAAAAGCAAACGAAGGAAAGAGAAAAATCCTATACTGTCCTGCATCTATCCTTACGCCTGCCAGTCAAAGTTAACCTACTGAAGCGTTAAAATTGCTTTCAGCAAAAGTAAAATTGAAACAAATACGTCAAAAGATTCTTATCAGCAAGCAAACAAACACAAAATGTAGGAAAAACCAAACCAAGAAGAAGGGAGGATAGAAGTATTTTTGTTCCTTTTTTTTTCTCGATATTTTGTACTTTATCGGTTGGTCGGCACATGCAAATTTGAAGTGAAATTTTGCGAAAAATAAAAGGGAAACCCAAACTTACGCCTTAAATCCCTGGGATCCTGAGAATTATTGCTGCGCGGACTTTCACCCTTTTCAATGGCATCATAATCCTGTGATCCTTCCATGGATTCATGTGATGTACATGTGGGACTGGCCGAATCCGTGCGAAATGATTCGCTGCCATTGAAAAGATTCTGCAAATACGAAAAAAAAGAGAACAACATAAGGCAATTTCTCAATTATGACAAGTGTCAATCGTAGTAAGCCGAAAATTCGAATATCGGATACGAGAATCCACTCACCTGATCCAACGATATGCCTATATATTTGGGTGGCGAAAATGCCGATGGTAGCGAGAAATTCGTCAGAACCGACGGCTTCCTTTCACTGCTGCTGGCAAAATAACTAGTTGGCCCAACTCCCCCGGAGGCAGCCGCCGCTGCAGCAGCTGCAGCTGCGGCGCCATTTGCCGCCAGCATGCCATGATTGAGAGTCTGGAGAAGATGCGGATGGAAGTTGTGCAGCAAATGGGTGCCATAGTTGCTGACTAGTGACATATTGTGTAGATCTTTGGCGTCAGGTAACTGCAAGTAGTCCGAATAACTAACAAATTAGACGAATGCACCAACAAATTTATTGCGTTAACAAAAATATATGTGCCATTTAATTTTTTTTTTAAGTTTTTGTGTGTTGCGGATGGATTCTCTTTTGATTGAACTCTGAGAATTGTAATTATGAAAAAACTTAACTTGAAATACATCGGTGCTTTGTTTCGGCCTTAAAAATATGTTTCTTATGTCGTATAGTAAGAATAATTTTATTGTTTTTGAAGCTTATGCCAAAAAAATATTAAAATTGCTTACGAATTTCTTGGATTTTCACTGTCTAATGATGCGATTTAATTTTATTTCTTCAATCTAAGAAGCTTAAAATCATTTAGCCAAAGAGAGTTGGAGTGGTTAATGTTGATGAAGCCTTTTTTTTAATATAAAGGATACAATAAATCTCAATCTTTTAACAAACGATTTGGTTTGTCATTGGTTTTTAATATACTACCACTTCTCTACATAAAACTATTATCTAGTACGTCGAGTTCTACAAATTTAACGGCACAAAAAAGCTATTAACGAGGTATTTCAAATATCGAAATGAAGTTGCCAATGTTTTAAAAAGAAATTAAATAGAATTTAGTTTTAATTCGAAATCAAGTGCCAAAAATAAAACTTCAAGAAAGCCAGCGAGCGACGGCAATGTGGATAAACACACAGAACAAAGGTTTTGTTTTAAATGAAATAAATATATGTTAAAATCTTTAGATCGGCTAATGCCTAGTTAAAAAACTGAGTACTAATTAACACGGTCTTTAATGCTATGGATGCTATTTTACATTTTAATCTACTCTAAGTCGCTGTGGTGGAGAAATTTATAAACATTTTCAATATTTTCAATGGAAGGATCAGGATTTCCAAATCAACAATTCATGAGATGAAAATGTTTTCGCATTCTTGAACTCATAACAAGACATAAACCAAAAATATACATGTAGATGAAACCAGTTAACTCAAAGTTTTCCAAATTAATGCAATTTTTTAAAAAATATATAGAAAATTAGTAAAACAACAATAATAAATGAAGGATACAATAAATCTCAATCTTTCTTTTTACAAACGATTTGGTTTGCCATTGGTTTTTTATATACTTCCACTTGTAACCGAAAACCTTACAAGATTTGAAATGGATAGTCAGTGAATGTAGTAGAGACAATAATAGTAGTTAGTGATACACAAGATTAAGGATTGGTAGTTTCTAAATCGTATTGCGAATTGGTAAATTTTGTTTAAATAGTTGTACGAAAATACAATGTCTAAAAAGCATACGATTTTATAGCGAATCAAGGTGATAAATTGTTTGAAAAACAAACGCAAGAGCATAACTTATTGCATCTATGAATATTTAAGCTCCCCGCTTAATACTACATTGTATGGACTGCACGCTTTTCCTGCGTGTTTCCAACTTGTTTACTCTCTAATTGCCTTTTCCTTAAATTCCACCCTCCCGCCCATATTGTGAAAACGTGCGACTAAGTGAGCGTTAAATTTAAGCATTCAAAATTCACCCATTGCGGCGACATGACTTGGCATCAAAATTAGCCAATTATAATGAAGGTAAAGGAAAAATGCTGCTGCAGCAGATTATATTACCGATTAGGTAATACACAACCAACGACGACAAGAACAAGCAGCAACATCAACAAACACATGAGAGAAAATAGAAGAGTGGCAAACAAAAATAATCCCTAGAAAATGTGATCGAAATTCCTATATAAAACCATTTGCGCTCACACATCAATAGACGAGGAAAATGATGAGGAAAAGTTTAATTTACGACAAATAAATGTTAAACGGCACAAAATTGAGAGATTTTAGAGTTACGATATAGCGCCACAAAAACGCATGTGGGATATATGTATGTATATATATTAGGAGATGGGGAGGGAGTTTTCCTACACCGCGAAGCAACATCTTCCCCTTACCCACACTCTGTCAATGGGGTGTTAAAATAACGAGAGAAAAAGACGAAAATAAAAAAAAAAACAGAATCTTTTTGCAAATGATATGGGTACATGGTGGGAAGGGGGTAGGTGGGGGAGAACGTTGAGCGATAAAATGTGGCAAAGGATAAACACACACACACACATGCATACCCATTCCAAAATCGTTCATAACAAATTGAGGCTGATGAAGAGTGTTAAATGTTGTTCTCATTGTTGTTGTTGTTGTTGCTGCTGCTGCTGCTGCTTTTCGTCGTCAGGCTGAGGACAAGATAGAGAACATAAGCAAACGACATGTGTGACAAGTACTAAGTCCCCTCACGCCGACATTATCTCATCCTTACTCTCAAAAAAGTTGGAGGCAACAAAATTTACATACAAATTTGTCTGCAAGTTTTTTTGCACAAGAAAAGAAAAAGTGTGGGAAAATGATACGAAAAAGAAAAAAAATCCTCGACGACAACGATGAAGGAAAATGTTAAATATTGTGGTTGAGCAAAAAATGCAATTTGGGAAGACTTAACCCAAACTGATAAACTTTAGCAACATTTCAATTTCAGTTAACCAGGCGTATACATATTATGTACCTCTAATTTTCGACCCCAAAAAGTAGGCAATGGCATTTGGAATTAATGAAGGGAAAATGTAATCGCAATTAAGACGTTTTAACCTCTTCAAACAATTAATTTCTGTTTTAAGTATCGTAATTTAGTTTTAGCTTAAGATGCTTATGATCCTTGTAGATGATAGGATCTTGTCCACTTAAGCCAAACCCATCTGATTTGTTGTATCGTATATAAAAACGTTTATTATTCAGTTAATCACAAAGAAAAGTTAAATATATATTCTTCTTACCAGGCAAACCTTTTTTTATTGAGGATTTTAATTAATTATCTTTTTATTGACTTTATCCTTAAAGATGTGATTATGTTTTGTTGCCCTGAATTTATATGAGAAATTTTAGCATCTATTTAAGTTCGGATAATCTTTTAAGAACACAAAGTCTTAAGTTTAAGTAAAGATTAACTTGTTTGATAACTAAAATTATTTTGGTATTTGATAAATATTTCGAGGTTGATTATAAACCTTGGCTAATGGCAACAGACCAGAAACTATATGAAGAAGTTTTATAATTTAATTCAATTTTATTATAGTATGTAGGTATTAAAATAATTGAACGCTATTCTCGCTTCGGCGCCTTAGTGTATGCTATGGGAATTTAGCAAAGTGTCTATCCACCTGCCTGCAGCAATCAGTTAAGTTAAAGTCGAAAAGGCAAACAGGTTAAGAGGCTGGCCATAAACATTTAGTTTGCCAATTGCTAAACGTTTTACAGTACTAACTTTTTTGTTTTGTTTTTGTTTTTTTTCTTTCTCTTTGCCTTCACTGCCACAAATTGAGATTTATTTGTTTGCTCATACGCTCGTGCCCTCTCTTTCTCTCTCTCTTGCATATGGTGGGTTGTTGTTGTAGTCGTGGTCTTTGTGTCGTTGTCTCAGTCTATCTGTAGCTTGTCTGTTTTGTAGTATTTTATGGCCAAGTTAAACGAAATTGGCAATTGTATGTAGACAACGATGACAATTGCCTGTTTTTGGCCACTCGTTATCGATGTTGTTGTAATTAAGCTGTTTATTGTTGTTGCCTCTTGCTGGTGCTGCAGCTGAGAATGGAGAACTTTACACAGTGGTGGCGCACAACACAACCATAGAAAGGAGAATGGGTAGGGGGGGGTGGCTGGTGGTGTTGGTCGTATTGGAGTTGGGGGTCCAAAGACAATAATTCAAGTGTTAAAAGCAAACAACAGTCAGAAGTCCGCATTATGCAAATCTCCAGATGAGCAGCAGCAACCCCCTCAAAAATATCTGCGGAATGTTCTATATACTATTTGCCATCTAACAAATCACCCGCTTTTTCGCTTACAATTTTAATGCCCTCTAATAGAAAGGCAAACAATATGTGACAGTGCGCGATGGCGGGGACAAAGGGGACCAAAAAGAGGGTTGCACCTGCTACAACTCGCTGGCAACTGATTAACAAGCCATAAATCAATTGAATAAATGCCAAATTCTCGAAATTCCAAGTACCAGAGATTTGATACAAAAACAAAAACTAGATTTATGCCTAATGCAAAAAAGAAAAAAAAAATTAATAATCGATTGTTCATGTTATTTCATATTTTGAATCAAAATTCATTTTGTTTATCTCTTTACTAGACATTGCCCATGGCTCTCCTTGAACAATTTTGTTTGTCCTCAAACCAAATGGCTATAATATTTACAGTAACAGGGAAATTAGTTTAATTTTGATCAAATTTTCACCAAAACATTTGTTACATCTAAAATTATTAAGTTCAATAAACGAAATCTAAAATGATTTATAAATCTGTCACAAATATAAAATCATGAATTATTGTCTTTATGAAGTATTAATTGAAATATTACATACATTTTAAACATCAAATATGATTTGGTCTTTTGATTCTGCTAAAATATTGCAAACGTTTAATTAGTTTGTTTGAATCCTCTTGATTCTCTAGCCACATAGATAGAGTTAGGTTTTTTAAGTCAGTTTTAAGACGTACAAATTCTTTATACCAAATACACACAAAATCAAGAGTGTAGAAGGTGTAAGAAGGTGTTTTAGTTACCAAATTCAATGAATATTTATCTTCGTTTTGATTAGTAACTTTTTCCGCCATTCTCTAAGCCTCCTACCAAGCACTAACCACTATCCACCACCCACTTTGCCTACACTTTATGAGCAAGTTGGCTGAGCTCAGAGCTTGTTATACGGCTCGTTGAATGTGCAGAATGTTGTTTCTTACTCGTACCTCAGAGTTTGCCCTCTTGATAAATTGCATCAAATTAAATTAAGCGCACTCACACACACAGACACACACACACACACACATAGGAACACCCATTGCCCATTGCCTGAACAAAACAAGAATTATTTTTCATATGTTAGTCCCGCCTCAGTCTCATAATTTTACGCTAGGGTAGTGTCTGATGCCACTCTGACTCTGACCATATATATTTCCTCCTCTTTTCGCTTTCTCGTTCTCCCCGGCTACTACCGCTAGTCGCTTTCTCCCTCCATTTATGTTGCTGCTTGGTTGTTACTCTCTGTGGGGTCAGTCCGTTTACCTTTTTGTTGTTGTGGTTACAAAATTGTTATGGTTGTGCACCATTCCACTCTCGACACTCCCTTTGCCTTAAAGGTTATATCCATTTTTGCCAACAGTTTGCAAAAAAGCTTTTTCTACCCACTGATCATCTATTGGGGAATAGGAGAAAAGACTATAAACAAAGGAAACTTGTGTTCTTGATTAAAAATCATATGTTTTTATGGATATAACGTCAAGTATGTCGCACAATTCATTTAAAAAGTTGAATGAAATTGCTGGAACTAGAAGGGTATTAAAATATCGACTCGGTTTTTATTCATCTGTTGGTGGTTAAATTGCTAGCCGACAGGAAGAAAAAAAATATATATAGAGAGAGAGAGAGAACAAACGGACCAAAGGCCATATTAAACCATATTTGATATAGCATTTAATATGCTTTTGGCTTGGTTTTTATTAATTTTTATTATTTACTATGAAAAATGAGTTCTTCAGTAAAGAGAGAATAACTAGCTGAAAGAAAGAGAGAGAGACAGAGAGAGAGAGAGAGAGAGAGAAAAAGAGAGAGTATTTCTTTGATTTCTCAGTCCATCGATTTAAATTGGCATTACGCCCCCAAATGAAGTGCCATAAATAACGGCTTATCAAAACGACTAATTAGCACCTCAATTTTGGAGCTTAACATATGCTGCCAGGACGATAGGATATCAGCCAAATCATTCTCATCCTTGGACCCCCATCATCATCATCATTATCCGCACCATCATCATCCTGCAAGTCAGAGGAAGAGAGAAATTGCAATTTGTATCCTCAACCCACATGATGTTGCATTTTGTTCAGAAATCTCTGATTACAAGGGGCCAACATCTGTTTTTTTTTTTGGGGGGAATTGCCAAAAGAGGGGAGGTCAATGGTGGTGTATTTTAGAGGCCAAAACATTTGTCACGTTCCTGACCAAATGGGTTTCTAATGGCTTGGACTTTGACTTGGACTTGGACTACACTTTCCCTTTTTTCTTGCATCCAATTTGCGAATCATCCAGTTTGGCGAAGGCCGACATATTGTTGTCATGTTTAACATATCTTAACGCTACTCAATGTTATGCAGCACTACTTGACTACCAAACAACCAGTTTCAATTCCAGAGAGATCGAGTTATTCAACAAGAACAAAAGGCACATACATACATACATACATATGTACATACATATGTAGGAGATGATGCGAAAAGGAAAGGCATGGCACATGGAAACCTTTTGCCGCCGACATCATCAGCGTTCGAGTTCTTCATCATTTGTAGCATCAGCGTCAAGATCATTGCTCATGTTTACAATGATGACAGAAAACTCTTGAATCTCTCTGTCTCCCACCAGTTGAAACAACTCCAATTCAATTTCCACAACTCCAACTTCAATTCGAAGGCAACTTTAGCTCCTTGTTGACTCTCTACCATAAGATGACGTTCTTTTCATCATCATCATCTGATTTTGCCAATGCTTGTTGTTGTTGTAGTTGTTGCTGGTGCTGCTTGTGTTTTGTAGTTTGGAATCAGAATCGGAATTGGAATTGGTATTGGTAGCTATCATAAATCTGTTCGTCGGCAAAAAAAAACAAATCTACACACAATGGGGCGTTTGCAAACGCATTCGTCGATCGGAATGTGAATGAGGCAAGGAGAGGTAACAGCAACAACAGCAGCAGCAGCAGCAGCAGTAGTAGAAGCAGAAGCAAAACAGGGGCACAGTGAAATCGAGTTGTATAAAAATTTGACGAATTTGAAAGCTAACTACATAGATATATATATCTGGACCATGCAAGGTTGACCAATTTTGTCTTTCCAACTTTCATGTCCAAATGTTGTCTCAACGTTTAGGTGAAGGTGGTCTTTTTCAATGAGAGTTAAAAGCTTAGATCGAATAGTACCTATATAAATTCTATGCCTTCTAAACGATTGAGCTGCCTTTTGACATATCTTTACTCCAAATATTAAGTATTTTGCTGTTTCTATTAATTGTTTCACTGTTTTGACCGTTTTATTTTCTATCCTTCTATCTCTGTCTCTCTCTTAGCAGCGTTTCAAATCTGCCTTTTGACTGACTAAGTTCCTTTTTTGTTTTTTTTTTTTGTTGGACTTGGCATCGAAGTTCGTTTTTTGTGGTTTTACAATGCGGGCCATTGTGTCTGCGGTAGCTTTCGGTGTGATCGTCTGATTTATAGCTGAATATCTTTTTGGGGCATTGGGGGCTACTGCTGCAGTTCGATGTGGTATTGAAGTTGGATTTGAGTCTGAGAAGATGGGTCGCCACGTCTCTGGCTTCTGCTTTATGATTTGTCATAAATATGTCCCCTCGATATGCAATCAGTCGTCCTTCAGTTCAGTCTTTTTTCCTTCTCTCTCCTATTCTGATTATTTCTTCAACTTGAAGTTGGAGAGTTTATATTTTGGGGGACACCGAGTTAAATTTTGATTTTCGGGAGTACATTTTTTTGTAGTTTTGTAGTTTTACTTACTCTTGATGGAAACGGACGTTGTCCACGCAAAGCCTCATGCAAACCGGAAGCGGCCTCCGATAGAACAACAAGCGCTTGTGATGGCAAATGGCTATTGCCAAATGCGTTGTTTTCCATCTAAATGGGAAGACTGAATATCTCTTCGTTTCTCGTTCAATTTTTTGGCACTAAAACATAACCTCAACACATGTATATATATATATATATATATATGTATATATATATCTAAATATATATTTTCCACACTCTCTTCCACACTAATTAAAATGGACAATTTTTCTTTTTATTGGTAAATAATTATTGCCCATTTATCGGTTGTATGTAAATTGAGGGAGAGAGAATTTGTTCAAAAAATAACGCGCGTCGGGAAAAAAGAATTAAAATTTTCTTAAATTAAATTATGATTATCAGCTGACTGATTTTTTTTTCTTCTAAGACTTTCTTGTTTGTTTGTTTTTTTTTTTTGTTACTTGTTTTTCCTTTTTGATTTTGAATTTGAATTTGATTTTCCTTTCGCTTCGCACCCGCACGTACGCGCAGCAAAAGTCCAACTGAGGCTGTCTGCAGTTGGTGTTGGTAGTTCCAATTCGAATTTTGTGTCTCTGCTTCTTGCTAGTTGCCTGACTGGCAGCAGCAGCAGCTAGCTACTGCGCAGTCGACGACATTTCTCCATTGCTGATTGGCTGAGAGGGCATATGAACCGGTTTATATACCATATGTGCCATCTCTTTTTATCCTATGCTCTACACCATTCCATGAATGTTGTCGGTGTGCAAGCCCATCGGGTTTTTCGTACATACCAAATACACTTCACTCGATTTGTGGGCGAAAACGGGGGAGTCTCAACGGTAGGTGAATGCTGGGCGTGCATCGGGATGCATGGTGGTATGGTGATGGGGGGGTTAGGTAGGTAGATAGGGTAAGCTGTTGGAGGGGGAATGCTGGGGAGTGCTGAAGAGTTTGTTATTATTCCAAAATGGTTGGCAAAATTGTTTGTCTGTTTATCTGCCTGTTTGTCTGCCAGCACCTGGGACTGGGCAGCAGTTCCCTCTCTCTCTCGCCTTCTCTGTCGCTCGCCCGCATTCAATGGCTCCTTCTCGCTTACTCTTTCTCATCCTTCATCTGACATTTTGTGTAAATAAACCGTATGAGAAGCATTTTCCCACTTTTGGCTTTGGCATTTTCTCAGTGTTGTCTCCCTTGGTTGGGCACTTCTCTGCTGGACAAGTATCTTGGAAGTCTCTTTTTATTTTTACTGTTGCTTTTTGTGTTGTTGTTGTTGTTTTTGTTGTTGTTGTCTGCCGGACACTTAATATTGCCACATTACTGTGGTATCTACCAGGATAAAATGTGTGACTGACAAATATTGAGAAGGGGATAGATGAATAAAATGTACAAAAATTTCCAAAACAATTTATGCTGAATCAAACATTTTATGCCGAAAGATTCTTATTTTAAAGGATTTTCAGTTTATTACTTTATTTCGCCATTATATTAAAAGCTTCTATCTGAAATTTGTTTTCTTTTGGAAAAAATTCGAAAACGTTATTATTATGTTTAATACATTTATAAATAAAATGGGTCAACATTCGATTTTATAGACATTTCGTTTCATAGATCCTGGATATGGCGGATGATCCATGATTATCTTCGAAACTTTGTCTAAAAACTTAGAAAAAAATAAATATCTTAGAAATACGAAACGAAAAATTTACTTCTTTGAGAAAAGTGTAACTTTAATAAAAAAAACCTTAACAAATAATGTTGTATGAAAACATCAAGAAAAGCTTAAGAAACTAATAAAGTAGTTCGATTCGTAGAATGTAAAAGTTTGGTCATGTTATTTTTTTATGCGTCAGAGTTTTCACAGGTTAATCTTTTAAATGACTATTTCGTAGAGGAAAGTACCTTTTAAGTCACAAGTCGGTCAGCTTATATAGATTTTTTTTAATTGTACAATTGCTTTTACGTTTAATTTAATGAAATTTGTTTTTGTATTCTTTTTATGTTAAGATTTTCTATTTTATTCAAGACTTAAGCACTTTTCGTTTTGCACTATTCGAAAAAATCGTCAAAAATGTTGGATGCAAATACGGGTTAGGATTATAAACTACTTCTTCATTTAAGCCCAGAAGTAAGGGGATTAAAAATGTATACTAGAAACTTTGATATTTTAGAATATTCTTTTTGGATCAAAAATTCTTTTTTCAGAGGTTTGACATTAATACTTATGCAGCTAAATATATCCTGAAAATATTTAAGCCATTATTCATTATTTTTGGTTAGACAGGGAGTAATACCAACCTCATCGCACAATGTAACCAAAAATAAAAAAAAAAACAACTAAATTAACGCAAATCGTACAAATTTAAAAAATTTAAAAATAATTTAAAAAAAAAAACTTTGTTTTAAATATGTATGTATCTAATTCTTACCCTCTAATTGTACGATCTAATAAATATTTATATTACCTGAAAAAGTTCCGTAAAAAGTTGTACTTTTTGTACAACATGAAAGAATATCTGTTTCTTTTCTTAATGAATTTTTAGAAAATAAAAACAAATAAATGAAAGCTAATTTAAAATTATTTAAAACACAGTTTAGGATTAGGTATTATAGACGATATAGTAAATCCCTTCAAAAGCGTAAAAAAAGAGTGCAACTAAAAATGGACGACGAACAAAGCTCTCTCGTTTTTTATTTCATAATCAATTTCATAATCAAAATGACTAGTACATTCGATTTTTCAATTAATCGTTCTTTGTATCTATATTCGATCTTTCAATAAATGTATCTACATATACATATGTAAAATTTCTCTAATTTCTAAAATGACTAAATAATCTAGTTTCTTTTGATTGCTAACTATGTATGATTTATTGTCCAGTCCAGTACTGGATAAGAAAGTTAGAAAGGTCTTTTGCACACACACACACGCACACATTCCTCACTCCACTTCTATTCACACTCATTCATTCCACTGTCGGAAATTGAAAATATCTGTGACACAGAATATTAATAAAAACAACAACAACCAAGCACTTCAACTAAACATGGACAACAACAAGAAGAAGAAAAAAGAACAACCACAAGAAGAAGCCTTTAAGCCAACTCCTCATGACTTGTTGTTGTTGTTGTTGTTGTTACTGTGATTTAGCAATGTGTTGGAACTAACTAAATAAAAAGGAGACACAAGAACAAAAACGCGAACAACAAAAAACGATGAAGAATACAGAAAAAAATGAAAGAGAAGAGGCAAACCTTTTGACATGTTTATGGGGCCTGTCTGTCACCTACCGTACACACTCCCCCCACCATTTATATATAAATACATATATATATATATATATATATATATTTAATTGAAGCCTAGTAAATTTTCTTTTGACCATGTTTGGTTGGCTGATGGTAGCCAAGATTTCTCCATCTAATTTTTTGCTCATTAAATTTACATTTTAAGAATTCCTTTGTGCGCAAGTTGATAATTTCCAGAAAGTTGCCTCCGACTTTGGTTTATTACAGGCCAACAAACCAAAGTGAAGAAGTGCCAGAAGTGTGAAGGAGGAGACGGAAGAGAAATGTATGAAAGGCGAGAGAAACTTACATATATAAACACACATACATATACATATGCATGTAGATAGAGATAGATGATGATGGGCGGTTGAGAATTGCTGTGAGAATGAGATAGAGAGCGTTACGGGTACTCCTCAGAGCATGCGCCTACACAGAATACAACGTTGGAGGTAGCCTACATTATGTGTCTATGTACACATAGCCATGGCCAAGGGGCAGGATGGTGGGGCAAGTGAGCTAGCAGAGTAGAGTAACTAACCAGAAACCAGCAGCATCAGGGAGTCAAGACCAAGAGCCAGGAGCAGGAGCCAAGGAGCAGGACTAGCAGTAGGACTTGCTTGTACTGCATTTTGTGTGCGTTGTCAGTAGATTTTTCATTTTATTTATGTGCTGCTGATTCGCTATTTTTTTTTATGCTGTTTCTTCTACTTCTTCTTAGTCTCCTCTTTTGGTCTTTGTCAGTTTGTCAACCTTCTGTTCTTTTTTTTTTTCTGTCGTCTCCACAGCAGCTACAAAATTAAATACTTGTTCTTTATGGGCGCATGTGGGTGTGGCTCTATATATATATATAATACTTATATATGTATGTATGTATATATACAGGCAACTTGTCGACGTTGTCTTTGTCATCTACCTAGATATGTCTTGTACATATACACATACATACATACATATGTATGTATGTATATACATATATATAAAGATATATACCAGATATATATTTATATGTATGTAGGTATATACAACTTGTCACATCTTGGCTCTGACAGCTAATTTATGTAGTGGCCATTGAGGCAGCTGCCACTTGAGAGTTGTTGTTCTTTTTTTTCTCCATTTTTGTTGGTTTTTTTCCTCTGTTTTGTTCTTTATTGTAGCTTTTCGCAGTTGTTTAATAATTTTGTGGCAAATCATTTTCTTATAATTTAATGTAGTTTGCTTTAGGTTTTAGTATGTGTCTATAAATATAGTGCAAATTGGATTTTAATTGCTAAATAGTTTATGATGGTTAAGACACACACACACACACACACACACCCACACACACGCTGTGTGTTGATTCGATTAATTTATGCCTTAAGCAGTACAAAATTTCTACCAACCATTTATAAACAAAACAAAAACAATCTAGATATATAAAAACAAGTCTTAAAATAGTAATCTTAAACATTAATTATAAGATGTTCCTTATTTCAGTTTTCAAATTAATCAATTTCATTTTTATAATGTGTAATATTTCTGATTTTGCTTGATGTCGGCATTATTCACTCTGATAGTAAATGAAATATCTTAAAGTACCGATTCCGATTATACGTTATAATTAGGGAATAAATAATTAGTAGAACTTTCGACTATAGTGAACCAAAAAAGAGTAGACTAAATAAACCAATTCGTTTCTACTAATTGGAGTCGACGAGTCGCAAGGTTTGAATAGTCAACCATTTCAAAACTTTTGTCATGATTCAATTATCAATATTTAAAAAAAAATCGTAGAAAATTGTATTTTACTTTAAAACCAAAACTACCAAAGTCGTACTCTCGATTGGCTTTGAAGCTATCTATGGAGAAAAAAATGTCTTAAATCGTCTATTCCAACAAGCAAAAAGGTTTTTCATAAGAACTAAAGTTTCTTTTTGGTGATAAATTATTCTTAGCATTAAAATTTTCTTTGGAGCTTGTGAATATAGGATTTTAATTTAATATTATGAATGATTTTTTTTCGTTTGTTTTTAAAAGAGCTAAGAATCTCGTTTTTTCACTGACATCTTTTGTGTCCGAGTCTTCCAACCGCAGAAATAGATTATGGTGGTCAACTCTCCCATTCTATGGTATTTTTCTATGGTAATTAAGGGCTTGAGATTGATTGAAATATGTGAACTTACGGACACGGATATAAGTATGTATATTCTTATGCTGATCGAGAATACATATATAATTGTTGAGGTTGAAAACGGTTCAAAAAGATTGTAATACGTGGCGTATACATAACACTTATATAGACAGATGGACGGGTAGAAAATCATCATCTTCGGACACATCTCTGGACACTTCTTTTTTTTACAAAAACCAAACCAATTTTATAATACCCTCTGCAGGGGTATAGCAAGGATTGTTTTGATTGATAAAAAGAAGACCTATGCTTTAAGTTGTCCCTTGCACGCTTGTTTTTGGAATACACAAAATATCTTCCCCTTCAAATTTTCTTAATCTATCGTATACTAAATATTCTAATTTACCATTTGTAATCCTCTTGCAATCCTCCATTCAAGCCAATCTAAAATATATAGTTTCCTCACCACCCACCTTACCATTGTCCCAGTCAACCCCTGAGCCAACACCTGCTAGCTGGTAGCTGGCTCATGCCAATCTCTTTCAGCCACGCCCTCAAATTAATTGAAACCGCATTACAACCAAGTGACAAAATCGTTTGCTCTGTGTCAAAGTCAAGCCCAACAAACTCCTCCAAACTCCCAAAAAAAAAAAACGACCCAGATGCGACTTGGCAAAACCAAGTGTGAATCCCCCACAAATCCCAGACAAAATCCAAACTCAAACGATTCTGAATGTTGAATATGGAATGGAAATGAATTACAAGCGAAATAAATGTACGAAAAAATTTGCACCATGAAACAAAGCGAAAATCATAAAAAAAAGAAAGGTTCGAATTGGATTTTTCGTTTCTTTTTTATATGTATTTCTTTTTTGTGGTTTTTGGTCCAAAATGTTGACATGTTCCAAATGCAATTTTAACAGGATTTGCACAAACACATCCACACACACACACACACACACACACACACACACACACACAGAAACATACACAGAAAGTGACAGAAAAACGCAACAGCAACCAGGGGAAAAAAAAAATAAGTAGAGAGTGAAAAAAAAAATAACCGAACACGAAAAAAGTCAACCCTCAACCATCTCTTTTCCTCTCTGTTTCCTATGGTCGCCCCTTCCTCTCTGTGTGTCTTCCTGTGGCATGATGTGCGTGGCTGGCATAACTTGCGGCTTAAACGGCTCAACTTGTCATGTTTCTGTCGTCGGGCATTGATTTTCCACCCAACGACAAGCGACAAACGCTACTCACACCTACTCTCCACCACCTTCAACTCCCATTTCCACTCCAACTCCAACTCCGAATCCAAAATGCGATGCGCCCAGTAGTATCTCTCATTCTACAGATGGGTTCAACCGGACTTAACGCTTCATCAATATGCTTTTTCGTTCGCTAATTTTGGTTCAAGTTTAGTCAACCTACGGCAAAAGCCAGCATACGTGTGGGTCGAGATTTATATGTGTATCTCTTCCTATTCTACCAACAAGTGGACACAACCCAAGTCATCCTAGTCAAGCAGACAATATACATACACATGCATGTGTGTATGCGTGTGTGTTTAGTGTTAATCCGTCAATGATAAGCTCAATTTGTTGTGGTCACTTCAATGACAATGACACTGACAATAAGAGGGGGAAAATGTTCGTAGAAGTCCTTCGCAGTGTCCCTTATTGTTGTTCTGTATGTGTGTGTGTGTGTGTTTATGCGCAAGGATATGGACAAAAGAGCCATTAAAGTTATATTAAACATTTCATCTTAGAGATGGCAAAGTGTTATATGTATGTTTAGAAGCCAAATTTCTAATATGTAGAGTTCTTTTTGATAGGATAATCTGAAAATTTTAGAGATTTGTAGAGTTGCTTTATTTTTACCTTTGTGGAAATTGTACATTTCGGTTTAAACTGCAATAATATTAACGATAATTTCATTTTATAGCTAGAATCATAGGTTGGAGAATTCCCAGAGATGCGAAGCAAGCATCGAATGTGTTTAATAACTTTATACGATCGAATTTGTTGAACTTTTTGTAAAATGGAGACTTTATACAGACATATTTAAAAGTCCTGTTGTGAAGATCTTTAAAATAAATTCTCAAGACAGATTAATAATTACAGATTAAGACTTAGGAGCTTGTAAAATGTTTATAAGATCATTTTGGAGACTTTCCTGTGTGCCATCTCTAATAGATTTAGTCTAACCCCTCATACATAATTTGATGTATCATCATAATTCAAGTTTCCAACTAGTAT
The DNA here is from genome assembly GCF_018902025.1 of Drosophila willistoni. Classification (NCBI taxonomy): domain Eukaryota; kingdom Metazoa; phylum Arthropoda; class Insecta; order Diptera; family Drosophilidae; genus Drosophila; species Drosophila willistoni. The sequence goes on from NW_025814056.1 coordinate 7,732,655, forward strand.
TACTCATCTTTCACACATGTTTAGCTGTCCCGCTCGATTACCACCCCGCATTAGCTCCACCTCTATTCCTCTCTCTCTTTGTGTGTTGTCTACTATGTGACAGCCTGTGCAGTAATTTAAACTTTGGTCCTGTTGTCTTTTGGCCATAGTATTTCTTGATGAAGGATTTATTATACGGAACTAAAATATCGAATGATATAAGCGAAACGGTGTGACTATATTATAAAAGTTTCTCACACGTTCAACTGTAGGCTGGGTGATGAACTTTTTCTTTCTTCATGTACCTTGTTTGCAACCCCTCCACCTCATCTCACTCTTCTCACTAAAAGGGGGGAGGCACAACAATTTTATTTATGCGCACGTGTTCCTGATGACATCCAGATAGAATCCTTAAAGATGCTCTAGGACCACAAATGAACCAAGCCGAACTGAAGAAGACTAAAAGCAAGGCCAAGACCAAGACCAAGACCGAGACCGACCGACCGACCACTAATTGGCTTAGTGCATTAAAATAACTTGGCCAATAGTTTTGTGGCCAACCATCATCAGTAGCAACAGCAGCAGCAGCAACAGCGCCAAGCGGCACACAAAGCCTTCTTCATGTTGTTGTCATTGGAAAATTTATGAGACTCTGTGGCTAATTTACCAGATAAAGGCTTTTGTCTGTGTGTATTTGTGTGTGTGTGTGCTTGTCCTTTAAGCCCAGCAGCAGCATCAGGCTAAAAAGGATTTTCCCTGTTAGAGAAGATAAACAAAAATCTCGTAACGGGGTGTGGAGATCTTTTGGGAGAAAATGCGGGTTTTCCCGATTTGACACGCAATGCGATAGACAGAGCCAAAGCAGGAGAGTCAAGCCTGTCGTCAATGCTGAGCTCATATGTCATATGTCCAAACGTGGACGGCAAGTGTGTCTAATTATACAAAATTATTTATAATGGCCAGTCCACACATACGCCGCCCACTGCCACCCACTAACCCACTCTCCATTTCCCTCTACCCACCGACCATCTACCCCTCTCTGTAATTCAGTTGTTGTGCGCTGTGTTTTCAGAAATTGTGTGTAAAAACCTAATTAAAAGCGAATTATTCATGTTGAAATCTGTGGTATGACGATTAAATTGAGGGGATGGGGCAGTTGGAGGAGTGAGTGAAAGGATTTTCGATTTTAACACTCATGATGGATACTTACTATACTACAAAAAGCAGTCTGTGTTGCATAGTGTCGAATCGTATCGAGTGGAGTCTGCCGTTTTTGTTGCTATTGTTCTTATTGTTGGCCATATGTTGCACCGAAAAATGAATTTGTTCAAAAATTTTGGTTTTGGTATGCTTTGATTAATTGGTGGTCAAAAGTTCAACGGAACAACAGTTGCTTTTACAAAATATGCGTAGGGCGGTCTGCGTGTGTGTGTATGTGTGTGTGTGTGTGTGTGGCAGGAGAAAAGTGAGCTTAACAATTTGTAATGCCTTTCCATGTGAGAGAATTCGTTAGATGCGAAACTTTCTAATCAAAAAAGAGTTTCACAAAATAGTTAAAGTGCTTCAATTTATGATTTGTTAACCATAACAGACGGTATTATGAAAAGCAAAAGGCGCCTACAGGTATTATCTTACTTAAGAACCACCAAAAACCTAAGGTTAAATAAAGAAATTGTATAGCATATAATTTTATTATACATTTTTTGGGAACTTTATAGTCATAAGATTTTTATAAAATTTATTCGAATTATTATGTATATATGATTGTTACTTGCTTTGGTAATAGTTGTTTAAGAAGAAAAAGGGCTTTTCCGAACTAAATTTGTATTCCAACCGATTATTTTTATAGGAAGAACCTACATACATATATTTTCTAGTATTCTCAAATTAAGAGAGAAGTTTTGCAAAGATATCAAAATTGGGCAAGGTTGTGGACAGTTACAAAGTTTGTACACCCTTGCAACTTTTTTGGTAACTCTTTCCTTGCCTATAGCCATCAAAGTGGAAAAACATTTAAGCTAAAAAGGCTTATGTTTCCGAAAGAACGGCCTACAATCTTAACATAGGAAATAACGAAGATATCAAAGACATCAAAGTCACTGCTTTCCACCGATCGTTCCTGTGGGACCTATATGATATATTTACCCGATCTTTATCAAATTCGGCACACAGTACAAATTCTGCAGTATATACAAGCCTGCATGCAATATTTCAGCTTTGTAGTTCTTACGGTCTGGGAGGAGTTTGCGTTGTCGAACGGACAGACGAATGGACGGACGGACATGGCTATATGAACTCGTCTCGTCCTACTGATCAAGAATATATATACATTATATGGTCGGAAATGCTTCCTTCTATGCGTTGCAGACTTTTGACCAAAATTAATATACCCTTTTTGCAAGCGTATAAAAATATATTTCGAAAGTAAAACCAAAATTTATTTTGGTAACCTGTTAACTATTCCTAAAGAATGTTGAGTTTTTAGGTCTATATAAGTTCACTTCACCTATTGCTTTAAAAGTATTAATGATGCAATCGATTGTTTCAAATCAAAACACTATATAAACTTTATTTACTTTATATAAATCGAAAGGGCATTAAAACTATGTTACAAGCAGCTGTCTCTTTGCTTTTTATGATCCAACGATTGCCTTTATTTCATCTCAGGCCATGCCAATCACTTCACTTTGGCCATTTTCACGCCAAATTGTTGATGTTCCCCTAACTAGCAGTCTCCCGCCCCACCCCACACACTCTTACCCTTTCAACCCAGTCTCACTTGCAAGCCGTTTTATGTGGCGTCAGATATTTAAAGTTATAACAAAAACAAGAATGTTTAAAGGGCATTGAAGAACAGCAAACATAAAAACCAAATGCAAACAGCCGGCAGACAAGAGAACTGACGACTATAAGAGAAGGACACAAATGAAGAGATAGAGCGAGAGAGAACAGCAATGTGGCAGCAGAATAATGATGATGATGACTCGTGACTTGGTAACTTTTAGTCAGAAAAGTCGTCGCTCAGTTAAAAGGGGTTGGAAAATGATATTACACCAATAATAATGAGTGCAATTAAGCAGAAGAGACCACGGAAGAAGAACTTCAAAAAATGAACGGGGAAGGGATGGGAGTCGGGGTGGGGGTGGGTAGGGGGACATGTAACAGCTTAATGTGTGTCACTGGAAATGAAATTTACGCTAATCGTTGGCAGCACAAGGCAAGGCAAGGCAAGGCAGCAAGCGAAACGTCAGACAAATTAAATTGTCGTTTTATTTGTTCAAATAGCTGAAATATTTTCAAAAGGCATTGCCATTTGTTTTTCAGATGGGGTTAAGACGCCAACACCTTAGCCCTTGAAACCCCTTGGCCCCTTCACTTTTCGTCGTTCTTTCCCCCCATTTACTAATCTTTTTATGAGGGATGCCCAACAAAGGGGGGGATTGAGGCAGAGAGAGCGAGAGTGTGTTGTTGTAGGTGAGTGCCATAGAACTCACGCGTGCTATAGTCTAAAGTTTCCTCCCACTCCACACAGACACACACACAGTTTGCCCTTCTTTGTGTGTTTGTGTGTGTGGGTGTGTGGTTTGCCAGTCGAAAGGTGGCACCATATGGCAGCAGCACGCCGAATCGTTACCCTCTCGTTTATCTGCCCCGCCCTTTGCATCGTTTGGTTTGTTGGTTTTGTGAGTTATACTTTTCAATGTTGAAATTGATTTCCGATTTGTTTATGGTGATCCCATGGCATACAACAACAATAACAACAACAAAACCAACAACAAGAATAACAATAGCAACTACAACAACTGCGGTCGTTCATACATCCGCTTGTCCGCACTTGCGATTGTTGTTGTTACTATTATTGTGTTTATTATTGAGGTTAAAATTGTTGCTCTTTTGATATTAGTGAAATATGATTTTGCTATTTTACTTTCCCCTATCACCCACCCAACCTCCCTTCCCCATTTCCCCAACGCCCCATTGGCCACTCATTCTCGTTTCGTTACTTCTGCTTTCAGTTCAATTATTGATGATGATGCTGATGATTATATAGATTCCTTTATTTTGTTGGTCATGGGTGGTCTGGCATGTATTTATTTCGTTTGAATTCAATTGCCAATTGAGCAAATGTTTAATATCAACTAATTCTTTAGATCTTTCTCTGCATTCATATGGATTATAAGGTCATGCTCTCAATTGCGCTTAGTTGTAGTAAATATTTTTAGACCATATTGAATACAAAAATATTGTAGAATATGTTTGTAAATTTTTGGTCTAGAAATTTTCATAATAATATATTAAATTAGTCATATTTTGTGTCTTGACATGACTAGTGATGGCACAGTTAATTTTATAATAAGTTTAAGATTTAATTGTATCGAATCCTATATTTCGATTAATTGAATCGTTTATAGATCAAATTGGTGTACAATATTTTTGATTTCAGGCTTGAAAAAAAAGTAATTTTCAAGATCTTGATGTCTATAAAAATATTACAACAGAAATAACTAAACTATCAATAACAAATAAAAGTCTAAAAGATGTTCAAGGCCACAAGGTCACAAGGCAAAGATACTTTTTCGAAACGATCTTAACTTTAAACGATTTAGCTTGTCGAAATTGTTTCTTTATCCCTAAAGTCCCTACTTCCACTGAGAAGAGGAACGGATTCAGCACTTGTCCGTACTACTCTTTCTTGATGCCTAAATAGAAATCAATTAGACGTGATTAATAATCGCACACCTTTGATTGAATAATCGATTAATGATTTTGATTTGCCATCACTAGCCTTTCTATATTATCAAAGTTGAATACGAACACCATTTTTATTTGGGAAAGTTTGTAGTCTTTGTGAGCCATAGGCAGCTAACGGTATTTAACTTAGTTGTAGAAAAAGATTCTCCTTTTAGCCATTAGTAGATCAAACTTAAGACTTGTCTTACTCGAAATTTCTCTCTCTCTTCTCTCTGTCACTTTAAAATTTCTATAGCATATGCGAATCTCTTGATTTCTTACTTGAATGGCTCATAGCAAAAATATTGAAATGTTGTTTATAAATCGCATTAACCCTTTTGGTATTTTTTTTTATTTTTGTTTCACAATTTTTCGATGATTGTTTTTTCGTAAATGATAAATGGCCAAACAACATAAATCAGACGATGTCGACGGCTTGCAGCCACCACTACATTCGTCTCTTCAACTCTTCAGTTTCCTCTTTTCTACAATTATGAGTATTTTTTCTGTGTGTTGTTGTTGGATTTCTCTGTTTTTTTTTTGTTTGTTGTACTATTTTTTTTTTCTTTTTTGTTCGTAATTTTAATAAACACCATTTTCGGTTTGGGGCCATTTTGTTAAGCGAGGCAATTAAGAAAACCGAATCGAAACACAATTCGAACAGCTGTACCACCCCTTTTTCCGCCCCCCTCCTCACTTTGGCAATCCTCATACCACAGTCGATCAAGCAGCTTAATGCGATTTATACGAACTGTTTGACTCTGGTTTTGGCCATGGTCGCTCTCTGGTTCTGGTGTTGGCCAGTTGGCTCTCTTAATTGGTTGGCTGGCCGCAGTCAAGAAAAATAAAGTAGGCTGGCTTGTCCAACAACAATTGTTGATTTTTAATGCCATTTTCATAGACAAGTTAAATATGGTGGTCAAGAAGGGAATGGCAATTGAAGCCAATATGATTAATTATCCATATGAAACAGAAATATGTACATACATACATACATATGAAATCTTTTTCTTCTTTTGGCTTATTTTTCCCTCTCAGATGGAGATCCATGTATCTTCTCACACTTTGTATTTGCTTAAATTTTTAACATAAATTGCACGTTTTTTAAATTTCAAACGCATTATTTCGAGTTCGTTAGGTTCTGGAATACGAAATCTGTCTGCGTTGGCCGCAAATGCAAATAGAATTGGTTGGGCATATCAAAATAACTCCCAAAACGCGCACCATCGCACTACCCACTACCCACCCCGCCAGCTCTCCCCTCTCCCCTTATCATACTAAATATATACCATAGGTGGGTATCACATCAGACTCGTTGGTTGCTGCTCCTCGCCAGTATGGCAAATCTAAATCCGCAAAGTGCTTTTGTTGACTTACTTAATTTGCAAGTGTCCAAAGCAGAGAAAAAGAAGTACAGAAAAAAAAAAAAGATTATCAGAAAAAAAAAAAATAACAGTGGGCAGACAGACAGATGGGTAGACAGCAGGTCGGTTGGATGGTCTCTCAACTTTTCATTGCACAATTTTTAATTTCCTTCGGTGGAGAAATGTTCTCTTTGCGCTTCTTTGGCCAATTAACGCAGTTTGTGAACCAAGCAAAGCAACAGAGAGAAAAAAGGACGAAAATCTTCAAAGATTTTTATTCTTCCTTACTGAATTTTCTTGGTTTTTTGTTAACGCTTCTTTTTTTCCGGTCGCCACTTAATCAGCATCAAAAAATTCCTCATCTTAACGGTCCAAATTTAATTAAATAATGTTACAAAAATTTGAGGCAACTTGGACAATTAGCTGGTGGGTGGGCTTCAGATTCACAATCACTCCAGCTAAATGAGCAGCTAAGCTAAGTAAAGCGGTGGCAACACCTGTGGGAGTTTTCCTGGTGTCAAGAAGTTCGACAGTAACGACAGGGGCGGATGCTAACAAAAGGGGCATTTCCTGCAGCTCCCAAAAGTATGTTATCAAAAAATAGGAAAATATTGACTCATAAAGGTCTTTTCGAAGAAAACATTCAACAATTTCTTGATCCCTATAGATCTATCCATTTTGCTTATCATTTATTCCGATCCGTTAGTGAAATATTTTGCAATGTTTTGATTATTTAGGCATATAATATATGTACATCTTCCTTCCAATTTAGCTAGAAAACTCCTTTTTTCGCTTTTTTAAACTACGCTCCACTTTATCACTTTATCTCTTGGCTTTCATGCACTTCCCCATCTCTCTGTTGCCACATTCCCATCTGGATGTTCAATGGTAAAGTGTGAGCTCGCATCAAACTTCAAAAAGAAATCAAATTAAATGTGTAAAGCATTAGAGATAAAAAAGAAAAAAAAAACGAAATAAAATAAAAATTTCTGGGCAACGAAAAAACCCGGAAAAAAAGTAAATGAAAAGAAACTTGTAAATACCAGTGGAGTAAGCATGAGCATTACGGAAAAGGTCAAAGCGCGTGAAATTTAAGGGATTTTCCAGCAGTTTCTTTTCCTCTTTTGTTTTTTGACTCATTTTTTATTATTATATTCTGTTTTGGGAGGGTTGTTGTTGGTGTTGAAAATTGACACTTGAAAATGAGGTTGATGCGTAAGCGAAGGAAGGGGGAAGGGGCTAGGGGTGGAAACATTTAGAGTTGCAATCAGACAAACCTGGCGCGAAATGCAACTTGTTTTGAGGCAAGTGAGGAGTGAAGATGGGGCTAGGGGACGAATTGTCAATTGTCAATGCTAATGACAATATAACAATAACAGCAGCAATCGCAGCAGCAATAGCAACAGCAACAGCAGCAGCAGCAGCAACATTATTGCAACAATATGACGGCCTAAAAGACACGGCAGAGAGGACATCAGACTGACTATGAATCCGACGACTCAGACTCTGACTGACTGACATAATGCTAATGTCATTGCTATTGCTGCTGCTGCTGTTGCTGCTGTTGCTGTTGACTGTTGGTTCAATTGCTGATTGCATCTGTTGTGTCTCTCCTTTTACCCTCTTACCATCCTTTACCACATTTCGCTTTACCAAAATACCGCCTTCATGCCTCATAAAGAGACACAATTTCGTAACAATGTGAATTGCAAGGCTATCAGACGACTAATCACTTCTAGAGCATCATGAGTAACAAAGAGAGAATGACTAGGACCATATAAAAGAGTCGACTGAAAACATTTGAGTATTATGGCTCGAAATTTGTATACGTTTAGCCCCATTCTGTACTCTACAAATATAAGAGCAAAATTTAATTCAACTTGATATCAATAGAATCTATTAGAATTTAAGAAAGAAATTTCTTAGTAAATGTGTAAGATTTTTAGAAGTTTTGATATTATATCAAATAACTTTTTTCTTTCTGCATTGTCTCTTCAATATTTGTAAATTACCTATTTATTATGATTAAAAGAAAGTTTTGGCATAGATTTAGTGGTAAATTTTATATCATAATCCTTTTAAATACATGAATTTCTTACTTCTGCAACTCAAATTCTGTTTTTGATGATCTAAATAATATGAATTACAAAATTTTAGTTATTGTATATTGTATTTCGAATGAATTTGTTGTTATATATATGTATTGATGTTAAGAGTTTCGTTTATCAATTCCCATTTATCCCCTGTCATCAATTATCAATTGTTATTGAGGAAGGGTAAAGAAGAAAGGGGGGGAATGTGAAATGATCTTAAGGAATGCATCAATAACGTTACTTTAATTGCCCCATATGGTCTATGTATACATACATCACTCCCTGCCCTGCCCCAGTCGCTGCCACACTCCTAGTTCTAGTTCGTGTGTCTTCCCCCAATCTTGGGGAGTCTTCTGTTTATATAAATCGCCTTCCATGCCTGCTGCTGCTGTTGCTGCTGCTGCCCTTTGGCCCAAAACAGCTTAACCCTGCCCCATATCTCTCGCTTGCCCCCTTCTTCTTCTGTTCATCTCATTCGGAGGAGGGGATGCATTGTCGTGCGTCGTCGAACATTGGACTTTAACGTGCGATTGTCACACCACTTGCTGGCACAAGTACGAGGAGTAAGTACAACCACTATAACCCCCCACCGCTCCTTCGCTCTCCCACTCACAGACCTATGTAGTTCCCCCATCTCCCTTCTTGCCGACTCTCTGCAGTCCCAAGGCTTTTGTGTAAAGTAAAAATGTAAACTTCCAAAGCCGCCAAAGCGGCCCCAAAACAGACAAAAAACGAACAAAAAAAAAAAAAGCCAACAACATAACACAAGAAGGCAGAGAAGGCAAAAAAAAAAAAAAACACAAACCCGCCGCCTCACGACTGACATCAGGAGGATATTTGCATATAAAATTGGTAATATGCAAATATTTTGATTGTCTTTGACTTTGTGCGCGCTTATAAAGAATCTTTGAGCTTTGCGACTGCCCAACTGAAATGGAATTCCAGGAGATTGCCCAACCAAACCAGAGAGACTCGGACTTTCCGACTGCAATGCAAACTTGGATTTGGATTTGGACTTGGACTTGGACAACGACAACACACACACACACAGAGAGAGAGAGAGAGAGAGACAACTGGAGCAGAGCCAGACAAACAGGCAACAGGAGGAAAAGTTGTTTGCCCAGTTGAAAAATTATTATCGAACACCTGTGTATGTGTGTGTTTGTGTGTCTGTGCATTGGTGTGTAAGTGAGCTGATTTTTCTCAAGAATACCAAAAAACTTTTCCATACAATGGCCAAGAAAAAGGCTTAGGCTCTTTTGCTTCTCCAACTACTTGTATATATGTACATATATATCTATGTATATAGGGCGTATATGTAAATTTTGTTCCATAGCCAACCAAAAATCAAGAATAAGCCAAGAAAAAAGTGTTGCCCTAAGGGAATTAATTAGTCCAATGGGAGTACACGAAAAAGAACAAGAAGTTTTAGCCAAAAAACGTTATAGCCATGGTAGACAGACTGACGACGACGACGACGACGAGAATGATGATGATCACAATAACCAAGTTGTTGGCCAAAAAAAATTGAATACAATACTCATCAGAAGAGAGGCTAATGCGCAAGAAAGACAGAGAGAGAGAGAGAGAGAGATAGAGAGGAGGAGGTGGCAAAGTTAAAGCCATATGATCAAATAAGCAATAACGAAACCAGTAATTCCTCTAGTACAGTGTACAGTGGATAAGATAACATTTTAAAAATATATAAATCGAATCTAATAATATGAAATCTAAATATTAATCACTTCCACTAAAAAAAAAGCTAAAATATATAAAATACTCCATGTGTTTCATGTTCTAATTCAGGTTAATATTTGCTCCTTTTCGCTATTTACTTAAATTAATCTACTTACAAGGAAAACTTCTTGGTACAAACATAAGATATATAACGTCATTCTTTCATGATTATATTATGATCTTTGATGCTGATACATTACGTTGGATATCTAAATAATGCACTTAGTTCGTATTGTTTTTATGAAAATGAAAAAGAAAAACATTTTTTTTAAATTTCCACTGTACTGCTTAACTTTTGATTTTTGCTTTTAATTTGATTACAAAAATTGAAAACAAAATTTTTATAATAGTAATCAAAATGGACTTTTGCATCCTATGAAATTTTTCCCATTCACATTATAAAACGTATTTGATGGATTTTAAAAAATTGATGCTGATCCTGATGGGCAAAACCAAAAAAAAAAACATTTGCTTAAACAGATACCTCCGGCTCGTTTCGTAAAATGCTCTCCAAACGGTGAATTCTACTATCCATGAGGCTTATAAATTGATCTTTCTTTTGGCATTTCCTTAGAGCCTTAAGATAATCATCATAGGCCACAAGTTTTTTGGTTGTCTTTACAATTTCACCATCGATTAGCTCCTCCACATCTATGGTGACAACCCTTCGCAAATTTGTTATAGAATGAGCCGAACAAGATTTGCCCACAGAACATGATTTCGATTTCAATGATGGTGATTGTGATTGTGATGATGGTGATGGTGATTTTAAAGACTGTGATCGCTGTCGGAGGCTTGTGACTTGTCGAGCCTTACCCATTGTTATTATATCATAGAACAGTGATTCAATGGCACCCACACTGCCCTTGGCAAGTTTCTCTAGAGCCGATGACGTGTGCTTTAGCCTCAATTTTCTCAACACTTTATAATTGAATGTCTCCCAGTTTTCACGTTTGTTTGTTGTGCCATCCCTATGCGGATAGTTATCCAAATTGATTAGTTTATTATGTATATTCTTAATCAGTCCAGCCACCACAAAGACATCGGTGAAATCGCGACGAGTGGCCGCATTCAATTCGTAATTATGCACCTTCAGCCATTCCTTAACTTCCATGAGCTCCTTGGTATTCAATGTACGTAGATTGTAAGTACTCATCTTTTTTATCTGAACAATAAATTTTGTTTAGTTTCTACTAGTTTTTCCAAAATATCAAACAAAAATGTGGAAACAACAATTGTAACTAAAAAACATACTTTAGAAAAGATTACTTGATATATAAATTTCACATAAATTTCGATTGGTTTTTGTACCACTGTTACACCAAACTAAAATCTTTTGGCGTTTGGCTTTTGTCTTTTAGATTTTTTCCGATTTTGGCCGTAGCGCACTTTGGCGGAATGTTAAATGCTAAAAATGAACAAATAATGACGTAGCGTTCGTCCACGTTGTCATCGTCCATTTATACAAACACACGAGTGCGTACGTTGTTGTGTTGTGTCCTTTACCTTCCTCTTCTTCATGTGGTCTCCTTGCTGGCCTTTTGGCTTCTGTGTATGGTTTTTGGGTGCCGCTCGTGCGATTTTCGTTGGAAATCAATGCAAGCACCGAGACACAGTGGTCGCAGAGTAAATGGACAACAAAAAAAAAACAGAAAATGCCTAAAGATTTATGCGCACGCCATTTGAGCATCATAAGCTGTCAAAATGCCGCGTGTTTTTTTTTCGTTTCTCCTTTTTTTTTTTGGCGATTTATTAGCGCAAATTGAGTTTTAAAAGAAGCTGCTGCTGCTGCTGCTGGTGCTGTTGACCAAATTGGGCTGTGGTTATGGGTTATAGAGGATTGCGGAATAGAGGGTCCTAGGCTGGACAAGTGCCCACTCAAGTCCATGCAAAACACGTAATCTGTCTGCGTCGAATCTTTGACATTGTGTGTGTGTGTGTATGTCTGTGTGTGCTCGTGTGTTTGCAGCTGCGAGACTCTCATGTAAAAATCTTTTCGATCTGTCGACTCTCGACTGTCGAACTCACTGCTAAACATGTCAACAAATAAATCGTCATGTAAAAATGGCATTTTAAATTGTTTTTGACATTTGTGTACAGAGCTTCTCTGTACTTTTGCTACTGCTACTGGCACTGCCATTGCTCTGACTGCTCTGCTGTTTGCTGTCAATGAAATGAAATGCAACCCAAACCAGGTAAATCCAAGTCGTCTCACTCTCTCTTATATGCAGCAAGTCAATAGTCATTTTAGCTTGAGTCCAATGAGCATAAATTAAATGCAAATTGAAAAGCTTTAATGACAAATATTTTTTCAGTAGTTGATTAATGAACAGAAAGTTGTTGTAAAACAATAAACAAAAACCTGTTGCTTCCACTTGCTTAAGAGTTATGGATCGATCAGTCGTCTTAACATTAAACGGAAATTTAAAGTAATTTTAGATGTATTTAAGACTTAACAAAATTTTCCAGACTTGTTTTCAGTCTTAGTTAATTTTGAAAATTTTAGAGCTAAAATACTGAGCATCTTTCGGAAAACTAAATCAAAATTGATCAATTTTTTAAAGTTTAAGATCTCGATAATTTTTTTAGACTATTCCTGATCATTATGGGTTTTTATTCGATTCTAGTAGATATTAACATTAAAATTAACTTTATATCTGGTAAACTAGGCTAAAATAATTGCGGAAAGCGTATATCAATATACATATATGTATATGTATATTTCGACAATTTGACGTAAACATGGAAGTTGGGTAAAGAAATTAAGCATACGCCACCGCATGACCTCATGTGAGTTGTTGCGAATCTTCGTTCGGCTATATTTCCTTTTCCCCCTGGTGGCCCAAATAATGTATGTAACTCACTCATTTATCAAGCTTAAAGGACTTGAATGTAAATGTATAAAAGCGCAATTTTCGCTACTTACATATTTGTTGGTCTTTTTGCGTAAACTCACCCTTGCCAAAAACCGAAAACCAAAAAGAAAAAGTGAGGAGAGAAGAGTGTGGAAAAAGGAAAAACCAAAATACAAGAAAGTCACATAAAATTAATAAGCAAGCAAAGGACGATGAAAGGAAAGCGTTTTCCCTTTGCCCAGTGTTTTGTTGTTGTTTTTTTTTTCTTTCTTATTTTTTGGGTATGGTTTTTGGGCGCATGCTAAATTATTACGCATATGAATTATGATATTAATTTCCAAAGAGTCTCCGAGCGTTTATTAATGTGACATGTAATGTGCCTGTTATTACCTTAAGATTATGATTACTTACTTGGGCACCAGGACGCGGCACATATGTAACTGCGAGTTGAACATGTGTGTGAGTGTGTGTGTGTGTGTGTGTGTGTGTGTGTGAGAGAGTAGTGTGTGCGGGCCGGCACTTTGTTGCTAGTGCTCCTGCTGTGCACCAACTTCCAGTCAGTTTCAGCCTCTGCCTCCTTTGACAATGTGTGGCATTTTCATTTAAATGGAGCTGCCCGCAAAACATAATTGAAATGTGGCCACCACACACACACACACCTCTATCTCTCTCCCTTTCCTTCTCTCTTGCTCTCTCTCCCTCTCTCTCTTTCATACTCTCGCCTCCTTTATTCTTTCATTTTCTCTGTGTCTTTTACTCTTATATTTTTACACCTCTGGGGGCATCTCCGCACTGTTGCTGGCTGTTGGCCAACTTGTTTGTCTGGGCGACACCTTAAAGAGTTAAAAACCAAGACCCACACAGACACACACAGCAAGCGGTCTGGCTACTTGCTGGCTGCCATCCATTGCCATCCTGATCATCGTCAACCTCATGATCGTCTTGATCATCATTATCATCGTTGTCATCATCTTTTTGGTCTCTCGCCTAAGTGGACTCATTTTGACATCTTCTTTTTATATAGCTGAGGATCGGTGCGCGACTTGGTATCAACGCAACTGAACTGAACTCCTCCAAGTAAAGTGAAGTGAAGTGATACATGTGGACGTTGTCTTGGCCAATAAATACTTAATGCCTACCAAAAAAAAAAAACAAACACCAACAAAAAACACAGCAAAAATATACACATTAAAAGTCGAACTTCAACATTGACATCTTCATCCACATCTTTGTCTGCTTTACTCTGCTCTGTTCATTGCTTTTCTGCGGCATCGGCCTCTGGTTATTTCGCCTCTGTTTTTGTTGTTGCTTTTTTAATTTTATTTTATTTTACTTTTTTTGATTGCCATTTTTGGTATTTCAATTAAATTTTTTTATGACAACATCAAAACTCTATCATAATTCTAAATGCTTTGACATGAGCTCTTCCCTTTTTTTCATTGCTCTTGCCTTGTTTTTGGTAAAGAATTCTTTCAGATGGTTTAATTTGGTACCAAAAGAGAGTCGATGAAAGAGTTAAGCAGACAGAAAAAAGAGCTAAAAGGGCTCTAAGTGAACTGCCCGATTATTTTTAATTGATTAAATAGATCTTAAATTTGCAATTCTATAAATATTTTCATTTATATTATCTACAATTTATTTACAACTTCAAAAATCGTATAATTTTCCCTTTTTCTTGGTATTAATTTAAGTAACCGCAAAAATTATAGAAGTCTATAATAGATTTTAAAGAAAATCTTTCATTTTATTTGTATTTAGATGAAAAATTTATAAAATTGTTTAACTGTTTTTGTTTACACTTTAAACTTTTAATGGTTAATGAAAACTGGTTGTTAATCGGCTTTAGGTCAATAAGATTTTAGTCACATTCAATATTTAACAATTTTTCAGAAATTTTTGTGACCACCCTCGTTGTCTGAAACTTTGTTTTTATTATTACCTTGATGCTTTTTGTCAGTAATTGTAATGGCTCAAAGCGCTTTCAAACAACCACAAGGAGCAACCACTTAAACATCCAGTCACCAAGTCCAACTCCAACTCCCAGACCCAGTGCCAGTGCCAGTTCAAGTCAATCCCACTCCCAATCCCAGACTGGCTGGATCTTTTGCTGGCTTTTTTGCTCATTTAATGATGTGTGAGCCTGGAATTTTGCGCGCGGTGTCTCTTTGTGAAGCGGCTGGGACCCGGCCCAGCCGACTGGCATACCAATTTATAATTTCTTTTAATAAAGTTGACATTTTGTCCAAAGATGCAGCCGCGTTTTCGTATATTGTTTTTTGTTTCCCTGTTGTTGTTGTTGTTACAATGAGTGGATCATGCATTGGGGCAGCATGTGGCGGCGATTGTGAGTTTTGCTGCCACATTTCCTTTTTTTATAATTTTTGTTTTGCCAAGCAAAGGTGTTGAATCTTGACGCGCCTGGCATTTTGGCACTTTGCTACTTTTTGTACTGTTTCTCCTCCGTTCAGGCCTCTTCACCTCCCTCGCCTTTTGTAGCAATTGCAAAACGTTTTGGATTTTTCCCGCCTCCATTACCTTTGACTGGTTCTACAATCTACAATTTTAAACATATGCGAAAAAGTCACCCTACCAAAGTCCTTCCGCTCCACACACACATACACACACGTGTCTACAAATTCCGCAAAAAATATCCGTTATCCGTTTCCTTTATATATGAGATTTATTTATTGCCCAAACGCGCTGTTCCCGGTTTTTATCAGCTCGGGCAAATCTGAAAAATTTAAAAAAAATAAAAAAAAAGGAACAAAAAAGTGCTGCGCCCTGCTTTGACCATATTAGCACCCAATTCTCGACAATTTCACTCGCCGAGTAAGTGAGTATGAGTGTGTTTTGGTGTGTGCGTTTATCTCTTATCCCCTGGATGTAGAAACATACATACATATATACATATATAGATATCTGTGTATCTAGGAATTGCTTTAAACTAAGGCACTAAGCACTTTTACCGTTTTGTCTCGTTGCCCAACTTTGTCAAGCGCAAATAACAAACTGTTATGTGTCTTTGTATAACTAACACTATGTGTACACGACTCCACTTTGCCGTTTTCTAAGATGGGACGAATGGAAGGGGCAGAACAGAGCGGCGGCTGTAAAATACATATATCCTTTTTTTTGTTTTGTTCTTCTTTTTGTTGAAAGCGGCAACCCTCAGATACCTTGGGTCGAAAGTGGGTAAAACAATAAACAAAAAAGTTGCATGTGTCTTGTCTCTTAAGTGAAATTGAGAACATTGAATATAGAAAGTAGTTTTTTGGATTATATTTCAAGCTTTAATGGTGTGATTTGCGTCGGCAGTTACTTCTATGTATCATTTCTACAAAGTTCCGAACAAACTACTTGAAATAATACGCAAATTAATTACTTCATTTACACGAATAATAACACGAATTTGACATCTCCATCTCAAAAACTGATTTTATTGACAGTTTTTGAGGACAGGAATTAACATCATATTAAAGTAATTATAAATAAATTTTAAACAAAAATTTAGAATAACATACTTTGAATGAGCTGGCTTAAAGTCATTTTGGAATAGAGAAAAAAAGGCACTTTGTCTAGAAGTTCTCTCATCACCAGACTTTGTTAACCACTCGAGAATTGCAAGGTCGTACCTCTACTTCAATACTAAAACCAGTTGAGAATTGCAACTGTATAAAGCGAAATAAGGTAACCAAAAAGCGTCAGCAGATAAGTCAAAAAGGGATTGATAAAAACTCGACTTATAAAAATATAAATCCTGACAATAATGGGATTGAACTGAAATTATTAAACAAAAAAGTTAGGAGTTCAGGCTATATAGCTTTTTTTGCTTATTATAAATAGTCATGGAACATATATTGGCTGCATATATGGTCTTTATGTTAAGGATGGAAAATTTACTTACCTTGTTCTAACTAGGTGACTAGTACTTAATATATATTAGTTAATACTATAATATATCTGTGGGAATAAGTTGAACATGTACATTGTACACAATTACTAGATAGAAGACTATGTCTAGCAATTTAGTATGACCTTTATCATGTAAGTCGACGGTGAGTAGTTAAGGGCAAATCGAAAATCATATTTAGTATTTTATTTTGGATACCTTGCAGTTTTGAATGAGGCATTTGGCTATGCCGGCCCAGACTGGGGCTGTATGGTAGTTAACTGCCTCTAAAATATATCTAAAGAGGAACAATTTCTATTAAAAAATAGAACATTTTGCCTTAGCATTGTAGAACTGATATTATAATTCGAAAGATAAACAAAAATAACTTTATAGATGCAAATCACCGGAAACGGATTATCATGTCTTAACTTTTAAGCAATAATAATCAGGTGACATTTTGTTTTAGTTTGTTTTGAGCTCTTTTGTCCCACTGTGACCCTCTCTCTTTGGCCTGCCATGTTACTTATGCCCATTCCACGGATATTCGTCTTTCCATGTTTGTGCTACAACATTTCTCACACTTTTTGGACACAGTGCGGAAAAAAGTACATTTTTCAAACGGAATGGAACATTTTTCGTAGTCCGTAGCATGCTTTTTGGGGTTGGGGAGTTGCCAGTGAAAGTTTTGTTGGGACGTCTGTAGCCGCAACAGCAACAGCAACAGCAGGAGCAGGAGCCGCCTCACCGAGTTGTGTGTTGATTTTTATAGTTTTTGCGATACCCTCCGCCCTCCGCGTTATCCCCGCCTCTATATTGCCATAGCCATCATTTTGAGCCATTTCAATGTTTGCGGTCGTTTTGTTTTCTGGACCATTTGCGGATGGATCAGAGCATCAAGTTGTAAATTTGGCGATTAGCACCCCTTTGTGTGTTGCTTGTTGGTTTCAGTTTCGGTTTCCTTTCCTTTTTTTATGTTATATATATATATATTCTCTTCTTTTT
This sequence comes from Drosophila willistoni, assembly GCF_018902025.1. Lineage (NCBI taxonomy): Eukaryota > Metazoa > Arthropoda > Insecta > Diptera > Drosophilidae > Drosophila > Drosophila willistoni. Next base: position 7,750,308 of record NW_025814056.1, read on the forward strand.
TTTTTTTTTGGTTTTTGGCCTGCCTTTTTTTTCTAAGCTTGACAAGATGCGCGGCGGCTGATAAGTTGCATATGAAATTAGCATGGGCCATGGAGCAGCATGGGGATCTCTGGACATGTAGAGTCTTTGGTAGCAAATGTTAACTTCACTCCATTCGGGCCGGGCGACGATCTTGTCGCTAAGGCTTTATGAATAAAACATTTTGTGCTTTTCGATCTGCTCCTGCTGCTGCTATTGCTGTTGCTATTGCAGCAGCAACATGGTCAAGACAGTAGCAACAACAGCAACAGCAATAGCAGTAGCAGCAGCCACTCTCACAACTTTAACTCCAACTCCAACTTGGAGTCTGACTTCAACTTGGACTTGTGAGTTGCAACAAATGTTTTACAAGCTTTTCAGCGCTTTGTTGTTGCCCCATTGTTGCTACTGTTGTTGTAGTTGTTGTTGCTGTTGCTGGTGCTCGTGTTGTCCAGTTCCCGGAAACAATTCAGAAAAAGAGTGCATCGCATCGAACACAACAACATATCGAACAATAAATCGTGAATGGGTTTTACTTTAAATTTTTCGTTTTGCCCATTCTGTTGTGTGTCGATTCTTTGCGCCACTTGCAACAGCATTTGCTTTATGACATTTAGCTGCGTTTATTTATGATAACAGTTCTCAACCCACATGCAACAATAACAACAAGAGCAACAACAGCAACGAAGCCAATACACTCAACAGTTTGTCAGCATTTTGTCGTCATCCTCGTCTGCTACGTCCTCATCCTTGTCCTCATCATCCAAAAAGTTGACCCAAAGCTTGAGGCGGCTGAATCTTTATAAATTCTTCCAAGACAGGAAATGAGTTTCGTAACAATTTTTTCGCTTTTTCGCTCTCCGTCTCTCTTTGAGTATTTGCCTTTTTGTCAGCCTGTAGGCGTGAATGCATTGAGGCGTGGTCTTCATCGTCGCCAAATTTGTTATACTTGAGGGGGGCGGTTGGAATGAGTTTGCAAATTGGTTTAACTTAAGCTTAAGTGTTATAAAACATGCCTCTTGGCCATAAAAAAAAAAAAAATAAATAAAAATAAGTACATATTTTCTATATGTATTTGTATTTTGCCCTTTTTTTCCTTGTGATTTTCTTTTTCTAGTTGTTAGACCTGAGCAGAATCCCGTTAAATGAGCCGCGAAAATAGTTTCCGTGTCTAAGGGGAAATTGGCAAGCAAAATATATCTATCTCAAATGTTAAGAGGGTGGCAGATTGAAAGTTATCTTTAAGTTGTGTAAAAAAATATGTGGTAACTACTTTTTGATCAAAGTGAATAAAAATTGTGAGGACGCAAATATAATCTCTAATTTAATTTAATTTGTTCAACATATTTAACTAGAATTCGAACCTTTTTAAATTAAACCAAGCCAAGCCATGTGATAAAACGAGCTAGAGACAGCATTGAAGAGGATATATTTCAGATATTTGATTAGACATACGTATTCGTTTACAAGTTTCTTTGTTCAACACATTTCTCAAAATTTTAGACACTAACTTTTGCTCTGCTATTATTTTTAAGAGAAGGCATAATTCAAAGGACATGTATATTTTAAATGTGAAAATTAAGTAAACAATAAGATGTATTACCAATCGATATTGGCCAATGAAACTCAAAATAAAAATAATCCATTATCGGATAGCGAAAAGAAAAAGTACAACAATCAAAATGACTATGACAGATTTCATATTTTCCTCAAAAATATCAATCAATTACTTTAAAACAGATGTTTATTAACTAAGTACATTGTCTTAAGTCTTTAAGGTCTTTTTCTTATTCTCATTTCATTATTCTTATTGCTTACTGCGTGACTTTGTTTTTTTTTTTTCAACATTCAACATTTCATAATCCAGAATCTAATATGAGTTGCTCAATTACTTATTATTTTTATATTCTTATGTACATTCAAAAAAGACTAGAACCCTTTTTTTCGTATTTTCAGCATTTAAAATTAGATCTAATCATCGATTGAAATATTAACAATTTAAGTCTTATTGTGTGTTAAACTTTAGCTGACATGTATTGCTTATTAGTAAATTTATTTAAAAAAGTAAAGATTAAATAAGTTTCTTCATAATAAAGCTCTTAGCTTTTGGGTTCCGATTTCCATTCTTTTAAAGAAATTATCAAGTCATTGTAAATTCGACATATTTAGAAATGAAGGCAGAAAAAATTAATATAATCTTACAGAAATTTAAGACAGATGATTTACAGTTGAAAGTTATGGCCAGGTAATTAAAAAGAATCCCAACTCTTTTGACCTGATGACAACTCCACCTCCTGAATGCAAATGTTTTAATTAAAAATACGCGCCCATTGAACCGTTCCGAGAAACGAATTGAAATTAATTTGCAACAAACCAGGAAAACCAACAAAACTCAAACCCAATTGCAATGGGAATTGTGTGCACCCACATATGGAAATCAATCAAGCGAACTTCTCTGCTGCCGTCTGATTAGGACGGAACTTCCGCTTGAAAATGAAAATTTCAAATTTTGTTTATGAAAAATTTTCACTTTTACATAATTTTGTTGTTTTTTATTCTTGTGGGGATGGAAGGAACCAGCTGGTACCAGCTGCCCGTCTGCTGCTTTCTTTTACTATTGCTGCTGCTGGTTGGTGGTGGCCACACCCAGATTATTGCTCCGCCCCTTTTCCTTATTTACCGAATAGACAATACAATGGTTGTCTCGCTTCCACTGCAACAAAGCGATACGATTGGTTGTAGAAATGAAACCGGTTTCTGGACGTTGAGCCAATGCCAAATGGTAGCCATGAAAGACAAATTTTGATTATATACAGACATGTATATAGAAGGTATAGGGAGAGGATATCTACATACATACATATATAGAGTATATACAGGAAAAGGGGTTGGGTCCCGTTTGTATCTGGCAAGTGCGCTGTGCTGCTCCACTTGAATCCAAGCGGTGGCAACGACGGCAGTGGCAGCTGCTCCTTCACTTTGTGTCGTTTGTCTAAATGTTTGTGTAGAGATCTGGAATGAATGGGATTGGGAATGGATTGGGTTGAGTTAGGTTCGGTTGGGTTGGTCTGGTCTGGTCTGGCATGGCCTGGCCTGGGTTAAGTTGAGTTGCCTATGGTATGGTGGTTTGATGTTAGGTAGAAGGAAGTTATATCAACTAAGAGCACTGCCATTGACTACAACTACTACATACTACTGCCAAGTTACATTGATTTTCCTTTTACACTGGACCTGGAAAAATTGCCTTTATGACATTGGGGTATAAGAGGCACTCGCAGATATCTTTTACATTAGCCGAAATGCTGATTATGCTAATTATTATCAATTCTTTGTTTCCTTTTATGAAAGATTTTAAATGTCTATTAAATACTATTCATCAGATATGTACGTTAGGCATAATATTATTGCCTAAACATTAAATGTCTGAGCGTGATTAACTCTATTGTGTAGATGGGATAAGACAGATAAAGGAATCCATAAAGTTTTATGCTGTAAAATGACAGACAGACAATCTAGAATTATCATAGAATAACAAAATGTTCACTGTACGTAAAACAGAGTTAAATATTCTTCTTAAATTTATTGAAATCCCTTAAAGGTTTCATTTTAACTTTCTCTATACTCATCATTGCATATAAATTCTCTTTTACTCATTAACAGGATATTGTTAATACTATGTTAGGAATTTCAAAAATTGGCTTACATCTTTACAATTTTTAAAGTTTAAATCAATTAATCGATGTAATATTCTAAAAGGGAATACTTTTCAATGAATATATTGGCTAGAGTTTCTGTTCTGTATATATTGTACCTAACAACTTGAGATATAAACCCAACCCCTGAAAATCTAAAAGAAATTATAAAATACCTCAATCTAACCAATATTATGAACCTCTTATAAGATAAGCTAGCATAGCAAAATAATATATTCTAGACTAAGAAAATTGTATGAATTATATTAAAAGAATGAATATCTAAACATGAACCAGCCGAAGGCCTTAGCAGCTATGGCTGTCCTCCCTGTAGCTATAGATTTATCTATAAGCTAACATTGTACAAATAAATAAATAAATAAATCGATAACTTTAATATAAATATTTATCATTTACTCTTTAAGTTAATTGTTTTTAATTCCAAACGAAAATATCATTATTTTTGTTTTTATTTAATATTCTTTTTTCCGAAAATATATTCTCTTAAATCTAGATGGATATTTTTTGAAAAAAAAAATTGCTTCTATAATACATATATGTAGGATACATACATACATATATACATATGTATGTATTTACCTTACTGTGTGATTTCAAATGTGAACAAAAATGATAACTTTGGAAAACCTCAACGGGGGAAAAAAAAATAGAAATTAAAACAACATTTAAGAAAACTAAACAGGCATAAAATTCGCGTCAACTCTTAGAATCCGATTTATGGGATTCATCTTTTAGTGATTCCTTAATGCCTTGTTGATGACATGCAGAATATCAATTTGGAGATCCGTAAAGGCCACAGGTTCCAGCTGGGCATTACGTATTTTCATGGCCACTGCCTTAAAGAAGGCACCAATTTCATCATCATCATTGAGAGTCGGAGCAGGCAGTGAGTAACGTGAGTTGAGGTTGTTACCATGGCTGGAAGTTGGATGAGAATTTGTGGGTATTTCCACAACAGATGTTGTTGGTGGGTGCTGTTGTTCCTCTTGTTTGGTGAGGGTCATATAAATGGGATTCTCATTTGTGTTATAGCTGACTTCAAGTTGGGATTGTTGTTGCTGCTGTTGTTGTTGTTGCTGCTGCTGCTGTTGATGTTCTTGATGTTGCTGTTGTTGTTGCTGTGGTGATGCTTGAATTGGCGCATCTACTGTAACAACCATTTCTTGATCTTCCTCATCTTCATCCAATTCCTCTTCTTCCTCCTCCTCCTCTTCGACGTCTTCTTCATCATCATCAACATCGTCGTCATCATCATCATCTTCATTAGTATGTGGAACATCGCCATTGATATAATTTTCTATATCCATTTCATCATAACTAGCCACACAGAGATCACTTGCTGACTGATGTTGTTGTTGTTGCTGTTGCTGTTGCTGCTGTTGATCCTCTTCCATCTCGACCTTATGTGGCCCAGTGAGCGGTGGCAAAGCTAAACCAGTCTGTACAGGACTCGATTGCTGGACTTGAGTACTTTGAGCTGAAGCTGTTGCTGGCGGTGGCGTATTTGGGGGGGCTTCTAGATCTCTAACCGGAACATGTTTGGGCAGCAACATATTGAAATGTGACCCATCATTGGCCGTGGCATTATTGTTATCACTGCATTAATTGAATTTTAATTAATTATTCATATAAGATTGCATATTTTTACAACACTTACAGTGTCTTTTGCTGTATGTATTTTTGTAAAAAATTTAACGAGTCATAATGCTTCCAGCGCGATGATATGCTATCCAAATGCGGCATCAATGTGCGTAGACGTTTATGCTCCCGAGCATATTGATCTCTCAAGGCTTTCCATTTTTGGCGGCATTGTTTCACTGAGTAAAAAGATAAATAATAGATTTCGATTTCAAAGGGTATAGATTTATGACGAATTATTATTTACCGGATTTCCTCAATTTCCTTGCAATTTCCTCCCATACTTCCATTTTTAATTTTGCATTACGATAATTCTCATTGCCATAATTATAGATCATATCCTCCTGTTGTACTTGCGATATTAGTTCCTTTTCAAAATAGGTTTCCATGTTTAGAAATGTATGCAACGGATCATCATCTTCCTCCAAATCGGCATTCACTGTGCCCGAAGTCCCGGCAGAGGGAGTAGACGAAGAAGGCGCATTTGCAGCAGCAATAGCAGCAGCAGTTGATGCATGAAGACAATCAACATAATCATTGTATAATCTATCAACTGTTGTGGCATGAATAACATTCGATGTCTGTACTGCATTAGTTCCACCATCTGTGGTTAGATAATTCCAATTGTTATCCAGCTGCTGCTGCTGATGATGCTGTTGTTGTTGTTGTTGTTGTTGCGTTGGCTGCTGTTGAATTATGAAAGAGGAGGTTGTTGTCGTTGTCGTCGATGAGACATTTTTATCGCCGCTGTTGTTGTTGCTATTATTATTATTATTATTGTTCACTGTGCCACCTTGGCCTTGGGATGATGGGACAAAGCCACAATTGCTCAATAAATGATGATTATTAGTTGGTGTGGCATCTTCAATTTTAATGCTACCAGCGAGATTTAGATTATGGCCACCACCAGCTCCACCTCCACTGCTGCTGCTGTTGCTATTAAACGATTGATTTGTGGAAACAATTTGTTGTTGGCCTGCCACAATCTGTGTGGTCCTTCCCCGGTAACTAGAACACACAAGAGATTATACCATTTTCAAGATGTGTATACCACCACTATGCTACTACTCACTTTCTTGCCAAAGCATAGGGACGTAGAAAGTCAAGCTCTTTATAGTATTTCCATTTTACGGCTTTGACACAGGTTTTGGCACGTTTCAGTTCGCGACAGTATTGATCCCGCAGTGCCTTCCATTTGGCCTTGCATTGAGTGCCTGTAATATATAGAATGGAATGATATATCGAACGATTAACTTTCGACCAACACCAACAACCGTAGCAGCAGCAGCATCTTCTCCTCCCCCCAAAAACCCACCGCCAGCTACGCTACACCTGTCAACATCATCTTCATTCGCTTACCCGTCCAACCCACATGACTTCCAATTTCATTCCATTTTTCATCTTTGCTCTTGGTGCTTCTATAGTTTTGATGCTTCGGATTGTAGAGGGCTTGCTCCTGGGCCACCAGTGAGATGAGTAACTGCTCTTTGGGAATTGTGACACTGTTTTCCATTTTGTTCTACTAACGTTTAAAATAAAAAATAAATGTTAATAAATAAAGACGAAAACAGCTGTTCAGTGAGATATTTAGTGTTACCGTTTAGCATTTAACAAAACTTAATAAGTGTTGAAAAACAACTAATACAATTGTCGCCACTGAGCTGGCGGCGCCAATTCAATTTGAATTACTGTTTTTTTCATTTTCTCTTACTGTTATTTCAATGTTTTTATAAATTATTATATTAATTTAATTTATTATACATTTCTTAACATTTGCTATATTATATGTATATTATTTAAAACAAAATGAACAGCTGTTCAATAATTTGTCTGAAATTAAAAAACAGTGTTGAACAATTTACTTGTTAACTGGCGCCATTGTGTCTATGTTTTCAGTGTTGCAATGCGTAATTCTTGCTAACCGCTTGAATTTGAAATAAAACCATTTCGATTTCTCGTTAAGCACAGCCAAACTAATCCAATTAGTTAATTGCATTAGCAACAAACAAAAACAAAAAGAAAAACTAAAAAACATCATTATATTGTAAAGGAGAAATTGTAGTTTAGTTGGCCACTTGGTCTAGAGCATAAAACATATAACGGATTTTCCATAAAGAAACATTGTTTATTTTTTTAATTGTGTTAAATTTTATTTGCCATTCACAATGCCAAAAATTGATGCAGAGACACAAAAACTTTACGACGAGATTAATGGCTTGATAGCAAAGTTTAAGGTTAATTAACGATTCGATTTTATTGTACTATTTAGTGTATAAATTGGATGATGTCCAATTAAATATTACAGGAGGACCAAAAGTCCAAGGCTGATTGTTCGCTGGGTGACAAATGCGGGGATATGAGCGATGTCTCCAAAATTCGTTTCTCGTCGAAAAAGATTCTCAAAGGTCACATCAATAAGGTGAATTCGGTACACTTTGCTGGCGATTCGCGTCACTGTGTCACAGGCTCTCTTGATGGCAAACTAATCATATGGGACACTTGGACAGCCAACAAAGTGCAGATTATACCATTACGATCTGCATGGGTTATGACCGTTGCCTTCTCACCATCGGGCAACTTTGTGGCCTGTGGTGGCATGGATAATGCTTGCACCGTCTACGATGTAAACAATCGTGATGCATCTGGTGTGGCCAAAATGGTACGGGAATTGGTCGGCTATGAGGGTTTCCTTAGTTCTTGTCGATTTCTTGATGATGGGCATTTAATCACCGGTTCGGGTGATATGAAAATGTAAGTGATTCGACAATGATGTCATACATATTTACATTTGAATTTAATCTCTGATGCCCCAGTTGCCATTGGGATCTGGAGAAGGGCGTCAAGACAATGGATTTCAATGGACATGCAGGTGATATTGCTGGTCTATCGCTATCGCCCGATATGAAGACCTATATCACTGGCTCTGTGGATAAAACTGCCAAATTGTGGGATGTACGCGAACAGGGTCATAAGCAAATGTTCTTTGGCCATGATATGGATGTGTCATCTGTTTGCGTAAGTGCAAAAGAAAAAAAAACGAAAACATTCTTCCCAACTGATGATGCAATAACTGAATCTCTCATGCATCACGTTTAACAAAACAAAATGGATAGGGTTTCCTTTAAGTACTAATTTTTGGTTTTCCTCCTGTAATTATTTGGTTGCAGTACCATCCCAGTGGCTTTGGTTTTGCCTCCTGTTCGGAGGATCAGACGGCACGAATGTACGATTTGAGATCGGATCAACAAATTGGACTCTATGAGCCGCCACAAAAGAACACTGGCTTCACTTCTTGTGGTGCGTAGAAAAAGAAAAGAGCAAGACAGTGGGTGTCGGTGGGTGGGTGGTTGGTTGGTTGGAGGCCAGCCGCTCTCCTTGCTTACCTTGACTTTTGGACATTTTCTTAATCTGATTTTCTACAGCTTTATCGACCAGTGGACGCTATATAATGTGCGCCGGCATTGAGGGCAATGTGCACTCATGGGATGCAATGAAGCAAAGGCACACGGGTAGGTTGCGTAGAGGAGAAGGGGAAGCACACTTGACTTATATTGATTTTTTTCTTCTCTGTTTTATTGTTTTTGTTTTTTTTTTCGTTTGTGCTGTATCTGTTTGGATTTGAATTTGGGTTGGTACCTTAAATTCAGGCACATTGTCTGGTCACGAGAATCGCATCACTTGCATCAGTCTGTGCCCCAATGGAATGTGTTTGGCCTCAACCAGTTGGGATCAACAGGTTCGCCTGTGGCTCTAATGTTTATTTACACAGTTATATGTATCTCCATTTGGCTCCATTTCGAGGGCTTTAGCAATTAATACTCTCTCCCTCTTTCTCTCTATCTATCTATCTGTTTAATAACATTTACGAATTACTAAAATTGGTAAATGATAAACATTAGTCAACAAAGATTTGTAGCTTTGAGAAGAAGCATCAATAAAATGCATAATTTCACTCAGCACCGATTCAACAACATTTCGTTTATCAATTGGATTTTTATTATGGACTCTGCTACGTATACGTGATATACCATAAACATAGCATACTTATGGGCGTGTTCGTACGTTACTACATACACTTGGACATTATTTTTAAGCTAATTATGAGACATTTTAAGAATTCTGAGCGCATTAAGAACTAAATTCACTCACAGCATCTGAACTGAAGGACTTAATTTGTTGTTAATGACAATAATAACAAAACTGTTACGTCATCATGATGGATTTTTAAATAAAAGTCTAGACTTTGGTTGTGTTAATTCTGCTAAGCTCCTTATATCTTGAATTTAATCCAAAATTTAAGAAAATTGATTAGGTAAGTATTTAGTGTCTTTCTTATTATAACCAAAATTAAATTATGGTTGATTTTTCTTTTGTTTTACTATCAAGTAATGTCGCCAGGGTTCCCTTCTGGTCACTTTTGACTTATGAATTAAGTTTATTATTGTACATCGTTCAAAAAAAGGAACTTTGTTGTAAAAAAGTTGTAATCATTAATCGCTCAAGAAAATCTAACGTCGATTGGAGTAAAAAAAACTGCGTGAAAAATTCGACTGTGATGCTTCAAAAGACATTTGTAAAATTGGCACAGGTTATAAACCATGGAAATATGCTGATGAGGCGGGAATTAAAGAGCAATTCACCATGTGGGTGTTCCAAAAAAACGTGTGGTCAACGATTTAAAAGCGCCGAAGAAGTAGTTAAAGAATTCAAAAACTATGTTCATGTTTTTGAGGAGTCTTTAAAGAAATAAAAAAAAGTGCTATGACCAAGGGGCTCGAACGAATGCAAAGGTACCTATATTAATTAGGGGGTAAATTTAAAAACAACAAAGTCATATTTTTTTAAAAACACTATAAAAACACAGTATAAGAAGCAGTCCCCGTCTGCCTACACATTTAATAATATTAAGTTTCTTGTGCAGTCCTCGGTAGATGAGTTGTCTAAGTGGCCCAGTCATCTAGGCAACTGAACAACGAGGATCCGGGTTCGAATCCCAGGCTAGTGTATGAAAGTAGTTTTCGTCTAACAATAAGCCGAAGGCCTTAGTTGCTAATGCTTGTAAATTATAGTTAGGTTGATAGCTTACAACTATATCCTATACTAATAATAATAATAATAAAAGTTTCTTGTATTAAAAAGCTGTCACATAGAACTACGAATTGGAATATTAATCGGTCTGATTGTGAGAAATTGTATCATTACACATTCATTCCACTTTCCAATCCAATCTCTATATATTAATCGACTTGATTGAATGAGGCTTTCAACTGAATTTAATAAATACTGTAATTGATTTGGTGACGTATAAATACTCAAAACGCTGTAAATAAAGGTATCATAATATTCATTCGGTTTTGTGTGCTTAAAGTTTCTACAAGTTCGTTAAAGTAATATTCGACTTTTTACTTACATACATTTCAGAAAGCATAAAAGATATTCGTTTTGGTTTTTTTTTATATATATTTTTTATATTTTTCTTATAAAAAATACTTATATAATTACAAAGATATTTTGAGCTGCTGCTGGTTGGTTTTCTTTTTTGTTGGCTTACAAAATGTTTGTTGTTTTTTTTTGGCGCTTGTTTTGTGAAAATATTTGCAGCAAGAAGTAAATAAAAAAAAAAAATAGGGGGAGAAAACAAATCACTTTCAACAATGGAAATGGTAGAGATTAGAGAGAAGATAGAAAACGGAACAGAAAGAAAAAAGGAAACGGTTTCAGATCATAGATAAAATGTGGTTAACAGAGTAGAGAGAAAAGATGACATAAATTAATAGAAGAAACACGAAAAAAAAAAAATTGTTTGAAGAAATTTAAAATTGAGTATTTTGTTGTAGAAATTTCCGTTTTGTGTGTTGGTTTTTTTGTTCTTTTTGTTTTTGTTTTGTTAGTTTATCAGACTCTCGGTGGAACTACTTAAGAGTTGTTCTCTTGTGTGCGTGTGTTTTTGTGTGTATGTGTGTGTGAGTGTGTTTTTTGTTTTTAAAGAAAAATTTTGTTGGTTTTTATTTTTAAGTAGGAGAAGAATTTGTGTGTTTTATGTTTAGACGGAGAAGCCATCACCAGTGGGATCAAGGATCCAGGGATAGTTATTTGGGCACTCCATGCAGGTGAAGAGACGCAGAGTCTCTCCGGGCAGCTCCCGGGTGGTCAATGGGCAGGCATTTGGCAGCGAGCAATAGGGTTGACCCTTAACATCGCACTTCTCCTTCCACTCTTGGAAATCACGCAGAGAATTCAACTCAGTTGGATTTTGCATCCACTGGATGACCTGCAAATTGGTGACAAAGAACACATCATTGCGTCCCAGCATTTCTTCAATGAATTTGATGAGCTCATCGCGATACTCCTTCTTCGATTTCAACCACGAGGCATGGAAATGCAGACCCAATGGAGCACGGTTGCTATTGTAGTGGCGATTGAAATTGTGACGCAATAGACGTGCGAATTGCTCACCAGAAGCAACGTTAGAGCAAGAGTCCACCATATGGCAACCAGGCAGAGATTCATCAAATGTGGGATCATCACGACGATCCAGCTCATTCATGACCATCTCCCACACGGGATGACTACGTGATGGGCAGTTGTGGGCATTACCATTGCACTTATGGGGCATACGGAAGTACAGAGTATATGGCCAGATGGGCACACGACCCAACGATGCTGTGATCGAAGCATCATACACAAAGAACTGATCGGCCATCATTTCGAATTGCTTGTTGCCACCCACACGCAAGTAAGGAGCACGCATACCGATAATGGAGCCATCTGTAATATTTGCAAAACGCTCGACAATCAAACGAGAGCCAGCCATCTCGGCCAGCCAATCGTCATAGGAGCCGCCAGTCCAATAGTTGGGATCATCCTTGTGGGTCAATGAGAATACAGAGATCTCATGGCCACGACGATGCAAATCCTGGACAGCCGAATAGTTGGTATACTTGTGCGAAACAAAGAATGTACCCTTGATGGAGCAACCATTTGGATTCTGACGTTGTCCATTGAAGATATCCTCATACAAATCAATATTATCAACATTAACAGCACCATTGAACGTGATGGTGATCATTTGTGGCACCTGTTGGGGTTCAATGCCGCCGGGAATGCGAGTACCATCTGCCGAGCAGAAGCAATCGGGCAGAGCACATTGTGTGGGATCACATTCGGGAGCACGATTGGGATCCTCATCGACAGCTAATAAATGGGAAGAAAACAGACAATGCACACAGTCAATCTCTAGAATCATCAGGCTGTTGTTGTTGTCGTTGTACTCACAGCAAGCATTCTCATCAGACTCATCCTTGCAATCGGCTTTGCCATTGCAGAAGAGTTCCTTATCCAGGCACTCACCATCTCCGCATGACAATTTACCCTCAGAACAGATGGGTTCATCTGTTTTCAGAATGGGTTTGACTTTGCGTGGTTCTAAACAAGATAATTATAGAAATGTTTACCAGTATATAGTATAGATAATAATAAAAACGATTAATAGCAACAATTACAATTAAACTTATTTAATAAACATATAAATACGTACAATTGTTAGCTGATACTTAAACAGGCTGGAGGGAGAGGCAAGTTTAGTGGGTTATGCGGGAGGGTGGGTGAAGTGGTTATGTGTTAGCGACAACAAAGAGATGTCTATAAATTTTGAAATGTGAAAATATTTACATAAAATTTTAGGTATAGGAGAAGTGCGGTGCGTTGGACTTGTTGGTTGAGGGGGTTAAGTGCAATTATTGTTAGTCAGCAAACATTTTTCCTTTTCTTTTTTTTCCTCGACGAAATCAAAAGAGATTTTGAGTGGTTCAGGGTTAAAGTGGAAGTTGAATAGTTTTTGTTTTGGGTTAGGTCAACTTTTTCTTTCTACCAAAGTTTCGTATCTAACAAAAAGTTTTTGTTGTGTTTTTTTGTTTTTTTTTTTTTTAATTGCTGTGATAATCTACGACAAGATATATACAAAAAGAGTTGGTGCCCTGGAAACTTGGAAAACTTACTCTCTTTTTCATCGCAATTGGTCACCTTGGCCTTCCAGTCGCAGGTCTGTTTAAGCACATCAAAAGCCAAACCGGAGGGACATTGAATTTCTTTCAAACCCGATTTAGTACATCTAAAAATAGTAAAGTGTGTTTTTTTTTTTTGTTCGATCATAATGATCTTCTTTTTGTTTTTCATTTCAGAGGATGATACTCATTTCTAACATTTTGACTACCTAGAGGAACTTTGGCACTGTGTAAGAGTCTGCTAGGGGGTCGGTTGGGTTGGGTTGGGGTGGGAGGTGTAAAGGGTAGGGGTATATGAAGAGATTTTTGACTTTGTATGCAAATGACTTAAAAGGGTGTTTGTTGTTGTTGGCTTTAATTTTTTGTTTTGTTTTTTTTTTGTTTTAGTGACACACACACACACACAGACACAGATAGAAGACAGATATAGATATAGACAGACAGATAGAACAGATATATATATAATATATTATATATATAATGTGGGTTAGGCATATAAATATATTTAGCTCCATTTTGTTTCGTTTGAATTTCTTTTAAAACATTGTTTTTTGATGGAGCTACAAATTATTGTTGTTTTTAAGTTTGCTTTTAATAATCTTGCTTACTTTCATTGATATCGCAATTCTTGACATTCGATTTCCAATCGCATAATTGACGCAATACATCGAAAGCCAAGCCGCCGGCACAACGGATCGGTGCCAAACGATTGCTACCATTTTCACCGGCACTGTCACATCTTATTGATAAAGGATAGAGAATATATTTGTTTGTGTTTGGTTTTGTTTTTTTTTTTTTTTTTATAGTCAGATCTCTCAACATACATATACACGACAATCGGACAAATGTGATGAGTTTTGAAGTCTTTGTTTCTTTGATTTTCTTTTGCTGATGTTTCTCTTCAGTGAAACTTTATTGTATTTTATTGAACTTACCTGTACACTTCTCGGCAATCGCCCTCGGTGTCTAAACGGAAATACTCATCGGCAGGACGATCCGCACATACTTCTTCAACATCAACACCTTCCAATTTGTCTTGTTGTGCTACAAAAAAAAAAAGAAAGCAATCAAAAATAACAATATAATTAGTTTCCATTCTACAGTTCTAGAGCACTATATAAAGGTGGAGAACAACATTCTGAAAACGTTCTTAAAGACATCTTTTAAAAATTTAACCATATATTGTTTGATGCGATTTTTTTTGATTTTTCTTGCTATTAATTATGATTAAATTTGCATGGCATTTAAATAAAATAGTATTTAGTTAGCTTCCTTATACATATTTATGCATGTGAACATACATACATACATATAGTTTTATGAATTTATAATTACATCATTTTGGAAGCTAAAATGTCATTTAACCAAGTTATTGCTGGTTTTCTTTTTGGTCTGAAGCAAGAGCAAGTTTGAACCGGTTTTCATAGCTTCAACCAAAACAACTCTCGTTTGGAAACGAAAACGAAAGGGCAAATGAAAGCAACAACACGACTCTTGGTCATCATCTCCGCCATCTCACAATCTGTCTATCCGTCTGTCTCTCAAGCTGTCTGTCTGGGCATCACGATCCTACAATCTGCTACTAGTAGTAGTAGTAGTAGTACTACGACTACCACTAATACTACCGCTACCTAATCGTGTAAGGTGTCTGCATTTAAACTGGTTTTCCTTTTATTTTATTTCTTATTTTTTTTTCTTATTGGCTAACTGTTGTTGTAGCAGGCGACGATAGCAACAGATTTGAGTGTGGTTATTAAACCAGTTTCTATGGTTAACATTAAAATTGAATATTGCATAAACCGATACACATACATATGTATGTATGTATATAGGGGAACTGTAAGACCAATGAATATTGTTGGCTTAAAGCCGGATTTTTTGGTCATGCTAATTTTTTGTATCTTTCTTCCTTCTTCTTTAACTTTTAAAAAATAAGATTTTATCTCCGATTACATCCTCCTATCACAATTTTTTTCTTTTCTTTTCTTTTATTTTCTTTCATTTTGCTCATGTCAATATATATTGCATCATCAATCAATAATCGGAACGATCGATCGATATTTTGATTGCATGCCGCTAATGATTTACGACAATTGAAACTTGTTGACTTTTCCTTTTTCACTTTGACTTTTATTTCATATAATTTTTCAAGTTTATTTGCCTTGTTTCATTATGGTTTTTAGTCGTTTTGTTTGGTCTTCTCCTACGGCTTCTGTTTTTTTCTTTTTTTTTTTTTTTTTTGCAACCTTGCAAAACTCAAACTCAAGTTTTGCTGCAAAGGTCACAACAATGGCTTAAGCTCTAACTCTTTTGTGGTTATATATACATATATATATATATATATAAGTATAACCGACTATATGTACATATATGTATATATATGTACATAGATATCTATATTTAAAAATTTGTTACTCACCTATAGCACTCGAGAGCATTAAAATGCTTAAAATTGCCCACCAATGCGCCATCTTTACAGGCGCCTAAGGAAAATGGGAAAAAAAACGAAAAAAAAAATTGGAAAAAAAATTATTAATAATTTTGGAAATTAACACGAAAATCACTTTCGATGAAAAAAAACTTTACTTTTTTTTTGGTTGTTGTGGCTTCTTTTAATTTTTAAATGCAAGTATATATTCAAGTTGATGGTGGGTGCGGGTGGAAAAGAGAGAGGGGCGGCTTCTTCTTCTTAGTTGAGTGTAACTGATGGTAACAGCCACTCTTCCTATATAGACAGCCACGCTTACACTAGGTGTTGGCCACTGGCAACGAGTTCTATTTATTAAGCCGAGGTGGTGAGCTGAGGTGAGTTTTGGTTGCATACTCAACACGGCAGAGCCGATGACAGTTTGGAAAAAAAGCTTTTAACCAAAACGGGGCAAAACGGTGTGTGGAACGTATTGAATAAATGCCAGAAGGCTGTCTGTCCATCTGTATGTGTGTATGTCTGCATGTGTGTGTGGTAGGCTCTCTCGCTCTTTCTCTCTTGGAGTGTGAAGAAAGGTTAATTAGCATTTTGCAGGTGGGGTTACCTTACCTTTTGTCTCTGAATGGTGCATGCATGTGGGTGATATTTGCTGCTGGCTGCTGCACCCAACGAACCTCAATCTATGTAAATATCAACCAACTCTATGTATGATGTTTTTTAGGTGGAGTTTAGTTTAGTCATAAATCACATACGCAAGTCTCTTTTTTTTGTCCCCCCATCCATCCATACATCTATCCATCAATCAATCTTCTTTTTTTTTTGACTGACCCTGAATTTGTTTTTCGTATTTTGTGTATGATTCAACGGCCTCCTCCGTCCACCAGACCCCCCCGAGAAGAAAGAAAAAAACAAAAATTATCTTTTGCTCTCTCTGGAAATCTCGATTTCGTAACTGTTTTTATTTCTTTTTGATTTCTTGGTTTTCGGTTTTTTGGTTTTTGAGCTTGTGTGTACGTTTCTTTTCATTTATTGTCTAGTTACCTTTTTATTTTCACCCGAACATGTAAGGAATTGTCAATTAGGCAATCCCACACTCATTTCATGCATATCAATTCGTATAATTGTGAATTCCACTCACAAGCACACAACGGCCAATTCTTGTTAACGTGGCTAAAACATATAAAAAGGTTATTAAACCGCATGCTGCTGTTGCTGCTGCTGCTGCTGCTTGGCATCTCCTCCTCCAACTCCTTTGTAGCTTTGTTGCTTCTTTTCTCGAACTCTTCTTTCTGTGAGTCACATTGTTTAAATTTAACATCAACTCCTTTTGCCTTCAACTTGATGATGTTATGTAAAGCAGCGGAGGGCTAACTACCTGGCCTGGTTTGGCCTGGTCTGTCTTGGCCCGGCATGGCCTGGCCTGGCCTGGCTTGGTTTGGCTTGGCTTGGCCTGGCCTGTTATTCAATCAGCAAGTTAAGAGTGAAAAATAAATATCAAAAAGCAAAAAAAAAAACACAAAAGACAAAATTAAATAAAACGGTGCATGTTTGCGGATATGAAATCAATGTTGTTGTTATTTTGTTTTTTATTCGTTGTTGTTGTTGCCGTCGTCTTTGTGAAAATTACCATGACTTTTGCTCAAGCTCCTCCTCACAGGAAACTGTCAATATTTGCTTGTGAAATTGAGTTGAGAGGGATAAGCAAAAAGACAAAAGTACTTAGGATCACTAATGATCTTATCAGATCTTCAAGGGTTAATCAACCCAAATACGAAAATATTTCAGGCATTTGCAAAAGACCTTAAAGCAATTCATTAAAAATTATTTCAATCATGGAGTGGATCAGTTTTAGTTAGTTTAATTTACTTATTGACGATTCATCAGAATATATATGTATGAGTACCCTAGGTCAGCCAATTTGCAAAATGGAGACAAAATCGTTCGATGAATATTGACTATACAGAAGCTTTTCCAATACCTTTAGAAAACTAAGTAACCATGAGACATGAGCATATGTGATTTTTATAAGGCATAGGCAAATCTAAAGGGGAGGAATAAGGGAAATTTGCTCCCAAAAGTATGCAATAAGTTGTTCAAGAATCCGCTTTTTGAAATATATAAAGTTTATATTATAAACATATTTTGAAATACTCTGTGGATAAAAAAAAATCCCCAAAACTAACATTTTACTAGGCTTTCTAAAAATTATGAATTTGTTGCAAATAATAAAATACTTTCCCTACCTATTGCATACTTTAAGGCGCGAATTCACAGTTCTAAATCCTTATGGATATGCTGAGATTTATAAACAGGAAACTATGTATGTATTTGAACTAACTTTCGCCGAATCGTTTTCCATTGAAATGAATAATGAGCTTCATTTGTATACTAAGTAAGTACTTATAATACAAGTAGTTGAGTTGAATATACAAGATACTTAAGTAGAACGCAAGTCTAATGACTTTAAACTAGAGATCAGCTGAGCTCTTAATTTGATTTTGATTTCATTTGAAC
This sequence comes from Drosophila willistoni, assembly GCF_018902025.1. Lineage (NCBI taxonomy): Eukaryota > Metazoa > Arthropoda > Insecta > Diptera > Drosophilidae > Drosophila > Drosophila willistoni. Next base: position 7,768,622 of record NW_025814056.1, read on the forward strand.
AAATGTCACCTGATCCCTTATGGAGTCGATAACTAAACTTCTTTAAGCATCGAAATTTCGGATATTGTCTTTGGATGTGGAAAAGGATATGCTATAGGCATATCTCAAGGGATAAATGAGTCAAATTTTCCAACATGTAGCATGTAGATATTGTTTATTGTAAGTGTTTTGAATTGCAATCCACAAAAGTTCGAGAACATTGATTTTAATTTGCATAAACATGCTATACATATACACCTATGTATATACAAATATATATGTATGTACATATGTAGATTGTTAGTGTATGAATTAAACAATTGTTCATTTCTGCAAGTGGCTAGCCTCTAGTCAATTAAATAAGTTGATTCGCGTCTGATCTAGAAGGAATATGTCTATGCTATGCTATTGCAATTTGTTGTACCAAGTACGAGTATTTCGAGTTATTTCCTGAACTTGAAAACAAGTTTCTTAACGACAAGCGACAAGAACATAAAAAAAACGATATATACTATATATGCACGTAAAGTCAATTCTATGTATATAGCTGATTGATTTGTGGATTTCTAATTTGTGAGTGTTGGCGAATTCTTGGAATTGCAACAAATTACAATTAAATTATTTAATTGCCATGGCATTGCCTGGCAATAAGAGTTGCCCGAAGAAGCTGCAAAAAAAAAAAATATTCAGCACAGAAGAGAAAAAAAACAGCAAAGTTAAGACAACTCAACAGAAAGAAGAAAAAAAAAAGTTGTTTACCTTCTTTTTTGTTTTAAAAACTAAAGTTACAATTAATTTTGTGATATAATACACCACCAGCAGATTATTATTATTACCTACTCTTTTTTCTTTTCTTTTCTTTTTTTTAGAGTTTTTTGTCTCTTGAAATTAATTTTTTAATCATTTGTTAAACTGGTTTTTCAATTAGAGTGAAAATGTTGGTGATGTTGTTGGTTGTTGTTGGTGATGGTGATGATTGGGTCGCATCGTGGCCAGATGAGAAGAGTGAAAACCTTTTTTAAATTTTTTTTTTTTTTTTTAACGGATTTACATAATTTTGGTTTGCCCTCGTTCGATCCCAATCGATGCCTGATCGATACGATACGATACGTTGAGATGTGATGCGTTGCGATTTGAATTTTGTAAATGTGTGTATTAACCTATTAATTTCATTTGATTTTTCAATACCCTATTTACCTGTCATTACAGGGTATATACATTTTTAGAAATTTCTTAGTTGAAATTGCATTAACTTTAATTCGCAAATGAAAATGTCAATTTTTATTCAGAAAATTAGTCAAATGTTTGTTACAAGCAACTTTTTCGATTCCAAAAACTATATACCTTTACTATATATACTTATTCTTGATCAGCATCCGAAGCCAAATCGTTATAGCCATATCCTTCTGTGCGTCACGCACTTAATTAGGAAGCTACTGAATGAAACTTGCCAGTTAAGTTTTTTACTTCCCAATATAGAATAAGTTTGACAATTTGTCGGCTTTGAAGACTATAACATATAGCTGCCATAAAATCCAGCGATCGTAAAGTCTACTTTATTAAGAAATATTTTACAATCAGTAGAACTATGGTAAAGACCTTTTAAAGTAAGAAATTTCTCAAGAAATCGAAAATTCTTATAAAATATTTGGAAAATTAAACTTATTTAAGGAAATGTTCTAAAGAAATCAACTATTTAAAAAGGGAAGGTACTAAAAGAGTATAAAAACTTCGGCTTAGCCAAAGTTAGCCTTTTTATTGTTCTAAAAACATAAAGTTTTTATCAAATTTTATTGGAATTTAGAAACGTAACTAGATTTAAACAAAAAATTGAAGCAAACAACACAACGACATCGACTGAAATATTAATTTTAAATTCATAAGAGTAAAATTTATCAATTTATATAGCAAAATCTCTGTCCGTTAAGCAATTGAGCACTATAGGCGTGCAATTGGCTAACTTTGCCGCTTTCAGTTATTAAATCTAGAAAAATCTTTCTTTGGAAACCTTTGCCATATTTCTTCGTATTAAGTGTATTTAATTTGATTGCAAACGAAAGCCTATTACATCGATTTTAGTGATTTTAATATTCTACTTCACCATCTTAGATCAATAGATATATGCCGTTTGGGTAAAATGTAGCGGAGGTCCTGGATTGTAAAATTGTATACATCTTGCTAATAATTGACGACATTTTTACTAAACTTCCGTCTGTTCTATATGACAAATATGTTTTTACAGCAAGAATAAGTTCAGGAAATAGTTGGCAGTCATTAATTCAAATTTAGCAGTTTTTCTACTAGTTTATTTCTTACTTTCTAAACAAACAGTTGATAATTCAAATTCGAGTTATGGCATATGTGTGTTCTAGAGAATGTAATGATCTCATTTCCTAAGTTTATGTGATGGCGCTCAAATATATAGTAGAGTGTAGAAATTGCGTGAAGCTTAGTTAACATAATTTTTTTTTTTTTTGGTTTGTTGGACTAAAATGTTTGACAAAGGTCGTTGCCAAAACTTAAACAAGTTAGCCAAGATAAAATTGGCACAAATTTTGATTTTTTTTTTCGTTGATTATTCTGTCCTAGACACGCCCTTTTCTTTGCTGTCTGTGATTAGTGTGAATTCGTTTTGGGGCGTGGGCATTTACAAAGTCCTTCGATCATTTAAGATTATTTACCTGTATGCAAAATGTTTGAACTGAATGTATGTGTGTGTGTGTGTGCGAGTGTGTGTGTGTGATGTGTGTGTGCGTGATGTGTGTTTGCAAAGAGAAAACTGTACGAAACAAAACGGTATTGTTAATGAAGGAAATGTGTATGGAATTAAAGCTGAAGATGAGCCTGTAAACTGTAAACTGTAAAAAAAGAAATGCATAACCATAAAAAAAAGAAAGAAGAAAAATAAAAAATTTAAAAAATAAACGAAACGAAAAAATTGAGAAAAAAACAACAACAACAGAAAGAGACTTGGGTTGCATAAGTCTTGGGTATTATTGTCGTTGTTGTTGTTGTTGGTGTTGCTGTTGGTGTTGCTCTTCCTCTTCGATCTCTTTAATTTATGGCAAGCGAAGAGCATTCGAAGGCCTGCAGCAAATAACGGACTTTCTTTTTAGTCTTTATCTTCATGCAATATTTAACTTTGACTTTCAATTTTTCAATTTCCATTTGAAAAACTCATCAACTCATCTCCACTCTCTATGATCTTTCAACGCTTTGATCCATAATTATACACACAAAAAATTCAATGTCTGCATGTGTGTGTGTGTATAACTTTTCAACCATTTAGTTTTCTTGATGATCTTCACACGTCTTACACTCACACACATACACTCTCACATATAGTCTATATAGATAGCTATTCACCATCTGGGTCCAGTTGGCAACCAGCATTATGTCAACCATATTCATATATTGACGTCAATGATGTGATATATCCAAGAGCTGGGGGGGGGAGGGAAGCATATTGACATTTTGTGGGGCAAGGGGGCAATCGGCCTTTCAATCTTACAATCAAGAACAAGGAAGCAGATTCGAGAAGTATGTCTAGTATGGCCAGTGTCTAGTCAACTGGCACAGTGGTATGACATGTATTGCTAATCAAAGGAAAGTAAAAGTGATAAAGTTTTGGAAACTTTGCCATTATATATCAACAATTGTCATCATATATTTATTTCCAACTAATTATTAGACTTACAAAACCAATTTGAAAATAGAAAAACAAAAGTTTTCTCACTGAAAAATCAAAATATATATATTATACAATACTTTCATGAATAGATCTAGAAAATTTATTCACAGAGGATCCGATCAAAGAATCCTTGTTGAGAATTTATCGAAATTGCCCTTAAAGAATTACTAGTTGAGGGTATAAGAGATGAAAAGAGTTACAAATTATTTAAATTATTGACATTTTGAGGTGTGTTCACGACCGCCCGGATCCGTCTATGATTACTTTTCATAGTAGAAGGCACTTAAACATATTATATTTATATATTTTTCTAATTTAGTAATTTATTAACTAACACTAAATATGGCAAGATCATAAGAAACAAGATCATCAAAACATTAATAAAACCATAAACATATACAAATTAGTGATAATTTTTTATAACTTGGCACCACTGTGCGTGAATGGATTACTTTTTTGGTCTGTGTATTGGGTTCCGTTCCACATGTCTCCTTAGCCTTATGTGTGTGCAATTTATGCAAATCGCCCACTTTGCAACTAGTTCACTTACCTCGGCAAAAAAGTAAAAGTTTGCTCAAGTTACACACACACAGTCAGACACACACACACACACACAGACAGACAGGTGAGACGGGGAGAGAGATAGAGATACTTTAAATCTCGAGCCTAGCTAACTTGTTTTTTGGGCCACTTTTGCAGCAGCCTCGGTCCGAGAGTCCGAAGCCCGCTTACCTTGATGGGTGATAAAACTTATTTATGCATCGAACTCGTAAAGCAACAAATATCAGCAAAAAGAAGAAGCAGAAGACAAATGTATATATATATAAACCTACAAATAATATATACCTACATATATACATACATATATATGAGTATGATATTTGGTTTAAACAAATTTCTTGTGTATTTATTTGTACAGGCAAATTTGTAAGCCACATAAATATCTCTTCATAGATATATGTATATATATTTTGTTTGGTATTTCCCAAAAGGAAGGCGAAAAAAAGAGATTTGCAATTTGCTTAAAATAATTAATTAGCAACTCTTTTTTTTTGTCGATTTTGTTTTGATTTCGAAAGAGGAACAGGTTTTAAATTGTGTGTGTGTGCAGGGAGAATGAGATGGAATGGCATGGCCGGGGGAAGGGGTGGGGATATTTCATCATCACCATCCTCACCTTATGATGATGATGATAATGATGATCAACTTAATCATCTGCTTCTTGCATTGATTTGTGCGCATATAAATTAGCAAATCATCAAGTGATTTTATTATTTCACATTTTTTTTCCCCCCCTTCTTCGTTTTCTTTGTTGTCTTCTCTAGTGTTTTGTTTTTTTTTTTTGCTAATATATCTAATTCTAGATCGACGGAGTCAATTGGTATTAGGCACAAAACCTGTCTCCCTAAACATACATAAAACAAATGCAAATTCAAATTTCAACTGAAAACGAAAACGCGTTTTGTTATTCAAATTTGAATGCTTCCCCCCCACCACTGCCAAAAAAAAAAGAAACTGGTTAGTAAGTCAGTGGGTAGCCATATATCTAAATATATGCATAATCCAATATGAAAAGACAAAATTGGGTTGCTAGCTAGAAAAAAAAAATATATATATGCATATCTGAAAAGAAATTAATTGTAAATATACAAATTATGACAAATTTTAAGTGCCGCTTTTTGGAAATTTTGGTTTTTTGTTTTTTGTTGTTTTTTTTTTTTCTTTTTATTATTTTTTAAAACATTTTTGTTTTCATTTAAATATATTGTACAAATACAAATTAACGTAAAACTACAAAAAAAATGATAATAGAAGACACTGAAATCGTGTGCTTGCAGTTTCCTTTTTTTATATTTTAACTTTCCTTCGGTTTTTTTTTGTTTTCATTTTGATTATGTTTATTTTGTTGTTTGATTTTGAGTTTTTTGTTCATTCATTTTCTTAACGTTTTTTGTTTTATGTTTTTGTTTTTTTTGTTTGAGGTTGAGAAATAATTTTGTTATTTGATGCAGCGATTCCAAGATTATCGCTGCTCGCTCAAAAAAAAAAGTCAGTCAAAATTTATGTGGGAAAATTTTGTGGTGTTTGTATGTGTGCGTGCGTGTGTGTGTGTGTATTTGTTTGTTGTGTGTGTGTGTGTGTAATAAGAGTGTGTGTTGAGTGTGGGGGGAAAGTGTATAAGAAGAAGGAGAAGAAGCAGTTAGATTGGTGGTGTTTTTTATTTTGTTGTTTTTTGTTTTGTCTTATTTTGTTGTTGTTTTATTTTTGGGAAGCGCTCTCTCCCAATCTGACTTAGAAGAAACCATCGCCTGTGGGATCATTCACCCAGGGATAATTATTGGGGCATCTCACACAGGTCTGCAAGTTGATAGTCTCCCCGGGAACCTCCTTGGAGGTCAATTTGCAGGTATTTGGCACCCAGCAAGCTGGTTTACCCTCAACAACACACTTCTCCCTCCATGGCTCAAAGTTCTTGACCTCACTGATGGTGCGTGGATTTTGCATCCATTGTATGACCTGAGTCATTGTCACAAAGTAGACATCATTATGATTGGCCAAAATCTCATCGATCCAATAGAGGAAGGCATCAAGGAATTCAGGATTGTTCTTCAACCAAGCTGCATGGAAGTACAGACCCAATGGGGCACGATTCTGATCGTAATGACGATCGAAATTATGATTCAAGAAGTTATAGAACTGATCACCAGTCAAGATATTCGAGCATGAATCAACCATAGCGCAACCAGGCAGATATTCATCATTTGCCGGATCCTCACGACGATCCAATTCATTCATAACCATCTCCCACACAGCATGGGAACGTGTGGGGCAGCTCTGCAGATTGCCGTGGCAACGATGTGGCATACGGAAGTACATGGTATATGGCCACAATGGTGGATTCGATAATGGGGCCGTTATTGTCGAGTCATAAAGGAAAGCCTGCTCTTCCATCATGGTGAATTGATTGTTGCCACCCACCCGCAAATATGGGGCACGTACACCCACAACCGAGTTATCAGTGATATTGGCGAACTTCTCAGTTATTATCCTCATGCCGGCCATTTCTTTGGCCCAATCATCAACGGTGGCATTCGACCAGAAACGTTCCTCATCATTATGGGTTATCGAGTGGACAGCGATCTCGTGACCCTTACGGGCCGTCTCCTGTACAGCCGAATAGTTGGTATACTTATGGGAAATGAAATATGTGGCCTTAATGTCACAGCCATTGGGATTTTTGCGTCCCTTGAACATCTCCTTGTACAGCTCGATGTTGTTATTGTTGATGGCATCATCGAAAGTGATGGTTATCATCATGGGCACATCCTTGGCTGGCAAATCTCCGGGAATCGATGTGCCATCCTCTGAGCAGAAACAATCGGGCAAAACGCAAACAGTTGGATCACAGGGTGGTGCACGGTTTGGATCGTTGTCGATGTCTGTAATAAGAACACAGAAAAAAAACAAAAAAAAAAAAAATGTACACACATTACCAACAAATATTTTTTTTTAAACACTTAAACAATGGTTTTCTTCTTTCAATTTATATTCTGTTTGCATTCAATTGAACTGTTGGCTAGTAAGTTCAATCAACCTTTTCCCCATTCCCCTCTATTATATTTTCAACAATTAGCCAACTATTTAAGAGAAGGTCATTGAACCTCTTGCTTTTTGTTTTTGATTTTGTTGTGGTTGTTGTGTCTCTGTATCTGCCTGTGGAAAAGCAATCAAGTGGTAAGGTGGAAAAACCATCAGAAAACCAAGAAAAACAGAAGAAAAATAAAAAAACGCAAAGTGAATGGAAAATGTCTACACTACCACCAATCATTATTATTTTTAAACATTGTTTTGTCTTTTGTTTTGTTTTTCTTATGGTTTGCCTTTTTCACAAGTGTTGTTAATCAAGCGAAAAGGTTTTCAAAATGCAGTCAACGTATTTGTAGTTAGTAAGAGTTGGTCATAATGGTCATCCACACCCACGTGTTGGCCATTTGGTACGCTCGTTTATCGGCCATATGCAAATTTGTTCATGATTTGTAAGCCTTGCACTTGTCCGTCTAACTCTATTGAACTATCCCAAAACTGTCAATCAATTGCGAAAGTTTTTTTTTTTCAGACTGTCATTTGCAATTTTTTTTGCTTGTTGCGTTCGCATATATATTTTTTTGTGGCCATAAAGTGAAATGCCAAGCCGGCGTTTTGACGCCTTTTTTTTGTATTTTGGTTTTTGTTGACCTTTTTGATGTCGCTTGGCTTGGCTTGACTTGACTTGACTGGGCTCTTGCCGTTGCCTTTCCTTTTTCATCTTCTTCTTTTTTTTCCTCCTTTGCCATTTGCCAATAATAATCATTATCATCATCATCATGATGACTTAAAGCCAGGTGTTATATCATCTTGAACCGGTTTGTCTTATTCCCTGGTATTTATTGACGACTTTCTGGCGACTTTTTTTTTTTTTTGGTTTGGTTTTTTTTTTATTTTCTGTTTTGCTGTTGCTGGAAAGGGCTTTACTTTTGGTTTGTTATTTTGGCCTGTTTGGCTTTTATTGCCTGGTTTATTGTCGGGGTGGAATTATAGGTATTTCTTTTGAAGGTAAAATGCCGGATTATGTGTTGTTCACAGTGCAGAAGATGAAAGGATGAGATAATTGTTGCACATTTTCGTTTTGTGACTGGCATACTCAAGTGTATAATCTGATTCAATTCAGTTCATGAAATTCGTAAATACAAGTAAAGTGTATATACATATTATATATATCAATTCCTGTTAATATTTTCTGTCTATTTGGATACCCCTTATAAAGGGTATTATTATAATTCATCAGGGCTCGTCTTTCTGTTTCTATGCAAAAGTTTGAACTTATAAAAAAAACTTTTAGATTGCTTTATGGATGAGAGAGATTGTAAAATTTTCTATAAATCTAAAATATGTAAAGTAAGCAATATTTGAAAAGTTACCCTAGTTATATGACTTCCATAGTATTTGAGGCATTGAAAGTGAATTTAAGAATATTTAAAATTTGATTTCCAACATTTATTTCTTTAATGTCAATTTTTATTTGATTATTGTTGGAAATTTATTTCTAATTGTGATTAATGAATATTTCAGAAAAATTTCCTTAAACAAAAAGTGAATCATTGCCATCTTCAGATTGATAAAAATGTTTTTCTCTTAAGAAATCCCTGGTTGAATAAGAAAGAACTAAAGAGAAACGTTGAGGTCTGCTTTAAAAAGGTATTGATAATACTAATCTTAAGTACTAGAACTTTGGCAACTCTCTATTGCATTTGGTGCCCCAAATTTCAAACATATGACAACTCTGGAAAGCATACCAAATTAAAGCTGGAGCCAAATTTCCAATCAAATGACAACCCTAGAAAGCATACATTAGTGTGAATCCATTAGATAGGACCCCAATTTGTAAGTATTTATCAACCCTAGAGAGCATATTGCATTTCGTTTAAGCTTTTTTTCAAGTTGAAATTAAATCATTTACCGTTATATGTGCGGAAATATATAAATGCATATAGATTAAACATTTTGGCCTTAATAAGAAATACAACCAAAGAAACTATCCATTATTTCAGTGGGGCCCATAAATGTTGCGAAATTTGTGCAATTTGCTAGCCTAAAGGGGTATTTTTTGTCTGTTTTTGTTTTCCTGAAACAAAAAAAATTCAAAATATACAAGCAAACTAAACTATAATGTTTTGATGTATGACTTGTTAAACACTTTGGCCAAATTGCTTGGCATTTAATAATGATAATGCCAACACAAATTATTCTTCCTTATTATGGCCATATAAATGCTGGCCAGTTAAGTTAAGGTAAACTTCATTGCTAGATTATTCAATTGCATGTGTGTGTGTGTTGTGTTTTTTATACCCAAGTTAATGCTTCGTTGAGCATTTCGAAAAGTTAGTTACCGCTGCTGGCTAATAAAGTGTAAATGAATTGCAAGTGATTGCAATCTTTGAGTTTTGTATGTATGTACATATGTAGGTAGAACTGAGTCAGGCCTAAACCCAAGCCCATCTTTAAACGGATACGCAAAGCGAAAAGCCAGCCGATGGCCATTTGAATTTTATGGCATTTAATTGGCTTATTAAGACCTCATTTATATGGAAGAAGGAGAGTTCACATTCAATTCTTATGTGTATGTGTTTTGTCTCTTGGAAAATGTTTCAAAAAAAAAGAGAGACTTGAGATGTTCACATTGTTTGTGATTATTATTATTATAATAAATTAGTTGCGGTTTTTACGCTAAGCCTTTTTTTTCTTTTTGCAATTGCTAAAAATACAACAGCAGCAGCAGCAACAACAACAACATTTGTGTATACATTTGAACTTTTTTTTTTTTAAGCTGCTTATGTAAGACTAATTTACACATGAATCGAACGAATGAGCCAAAACCCACCTATGGAGAGGCATTTTATTTTTTTTCTTTCGTTTTTGTTGGTTGTTTTTTGCTTTGATTTTATTTTATTTCTATTAAGTCCAAGGTTAAATTCGAACTTAACTGTTGCCATATGTCTGTTAATTAATGTTTTATTTAATATATTATATACATATATGTATATATATAGATAAATGGATTGCATATGTGAATGATGAAAACATTCAAGCGCCAAGTTGTTCATTTTCGGCAAAAAAAAAAGGTGTCGTCTGACATTTTGTGTATACATTTCACACTTGACATTTACTATAGATCAACAAATGCCGATCGAATGAATGATCTCCTGCTGGCTGCCCGCCCCCGCCTTACCCACAAACGACCTACCACTTGATAGAAGGCTCTCCTAAGGGCTAGTTAACGATATCAATCAATGCAATGCAATGACAGAGAGACATACATTCGGCAAGATGCATGTAGGCGGCTTCCTTATCCACCTACCCCACCTGGCCAGACACTTTAATGAAGGGAGAAACACTTGTAAATACCGTCAACCGGTTTTAAGGTGCGACTCTAGTGATTTAAAAATAACAACAACAACAACAAAAAAAAAAAATTGGAATAACGGAAAGAAATTGTCGTTTGCCATAAGCTTAGCCAGTCACTTGAAGAATTACATTGTTTCTTTGTCTTATGTTGTTGGATTTTATTTTTGTGTTTCTTTTTTTTTTCAATTTCAGTTTTGGAGCTAAGCCCAGCTGAGTGTTATGTAGAGTATGTTGTAATAATATTGGTCTTTGGAAAGCCAATCCCTATATAATGCCTGTCGGCTTACTTCTATAGTATATTTATTTATGGGGTAATGCTGAATCATTGCGAATCATTGTTGTCAAATGTCAAAGAGAAGCAGAAAAAAAAAGAAACAATCACACACAACACTTTGAGAGCTTGGGCCAGCTGTGGTCTGATCATAAGATGTATCTCTATAATTGTAAGACACACACACACACACACACACACAGAGTCATAGACACATACATATGTGTGCATTAACATATTCCGCCACTTGTCAGCACAATTTGTTGCTCATGTTTTTCTACTTTAATATGCTTACTTTTAATCTCGTCTCTTTCCTTTGTAATTTCAAGTATCTAGTAACAAAAACTATAAAAACAGCAAAATTTATGCTTTCAAAAATGATTTTTTCAATTGAAAATATCAATTAAATCGTTTATATGGTCATATGACCAGGTGAAAAGTTGAAAAAAGACAAAAATATTTATATCCTCCACTTGATTATAAGTTTTTGCAAAGGGAAATTATTTTGGAATTACCCAATTTATATCTATTTATTTTCAATCTTTTCAATAATCTATTATTTATTATGAAAATAATTTTCTTAAGTTTTTGTAATTTTTAAATATTCATGTTCAAAAAAGATATCCCGCTTACTTTAAAGAGTTTTCCCTTCATGATTGCATTCAAATTAAAGTTATTCAAGATAAACTAAACAATTGACATACAATGGCCTGAAACTAGTGACCTTTTGATGGCTTTTAAAAATGAACTAACATATTCCAACTTGTTTTTGCTCGATTTGAAGATTTAGATTTATGGATTGTTTTTTTGAGTACTCACCACAAGTGTTTTCATCGGAACCATCTGAGCAATCCTTTTCGCCATTGCAGAAAAGACCACGCTCAATGCAGTTGCCATCACCGCAGGCCAAGAAGCCATCTTGACACAATGGTTCGTCTGTATGGAGCAAAGGCTTGACACGTCGCTCCTTATTCTTCGATTTGCAGTTCTTCACCGACTCTTTCCAATCGCAAGTTTGTTTCTCAATATCGAAATACAAACCGGCAGGACAACGAATAGCTTGCAAACCCTACAAAATACACAAACAAATTGTATTGAAGCAACAAGTTAGTTAATTCAATTAAATCATTTGCATTTGTTATGGATGGGATGATGAAGGGGGAATAAAAGTGGGTTAGTAAAAGTTAAACTCACCGATGAGGTACATTGGATAACATCACGACAGTTGTCCCCTTCGCCGGCAACCAAACGGAACCATTCACCGGCATCCTTGTCCTTGCAGAGTTCCTTTTCAAAAGACTCTTCCTTTTTGGCCTCTTCGGTGGTGGCTTGACGCTTGAAACGTAACAAATCTTCAGCTTGGACTGTAAAAATCAAATATAAATGATAGGATATAAAATGAGAAAAACCGGAAGAAATACATTTCGTTTTGTCTTGTCCAAAATGTGGGTTGGCACTTGGCACTTCCTGTTACAAAAACATAGATATTTTCATATATATATATGTATATAGTAGACACATGGGGGGATATGGCTAGCTGGCTGACTGACTGGATGATGGTGTTGTACTTAAAGACATGGGCATGGCATGTGGCTTGAACTGGTTGCTACGAAACATTCATCTAAACAAGTTTCCATATTATGAAATTTTTTTTTCTCTTTTTTTTTTTTTTTTGTGAAGTCAAAGATATATGGATAGGAGGGAGAAGGAAGGGAGGCGGAGTAAAGAGAACTGTAAAACAAGTTATAACTTTGACATTTTGCAGTTGGCAACACAGAAGATATAGCTATATATGCATATAGAAAGATTTGCATAATCATATATGTACATATACATATGTATATAGATATGGATATATGTATGCTATTTGTCGTCTTGATCGATGGCCTGTTATTGTTGTCCCTTGCAAAACTCAAACAAATCATATAGACAAATGAAGCATAGCCCCAGAGAAAATGAAAGTTGTTTTTTTGCCAGAGAGCCAACCTGTTGTCCTTTTCCTCAATATCTTTTTTCGTTTTCTTAGCCAGCACTCATTACTGCTACTACTGCATCATCAAGGTTACTTTAGACAGCATGCGAAAATAAAATTGCGTTTTTCCTACTGTTGCCCACAACAACAACAACAACAACATCTTTTACCAAGGCCAATATCGACTTCCGTCAGTCAGTGCACTGCAGTGCAATTACGACAAAAAAAAATTGTCTTATCTTGCTTAATTTTTGGTTTTTTTTTTTCTTAATTCAGTTTCAATTTGTAAATTTTTCTTTACTTTTAATTTGAACTTACCTCCATTTAAAGCCGCCACAGCCACAATGGCAAAAACTATAAAAAGTTTTGCCATTTTGCTTTGGTGCAAAAACAACAAGCAAAAAAAAAAACCAAAAAAAGATTTCGAGTGTTTCTGAGTTTTCGATTTTTCCTTCTGTTTAAATAATTTTTTTTGGTTGTCTTGAAAACAATTTATTTCTTTGGATATTTGGAGTGTGATGTTCACTTTTATTTGTCACTTGTTGTGTGCGTTGTCTGTGGAGTTTTGTCCTTCCGATCGGTATCAAAGCTCCATTTACACTGTTTGCTAAGATCTCGCGCACAATTTCTCGAGCCCCGGTCTCCAAAACGCCAAAGCCCAAGACGAAGTCAAATTTGCTTCTTTTATTACACAGAGTCAAGTCAGTCGCGTCTGCAGTATGTGCGAGTGTGGTGAGTTTGAGTCGTGCAAGCTTTATTCACAGTTTTCAAAACAATCAAAAAAGAAACAGAAAACAAATCCACACACACAAAACTGGGCCAATACGTTCCACACTCACACGCAAACACACACACACAGACACACAGAGACACACACGTTGAAGCTTCCGTTTCGAGCCGCACTTTCAATTTGAATTTCAGCTCTGTTGTTGGTAAGTTGATGGCTGCTACCCCGAAAATGTCGAGAGAAGTCTTACACATTTGGGCTTAAGGCTTTTATATGAAAAATATTGCTTGGAAAATCATCCAATATATACACACCCCACCCTCCCATATACATATAGAGAGGGGTAAGAGAGAGAGAAAGATAGTGTAAGGTTGAGCCGAGCTCGAACCTGTTGTGGATTGCAAGTGCATGTAAATGCAAATGAGAAATTCTTGGATTGTCTTGGCATGACACGACTTGCCTCGACTTGAAATCGATAGATTTCATTAGTAGTAGTACCTAGTGGCAAATTCCAGAAGGTCTTCGTCTGCCTAACCCTCGAAGGCGGCGGCAACTTCTCCAATGCAGACAGACAGACAGACAGTAAAGCCCACGCTTCAAATTAACAATCAAATTCATATCTATGCATCTTTTAAATTAAATTTGATGCAAACATTTTTTATATAGTCAAATACATACATATGTATATATGATCGGACAGTCCAAACTCCCACGCAAATCCCACAAAGGTGTCACTCCGCATTTCAGTCTCTTAATACCTGCTTTTAAGTTTAAACAATTGAAATACTTACACAAACCAATCCTGAAACTCAATCCGTCCCCAAAACTTCTTTAAAACGTGAGAACGCTTAGCCAATCAAATCTCAAAGAAATGAAAATAGGATGACTCTTAAATTAACTTATAAGATTATCTTATAAATAATAATCTAGACATTTTTGTACTTTCTTTTTGTTTTTTAAAACAAATCACTTGAATGAATATTAAACATAAATTTCATTTTTGTTTCTATTCTTCCAAATTATTTATGTATGTTAACGATATTTTGTAGCTAACTCTTAACAGACATTCTTTGCTAATTGTTTTTTTATTGAAAATAGAGCGCACTCTCCTTATTGTTTGTAAAAGTACAGTTAAACGTCGTTAATAAACTTCTTGTGCTGTTCTTTATTGATATGTCCATTACATTATTAGTTTACACCAAAAGTGAATCTCAATGATGGATATACGTTTATATATCTTAGGCACTTTTTTCCATACATTAGGAAAAAGCTAGTTTAAAGGCACATGATTTATTAGTTCTCGTGAAGCAAATGTCCTTTCATATATTTATGGACACATATAAATCGAAAGGTATTGAATTGGCCTTTACAATGATACATGTTATATACATATACATATGTAATATATAATTTCTAATTTTGAATTAGTTTTTACTCAAAATGGGAACTAGCTTGTAATTGGCCCTTATAATCATTTTCGACTTTTGAAACTGAAAATTTATTAAATAAAATTCACTTTGTTAAGTGTTGTTAAAAGTCAAATGTCGTTTAAGTTTTTAATAATTTTAACCTGTCCTACTTATGTACTGCGCCTATGTTTTTACAAAGAGACCTAATTGGATTGTTTTAGAGAGTTTTTTCTTGTAAACAAATATCAATTTCACAACAAGACCAGATCGACGTCCATATATTATAGAAGATCAGATAAATCTTTAAGCAAAGTGCCAAATTAAAATTATTTGGTGGTTTTTCACCAAATTACCTGTGTATGTATTCTATTTTGAGGTCATTAAAACTAAATGTCGCTATCAAGAGCAAAAATTCCTCAAAAAGTTCAAATAAAATGCAACTACGATTAACGAGGCGTGGCGGATAAGTTGAATGAAAAGTCCCAAAGGAAAGGGATGAAAATGATCCGCTTGAAAATGAACATTGTTGACTTTAGATTAGCACAACTTTTTATCTATTAATTGATCACAAAAATTTAAATTCACGTTTCTTTATTGAACATTTGTTTATAAAAATTCATTAATTTAGAAAAGTAAAATAAATTTATTTAAAAGTTGCAACAAAAAAAATTAAGTTGCAGAATTTCGTGCTTGATGAAAATAATAGGTACACTTCAATTGACTACGTCAAATTTAATTTTTTAGTTTTCAAATCACTTAAAGTCTATTTTTGTTTCATTATGTGATTAATATTCAATGTAACCACCTATATTTTACCGTTACTTTTTCCATCCGGTTGGGGATACTCTTAATCAAAAGCTTGGCAGGACTCTGTCGAAATCTTTTTCGACGCACTCCGACAATTGTCGATTGGTGGCACTTTTTTCAGTTCCCACCTCATTCTATAGCTGACCCCACACGCTATCGATGAGATTCAGATAAATTAAATGAATTTCAAATAAAGTAATAAAGTCGTATACGCCTTTGCACAGATAATTCAATAAATTCGAGTTCTTAACGAGCTTACTTTTCCTTTCTTAACACACAAAGCATCAAATCTATTAGAAGACATTTAAGCATGAGGACAAATATAATTAATATATTAATACAATTGTTTAAATGTAAGTTTAATTCCCTGTTTTATTTGGCCTTATGATGTCTCTGTGATTCCAACTTTTATATTCAAAAATGTCTTTAAAATCGTTAAAAATTCGTTCAAAATAGTAAGTTTTTATACTCAAACTTATCTGGTTGCTTGTTTCGTTGTAGAAGTACTACAATTTTAAATTAAAAATCTGTTCAAGGTTAAAAAGTAGTGCATACAATGTCTCAGATCCTGTCATGGTCACCCTGTCGTAGTTGTGGCGATTCGGCAACTGAATCAGGTTTATATATGTATAGACATGTGTTAATTTTCAATCTACTATATTCAAAATCCTACTGATGTTACATCTCTTCTTGATGCTTGGTTTTCCCTGACATTTTGTGGTTTCAATTTAAAAGTTAATATGAATTTTTTCTCTCTCTTTCTCTCTGCCTTCTCCTGTCCCTCTCGCAATGACCTTGATCAGTTTTATTTTTTATTTTTTTTTTTTGTTATTATTATTGCTTGATAGCCCCAAAAGAAAAGAAGAAAAAAAATAACATTTATGGCCCATAGAGTGATCTGTCGTGCGGCGTCTGTTGAGAGGCGGCGGCGTCTTAAAGGCGTGACGAACGGCTGCCAACTTGAGCCCGTCACCCGTTTCGCCCCGGCTCCCCCCAACCGCGCCATCACAGACAGTAGTTGTAGTTTTATATATGTATGTATGTGGTAGTAGTCGTTGTCGTCATCATCATCGTCGTCTCCGGCTCCATCTCCATCGCTATCGACGTCGAAAAGGCTTTAAAGTGTGCCAAAGTGTTTTTTGGCTTTTGCCTTTTTCGGAATTGTCATTGTCTATTTTTGCCACACTTGACATTTTGCATATGCTTAGTTAACCGCGAATATAGGAGGAGTTTGAGTTAGTTGTCTGCCTGCTGTGTTGCTTGATTTCCAATTAAAATTAAACAAAATCCAATAACAACAGCAAAAAATATTTCAGTTGGTTTCCGCTTCAAGAAGTTTTGCATCAATTGATGAAACCAGTTTAACGTTTTCCATTTCATTTTAAATCATCTGATGAAGATCAAACGAGCATCATCATCATCATCATCATCATCATCATCATCACGATTATCTTCATGTTCATGTTCTTCAGTCGAACTCTTAAACTTTTGCAAAATCATTGAAATAATTAAACTCAAATTTCTAACGAAAATCCTCATGGTTTTTTTGTTTCTGTCTTTTGCGGTTTTCATTTGCGGCTAAGAACTTGGCCAAGTGTTAATCCCATGTATGTATTTGCTTTGCTTCTGATTTCATTTGTCAATAACTTCAATTTGTCGATAAGTGTTTGCAATGTACATACGATATATATATATATATATATATGTATATGTAGGTAAAACTTATCTTTAATAACCACAAATCGTTTGTGCAAACATTTTGGTTCTTAGTCGTTCAGAACAAAATAAAAAAAGATGAACGATATACAAAAATCAATAAGAAGATGTTTATTATTAGATATTCACTTATTTAATTCCTTATACTAACAATTGTCTTATTTTTTTAATACTTACTAATTGTTAAATACGCCAGATGCAAAAATATAAACTATTTTTGGCGAATGGAATATAACTTTTTTTCGGAATGCATAACATTGTTAATTAAATTATTTCTTGATGGCTTAATAGTCAGTTAAAGTAAGAACCTCCAATTATAGTTAGTATACTGTATTTATCAAAACCAAAAAGGTTAAACTACGTTCAGGGACGTCTCTAATAAACTTCTTTAAGATTCAAATAGACATTAGTTAACTATTTTTTGTAAAGATTATAATCGATGCCAATTCGAAGGGGCTAATGCCAAAGTTTAGGTTATAACTGCCAAAAAAAATAAGTAGATTCATTGACTCAAGGTTCTTCTAACCAACATCGGCCCCAATCTCCGATTTCTTTCGGCATTAAAGCACAAAATTCAAATTTAATGTTACAGATATAAAGTGAATTATCTATTAAATATTTATATTATTTAAGCCCTGCGTTTTTTTTAATAAAATTTCCAAGTTTGTTTTAATGAAATTGGCGAGAAATGTTTGTCAACTTTGTAGTTTAATGTCTCGACTAGATAAAGTAGATGTAAAATATAAGTACCTTAAACAAGTGTTTGTCTTTTTTAGACCATATCTAATTTGGCGCAAGGATAGCAAGAATGTAATATTTATCCAACTCAAGTAGAATCCATTTATAAATGCTTGCTAATAAGTTTATAAC
This sequence comes from Drosophila willistoni, assembly GCF_018902025.1. Lineage (NCBI taxonomy): Eukaryota > Metazoa > Arthropoda > Insecta > Diptera > Drosophilidae > Drosophila > Drosophila willistoni. The sequence goes on from NW_025814056.1 coordinate 7,787,006, forward strand.
CAGCTTTATCCTGTTTTGGCCGTTTTTTTCATAACTTGAAGGTGTACGTAAATGTCGAAGGCAACTCTAAAATTACGTATATGCAATGTGTTTTCAGATGGGCAAGACTAAAGTGGCTAAAATTTTAGCCACTTTCTAAAGTATTTAATTATATACATATGTATATACAATGTTTCAACTAGACAACATACAAATTACACTTAATGATAAAACAAATCGGTGATTGGACACAATGTGCTAACAAGGAATTCTTTTCCTATATACAATCGTTGTACAAAAAAATGGAATCTGCTGCTGTAAGCTTTAACAATCTTTTCTCGCTTCATTTAGTTAAAATTCCCAACTTGTTTTACCGTTAAAGATGTGGTATGTCGACTGCAGTTCTGAAATTCCTAAGCAAAGTCTCCTGATGATGCAACTTGGTTGATCTTAAAATAGCTATAAAGACAATCTGTTTACGTTTTTGGTGCTGCCTTTGAAATATTCTTCCCTAGAAGAGACTTCGGACTGGAGGTCGTAGTCTAAATAAATATGTTGAAAAAGAAAAAAAACATGTCCAAAATATGTGTGTATGTTTCTATACAGTAAAAGCTTTAGTCGTGGACAAATAAAATACGTTCCCACAGGCGGACGATAATACTGAAACCATTGCTGTCCACCCACAGGAGCTTTCACTGTATACAGCATGAGCGATATAACAATTTCTGTTTCAATTAACATTGATTCTGCCCCAACAAGTAAAAATTTTAGCTTTTTTTCTTTAAACATATATCTTCTCTATGAGTATTTCTTAAAAACGTGATATTTTGTTTAGAATTGTCGACGTCTTTATATTACGATATGTGGAAATCGATATGCAAAATCTTATAAAGTGAAGATTACATTTCTGATCAAAATTTTGATCGGTAAAAAATATATTTAAGTGTAAATAACCCTTTTTTAATATCTCTATTAAGCTCGCTTGAACCGTATTAGTAGTTATCCCTGCCAAGTCTTTTTAAAGCTTACGGCAGATCAGATGAATTTACCAATTTTGTTTCGTCTTTGGTTTATTTTCAGTTTATAACATCATGCTGGAGAATTAAGCTTAAAAATAAATAAAAAAGTATGATATTTGGTGGCGAGTGCCAATTAGTTATGGTTTTATGTTTTCGTTTTTTAAACAGTGTGTGAATAATTGGCTTTTGGTGTGTACATCATTCAGTATAAATTTTATTGATTCAACATTGAGTTATTAACTTTTGGTTAAATTTTACAAGCGTTTCGTTGTAAACATAAAATAGAATTAACTAAGGGCACTTAATATATACTAAATATATATTGGTTTTATTCCTTTTTTGTGTATGTATGTATGTTTGGTTACCGTTTATATATAACTGTTGGGTTCATTCATTTACATCTACCCTAAATAATATTTATACCATACACCCATAGGATGAAATGGTATATTAAAGTTGCCAAAATGTATGTAGCATGGCAGAAGGAAGCATTTCCGAACCCATAAAGTATATATATTCTTGGTCAGTATCACCAGCCGAGTCGATCTAGCCATATCCATCTGTCCGTCCGTTTGAGTGCCTAGATCTCGGAGACTATAAGAGACAGAGCCACTAAATTTGGTATGTAGGTTCGTCTAGTATGTAAAGTGATCGAGTTTATTTCAAATTCTTGCCACGCCCCTTTCCGCCTTCGCAATTTGAATACAGCGCTTATCCCAAAGACTGTTCTAGCTAGAGACAACATATTTGGTATGTATATTTGCTCAGTAAATGTGCACATTTTATAGGTGTAAAAAGACGACCCTTTCGGGGAAGATATGCATACAAACGTTTGTTCATAAGGCCGGAAATGGCCGTTGGCTGGTGGCGGCGCTAGTGTGCTCATATGCTTGGGTAAGATAGTTGGATATGCTTGTAAAAAGCATGTGAACTGAATTTTTTAAAAATACGTAAAAGCATTTGGTATTATAAATTTGAAATATTTGTTTTACTGGTGCATGGTATATCTAAGTCGGCGAAACGACTTACTTAGTTCATTTTGATATCATGTATTTTAATCATATACCCGAATTTACTCACACATTTTTGTTAATCTCAATGATTTTATGTTCTACGTCCGAAACTTATGGTTTGATATTAAAGAAAATACAAATCAAATAATTAACTATGCAGTGACTTTGTTTTTTTATTATTTGTACGTAATCAATCTCGTTTCATTCTCGCTTATGGAAGATCTCAAGTCAATTTTATGGTTCAATGGTTATCCTGTTGCTGCATATACATACATATATATATGTATGTATATTATTTGCATTGGTACACACTATGCATCCTTATTAGACCATAGATAGTATTCTAGCTGCATCCTACTCTCTATATACTATCACACTCACAGTAAATATATATATATAAATAATATATATTTGTATAATATCTTTCGTTATAGATAACGTTCTTCCTTTGGCAATTCAATTAACAAAACAAATTAATTGTTTAATTTAAATATGAAAAAAAATATTGGCAAAAAAAAAACACAACATTTTGAGAAATTATCTAACAAGGGGGTAAAAAAAAGAGAACAAAAAGGAAGAGAAACAAAACAACACGCGGAAATTAATGAAAACTATTTCATAATACTCGAGAGACTGGTATAGCCACTATTGTTACCCTGATTATTGATTTCCTGGCGCGTTGGACGACAGCAATGACAGCAGCAAATGCTTCTCATTACATCCAAGAAGCTGGTCTGATCAAAATCATCCAGATCGGACATGAATACACCAGAACTTATATCCTCTGCAGTGCGTGTGCCCACAAATGCCTTGAGATCGGAGATGGGGAAGCCTTCTTTATAATACTTTTTAATCGTATCATAGGCATCCATTATAACGGCAATAAATAGGGACAAAACAACATAAATATACAAGGCAATAAACGAATACAAATAGATCTGACAGAACCACCATAGCCATGTGGCTTTAGTCGATAATGTGGCAAATGTGGCAAACATATCATCGCCATTGATTAATGAGAACAAGCACTCTGATGTTGTGGCCAATGAACGGAATTTCATGTGATATGGTCCCAAAATTAGCCAACCACAAAACGCAAAGCCCGCATAAATAAGCAATGCGGCAATGAGAAAACGTAAAATCTTTGGAGCTGCTTTCTTAAGGACAAGTATCACCACATTGTAGGTCTTAAAGAAACCTAAATAGCGTAGGACACCAAACCATACAAGTAAATTGCCTATTCCTAAAAATAGTGAGCAAGTATCCCATTGATCTACCACCATATAACGCCCTTCGATTTGTTCCTTCAATGCCGAGCCAATGATCAGTAGCACATCATTAAATATGATCATAATGTACCTAAACAAAAGCAAGAAAAAAACCAAAGGAAATTAGTAACTTATCAATGGAAAGGCTAAGTTCATGTTCTTACCAAAAATTCACAAACTCCAAGCGTCCATCGAAGCTCAAGTCCTTGCCAAAATGTTGACGGAAAAATGAAACCGTAGTGCAACGCAAAAGATAGGCCCTCCACAAGGCTCTCGTACACAGTGCGAATGACAAGGCGCAGGTGAGTAGAACAAATATGTTCAATATACTTCTCAATAATGAATCAAAATTAGCCTCCGATACGAAATCGGTAGCTCCATGGCACTTTAAACGTGTCGCCTCTGCATCCAGAGAGAGTAACATTTGACCATCATGATCCCGGTTATTGAACAAGATGGATATATCGAAACGAAAGCAATCGGGCGCCGATAAAGGTCCACCGTAAGCCTTAAAATTTACCGTCTTTATCTGAAACGTCAATGCAGCACTCACCAATGAGGCGAAATTGACTTGTCTACCACGATCATTCAGATAACGCTCCACTCCAATGCTAGAGACATTGGGAGGCAACGATTCGCACACCTCATCGATGTGTGGATCAAATATATACGATTCATTATAGCCGAATATGGTACCTTCGCGATAATTCTGCATGCATAGCTTAAGCGGTGGCATTGTATTATTCGGTGTGGGATAATCGTAGGGTCCAATCGAACGACTGACATTTCCATAGCCATCTATGGCATATTGCACAGTGTCATAGAACTCCTCTTTCATGTATAAGGCAAATGGACCCACTGCCGGTGGATAGCTCTCTACCTCACGTGATGAATCCCATCCGCGTAGAAATAGATGCGAAAAGGCAAATCTATTATCACCCGTATAATTGATGTGATTATATCGTGCATGGGCGAATAGACACAGCTGGACGGTGACAAGAAAGATTTTGACAATCTGTGAAGGAAGAAATCCAAAAAGTTTGACATTATTTACTGGCTGATAAGAAAGAGACGGGGACAGTAAAGAAAGCTTGAAAATAGTTGGAGAAATGAAAGAGAGCGAGATAGTGCTACCTTTGGAGGGAGAAAGGGCGAGTGAGTTTACTTTTCTTTGAAACAATAACGCTCTGATTTCAGTTCTCTGAACTCGGAAGCTCTACTTATAACTTGGGGTAGTCTAAGAAACCAACGAAACCAAAGCTAAAGCTTTTTCTTTAAAAATTGAAACACTTTCGTCTGAAATCTATGTTGAAGTCTCTACTACTAGTCTTCGTAATATGATGGCATTCATTTCAGCTAGAATGCACTTTGTTGATTATGAAGCATTTTGGTGACCCAATCTAAGAGACCAAGGGCACTTAGAATTCCATATACAAGAAATTATCCCACTTGAAGTCCAGTTTGAATGATATATATTTAATTTGAAGGGCTTTTTCTATATCCTAAGCTCTGTAACGTCCTTGTCATAGGTACATATATCGATGATATTGCCTAGATCGAAGCGTTATAAAATTGTTTGCAGATATGTATCATCGTTACCAAGTGACCCAACTAAATGATGTACTTTTATTCAGCATTGAACAAATTAATCATATGAAAAATCCCCCTAAAGCTAGCATTTATCAAAAACCAAAAAAAAAATATGCCGTGAGCCTCCGCACGACAAAAATTAAACCATAAAATTTGTAGATATTCTATTGTATTTTTGTACTTGCAAAACTTGTGAGCAAGTAGGTATAATTACGATTGCGTAGTTCCATATAAATATATGTATGTATATAAATATACATACATAGTTAGACCGAAGGTGAGATAAGGCTAAGAAGATAAGTCTAGTCAAAAGAGGAGGCCACTCTTGGCCCCTCTTAAACTAGGCAAATATTTACTATGGGAAAATATGTGTCACTGGGAATCGAAAAAAAAAAAAAATAGATAAAGATAAAGGGAGAAAGAGAGAGAGAGTGACCAGATCGTCCGCCCCAATGCAAAACACGCGAATCATGAGACAATTAATTAAGATAAAGGGACCGAGGGACAGGTCTGATGATGATGATGAGAGAGAGAATTAATAGTATTCTTGATATTAATCATATCATCAGTCCATTGTTTTGTCTCACCTGAACCACAAATTTATATGGGAATTTGCGACGAGCTTGCCATTTCTCGATGGGATTCATAAAATAGAATTGCAATTTGCGACGCATCCGCTCCTCAATATGAGAGGCAGCCGATGCGGTGGGATTTGGAAATTCGGGTTGCTCTACATATCCTTGAACTGATGAGGTAGCAGTAGGTAGCACTGCTCCTCCTCCTCCTGCTCCAGGACCAGGTGCTAATGGCGTGGATTGCAGCTGAGCCTGTCTGCGTAAGATCCTAGTATTAACATATTCCTCTTCCACTCCCTCGAGACCGCCATCATCATCATCATCATCAGTGTATTTGGGATGATGTTGGGCTGCTTCATAGCTGTCCGTACGGCGTTTAACGGCTGGAGAGGGGACTGCAGTGCCACCAACCCCACCACCTGCTGCCCCATCTCCATGGCCGTAGTTTTGCATTTCAATGTACACTGGCTGCGTTGCTAACAATAGCTTAGCTGCCCTGTTGTTGTTGTAGAGATTTTCCTTTGCCCTGTTTCTGGTTCAACATGCAAAAGGAAAATATCTACAGCAATGTCAACACAAGCCAACAATTAGATGGGATTATATATAGTATATATATATATGCAATAAATGCAACTTTTCTGGCGAAATGATTGTTAAATACTGCTACAAAGCACAAAATAAAACACACAAAAACACTTCTCCGATAGGTCGCAAACTATCGATATGTGTGCTAGAGATGGTTGACTAGAGATGTGTAATATTCAAGTCACAAGTCACTTGTCTGTGATTTATCGGTAGTGTTAGTAAATCACACATTAATTGACCGTTAAACTACATATATAGGAAATTTAGCAAAATTTTGAAAAAGAAATCAAGTCTGTATAAAAATAGTAGATCGATCAATTTAGATATACCAAATAAAAAAATTATAATTTTTCTATTTCATTTATGAACACAACATATCATATTTATAACGAAGAGAAACATTCCTAAGCCAACAAAGTTGGTAGATCAAACTACTATATAAAAATATATTTATAGTACCAACTTAGAGCAACTAGGCAAAGCAAATCAGTGATTAAACTTTAGTTGATTATTAAGCCCTCTAATCAACCTGTTACCAGTCACAGTCAACATGACAAACTGCCCGTTAAATTCAAATTTAAATCTATGAAAAAGAATTGAGGCATTGTTTTTTTGTTTGTTTTGTATTTATATATGGCAAATTTAACAAATTTTCTTTCTTTTTTTTTTAAATATACATACATACATATACAATTAAAAACATTTCATCTCGCATATAACTTTCTCGCACTTTTGCTCGTTGCTCACATTTATGTATCGGTTCCGTTAATTATTTAATAAAAATTATGTTTTCAATTTCTTTTTGTTGTTTTGTTTTGTAGAAGGGCGTTCTTAAATAATACGTACAATCACACGCACTTACATTACATAACATACTAGCAAAAACACATCGATACATTATATATTTGTTGTATTTTCTTGTTTAAATTAGAATTTTTGATTTTGATTATTTTTCAACTTTTTTTGTTTTTTGATTTTTGTTTTAATAAGCATAATTTCTTTGAAAAAGCAAAAATATGCATATTATATATTTCTGATTTTATAATTTTATTTTATGATATACATATATATATATATATAGTGTGTGTGTTTGTGTGGGTGTTACATTAAGATGTGTATGTGTAATTATGTAAATATTTTATATAAAACAATAACTAGTCTGAAGACCTTGTGACTAGATGGGATTTTTCTCATTTTTTTTTTTCTTTTATCTATTCCATTATATATTTCCTTTTTATCTCATTATGGCTACTTTCTAGAACATATAGGTATATATATATAAATATATATATATATATATATTTTTATGCATGTATATAGGATATTATTTGTTATATAGGTATATATATTTAGTTTGACATTTAGGGACCGCTTAAAATCGGCTAGAATTGAAGCCATATCCTTGTAATATACATATATAGAGAGTTCTCCTAGTTTTTAGACACGCATACGATATACATACAAATACACATATAACAAAGAAAAAAGCTAAAAAAAAACACATTTATTTATTAATAGTTTTAGGTTTATATATATGTATATATATATATATAGATATATATAAATATATATATATATATTTATGTGTATAATAATAGTGTAATAATAATTAATTAAACCTTCATTTCCTGCTCAACACATTTCCTGAGTAACTTTTTCTGCTCCTTCCCTAACCCCCTCTCTAGGTCGATCAACATCCTGATTCCCCCCACCCCCTCCCATCCCGACGGTTTATCGTTCTACCTTCGATTTACACAATACTCTCACGATCGCGGGCACCATCTTGGAAACCACCCGGCGATCTCATACCCTGCCCACTGGTTGAGGTCACTCGTTTCACCAGCTGATCTGGGCCAGCGCTGCGTACGCCATTGCCCTTAAAGAAACTGGCCATCCAATTGCCCAGTTTAGTTCGTGGGGGTCGCTGCTGCTGGTTGAGGATCTGATGGTGGTGGTGTTGCTGCTGATTCGGATTCTGTTGTAGATGATGATATTGCTGCTGAGAGCCCAATCCCGTTTGCATGTCGGTGGCATAGCTAACACTATTCCCATGACTACCCGGATGACTATCAATGTGCTCTAGCGAATGCCAGCGTTTGGTGGAGTCCAATAGTTCTTCGGCGGGCACAGATAATGACGATTGACGTTGCAGTAATGGTGACTCCAAATCCTCGTCCATTTGCATATTGCCGCCATTACAATTGTTATTCAAATGCTTCCCACAGCTGCTTGTGGGCACAATACGAATCTGGGCATTGGGAAAGCTATCGTGACGCATTAAAAGGCCCAACTCATCGTCATAGCTCTCATAATTGGCATCTACAGGATTGGCGGCCGACATATCCGCAAGATCCACCAGATTGGCATTGATATTCGTTTCCTCCGGATCAATCTGACCATTTGGCTGGGCGGTTGTTGTTGTCGCTTGATGTCCGCTGATCAGTGACACTCCCGTATCAAGAGATCTTGAGTTGTTCTTGGACAGCAGCTTGGATGGCGGCAATTTGACGCGCTCATGTCGTTTCAGCAAATGCTGGAAGGGCATAGGATCAAGGGAACGTGATTCGCGCAAAAGTAATTCGGCCGCCGACTCGTCACCATCTTCGGCCATGCATAAATGGGCAGCACTGATGATTCTATGAGGCCGCACCATGGCCAATGGTTTATGCAATGCATTTGGCTGACGCACTAGTCCAACTCCACCTGCTGCTGCTGCTGCTGCTGCCGCTGCAGCTGCTGCTGTTGCCGCTGCAGCCACTGAGGCGGTGGCTGCAGTGGCGACTGCTGCTTCTGCATTCATATCACAGTTCGTTTCATTTGTTTCGGAATGATTCAGCGTACTGAGCGAAGCCTGAGCTGATTCAATCAGGGCACCACCCAGACCATTGATGGAGGGACGCTCTCGTTCCCTCTCCCGCTTATTAACCATGCGCGGCGATTCGCGTGCCATCTGATAGATACTACCTTGCAGGCTATATGTTGATTCTACATCCGCTGGCCTTGGTACACTGCTCTGTCGTCGGGATCCTGTACCACAATAGTGCATTGCCTGAATACTTGGCTGCCGCGAATCCGGATTCAATTTGGGACTCTTTCGCGGTCGACTGAAGAGCGGCGGTGGCATATCGGTCATATCAACGGGTTTCTTTTGTATAGCCTTCTCATTGGCACCCGTTAGCCACCAGGTGGTAACTTCGCCCTTGCCCTTCATATTGACCAACCCACGTTTTTCCGTATGATAGCCACCGCCTAGCTTATCCAACGCCAATTTACATTTGTTGGAAATGTGTATCTTCAATGCCTCACCATTGCTTTCCATACGCGATGCCGTATTGACAGTATCGCCAAATAGGCAATAACGCGGCATCGTTAGACCAACGACGCCAGCCACAACGGGCCCCGTATGCATTCCAATTCTCAGCTTCAGAGTCTCGTTCGGTCGATGGGCTATGCGATGCTGTTTCACTGCATGCAACAAATCCAATGCCATTGAGGCTATTTCACCTGCATGACGATCCCCATTCTTGATGGGCAGACCAGAGACCTAAACGAAAACGATAAAGATAGAAAAACAATTGATATGAGAGATATGCATGAGAGAAAGAGATGGGAAACTGGAGAAATTGATGACAAAATTGACATGTCTGAACAAACAATTTTTGGTAAGGAAGATTGTGCTGTTACGCTCAATTATTATCGAATTATGTACAATACAATTTAGGGGTAAGTTACTTGAATTTACTTTATATGCCTCATTCATGGTGTTGTACTTACCACCATGTAGGCATCGCCTATTGTCTCCACTTTGTAGACATCATAGCCACGTATGATGCGATCAAAAACTGTATAGAGATCATTCAAAAAGTTAACCACCTGCAATGGTGTGCTCTCCGCCGACATGGCCGTAAACCCAACAATGTCACTAAAATAGATGGTCACCTATAAAAAGACAGAAACAAAAACGTAATGGGTATAATGTAAACCATTTCATTCGTATTCTGTTTTAATTACCAAATCATAAGAGACTGGCTCAACGCCCTGCCCCATGGTTAGTTTCTCGGCAACCGATTGCGGCAACATGCGATGCAACAAATCTTCTGTCTTCAATTTCTCCTCACACAATAAGCGTGTTCGCTCTGTTACAATATCCTCCAAATTGTTGGCATATTTCTCCATCATTTCCATCATTTGATCCATGATGTTTTTGGTTTTACCGCCACGCATTTTCTTTAAACGATTGCTAAGGGAAAGCATAGTAAATTTTATATGTATATATTAGTTAATAAATTAATATAAAAAAGCTTCTGTGGTTTATTACCGTATGACACTGAATTCGGGACGCTCTTCGGGCTCCTCGGCCCAGCAATCTTTAATACAGGCCAGAACATAATCTGGACATGATTCGGCCTCAATTATAGACTCGACCTCGGGTCGAAATGGCTCTTCGCCTTTAAGCGGCAGCTTCTTAACAAAGTCCACAATTTCCTTTGGTTCAAAATTGGTTTGTCCGAATGGACCCTTACGACTAAATATCTCATACATAATGATGGCAAAGGCATAGACATCACCTTTCTGACTGCCGTGGATGTGATGATTGCGCAACAATTCGGGAGCGCGCCATAATTGATCTAAAAAGATAGTGAATATAAATAATAATGTATGTATGTAGGGGTTAATGCTTATTATAAACTCACTTCTATAATGCTGATGTTCGCCAATTGATTCACTTTCGGCACACTGACGCAACTCATGCAAACCAAAATCGGTCACCTGTAACATCCAACGTGAGGTGACCACACAATTCGATGATTTGAGATTGCCATGGTATATCAATTGTGAATTGTGTATATAGATCATGCCCTAAAATACAAAATGCAATTTTCAAATCAATAATCATCATAATCATCATCATCATCGTCATTTCTATACAGGATAGGATTCTCCATCTAGAACTCACTTTAATGAGGTCATGGATGAGCGAGGCAATGAATAGATCATCCAATTTGATATCCTCATTCTCAATGATATCATATAGACTGCCCTTGGCACAATAATCGGTGACTAGCAAAATGCGTGTGGGTTCCACACAGGCGCCAATGAAACTATTTATATTATCATGACGCAATTCACGCAATAGACGCATCTCCTTCATTATCTCACGTGATATATCACGTTTGCGTGGAAATTTCAACTCCTTGATCCGTACAACAGCTCCCCGTAAACGAGCCGTTGAGGTGACAAATTGATTTGACCAACGTGATCCATAACTTTGGGCACTCATCAAGCTAACCTGCAAAGGCATCAAAGGAAAATTCTTGACATTAAGAAACAACTGAACCAAAAATAAAACCTACCTTACTGGGCGATGAGACAATCTCGTTACCGGAATAGCCCTTTATCTCGCTTGAATCAATTTTCCAAAGCAAACCCTCAATTTCCAATTCGATTTTCCATTTTCTATAGATGCTCATGGTAACCACACCAGAGCAGAACAATATAACACCCAGGACAACAGCAGCCACGGTTGATGTGTAATGGGTATCATCCTTTTGGCATAGCTCATTGGCAAAACCACACATTGGCTCATCTGTTGGCTTATCCCCGCCCGAAGGCCAATCAATCGAACCATTAATGAGTTTATATTCCTATAATAAACAAAACAAATACACAAAATAATAATAAAATCATATGCCGACGGCCTTAGTTGCCAGTGCTTGTAAAATATAGTTAGGTTGATAGTTTATAACTATATCCTATACTTTAATAATAATAATAATAATAAAATCAGTTGGAAACACACACACACACACACACAGAAAACTAATTATATATGAAAGTAAAAACATTTTACTTTTAATTTCCTTGTTTTTGGGTAATAGCAAATCAAACATACTAAAATTAAAATAAAATAAAATAAAAAACAAAACAAAACAAAACAAAAAAAAAAAAACAACAACAAAGAAGAAGACGACGACTCACTCACTGGAAGTTCTTCGCCTTGATGGAAATATGCTACTGGAACCATATGATAATTACAACGTATATTTTCCAAAATATTCCATTTATGCGGCTTATACGCCAACACTGAGAAATTACCCTCCGAATCTCCATATTGATCGATTTTAATTGTGGAACCAGTGACGCCTGAAAATAATACAAAATATTAATACATATACATATATATAAAGGATAATTCATTGAGAGTGATGTATACTTACTCATATAAGTACGATTTTTGATAATGGTATCAATCACCCTAGTGCCATTGCTGGCCACTTCAAAGATCACCTCATCGGTGAGAACACGCTCCTCCATACGCAACATTTTATCCAAAGCCCAGGCATATAATTTAACCGAATCATACAAATACGCCGCATAAATCGAAATAAACTAAAACGAAAAGTAAGAAGTTGAAAAAGATGGGAAAGTGTCATTTAATTGAACGTCAGGCATAAGAAAATGTTTTTTACGTCTTTACATTAATTACAAAATAAGTTTTCTAAGCTCACCTTACTAAATTTACTCTGCGCAAATAATTGTGGCACTTGAAAATTAAATGGCGGCAATGAACTATAATTTCTCACTTGCTCCGTAAACATTTCATAACCTTTTGTTGGTGGCGTTGAGGCCACTACCAAAAGACTTCTTGCCAATTGATTAAAATTTTCGGTACTATGGCAATTAGTCATCCGATTTATTTGATCAACTTTACGTAAATATTTCGATGCCTCTCTGTAAGAAATATAAAGACAAAACTTTCAATAAACAAATATATATAACATTTAAAATCACTCGAGTGGTAATTACCTTTCCGAATAGACCATCATGTCGACAAAGATAACCATATATTCACCTTTGGCAAATAGACCAGCCGTTTCCATAGAACTCATGAAATCAACTAAACTATTGGCCGTACCAAGGAACACATAGATACGTGTACGATTCATGGTATTCTGAACCACCTGGAAGGATAAGAAACAAAAACGTATGAAATTAAATTTGCTTATTTTCTTGTGTTTTTTTAGAGGCAATGCTTACTTGATACCAATAGCCGGAACGACAGCAGGGTAACATTAGTTCACAGCATTTGGCTCGGTTATCAATAAACGAATGCTTATGATTGATGGTCATGTTCTTCTTCATGGCCTGATCTTTGAGCAAGTCGGCCACAGTGCCCCAAATTTCCTCATATAATATGGAAAACTTATTCCAGGCATAATAACGCAAAAGTGCAATCACCGATTTAACGACCTACAAAAGAGCGAGAGAGAGAGAGAGGTAAAGAGTGAGAGAGATAAGTTCAATAAGGAATAATAATAAGAAATTTCAGTGCCATGTAAACAAAAGTTTGAAAACTTTATGGTGCGAGGGCTGTGAGTCTTGGTCTTGGCTCTACATCTATCATATAACATATTTTTATATTATTCAAGGCCAAGGATATATATGTATGTAGGTATATACATATATTCCAAGGATAACTAGCTGCTGCTGTCTGGCCGTAGTCTGTCTGACAATCTGCTGTTGGATGACAATGACAAAAGTAAGAACAAGTCTCAACACCCATTTTTCACCACACCCATTCACATGCTCAGATGACACCATCATCAACATCATCACCATAACCAATGCCACCTGTTGACTGCACCCGGGATTATTCGTATTATTTTCTCTTCACTTACCTGCGTATCTGGAGGTTCGGTGCGAGCAAATGTCGGTATTGCGGATGCACGGTTCTCTGCGCATTTCTGTTGAATTGAAAGCAGAAAATTTCAAATAAATACATATATGCATGTATCTACACACACACACAGACATTTGTCACTATGTACACTTGGAGAAAAGTTTAAGAATAACTTTATAAGATTATAAATTTGGTCTCAACTTTAGACAACTTTCTCTAAGGATTATTAGTAAAACTCACATCAAGTGTGTGTTCTTAACAATTTTATTAACAATTGAATCCGCTTCTCAAAGTGTACAAGAAGTATTTTTGCGTGTGTGTGTGTGTGTGTGTGCGTGTGTGTGGAAAACGATGAATGTGGAGTAAGAAAATGTCAGGCGTAAAATTGCCTCGTCATAAAACTTACATAGGAAATCATTGGAATGTTTCGACTTTGCGATACTATGGCCTCAACATAGCAAGGACCTTCAGGACCAAAAATCGTTGCAATACCATCGCATATCATTTCGGTAATGGCTTTTGTTGCCAATACCGTATCACCCTTGGTATCATTCCAACGTAGAGCTAAGGTTACATTTGGTAGCAATTCCGTGTCATTGTTGACCTAAACCAAAAGAAAAAACGATAATAATAGATGGGAATGATAGATGTTTGTGGCATAGTTGCATACCTCATCCAATGCCATAGTCAGTGCACCGGATATGGCCAAACCCTGACGATCCTTTAGCTCGCCAGTTAGGGCCGTTAGATAGCCCACAGTTAGTACAGTGCGAGGATTGCTACAGTCGCATACTGCCACCGATAGCAATAGTAATAAATTAAAGGGCCAACGCGTCATGGCCCCTTAGGCCGGGGCCGTTCAGCGCGACGCCTATGGTTCCAAACAGATTTACAAGCTGCAAAATGGAAAAAAAAAGAGGAGAGAAAATGTTATGGTAAAAATAATATACAAACATATATAAATGCAAGAATGCAGTTGCAATCGCAATTGAAAGTGACAAGGACAGGCGACAGGAGAAGCAGTAGAATCTACGGATGTACTTCTAATAAAAATACATGTTTGACAAAGGCAAATACTAAACAAGTTCCAACCCAAACGAACCACCCCAAAATCTCACCAAGAGTTCTCCCCACTCACACCCACACACACAAACACACACAAGCACACACAATCCTTTTTACCAAATGCAGGATAAAAACTTAAATTTCCAAAAAATGTGCACTAGAATGCAAAATGCTTTCTGTCAGGGACACAAATATCCTGCAAGTGGCTAGGAGCCAAAAGCAAATGTCAAATGTGATTGCTCACACATCCACACATATGTACATACATACATGTATACATACACATGGATAGCAGGCTATGCACACGTACCGAAAGATCATCGAACTTTCCCACCCACTCAAAAGGAATGAAATATGTAATTAAATTTCAATTCTTGATAAGATAAGAAGCTTAGAAAGACAGAGAGAGAGAGAGACCAACATTCGGCTCAAGTCGCATATCAGGTCAGGTATAGCCTATCAGCTTAGGATATCTTAGGTCTAGAAATGGGATTCAATATCTAATCAGCATTAAAATGATTGTTGCATATACCAAAGCCATCGAAAATGAACCAAAATATTTATGTATTTATGTATGTAATTGGGGAATTCCCATAAACACTTGAATGGTTAGTTTTTTCGTTTGAATTTTCTAAAAGAATGAATTTGATGATTGAATTTTGACTGATTTATTCTTGTTTTTTTTTTCAAGAGAGCGAGGGAAAAAGCGAAATATATTAGGAAATGTTTTAGTTTTGTCCCTCTTTTTTAAGGTCCTTTGTGTTAAGAAGTTGGCATTTCCTTAGAGAAATGACTTGACCATGTTTAAAGGAACTATCTGTTTTTCAACATTTTAAATCTAAATGGGTTGATTTTATTGCTTAGCTTTCCATCAGATGACTAGAGGTGTATATGTGTGTGTGTGAGTATCCGTGTCCGTGTGTCGGTGTGTATCGAATGGCACGTGCAGCATTATTGTTTGCATTGCGTTTTGTCATCGTTATTGTTGTTGTTATTGTTCTTACTAGTATTAATTATGCATGCCGTTGATTTTGTCATTATATCATTTCGTTTGAGGCATTATCCCTCTGCTGCCGGTTTTTGTTTGTCCTGTCTTTGTCAGCCCGTCTGTACGTCCGTCTGTCCGTCCGTCCGCTTATCCATTCGTCTGCCTGCCTTTTCATCTAGCATCAACATCAACTCTTTCTCTCTTCCCTCCCGCACTCACTCACTGATGGTTCTTCTTCATCATCATCATCATCATCATCATCATCATCATGCTGGTACCATTCTGTGTGTTTGCATTGTTAGTGCAAGAGATTGGCGTCCTTGTTTGGATTTTTTGTATGTTAATTGGCTTACGTTTTAAAGTTGAACGTTTTAAATGAAATATGTGGAAAACAAACGAATTAGTTTAATTAGCCCCCCAATGAGAGTTGACTTCCAATCTTTCCGGGAACTATGTATGTACATATGTATGTATGTAGTTACGTATGTATGTTTCGATTTCTACGTTCTTTTAATATTCTTTTCCTTATTCGTCTCGCTACAATTCTCATACATTATTCTTGGAAATCTGGCCCAATCGCGCCAAGTGTCAAAATGCTGCGCAAATATTTATTATACTATAGGCGCCTAAAATGCCAAAAAAATATGAACAAAAATTGAGAGCCAAAGTGGGTTCTAATTTTAAATTGCAACATTGGCAAAATAAATAGCACGAACTAAAAAATACTTTGAAACGAAACGATTGTAAAATCTGAAGTGTGTCGAAAATGCTAATTTATGGTATCTACTCTAGGTATATAGTATACATATGTGTACATGTACATATATTCATAAGTAACTTTATGTACATGTATATATTTATAGGTATAGTTAGTATATATGGCCCATTTCCACGTAAATTCAAACTTAGTGCAAGGAGCTATAGGCAAAGTATTCTTTAAATAGTTTACCTGAAATAACTTTGATAATGAAAGTCATAAACTTGACCTGGTACTCGTTTCTAAACAAATACACATACAAATTACATACTAAGACACGTTTGGGGGTCTATTTTTTGTTTGTTTTAAGGAACACAAAATGAAATATCAAGGACCATTCCAAATTTATGTCAAGTTAAATTTGCTTATCAGTTAATATTGATAATGCGCTAAATATTTGCCAAATTCTTTATTGGTATTAAGTACTGACTAAATTTTCCGTAATTCCTTTCCATTACTGAACTACCTTACCTAAAAAGCAATAAACATTCAATAACTTTTCATTAATTGCAAACATGGCGTATACGTAATATTTCAAATCTATCTCTTGGATTTTGGATTTGATATGCGATTTTATAAACTGTGAATATCGATTGGGCAAACATACATATATTTTTACCCTCTTGTGCTGGAAGCGATTAATCTGATTTTCTGTTATACGTAGCGTATACGTAATATATGCAAAAAAAAGTATAAAATAAAATGTATCTGAAGTAATTTTAAAAAATAATGAGATTTTAAAATATTTTAGATAAAATGAACACTCTTGAGTTGTGCGGAACTTTTCTGCTAATTGTAACATTTTTTTTTTGTTATACATGGCGTATACGTAATATGAATATGAAGATTCGACTCATTTTTCCTGACAAATTCTTTTGATGGAAAAGGATACCTAATTTTGAAAAAATAAAAGATGGTGAAACTATGGTTCGTTATTTATTTGATTGCTGGTCTATATGAAACTTTAGAATTTGTAGCAATTTGCTGTTGGATTCATTTCTCAAGGGAATGAAATATTCTTGCACACATATTTGGGGAATGTGAATTTTGTTTTCTTTGCTTGAATCAATCGAAACGTTTTGAACTTGCGAATTTTGATAATATCCTGTGGACAGTCTGGCTAGCTGGCGACCTGGGGTGGATGGGGGTGAGGGTAGCTTCTGAAGGATTTTGGGGGAATCTAGACCACAGACTTGCTAGACTTTTTGATATCGCCGGCGATCTTTTTGATGGCCGGCGGTATACGTTTCGCCACACCCGGCTGGGAGCTGAGAAATGAGATTTCAAAGAGCGAGGGACGACTTGAGTAGACATTGTGCAGCATGCTGATGAACCAGAAGATCAAGTCATCCATATTCTGGATAGTGCATTGGGCAAATACGGCACCCGCATCGCGTCCATGTTGATGCGAATCGAAGAGTGCCACAATGGAGGCACGAAAATCAAATGTCACCATAACGGTGCGGCAGTCAGCTATAATGGCGGCAAATAGATGTGACGGCGGCAATTCACCGCCACGACCGCCTGCCTGCTGGAATACCTGGAGTGTAATCGTAAAGATGCGTGAAAGCTGTAAGGCCACATTCCGATTGTACATGGGATTGGTGGGATCGGCCTCCATGTGCGTGTAGAACCACTCCTCTAGGCGAAAGTTCATCTTGTGCTGCGATCGTATGGCCGATATGGCATCCGGTATATTTAAATTGAGATTGCGCGCCTGCGGCGTATTGGCCGTGATCACATTGTGGTAGACATTGTTGCCATCGTTAATTGCATTGCCAAACAGATCCCAGCCATGCGATGGCAACTCGGCGACACGATGAAAGAAACGTTCCGCCTTTGCGACCTTATCGGCCAGGATGAGGGAGATGAGTGTGCATGAATTGGTGCCGCTCTGTTGGAATTCACCGAAACGCGATTGGCAAAAATCGCGAGGGAACCACCAAATGTTCAAATTATCAATCTGCTCATGGATGGCCATCTTGATGGATGTCCTATTACGTTCTTGTCCTCGTCCTCGTTCTTCTATCCTTCGAATCCTGTTCCCCTTCTGTGCTTGTGCTGCTGCTGCTGCTACTCCTCCTGCTGCTGGTGCTGCTGCTGCTGTTGGTGTTGGTGTTTTTTGCTGTAATTTGATACCGTGACCGTGGCCTATCGGCGCTTGCGCGTTGCCTCTCAATGCTACTTCTTCTTCTCCTTACATAATTCACAAGATCTGAGTGAAGGTGTCGGCGACACCAAAACCACCAAGCACCTTCTTTACTAGTACACTCCAACGGCGGGATCGGGATTTTTAACCAAACATTGAATTTTGATTGTCCAAAACGGGGATAAAAGAGATGGAAAAAAAAAGTGGAAAACTTTCGATATCGGAAAACAAAAAATTTCTAGACCAACAACTGACAAATAACGAACATACTGTGAGAGTAATTTTTATAGCCCAAACGTAGGCAAATGCCCGGACTACTAGATACAAAGGTTTGCCCTTACTTTTCATTACTTCATTTTGAGTCAAAAAAAAAAGTGTTGGGTATGATTGTTATTCAATTAAAAATGTAATATCCGATTACTGTTCCAACTAAATACGCCATTTTGGCTTTATCTATGGAAAAATCGTAGCTTGCTAGTAAATTTCTCCATTAGGCTAATTTGTAAAACTTTAGTAAGACAGTTCTTTAGGATTAACAAAAGTAATACCATCCTAAGTCCTACCTATAATTTTTAACCCCAAGAACTATACAACAAAAGAACTATACACTATTTAGTGCCAAAAAGTGCAATGACCTGTTTAAAGATTGCACTTTTTGGCACTAAATAGTGTAAAATCTTGCGAAAAGATGACTGAAAGCAAGTTCCAGTTAGGAACGCCGTTTCCAGTTTTTGAATCAATATTTCACATATGTCAAATTTTGCTTGCATTTTATCCGGCTAGATTATTTCAAAGGCAGCACTATAGCCATATGTAGCTAAGGTTAAACACCTTTAACTTCTATCATCAGCAGACTTTGCTAAAGAACTCTAGAATCGCAATGGCCACAATGGTCAACGCCTTCAACGCTAAAACTAGTTGGGAATTGCTAAATGAACTGAAAGTACTTAAAGGACCATTTAACAGCATTTTTATACTTATATCTAAATTATTTTTATGTTATAAGCGATAATTTTTTAGGGATTTATATCAATCAATGTTTTGTTCAAAGTTGAAAGACCTAATTGTATTCATACTCGTGGCCAATTGCATTGTGATTTAAGCTATTATATTAAGCACCACAAACATAACAAAAAAACCGAAACGAAATGAAACGAAACGAATTAGACGTGTTAATTGACAAGATACTCAGCCAGCCAAGTCGACGCCTCATTAATGATTGATGAACTTGTTCCATTGTACATATGTACATTTGTATGTTGGGGGCTTATACAGACATAGAAATAAATATATGTATACCAAATATATATTTAAGGTAATTACCCGGCGCCTTCTACTTGGACTCTCAATCAAAACAACAAAAACAACAACCACAAAAAAAAGCCAAAAAAACAACAAATCAATGAAACAAAACACTTGATAAGACAAAAAGATAGCCCAAAACAACAACAAAAAACAAAATGAAATTGAAATCGTTATGCCATGTCAAGCAAACAATACAAATAACAAATAATCACTTGAAAATGCCAGTTAGACTCGACTTGACTACTCTTGAGTCTTGACTCTCCAATGACCGAAATAGAGAGCCCCGATAGTATTTCAAGTGTCTTCATGACATTTAATTGCTGCTTAAGGAACATGTTTATATACCCTGCAGAAAAACATAAAAACCACGCTAATTATTAGGGTATAATAACGTACTTATATTGTATTTAATGTGGATTAAAGTCCACTCAATATACGGGATTATGATCTTAATTAGGATCAATGTAAGCCTCCTTATTTCGCTGATCTCTCGCCTAGAGTCAATACAAATATATGAAGGAGATTTTTGTTTTTGATTGCAAGTAAAGAGTAGCCCGTAGCCGTTTTTTTTTTATTTTTTTTAAGTTTTAGTTATTATTATAGGTGTTTTTTTTTATTTATTTTATGTCTTGGCATTCCTTGCGTTTTTTGTTTCGGTTTAATTGTTGAAAAACTATAACAATTGATTGGATTTGGGTTTCGCTCAATTTTTCTATGTTATGGTAATGAAATGAGCACCCTTGAGCAACTTCCGTGTTACCGGCTGCCAGATGGATTGGACCCAGTTGTCAGCCAATCATCTAGCCAGCCAGCCAGCCAACCAAATAACGATGATGATGAAAGTGAATAGATAAACCAAACGGCACGTAAATGGTTTGCAAAAGAGAAGCGGTAAATGGTAGAGAAGAGAGGGAGAAGGAGAGGCCCGTTTCGAATGAATGATGAGAAAGAATTTTGTTGATTTTTTGTTTTTACAGATAAATATCGAGTCCATGAGTTTTTGAAGGGGAATTTCGATTGCAAAATTAAGCAGTTTGGTGGCGCTTTTAAAATGATGATGAAATTTAAAATCATTTATCGGATTAGTTTCGATTTCGTTAGAATCCAAACACAATAGGCCAAAACAAAACAGCAGAAGAAAAAAATGGAGAAAGTAAGAAACATGTTTGAAAGAAAGGCATACAAAAAGAAAGTGGGAGATGTAACAAAAAGAACTATAGATAAAAGAGAAGCGGAGGGTCAGTAGCAAAAAAATAAAGGGAAATACCTAAGAAGTCAAGAATAATTAATTAATAAAGTGAAAGTAAAAATACAAAAGAATCTTGGGTGAGAAAAATAATGATTTTCATAGAACATGACAAATAAGAGACCAATTATAATCTTATTATCTATGAAAAGAGAGCTTAAGTCATTCTAATCAAAATTTTAGTACAATATATTTCGAAATAAAAGAAATAAAAGCGAAAACTGATCGATAAAACCCAATTAATTCCAAGTTTCTTGAGCTAGATTTAAATCTTCTTTAATGAACCATCGGCCAACAAAATGCCCAAAAAAAGCAACCACCAATTAATTGATTTATACATACCTACATATGTATATATGTATGTATGTATGTATGTGTATAAAAATCCAGTTTGTCTGAAGAGGGGATTTGGAGTTGAGTTCTCTTAAATAGAAAACAAAGACGAACACCACAAAAAACAAAATAGTATCAACAAAAAAGTAAGCCACGATATGTAGAAGACAACATAACAATTTATCATCATCCATTGCGGTGTCATATTTTTTGTGTTTATGTTTGGTTTTTGAAGTTTGCTTTGACCTGGAAGTCAAATGATGATGTGGATACGAATGCCAATGATGATGATGATGTTGATTTGCTGATGATGATGATGATGATGCTAATGAAATGATGATGATGATGAAGCGGAGGCGCCGTCAGTTAGGCTCGGCACGTTTTCGATTTGCTTGTAGATCGTTTTGCAGGGGTAAAATAGTAAAAAAGTAGAGGAAGGTCTCTTCACATCACTTCACTTCACTCTTCTCTGGTTAATTAATGCGATTTCGCTTTTCGTCGGTGTGATTGTGTTCGTGAGTGTGTGTGTATATGTGTCGCGTGGCCAGACAATGACTAATCATTTTTTTTTTTTGTTTTATTTTCTACTATTTTTTTTGTGCTATCTATGTGGGGGGCTAATTGAGTTGAGTAAACAAATTGCATTAATTTGTGTCTTATTATTTAATAACAAAATAAATAAGACAACACACAGTAGTAGCACAGAATGAGAAGCCCAAGAAGGAGGAGGAGGAGAAGGAGGAGGAGGAGAAGGAGGAGGAGGTAGGTAGGTAGGTAATGGTTGTTGTTGAGTTAGTGGCGGTGGTTGTATTTCGGCTGGTAACCAATTATTTAGCACTTGAAGGCAACGGCGGCATCGTTGTAGTCGGCTTGGTTAAGCAATTATTATTATTTTTCGCTCTATCCTTCCAATTAAGCATCGTGTTGGGTATTGTCCTTAACACAGGAATATCAGGACATGGATACGGCCATGGCCATATTCGCGGTTGCAGCGTCGCAGCCGCACCTTGACCTCATCGACAAGAAGAAAAGAAAAAAAAGTTCTCCTTCGACTCATTTTACATAAATAATCAATAAAGAGAATAAGGGGAATCAAGAGGGAAAATCTTAGCTCTTTTCCTGTCTCCCTCTCGCTCTCCCTCTCTTTTCTTACTACAAAAGTTTTTCAAAAATTCTTTTCTCAAAGGCAAGGATTTGTCAAGTGAGTTTTCCTTGACTAGTTTTTCGCCTCAGTTCAACTCTTTGGGGTTTGGTTTTTTTAATCAATTTGAAGTTGAAAAATAATTGATGGCAAGTAGAAAATGCATGCAAAATCAAATTAATTGGAGCAGTCCACAAATGGTTACTGAATGGGCCAAGACGTCTCGAGGCGTGTATACCCTTTGCGAAATATACATACTACATTCCTTTTCCATCTGTCAAAATGCTTAGGTATTCTGAAGTCTATTCAATAATTTTCTAGTTCCAAATATTTTCGCGAATCGCTCTTTCTCGAAGGATGTTCAATTTTTTGCCGGTTTGGAAAAACTACATTTGCTTATTTTTATTTACCCCCCCAAGGATTCTAATTGTAAAGTTAAAAGAAATGTTAAATGGAAACTAAAAATTGTTAGCCCGTAAAAATCCCTCTCCTTCTCTCTTTAAATGTTTCACAAATTTTATACGTTTTGTCTAAAGTTATATGTATGTAAATTTAGTTTGTTGCGTTGAGAATGGCGATGAGAATGGAACACACACTTATGAGTGGCGCCGGCGTCAAGCTATTGAGTATTTCCGGTTCAACTACCGTTAGCCAAGCATTCAGTACTTCGGTTGTTGAAATACATACATATGTATGTATGTACATTATTCCAATAGAAATGGAGACTGAAACTTGTAAAGTACATTGTCAATTGAGTTAGTATGTTATCGTAACAAATTAAAAGCCAAATCATAAATATGTCAGTGTAAAAAGCATGAATCAAATTTGAATTTAAGGACAACAATTTTACACTCCAACAACCAAAAGTGCCTCCTTTTTGGTTATCATGTGTAGCAAAACAAACTATATGTATGTACAAATTTTTTAATTTTAATTTTTAATTTTTTTAAGCGACTGCCTTAGAAATTAAATGTATTAATTGGTACTTTTTTATCATATATTTATTCATTCATGAATTTAATATAGTGATATATTTCATATATTATTCATATATCTAAAAAACTCATGTTTTCTGGTTCTGTTATAGGTCATAACAAAAATTACACATCCTTTCTAAAATATCCTAGCTCAGATCAGTACGACGAAACGTTTGGATAAGTCGTTTTTGAGATATTCTGTTGACGAATTAACCTTTTTTCCTTACAAACTCTCGAGGTAAACTTTTGTTCTTACATTTTGATACAGAAACTTCAAATTACTTTAGAAAAAATATTATACCTAAATATGTTCTTCTATTATTTTGGAAAGTAGACAAATCTAAGTAATGATTAACGAAATTATACACAAGCCTAAGGAAACATTTAACTTTATCACATCACTCGACTTTCTCACATGGGTGCTGCCCATTCATACATTGTCGTAGAATGAGAGAACTTTTCTTGAATAATTTCTCCAGTCATGCTGACACACACACAATTCGAAATAGGTTTATATGTGCATACATACATACATACATACATATGTGTTTGTATAGTCGCTTTACTTTTATGAACATTGCAATTTCCATTTAGATATTCCCCCAATTGTTGCTTGTTGTGGTTATTTGCCATTTTGATCATAAATTTTTATTTATTACCTTCGCCTCAGAAAAAGGTGTTGAAAGGAAATCGATTTTGGTGGCGCCCAAAAAAAAATACGTAAAACGGAAAAAGCAAAGAGGGGGAAAAAATGAAAAAATAATAATGATTATGTTTATGATAGGAGGAAGAAGCAGATATATTTATAAGCCAAATGTGTATACATACACAAATTGTATAAAAATTAATATATATGTATGTATGTGTGTATTAAATCTTTATGTGCCAAAAAAAAAAAAACAAAAAATATTCCAATGCAAAATCTTATCAGACCAACGCACACCCAAACTCAAAATAATAATAAAGACTTGAGCAGAAATCGAGGCAAGTTTTTGTGGTTCGGTTTTACTCTGCCTGCTTCGCCCCCCCTCCACTATTTTTAGATTCGTTTTGGATCTGATAATGGCTAAGCTTATTAATAAAACATATACATATATATATATTTAGGTACAATAAACAACAAATTTATTGGACTATTTCAAGACAACTTTTGCATAAACTTAGAAGCTCCGAGCATCGAGCTCGATCGAGAATCGGAAATCTGGCAAAATAAAAAAAAAGAACAACAACAAACTGAAACTGAAACCGAAAATGAAACTGGGCGGCTCGAGAACAAGTCAACCGCTGTTGCCTTTGCCGTTGCCGTCGCCGTCGCCGTAGCCATTTGCCGCTGTTTGCATATCGCTTTGCCATTAATCGTTTCTCTGTTGCTGTTTGCTTCAAAAGCAGAAATAAAAATAAAAAAAAAAATTAAGAAAAAAAAGTTATTTTTAGCTTGGAGTATTTATAAATGACCTTGGCAGCAGCGTCGGCGACGACGATGACGACGACGACGACAGCGACGCCGCTCAGATTGGTTACCCAGAATCAACCAACAAGTCAACCAACCAACCAACCAACCAACTAACCAACCACAGCCAGCAAAAAGACAAGAGATCGCTTCTCATGTCTGTCTGTCTGACGACAGTCAATATGAGAAGTTTTCAGCGTTGCAAGTTCAAAATCAGTCTTGTGCCAAGCACGCGTTATTGTTATTATAGATCATCATCAGAAACATGATCATCATCGTTTGGTTAATCATCATCATCATCATCAGTATTTTGTTTTGTTTGGAGAAATACAGAGAGAGAGACATGTATCCAAAACATAAATATACAAACGAATACCCAGTGAAGTTTACTTAAATATTTCTTAAGGCATGTGCCAATTGACTCAACTACAGTAAAACCTCCTCCTCCTTGCCGAACGGTCCTTTTTTCTTTTAAGTTTTGAAACAAAATAACCTTCGATTAGCGAAGGGAAAGAAACGCTTATTTATGGTCAAAAATCCCGATATTTATAAGCAATTTTCAGCTTTTTTACGCCCACCTAGTGAATTTTTGAAATGCTCGGACAATTTTTATAAATCCTTAAAGTGACAAAATGAGACGCTCGACAAAAATACAAACTAAACTTTTTGACTGAAGACGAAAATATTTTTCAGATCCGACCATGTTCAAAAGTTTTTGAAATATTTGCACATATCTTTACTTTAAGAATTGAATCTAAAATAAATCAGAAAATGTTCAAAATCGTTTGGTGAATCCTTTAAAAAAAAAAAACACACAAACAATTTTCCCGAACCCAAGGAAGTTCGCTAATGGGAGTGCTTACTGTATCTCACAAAATAAGGCAATAACTCTAGAAATATTCAAATAGATTAAAGATAAAGCAATTGTGCAAGCTGCAAATCATGAAATTTGACAAATGTCCCAAGATGATCACAAAATCAGCACAAACCAAACTATGAATTTAAATCAAATGTATTTATATGTACATACATACATATATACGATATGGTAGATATGATACTAATAACAAGGAGATTAATTCAAAATTTCAACACCCAATAGAATCATTTATTGGTTCATTTCGTGAGCATTCATGAATGCAGATTAAGTGGAGCAATATAAAATGACTTTGGGGCGTATACTTATTACCCAAATGCAATGAACACTTTATTGGGGCCACATGAATTCAAATATCCACAGTGAAAACTTTCTTGTACATGTGCATGTGCATGTGTTTGTGTTTGTATTTGTATTTGTTTATAATCACAAAAATAAACGCAATTATTGATGAAACGTAACGAAATGGAATGGCGGGGTACTTATAGTCATTTTCGATTTAACAACTAGTCGTACTTATTAGAAATGCATTCTATTTGTATGACCAGCCAAAGCGTCGTCTCGACTTGACAAACTAGCAGACGAACCAAATGGACCTACTCCGCCTCCTGCTGTTGGCTGGTTAGACTCTTTTTTTTTTTTGCTTCCTTTCTTTTTTGTACGTTTCTCTATGTCTCCTCTGTCTCTCAATATCTTTGTCAGTCGCTTCTCTTTCTGTGTGTGTGTGTGTGTGTGTGACTCTCTGGTGAGACAGGGTGGCTGGCCTGGATGGGTTTTTGAACAATTTAACAAGTTGCCCAGTTGCAGCTTGCAGCAGGTTGCCTCGCCTCGCCTGGCTGCCTCAGTGTCTGCCATTGCCGCGGAGTGGTTTAACTGGTATTATTATTAATATTATTATTATTATTATTACAATTATTATTATTATTATTATTATTATTGGTAGTAGCAGCAGCAGCAGTCGTAGTAGTAGTAGTATATAGATAAGTATATATGTATATATGTACATGTATAAATAGATACCACAACGCTCTCAAGTCTTGGAACCCATTCAAGTTGAGTTTATTCTCTGGTTAGTTAGTTGGACTGCCAACAGCATTCCAAACTCAAGAAACTAATTTTAAATCTCCCTCTCTTTTACACACACACACACACAGTGAGAGTGTGTGTTGCCATTTGGGTGAGTGTGTGTGTGTGTGTGTGTGTGTGTTTGTTTGCGTGGGGCAACTGTCATTATTAGTATGTATGTTTACTGTTAAGTGTTTATGTAAAGTGACAGTTCTTGTTATTTACACGTGTTTTCTGCACAAAATCAGCGATTGATGTATGTATGTATATACGGCTGAAGGGGAGGAGGGGGTTGTGAAGTCTGATAAGAGAACTACAAATAAATATTGAGTACATAGTTAATCATTGGTAAAGGTTTCTCCGCCAGGTCAGGCCACACTCAAAAAGAAGCAGTAGAAAAACTTATGAAAACCTTTTCGCAAACTTGTGTAAACAACTTAGGGAAATCCTGTGGGCAAAACATCCATAAGCTATCCTTAAACTTCTCAACTTCTAGAGGCATTTTGAAAAGTGTTTTTAAACTCATTCCACAAGTTTAAGTAGCTAAGTATGCAGCAAAAAGGGCATTCAAAAGTCGAGGCAAATGCACAGAGAATCCTTAATCAGAAGGTTGAAACAAAGTGTTTTTAATTCCAAAGTTTTTAAACTAGGTCAACTAGACAATTAATTAATCCTTATTAATCCTCATTCTTTTTCAAAATCCATTTTTGAGTTGAACAATGCCATCAATATTCGACAATGTCTAAAAATTTAAATCCATTAGACATCCATTCACCTAATTGAAAATTGCATTTTTTGAAACAAAGGAAAAAACTCCTTAGAAGCCTTAAAATTTCATACATGCACATATGTATGCGAGCGTATGTGTGTGTGTGTGTGTGTGTTTATGTACTAGTGGGTTGATTCTTTTTTTATCTCTGCTCTGTCCTGTTCTTTTCTGTTTGCTATGCGAGAATGGAATCCTCTTTAACATTCTTTTCTCTTAGTTGCTTCTTCATATGGCAAGCATCAGCATCAGTCAAAGCGGAAATTGTATTTCCTGCCCCCGAGCCACCAACATTTCTCCTCCTCCTCCAATACACCCCACTCCACTTTCTGTGCCTCTACTTAACCCTTTTAGTAGAAACTCAGAGGCCATCTCTTCCTAACGAGCCTGGATGACTAGCTGGCTAGTCCAGCTTTAGCTTTAGGTTTAGCTTTAGCTTTAGCCTTAGCGCTCTGTATGACTCTCACGTCGAGTGGTACGGTGGTGCGCCTACTCATATGAGTGTTTTGGGGCTTGGGTTTGTTGTGTTTGAGTTTTTGCCTTTTGGCGGCCGTGTTGCACATGTGCCAAGATGGAGCAGAAAACAGCAGCGGCAGCAGCAACAGCAGCAGCAGCGGCGCATTCAAGTATTTACCCACGGTCTATTTTTAGAAAATCCAGTTTTTTGGCAGCGCCCAACAGAGTCGGAATCTGTCTCTGCTTTGCATGAGGGAAAAATAAAGAGTAAAGAGCAACACAGAGCCCCCACCACACTTTGGGCATCCAGAGAGAACGGGAGAGAATGAGAGTGAGAGCGAGAACGAGAACGAGAGGACAAAAGAGATTATGCAGTTGCCTCATAATTCCTTAACTCATAAATGAGTTTTATTTCTCATTAAAAGTTCAATAACAACGACCTTATCGAAGTCAGCCAGACCAGGCCCGAATCCCAAACCCAAACCCAAGTCCAAGTCCAAGTCCAAGCCCTTCACTTTCACACGCAACCAAAATCAAAAAACAGAAAAAAAAAAAAAACAAAAGTGAGTGCAGAGCTGTGTTGCTAGTTGCCCCTAATATGGTTGGGCCAAGTCAGTGTCATGTTTTCTTCAAGCTTGGCGTCTCCATTTATGGACCGTAACCGAAAGGCGCCTTCATAATGAGCAGCATCATGCTCATCCTCAATCCTCAACAACAATTCTCCTGCCCGGTTTGCTTCGTCATTATTCCGCCATCTGCTTGTTTGAAAGTGAAATTTTTGCTTGTAACACATGTCTCTTCGTTCCCTCTCTCGTCATCATCATCATCATCATCATCAACAACAACAACAACTTCGCCTCCTCTATGGCCATGTTCATTTGCTGACTCTTCTCCACCTTATCCACCAACAACACACACACACAACAATCTTCTCTGTCTGCGTCTCACTCTTTCTCTCTCTCTCTCTTTCTGTATAAAAGACAACGTAATGCCTTGACATTGTTGTGTGCGACAACGGACTTGAACTCTGGCAATGAAAACCAAGTTGGAAGAACTTAAATGGAATCATCTTGTCATAGTGCAAAAATCTCTCATTTTGCGGTTTCCAGATGAACCAGAAATGATAAACTGCCATCTTGCATAGCCGCACATGGAGGGCAAACGAGCAAACAGAATTGCCAATCAAGTGTAAAAGATTGCTCTTGCTTTTGAGTTTATGATCTTAACGAATTTCCAAGTGTAAACAAATACAACTTAATCAATTTTGAGTTTCAGTGAACTGGTTAAATCTGTTAAATCAAAACAATGTAAGTATATGTATTTAGTAATTTAACTGTTAATAAGAATATGTATGATATATATTTCGGTGAATTTTCATAAATTACGTATTAAAAAAATATTGAATTTTTCTTTCTGCACTTGCTCATCTCTGTTAGTTGAACTTTATGCTTCAGTAGCTATGGTGTCACAATCTCATCATGTCTCTGCCACCGTCTGTTTGCCTATTTGCCACTTCCTTATGCTCCAACCATTTGACAATATTCCAATCAACAGATGGTGCGGGTCACATTTAGGCCTTGCCATGGCCCCTACTAGTAGGAGGTATCAATTTGGATTGGGTTCAATGTGCCTTTTACCCTGGGATTGCATCATAGAAATGAAAATCAAGCAAGGCTAGAAAGGAAGGAAAACATTTGCAACGGTTCAACAGTTCGTTTGCCTTGTAATTTGATTTCCAATGGGCGGCAAGGAGTAACAATGTAGAGGAGAAGGAAGTGTTAGAGCCCATACTTCAATGGGGAAGAAGGAGAGATGTCTGGGCTAAGTATTAAATGTATTGGAAACCATCAACCTAGGTGTGTGCATATGGAAAAGCATTATAATCAACAACATAAAGGTGCTTCAATTTTTGTTTTCTCCCCTTTTAAAGAACTACTATTTCAGTTTGTTTAAAATCCTTTCTAATAACATAATTCTATTTTTGTTCTAGTTAATAGAACTAAATTCCAGCAAATCAAAAACCAGTGGGAGAAAGAGTGATACAGATACCCTTTAAAATTACACAAAATGTAGGAACTTTTGAACCCTTCTTTTTGTTTTGTTTTGTTATTGGCAAAAGGAAGTATTATGTTACACCTAGTATGTGTAGGTGTGTGTGTGTGTGTGTGTGTGTGTGTGTGTGTGTGTGTGTGTGTGTGTGTGTGTGTGTCGACGTGTGTGAGTTTGGTGTGTGTCTATCGGGCGCAGTTCGTTTGTCGCTGCTATCTCCCTTTCTATCATTACATTTTTGTATGGACGTCGTGGGCGAGAGCTAACTTGTTGATGATTGATAGTAGAAGCAAAGCGAAATGACGACAACAACGACAGCAGCAACAACAACAACAACAACAACAACAACAAAAAAGTGGATACAAATTGTCCTTGAAAGTATTTCTCTCAGCATAAAAAAGAAAGGTACATCCATACGGCGAGGACTAAGACATACAAGAAAAAAAAAACCCTTTTGTGTGTAGGTGTGTAGGTATGTAGGTGTGAGAAAAAGGAATTTCAATCAGTAAATATGCAAGATATCCTGCACAAAAAAGAAAAAATTAAATGGGAAACACATCACTGTACAACGACAAAAGAGGAACACATAATGGAATTTGTGACAAAATGAAAAGAAAAAAAAAAAGAAAGAAAGCAAGAAAGAAAAGGCGTCAAGTGAGGGATGAACAAACGATAAAGATTCTCATAATAGGTGCGATGGGTTTCAGAATTGCCCATATTCCATGAGAACTAATCTCTATTAAAAGCAAGCAAATTGCAATGGGCAATTGAAAAGTTCTCACATACATAAGTGAAATATGTAATGAATAAAAGTATTTAGAAATTATAATAAAGCCCAACTACCGTACTAAAGAACACAGACACGACTTGAGTTTTAACAAAAATATAAATATATTTAAATAGCCTTGGAAAAAGTCCTTGAAGATTAAACATAAACCGTAATTTTAAAATCACAAATTGCAATTTTTTTAAGGAATTTAAAAGGTCATTCAAAAGAAAAGATATAAATTATTTTTATAGAACTTAGTTAAATACCTTTTAAAGGCATATTGCACTGGATTTAAATGTACATGGTTCGAGGGTATGAAACATTTCAACTAGTTTCTTGCTTTCTAGGCTTAAAAATATCGAAATTATAATTGTTCAATAGCCAATACAACAAAACTATTAAACCTTTTTCTCGCTCTTGCATATCTTCTGTGTATCGCTCTCTCGCTCTATCTATCTAGCTGTCTGACTGGCTGACAATCGTTGTCAATGTTATTCTCTTTCTTTCTCTGTCTTCGGACAACAAACCCGGCAGTTGATGACGATTCACGCACGTTTTTTATTTATTTTTATTTATTTTTGTTTGTTTGTTCGTTTTGTGTGTTTGTTTGTTTGTTCAAAGTGTCTGTAATGTCGTGTTAGGTTTATCCAATGGAATAACTTGATGTTGTGTCTGGTTTCTATTTATAGTTTAGGCAGGTTTATTTTTAGACAACAGATGCAGACAGACATGGGTTGCAGACAGACACAGATAGACAGATACAAAACAACTTTATATTGCAACTTTAACTGCAATTGCAACCTGCAACTTGTTGATTCACAAACACACACACACGAAGAGAGCGAGATAGCGAGAGAGAGGGAGAGAGAGAGAGAAAGAGAGATATGGCGCTGCTGACTGTTGATTGAATGAGAGTTGATCAAAAAGAGCGTGCAAGTTGCTGGGGTGTCTCACATGGCGGCTACGCGATATGTATATTTATTTTTTTTATTTTTATTTTTTTTTTTTTTTGTTACACAACTTAAAAATGTTAATTTCTTGATTACAACAATCATTTACACTCTCTATGGGTATCTGTCTCTCTCTCTCTCTCTCTCTGACTCTCTTTATCTAACACTTTTTCTCTCTCTGCCTCTGTTTATTTCTTTGGCTTTTCTCTCTTACTCATTCTCTATTTATTAAGGCACGCTTTTCACATTTCGTTAAATGTTTTATCACGTCTTACTTTTAGTTTATTTCTGTATTGCTCATATTTTAGAATTCTGAATCTATTTTTAGCTCCTCTCTCTCTCTCAGTCTTTTTCTCTGCCAATTGCAGTCTCTTGAGATACGCTCTCTCTCTCTCTCTCTCTACGATTCTATGTGTCTCAATTCTCTCTGTTTACTTTATAAATATTTAAATTGTTGTCACGTACTAAGTTCTTAATAGGTTACGTTATGTGTTTATTTAACTCATTTTGATTAGAAGTCGAGAAAATTTATACAAAGCAAAACACGCGCTACTATATATTACATATACATACATATACACATAAATATGTATAAAGACATTAGTATGTGTCTGTGTATATTATTATGTATATAAATGTTTGTATGTATAGTAATAGTTGTAGAATCCAAGAACCCGTTACAAAGTTCAACTTTTGCCATTCTTTAAAAAAGAACAAAAAACCACGCAGATGTTCATAAAATATCTTGAAATTTTTGTATTCCCCATCCCCATCCCCTTTAGGCATTATGTATGTATGTATGTACGTATGTATTTTGTATTTGTTTACTCAAGTGTAATTAAGCAACAGCCATTAACAAATAGAAACAAAAGCATATAACTAAGACAAACAAATGCAAATTCAAACGAAATAATTCAAATATTATAAATTTTATTTTATAACATTATATGTATGTATGTATATACATAACATACATATGTATGTATGTATGTACATACATTGTTTAAGACAAAAAATAACTGCAAGTCATTCATATTTCAATTTTCAAATTTTATCACTACTAAAACCAAAGCAAATTGTCTGAAACTAATTTAGTTAACTAAGCCACATTCTCCACAAGACCCCTTTTTCCACCTCTTTCTCTCTCTCTCTCTCTCTCTCTCAAACTCTCTTTGCAAATTTGACAACTTTAATAAAAAGACGATTTATGTCATTTGTCATCATAAGTTTAATTTCAGAATTGAAAATGAATTTAATTTGTGTAATGTTCACAATAGATTCATCTAGAGCTAAAATTTCTTATCACATATTTTGCATTTGTTCTACATTGAGTGATTTTTCAAATTGTTTTAACATAAATATCGCTTAGACCACATTTAGTATAGTTATTAATGATCTAACTGTTATAAATAGCCAACCAGAGTCCGGTTATAGTGTTTTATGCTTGGCTGTCGTTTCCGGTTTAAAAAAAAAAGAGAAAAAAAACCCCAAGAATTTCAAACCTTTCTAAAAACCTACATCAGCTGGATGCTTTGATGTTAAGTTTGATAAAAGTTTAAACTTTAAACTAATCGTTAAATAATAATATAAATACCTATCTATAAATATATAAATAGTTACCAAGATCTCATCGATCTAACTACAAATAAACCACAATAAAACTTAATACAATACATCCATTTACTTTTTTTCCTTCACTTCGAGAGTCTTTTTCTCTCGTCATCGGTTTTCTACCTTCCTTTATAACCTCCTCCCCCTCCACCTCCCCTCGCACTGTTTGACGACCAGTTTTGTCCATCCGTCTGTCTAGTATTTCCGTGCATTTATGCACATTCTACATACGCCTCATGAATAAATAATAACTGTTCTTTTGATTAATAATAATGTCATATACTCATATAGATATACATATATATGAACATATATACTTATATACAAATATAGCATAGCTCCATTAACACTAGCACACACACACACACACACACTGAGAAAGAGGGAGTGAGATAGACATTGGTATACATATTCATATATATCGTTTCCATATTACTAATCGCAATACTTTGTAACCCGCAATGGGGTTTGAGTTCTCTATTTTTAGAACAAAATAAAATGAACAACAAACAAACGCGAAAAAAAGAGAACAGAAATTTATTGTTTATATAAAAGTTATCTTTAAATTATCATTAATTTATCGTGCATAATAAAAAGTGCGGTTTTCTCTATGTGGTGTTCCTCTTGCTTCTCCTTCGCCTCCACCTCCTACTCCTCCTTCTCCTCCGCTGTGTATCGCTAAATGTTGCGGGATTATAAATAATAGATGGTTGATATCATATAAAAAGACCTACAACTTTTGTGGTGAAAGATTTAACAAAAAAAACTCCAACTAGAGGGCCGGACCCCCGTTTTGCTTTGACAAAGGCTTCGATTTGTTTCCCTCTTTTTTCGTAAGCCAATATTTTTGGCATTATTTTTCGACTAATATTTAAGATAATTTACCTAGTTTAATCAAATGCTTAATTTAGTAAATTTTATGAATTAAGCTATCTTGATAATTTAAAATTATAATTAATTATATTTTTTGGTTTGAATTCTTTATTTCAGATCTGTCCTTACTAAGACAATTGAATTGCGTGACTTGACCGTTGTATTGACCGTATGAAACATCATTAAGGTATGCGGACCCATTGGGTGGCAAGGCTTTAGCCGTCTTATCTAAGTGCCCATTATCCAATCGCCATTTTGTTAGGTGGGTTCGGCTATGATGCCGGCATATCTTCTGGAGACTTCCGGAATTGAATGGTAAGCCAAAATCTCTGCCAGAGTTTTGACTTCAGTTAGGGACGGCGGATATCTGATTTCACTATGCATGGATTGGCTTGAGGAACTTCAAGGCACCTATGGCACGTGCAAATTGGCTTTATTATGGCGTTATGCAGAAAAAGTTTGTTCTTGATCATTAAATGCGATCGATAACCAATAAGTATATCATAGTTTAAGATTAAGTTGTAATTGCTTTGCTCTTATTTAAGGTCACAAAGTGAGCCATTATGTATTTTAACCATTTAGGGACGCCGATGGGCAGATGTTCTATCTGAAATTGTAAACGTTTAACTATCATGATATTCTAGGCCATTTGTACATACAAATGGGTTCAATTGAGTTTTGGTTCGTTAACTGAAATTGATAACCCAATTCAGTTACACTTTACATTGAGGAAAGAAAATAATATACCCATATTTTGGGCAGAGTAGAAACAATGTACATACATTTGTGTAAATTACTATTGGAATTTGTATATATTGGTTCCTGGTTAATGGTTAACTGAAGGAGTGAGTGATTTCCACACCCTTCTCTATCGGTCTCTCCTCTCTCCCACTCTCTATCTCTATTTTGTTTTCAATAGCAAAGCTTTAAGACGAATATGTTTTGCCCTTGGCAAACCGAAGTTGCGTGTTAAATTTCTGCAAAATAGTTTTCTCAGCTTGCAAATAGTTTTTAGACAGACTCTTTCTTTTTTTTTTTTTGTGGTTTTTTTTTTCTTTGTTTTGAACAAAATTTCTTAAACTTATATCTTACAATAAAAGCGAAATGGAAAAGCGACCAAAAAGAAAGAAAGAAACCATTTATATACATATATTGGCAAAATGCCTGCGGATGGCTAAAAGGCAGGCAGGCAACAAACCAGCCAACCAACCAACGAAACTCTCATCGATTTTGAAGCCGTTGCTGAATCAGCCTTTGACGTTGAAATTTATTGAAATTATATTGTATAAGAAAGTCGAGCCGAATCAGGTTGTTGTTGTTGTTGTTGTTGTGTGTTCAATGCACAAAATAAAATTTTTTTTGCACATGTCGTTCATTTTTCATTTGTGATTAAATAAGCAATTAGCACATTTTGTGTAAATTGCAAGTCTCGAGTTAGTGTAAAATGTGTGAGCTATATATGTATATGTGTGTGTGTGTGTGTGCATGGTGAACAGTCATGTTAAGTGGAGAGCGGTGGAAGAAGTGGAAAGATTACTAAAGGATAGGGGTGCCAGTGCGGGTGGATGTTAAATTCCAAGTGGACGTAAAGGAGGAGGAGTCGGAGGAGGAGGAGGTTTAACTGTGTTGTATTCGACAATTAAATGAGAGTAGCAAGATCACGCGAATAATGATGAAACAGAATCGATGGGGAATGCGAATGGATCTGGCTATATTCGGGAGGAGGGGGCTGAGATGGCAGGGAGACTTGCTTTTTTGTGTGTGGGAGGAAAACAAAAACAAAAAAGACCGAAATCATTCATTACAAATTGTTTGTATCATTGATTTAGTATTTACATTTAGTAGCTGCATCATCAGTCACATTATGCGACGACGATCATTTAAATTTAAAAGTAATTTATCGAATTGTCGCCCTCTAAAAATAATGTCAATATGTTTAAGCTTAAACAAATTCAAATAATATGAAATTATGCAATAAACTTTCTGAAATCTCTCATTTAGAACACATTAAATTATAACAAATCTGTGTGTTTTTGTTTTCGCAAACTCTGTTGTTCTGTTTTGTTTTCTGTTTTTTAGGAAACAATAGTTTACAGTATTTAACTTATATAATTTTATGACATTTTAATAAACAATTTATTGTTTAAACCTTAAACTGATTTGGTGTACTTACACCATTTTTTGCATTTTTGTTTCTTAACAAAAACTTTAGGGTTTTGTATATATTAATTATTTAGCAATAGTTTAAATATTTTTAGCATAAATAATTTGGTTAACTTTTTGATCTAAAAGTGGTTCAATGTCTACTACTGTCTATTATTTCTCCTGCTCAAGTAAGAGATATCATTTTAAGTAATAGAATTTTAAATTTTAAATTTCCTGTGTTTTTTTTTTATGTTTTGTTTTTCTGAATATGAAAAACATACGTAAATTCAATATTTGTTCATATAAGTCAACAATTTCATGTTGTATTCCCTTTTTTATTTTTTTACAAATTTAATTTGAATTTTGTTTTTTCAGTTCTGTTCTGATAGCCTCCTTAATTATGCAAATGAGTTCAGCCAATTTATAAAGTCGAATAGCCGCTCACACATACAAACATAAATATACATATATTTCTTTGATTTGTAAATACATATGTATATATATATATGTATATATTTATATTTTTTTGCAAGTTTTGTTTTTTGTTTTTTTTGCATTAAAAATTCACACTTGTAACTCTCGATGTGAAGCCAAGCGCGCAAGTGCAACAAAATATTATTAATAATTATTAAATTCAACAAATTGTTCAGGGTGTGACAGAGAAAGAAATATACATATGTATATAGGGCTAGTCTTGGTAACAGCGTGTGGGCGAGGGGTGGAATATGGGCGATAGGGTGTGGGGTCGGCCTACTGCATATGTATGTATAAATACAAAAAGAAAAGTACAAAAAAATACTCACGCGATTTTTTGTTGTGGTTTGTATATGATATTTGTTGCTGTGCTTGTTGTTGTTATTGTTGCTCTTATTAAAAGTTTAATATTTTGTTTTGTTGTTATTGTTGTTGTTAATCGGTTGTATAATCGCCTTTTTGGAATTCTTTTTGCCGCTTTTTTTTTTGTATTATTTATTTCTTTATTTGCTGTTGTTACTTATTTTTTTTTTTTATGTTGTTGTTTTATTTTTTTATAATTATTCTTTCAATTTGTTTATTTTTTGTACATTGTTTGCTGTTTACATTTATCCATAGCTGCAAAAAAAACGAAAAAACAAAAACAAACGTAATGAAAAAATCGCAACGGAATGAAATGGAATGCAAATGTTAATAAAAATAGCTGTAGATAAAAACATTTTCAATGATATCAGGCGAGCTCCGCCTTTTCAAATATCCTCTGTCATGTAGTCGATAGTCATGCATTGTTTGTTTACATTTGTTTTCTCAGCTAAATGATGTAATAATATAATATATGTGAAAATAGATATTCTTAACATTAATTGATAATGAAAAATGAATATGAAATGTTCATAACAAGGAAGAGAAATTGGACCAAATAAAAGGCAAAAGATAAAATAATGTACAAACATATTAGATCCTATTTTTATTTCTTTAATCTCTTGTAATACTAATTTTCTGCTTTAAGATCTTCTACATTTAAGTTGTATCGATAGATATGTAGATAGATAGATTTACTATTAAATCCAGCTAACGCTTTGGCATATTGTCTATACCATAAAATTCAGTAAGAAGGTAAGAGAGAAGAACAAATTTCCGATTCGAGACGGAGAGTCCAAGTCAGAGTCGTCTGCTTTACATTGTCTTGAATCGCCATCAGTTGAATATGAAATGTTTACAGGGTGCTTAAAATGGAATTTGAGGGGGAAATGCACTTAACGGAAATTCAAATGAAAGTGAATCAAGGCAGAAGAGGGGAACGGAAAAAACTCGGTCAGAACGCTCAATTTCGATATCATGCAAATTAAATTTTGCATATTAAATACAAAATTTAAAATGTGCATTTAACAATTTAATTTCAATCGATAGGTCCTTCTTACCAGGAAAAAAAATGCAATGCTTTTTTCTTGCAATGGATAAATATTTAATTTATGTAGAGAAAATCAAGTGTGTGTGTGTGTGTGTGTGTGTGTAAAAGTGCAAAGAGAAGGACCAATCACTTAACTTCATTCAGGCACTAAAAGGTAATTCTTATTGCCGCTCTTTGTATGACCCGGTCGCTTTGTGTGCCTCTTTGTCCGCACGGAAGTCAATTTTTAATTTCCCGCCACAACACTTTTTGGTCAGTTTAACATTAAAATTAAACTTCTTTTCTTTTTTTCATTCCTCTTTTTTTTTTGGTTTGGTTTTTGGTTGACAATCTGAAAAGTCAACAAGTGAAAAGAGCACAAAGCTTAAATAAGGGAAATAAGAAAAAGTGAAAACAAAAAATAGCAGGCAAACAGTAGCAAAAAGGACATTGAATTTATATTCAAAGGGTTGAAAAATGAAGTGTCCTGAATGCTGGGGATATCTATGAAATTTAATTAAAGATACGGGTCCTCTGTGTGAAGAAGACCCACATATTGTCACTTTGCGTGCGTCAGAGGAGATTACAAAACAAATATTTCAAGTGAAAAGCATTTCCATTTCCTTTTTTTTTCATGCTAGAACTGCCTATACTATATTCTATGCCTCAATAGATATAGAATATTGATCAAATGCTTGATATAGTGATTTTAAAAAAATAAAGAGAGTTACAACTAATGGAGCTCAAATCCAAAACCTTTAAGCCTTTAACCTTTAACCTCCCAAAAATAGTTACAAAAACACTTTTTAAATATTCTAAATGGTGACAGAAAATGGAGCAGGAACCGTGATCCGGTTTGAATTATCTTGGTCTTACAAAATTGCAAGACTCTTTCGATGTGACAGTGACTCTTTCAAGTATTTGTGGTGATGGTCTTATTATAAAGGTTTCATTTGGGCCAAATTTTAACATGTCAAATACGAAAATTTAAAAAACGAAACCTGCGCTTAAATTTTAAAGGTTTATGGTGGCATTTTAAATTTGAGTAGTAACATCAATTCAAGAAAATTAAACATGGCGTGTCTAATATAGTCAATTTATTCCAAATTATGTAAATATGTATATCTAGACATAGATGAAGTTTGATTAAATTTGGTATTTTGCTTTTCTTAATTTTTTCTAGTTTTCAAAAGAGCGATAAAGAAATGTAGGATATGTAATGCTAAGAAGTAGAAGGAGTCCCCCTTAGACGTGTTCCCCTTATCAAATTTTGCAATGAAACTGATGAAATTTTTAAAGAGGTTGTGAAATTCATCGTCATCTTGTGTTCACATGTTGATCTTCAACCATTATTTGTTTGTTTAAATCGTAAAGTCGACATTAAAAGCTGTGTTTGACATTGTTTACATTGGCTATAGATTCGAAACGAAAAAAAAAACTATAAACAAGATATACATACATACATATGTATGTAGAAGTCAGAAAGTCAGAAACAGCTTAAACAATTTTCCAGTGATAACGAAAACTTCATTAAATTGGTTGGCAAAGTTTTTTATTGTATTCTGTGTCTAGAATCTCATTGTTAAAACTTTTTTTTGTTTTATTCTAGCTGGAAGATTAAAGAAATTGTTGAAATTTACTTCACTCCACTTCCATATGTTTAAATATATTTAATAAATATTAAAGCATTCAACAAATCTAATCTAAAAAATAATATATACATACATATATGTATATATATATATATATATATATATGTATAATAATAAAAACCAACAACTTCCAGATGTGCTGCTGACAGTGTCAATTTGCTTTTTTTTGTCTTTTTTTTTACGTAACAACTTGTTCTTGGTTTTTAAGTTTTATTTCAGTTCTTTTTGCTCTGTGTTGTCTCTTCGAAGTTGTGTAATCCATAAGAAGCGGTAAGCAGGCAGCAGACAGGAAAACTGCAAACCAAACCAATGTGCAAAAAAAAAGGGTATGGGGGGATATGGATCATTTTAATGGGGCAACGACTAAAAAGTTCGCCTAAGTGAAATATGGAAGCAGGGATACTGACTGTGCCCCTATTGTTGGCCCAAGTTTTAGAGAGACTTGAGCAATGAACCTCGCAGCATTGGCCTTGATTTTGGTTTCTATTTTTCCGTTTTTGTTCTTATTGTTGTTGTTCTGTTTGACTTTTTATGCCCAACTTGTTGAGTTGAATAAACTTTGAGGAGACCCAAGCAAACCAAGTGGAAAATGCTTTATTGCGTGATTTTGTAACAACAAAAGCAACAAGAAAAGCGCCAAAAAGTACCTTAAACAGTGTTAAGGATCAACGACTATCTAGATGCCCTGTAAAAAGTTTCCAAACACAAAAAATTATAATATGGTTACAAATTAATGACAATGGTTAATTGTTAACAATAATTTGATGATTTGCATCTTGCCAACTTTAACTATAGACGCCTTGTATGCCCGCCTTATCTCTGCTAAACAGGGTATCCAAAACAGAAGCAGAACATAAAGCTAAAAATAACATTTCTGCCGCTGTCTTATCAGAAACGCAGACGCATGAAATTCCATATATATACATTCTCCTTCTTCATTTTTTTTCTTTTTTTTTTTTTTTTGGTAGAGCAATGATAAGAACATGCGAGGAGAAGGAGGAACACATTCCGAAAAGAGAGAAAAGAGATGAAGCGACAGATACAGAGACTAAAAGAAAGAGAGAGAGAGCGATAGACAGAGAGCTCTAATTTTTTAGAGAGAGGTCAAAGTTGGCCAACGCATAACGTGTTGCTGTGGGTGGGCGGGCCAATTCCAATGACGACAATCCGAATGGAGGGTTAAACATGTGTTCCAAGATCTTATCGCGCATATTTTTTGCTGCGGTGATAAGATTTACCAAGTACTCGCCTATCATGCCACCACACATGCCTATACCAAAACTACAAAAACCAAACACACAAAAACAAAAAAAGAAATAACCCAGAACCAAAAACACGGCTTTTCCACCAGAGAAAGAGAGAGGGCGAGAGAGAGAGAGAGAGAGAGAAAGACCGACTGCATTTTAGTTGAAATGCAACAATTAATTTAATTCTATTAGCTTGCTTCGTGTTTTTGCTATGTGTTTTGGTCAACTTTTAGCAAACGTCCCTCAGTTGGCCTCATGGCTCATGGCCATTGGCCAAACAAAACAACAATAGCACCAACAATAGCCACCAAACAACCAAACAACGAACCCAACCAACGTGCCAAAGAACCCAACCGACTATT
This sequence comes from Drosophila willistoni, assembly GCF_018902025.1. Classification (NCBI taxonomy): domain Eukaryota; kingdom Metazoa; phylum Arthropoda; class Insecta; order Diptera; family Drosophilidae; genus Drosophila; species Drosophila willistoni. The sequence continues at coordinate 7,828,813 of NW_025814056.1, forward strand.
CTGACAGATGTCCGCACAGGATGCGGCAACAACTTTGTGTTTTTGTTTCCCATGTTTCCTCCCAGCAGCGCAATGAAATTAAAACTTATAAAAATTCAACTTTTTTTCGCTTCCTACTACTACAAACTATCATTCAATTAGCAAGCGGGAAAACTATTTTGCCCATCAAATTATATAATATAATGATGATGAGTGAACAAGAAAAAAAAACAAAAAGGAACCAAATAATAATGCTCTTAAATGTATGCTATATATGTGTGTGTTCCGAATGGAATATGCGTATGGTAAGCAGCAGGGAAAATTTTTAGTTAAATTACTCAAGGCAAATCTTCTTATGGCCATTAATGATGATATCGATAACATTTTTAGTGCACTTTCCAATGAAGTAAGATAATATCTGCCATTCTGACTTGAACACGGCAACAGGCAACAGTTGTGGTTGCTTAGATGATTCAAGTCTTTAAGTTTTGGCCATTTTCAAGTTCAATGCACAAAATTGGAAAATGATTCTTTAATGAAATGGGATTTTCGTAGTCATTTTATTTATTAACAATATATGTCTGTCTATCATGAATCTTTGACTAAATGTTGTAATTTAGATGGAGAGTCACTTAAATTTTGTATTGCCTTTAAGTACCATGAAGCAGCAAAGAGTTTGGCTAAAATGTTGCTTATTTTGTCCCTTATGAAGACACTTGGGATTCAATGACGACAATAATGCCAATGTTGATGATGATGATGATGATTATAATGTTGATGATGTTGATGGTGGTGATTCGTTTACTTCAACTCAATTTACATAAGCATATAAAAAATTGCTTACAAGTTTCGCCTTATCTGTGTGCGCATTTAAGCGATTTAGGCAACAAAGTTAAAGAGACTTTTCAACGCTTTGGTTGTTTGTTGTCGTTGTTGTTGTTGTCGTTGTTGTTGTTGTTGTATTAGGCTATTGTTGGTGTTGTTTTTGGTGTTTATGTTTAGGCCAGCGGCCCAAGCACTAAATTATGTTGTTTTAACTTGGCATTTAATGGCTGTTTCCCGACCAACCACAAGTTGGTGTCGACATGACCGGAAGCAGATTGTTATTGTGGCTTGATGGTGGCGCGACCAGCCAGCCGCCTGTTGTTGTGTGTTGTGTGCTTTGCCTCTGCTATTCTATGTATATTATGCTAGGCATTGATATAGTGTACTGATACCTGCCCTGCATTTCCTTCTTACTGCCGCTGATTTTGGATTATAGTAAATAGTGACGATGGCTTGTTCCTGTCCTACAACACCAACAACCAACCACATCAACTTTTGCCTTACATTTAGACCATGTGCAAGATGGTGTTGCATAAATTAAAGTTGCTTTTCATTTCTTTTTTTTTAACAATTATATTTATAAAAATTTAGTAAACTTTCCATGCAAATTTGACAACTCATTGTCGTTATGTTGGTTGGTTTTCTTATGAGGAGCCTATGTGTATATCTACCTGGACGCCCCCATCATATCTCGCTGCCGTCGTCGTCGCCGTCGTCGTCATTGTGTTCTTCTAACAACACTTTGTGGGCTTGCCATTGGCCAGCAATTTAAGTGTTTTTGTTAAATAAACAAAATAGGAATAAAGTAAGTAGATTGGTAAAAGAAAACGACGCCACAAAGTCGTTCGGAATTCCGTAGGAGGTGATGAAGAGAGAACCCACAAAGGGTTTCTAGGGCGAGGTTTTTTTTCCCCCTCTCTATTAGCATTAATCGCACTCGTGTGTGTCCTTTATGGTTAAAGAACAGACGACGGTGGAGACACAGTAAGAGAAAGAGAGAGAGAGAGAGAGAGAGGGAGGAAATTGTCACTAAGTGTGTGTGCATACCTTTTTCCTCAACTCAAAAGAGGACCTCATAAATTTACGACTCTGTGGTACATTTTGTTTGTTCTGTAATTTCGCTTTGCCACCAAACCAAATTGAGAGACAAAATTTATGATTATTTTTATGAGGGCTCTCTGCAATTTCGCCATAACCAAACGCCCAACCACTTCTTTTTGTAGTGCTGGTCGGTGGGCGTGGCTTATAATAACATCAACAACTACACGAAGAAGGCAAAACACAAAACTTTTGCGGGTAAAAAACTTTTTTAATAACTTGTCTTTCTGAGTTTTAGAGCAGAGAATTGAAGTACGCGTCAGTGGGAAGTTTTGGTTTTTTTTCACACACACACAGAGAGAGAAAGCTAAGATGAGAAATGCGAAATAAGTTAGCATACTTTTCAGGGCATACGCAAATGGTAATTAAACTAGGTGACGATGCTCATCTCACTGCTACTGCCGACTCAATTAGCATCTCTGTGTGTGTGTGTGTGTCTGTGTGTGTGAGTGTTTGTTGCTTCCATCCCTCACACACAATTTGTCACCATTTTTTCTTTTTTTTTGCGAATTGGACGCTCGCTTGTTGAAGTTAAAGTGGCTAGTGGACAGGTAGGAAGGAAGCGAGTGCCGTAAATTGAATGATACTGTTTCTAGTTTTCCGGCAGCCAGCAACCCAGCAACAGTTGCGAAAAAGAGTTATCAAATGGATCCGTCATGGTTTGAGTTCTCTATTCAAGGGTAGCCTCATTTACAAAGAGTCCTTTAGACACATTCGGGATGGTTTGTTTGCATTACAGTGCTAAGTTGTGATTAAGTTAGACTAAACATTTAATTGCACCTATTCCACAAACACTATATAGCCTTTTTAACATGTAAATTATTAATTTACCCATTAGGAAGTGTGATCTAATTGTTAGATAAAACTAAAAGGAAAGGAACAGACGTTTCATGGATGCCCTGTATACTTTTGTGATTACTACACTTGATTCAATTACCTTTTCTTGAATCTCAAATTGAAAATATCATATAGGTACATATGTATATGTATATCCAGGGTGTTTTTGTATTCCATTGCCTTGATTAGGTCAGTTGTTGGTGGCTTTAGCTCTTAACTGGTGGGTGTCAATGTATTATGGACATAGTGCACACTTTTCACTTTGTCTTTCGGCCTTGTCTCAATTGCTGAATGTGTGGGTTGGCTACTTCAACTTCTACGGATGACTACCTGTGGCTTCCTTTGTCGAAATGGTATGCAATATTTCCAACATGCTTTTCTATAGCAACCGCCCAAGGGTTAACTTTGTTTGTTGGTCTTTAACTTTTTTTCAACTTTATTTGTCAAGTTATTTATGTATATGTATGTACATACAATACAAATGCACTTACTTCTGCTGGAGCAAATGGACCACAATAATTTTGTTTTATATCACAATATTATTTCTTTGTCGTAGTCTGAGTTTACCATGGAAACTTTTCAAAAGGAATTTATTCACTAGAACTGTCGAGCTTATCTCTACGATAGTTAAAACTAGCAAAATGTTCTCAGAAATCCTCGATACTAGAATATATATGTATAAGTGTAGGCTAAAATTCTTAAGTTTTCGCCATCAAAGTCTTTGCATAAGCAACAAATTTTCTAGGACATTTAAGATTGCGTTTTAAATTTTTCATTTTATTTCATCATACTTATATATCTACTGGACACACGATGATTGACTTTTAAGGCATTACTCATGAAGTTTCGTATTGGTACTTGATTGCTTGCTCACTTACTGACTCGTTTAGTGATTGCTGCTCTCACTCAATCTCCTGGCTATTTCTTTTTTATTCTTGTTGTTGCTTTTTAGTTGATTGTCGATGCCATTTTTCCTGTTTATTTACGGCTCAGTTGCAACAGTAGCAATTTTAGTTAGTTTTCTAGCTCTTTATACTACTGGTATATATAATCGTATCTAGTATATATGTATGTACTTATGTACATATAAATTGTTTTTGGTTCTTCACGCCTGATTCAATTTCTCAAGCAATTTTCTTGGCCTTTTTGTGTGGAATTTCCCAATAGTTTCTTCGGCAACACTTTTCTTGTTATACACATATACATATGTATGTACGTTATCCTTTTTCTTTGTGTGTGCACTTAATGGGTTTTCAGTCACTTGTCGTTAAGCGTATTTCATATTTTAAAAGGAAAAAAAGAATAACAGATATGAACAAAATTAAAATAACAGTAGTCCCTTTACATTTTAATTAGCTCGTTTTCATGTCTCATTATCGTCATCGCCAAGGCAGGAAAAAGGAAAAATAAAATAAGGATATTCTTGCAAGAATCTTTTCGTCGTTGATTTTTTCTCTTTTTTTCTTTACATTTTCATATTAAGTCACTTAATTTTTTGCTCCAACTTTTTCTTGGTCTATGTTTGCTGAATTACATATTTGTGCCATCTCAGCAAAATATTTTCACTTAATTGGCTTCATTTACTCGGTCTTAGACTAAGGAAGGCGGCAACTGAAGGATTTCAAATGTAAAATGGTTTCAAGTTATTTACAAGAAATAGAGTGAGAGAGAGAGAGAGTGTGTGTGAGAGAGAGGGAGACAAACTGCAGTTGGCAGTTTTAGTTGGCTTCTCCAAGGAAAGAGAAGAGAGGAAGATGAAGTTTACATGCAAAATGCGTTCTGTTCATTCAAAAGTCATATTTAACACTCCACTGAGCGCTGACAATTTGTGCAGAATTATACAACTATAGTAATTTCTCTCTTCACCTGCTGCTACTCCCCCCCCCCCTATCCCCCCGCCCCTTCGGATGTGGATGCTTTTTAACAGAAATTTGTTAATTAAGTTTTGCCATTTCGTTGGGGAAGACTTAAAAGAGAATTACATGGTGCATTTGCAAAAGTTAAGCGTGGCTTTTCCATAATTGTGTTCAACAAACTCACTATTTATGTAATTGTTTGTTCCTCTTAATTTATGCAATTGAATTAAATCATTTAATAATCAAATTTCAATCAATTTTATGTGTAACTCAATTCAATTCAATACAATTTGAAGACATATTTCTCAACTGTCAAGTCAAACGGAAATGAATTTCCCAAAAACAAAAACCAGAAACCAAAAACCAAACGGAGACATTCGATAGTCGAATTGCTCGTTTTCGTCAGTCAATGTGTTATGATGAGTGCTCACTGTGAAGGAAATTTACCATTGCCATTCACAAATTGATGCAAATACAGTTTTGTCTATAATGTCACTGTCACTGATGCCTTCTAATTGATGGGCATCAAAAGAGAATTGACTGAATGCATACACATGCATTTGTGTGTGTGTGTGTGTGTGTATGGATGTGTGGGCATATGAAATTCTCCGCGTGTTGTGGCTGCTCTTCTCTTCAACAATTTTGTTTCAATCATCTATCTATAGCAACATATTTTTGGACACATTCTTGTTGAAATGCTTTAATTGGCATTTTGTTTTCATACATACATATGTGTGTTTCAATCAAAAAGAAGATTAGGGATTTTTAAGTCTAGAATGTATCAAAACCACTTTCAGGCCGCTTTGACTGTCACAATTTCCAACTCAATGGAAAACGAAATAGATACAGAGTGTATCAAGAGCAATTATATAGTAGATTTATAATTCATCCTTGTTAAGAGTATTCTAAAACTATGTGTTCTTTATTTGTTTCCTTAGGTCCTCAATTTGAAAGCCAAGAAGGAAACTTGGTAATAAAACTTTTCATTACTTAGAAGTCATACAGTTTGAACATTACCTTAAATCCTTTTTAAATCTTTAATCATTGAAAAGTCTAATAAAAGGATATCAAGGTTTCTTACTTAAACTAAATTGAACCCTTTGTTATATGGATTTATAGTTCTTTGTTAGTTAATTTATAAAAGGCTGAAATCCCAAAAAAAATTTGCTTGTCTGTTGAGGCTTTCAGTGGGCTTTAACTGTTATTAGCTGTCTGCATGGACAGAAAATCCCGAATAATAGAACAGAATAGAGTACCACAATATATTTAAATCCATTTATATATGTATATGTATATACTAGAACACTTTATAGAACTATCTACAACCACTAAAATACACGACACCTGTGTACTCGAATTAAGCCAAATCCGTGGTTGCATTTGACATACGAGGATATTCTCATTTGCCTCGAACAAAATGAGAGAGCAAGCATTCACAACGTAACGACTATTTGTGTGTGTGAGTGTGTGTGTGTGGGTGTGTGTGGGTGTGTGTATATACCAAAAACACAATGCGGCTTGGCTGCTGTTTTGGTCGCCATAGCTTCAGACTCATCATCCCGTTTTCCTATACCCATTTCCATTCCCAATCCCAATCTTAGTTCTTTGACGGGTGTGGGGGGAGAAAAAGAGGAGGGTGAAATGTGGAATCTGAACACATGTACGTATGGTTGAATGATCCCGGTTAAGCTTTCGGCTGTTTTAGTAATTTAAAACGGCTTGTTTTTAGGTATGCATGCATGCCGAATAATGAAGTTGTTGCCAATGAAGATCATGATGATGATGTGCAAAAAGGCATTTTAACGAGCGCATAAATTTTGCAAAAAGTGAAATGAGCAGAACCGAAAACAAAAGCCAGAAAAACCAAAAAGCAGGAGAATATGTTGAGAGTTGCGTCGAGTAATAACAAGAACTAAACAATTAAACTGAAATTCTCCCCTTTTGACTTGCAAAACAATTAAAAAAATATCAAAGAAACTAACTTCGGCATAGCCGAAGTTTATATATCCTTGCAGTCCTTGGCCATAATATTTTTACATGTTCCAAACTCTTTTTCTGTGATTCAATTTATCAATACCCAGACAAAACCTTCCAAATATCATTTCCATTTTTTTTTCTCCTACTTCCCCATCCCCTTTTACATTCCTCCCGCGATTAACACGCATACACATACAGTTTATGTAGCGTTGCGTCTGTGTGTGTGATTTATATTGCTAACTTGGGTTCTTTTTAACTTGGGTAACTTGGGTTCTTTTTATCCAATTTGATTAAAATTTCTGGATCTGTTGTTTTATATAAAAAACTATTATATTAGTAAATTTCATAGGGATACTACAATTTTTTCACCTATGTTTCTTCTAGAACTATATGATATAGTGGTCCGATCGTGACAATAGTTTATCTTATCCGTGTTAGAAGTAGCACAATTAGTAAGTTTCATCCCAATAGCTCTTAAGATAGTTGAGTAAAACGCATATGCACCGACGGACATAACTATATCGACTCAGCATCACATGCTGATCAAGACTATATATACTTAATGGGGTCGGAAACTTCTACTTCTGTGCGTTACAAACATCTGACCAATTTTATAATACCTCTGCAAGGGTATACAAAAGACTAAAGATTGCAATCTGGATGCATACATACATATACATATTTCACATAAAAAATGTTTCCAATATTCGCTAGCAAAAGGGAAAAGGCCTTTAATTGATTTGATGAAATTGCATTTCATCGCCCCTCCATACATACATACATACATACATGCATATATGTATATGTACCTACATATATGCAAATCAAATAGGTATCTGTATACGTGCATTTGCTGTTGCTTAAAGGATTCATCTTTGTTTGTCATGAAAGTCATTGTCATCTCTCTCATTCATACATAGTCGTCTGTCTGCCATATTATGTCTAATTTATGCAGTGGGCAAAAACTCTTTCAATGTGTCAAATTATTTATAGTGGAATTTTTGCCACAAAAAAAAAAAAAAAATGGAAAAAAAGTAGCAAAAAAAAATATCGACAATTCATTGTTAACTGATTGAGTACACATGCACAGGCCAGGCCAAGACGGCCAAGCGGCCCAAAAAGCGTGAGCCAAAGAGAGTTTAGATACCGCCGACCCGCCTCCAAAATGCAATAAAATCAAAAATCAAGATAAAATATGAGTGTTTTTTTTTCTTTTCTGACTTTTTGCACAGACATTTTAAAGGCCCCCACCCGAGCAGCGATTAATGTAAACACACACACACACACCGCGATCGAACGTTTGGCCCGCACCAGCTATGGAAATTTTTTCACTTGTTTCGTTTCAATTATTATTTTATATATGTATGTACATATAAAGGTAGGTATTTTTCAGCGATATGCGCGAAAAACTTTTCGGGCTTGACAACCAAAAACAAACGAACAAAAAAACGAAAAAACGAAAACCAAAAAAAAAAAAAAAAAGATAGAAGAAAGAAAGAAAGAAAGAAAATGTTGTTTTCGAAATGAAAAAGTATTGTGTTAAAGACAACGACAAATAGCAAAAATTGAGACACAGAGTTTCGCATACTCTAGAAACACAGAGAGATCAAAACGTACAATTTTGGTAAGAGTATTCAGTTAGTTCCTCATATTCAAACCCTCTCTCACTCTCTCTCTATCTCTTGCTCTCTCACTGTCTTGCCTCTTTCCTCTGTCCATGAAGAAAACATGGCTATATTTTATTAGTTTCATTTAGTATTGAATTACTAATTTAATTAGAGGCGTGAAATTTTGTTCTGTTGCTGTTGTGGATGCTGACAAAACACACACATACACAGTTGACATTTCTGACTCTTGCTCTAGCTATCTATCTCTCTTGCTCCTTGCATTAGATAGATATATATCAGTTGTAGATATATTGTTTAATAATAAAATTGTTTAACCATAATTTGGTATATACATACATACATACATAAATAATGGAAATTTAGAACAAGTTAGTTACTTGGCATTGAAATTCTAGCCATAAATTCATCATTGTCATTTATGATTCTTTAGATACTTTTGGTCAAGTGCTCCAAACGATAACGATTGGATTCTAAATAACCAAAATACTAATAAAGTAGCGTCCAAGGCAAAGGTTTTTTATAAAAACTACAAACAATAAGCTAATACTAGATTTCGATTATTCGATTATTTTTCAATCAAAAGAATAGACAAAAGTCAAAACAATTTTATGAAATTCATAGAAAATCTGCAATTTATTTTGATTCACATAGACTCATGTGTAGGTGGCAAACCCTTTTCTATGAATAAAATGAGTTTTTTTATCAGAAAAAAATATCAAAGAAGCTAACATCGACTATGCCGAAGTTTATATACCCTTGCAGTCTTTGGCAAATGTTTTCGACTCTTTCTGTGTTCCAAAGCCTTCAAGCTTATTTTTAGTTCTGATTTTCTCGGCTTCTTAATAGCTTAATAAAATAATTTTTTTCTGTAATTTGTTGGTTATTGTATTCAGATGATGAACCGTAGAAATGGTCGTGTAAGTTTATTCCGTTTTTCTTACAAGTGCATTTGAACAAAGAAAAGTCCGTAAATATTACTTTTAAGAAGTTGTAGAAATAGCAAAACTATGATAAACTGCATACCACAAATTTTTAATTTAGCCCCAACTTTCGATGTGGAGCCAATTCAAAATCTGAATTTTGTATGGAGTTTTTTGGACCTTTGGGCGAGGCTATTTTGTGACACTTATTTGTACTAATGTACTTTTTTCGTTGAACTACGAAAGAAAGTGAATTAAATTTCCCATCGAATGACATATTTTTTTTTTTAAATTGGATAAAAATTAGATAGTTTTTTTTGGCCTACATATATCAGGGATCATACATATACATACATACACACATGCAGTTTATGTAGCGCTGCGTCTCTATGTATGCAAATCTATCTGATTTGTAAGTTTCATAAAAAAAATACTCCACCTCCTTAATGATATAGTGGCCCGATTAGTATGATTTTCATACTTCATCTCACCCAGGTTATAGCTTGCTTAAATACCAAGTTTCATCTTATACATACGCGCTGACGGACGGACGGACAGAAGAACATGGCTATATTGAATCAGCTTCTATTGCTATATATGTACATATGTCTCCTCTGTTTGCGTTACAAACATCTGACCAATTTTATAATACCTTCTGCAAGGGTATAATAAGGCCCAATGCGAAAAAAATGTTATTTTTTTGTTTTTTGTTTCAGGATACAGTTAAAGCATTTTATTTTGTTCTATTTTGATAACTGTTGTGGGTGAACAAAAAAAGAACACTCTATTTTGTTATGCAAGTGGTTTTTGTTGTACATTAATCCACCAGCACCAACCACCCCACCCATCACCCACCACCTAGCACCACCCAATACTTGGAAAAGTTTTCCGCATCCGCTAAAAATACCAACAATTAATTGTTATTTCTCTTGTTATTTGTTATTATTGGAATATATGTATGTACATATATATTTTTAAAGCTATATTTAGAAAAAACATAACATTCTACGTATACATAATCCAAACAGAATACAGCAGAATAAATGGCGGTTGGAACAAACATTTTGTTTGTAATTAGTTTCAATTTATTTCTTGGCCATAAACCGTGTGGAAAAAATAAAACAAAAATACATTTTTTTTCCGTTTTGTCTTCTTTTTTTGGCTTTTTGTTTTGTTATTGTTTTATATTTTTTTAGAGGCCGCTAATTAAACCTTAGCCAGAGATAGAGATAGTGAGTGTGGTAGATGGCGGGGTATGCAATATGGCGGAAGAAGTGGGTGTTTGGGAAGGGGGTGGGTGGTTGGTGTTGGCAAAAGAAAATCCAGCAGCAACTAGTTGAAACCAACAGGTTGACAGACAGACAGACAGAACACGGTTGTATTTCACATTTTTCTAAACTTCATTTGGCATGGTTACTCTCGCTTGGCCGTTTGGTAGGTTGGTTGCTGCTGCTGCTGCTGATGATGTTGGTGTTGTTGTTGTTGTTGAGAGCTTGGTTCGGCACCAGAGAGAGGGACACCATATCATATCATATATAAACTTGTTCTGTGTTTATTTTGCGCTAAAACCGCAGAAAAAAAAAACAGCAAACAACAACTAAAAACAAAACCAGAGGGCCCAAACTAATTTCGATCATATCGAAATCTGTATACCCTTGCATGGATAAACATAGGGTCTTACATTTTGATGTCCTTGCACACGCTCATGTCTGTACATTTTAGCAGGATCTCTGCTGCTCAAGCTGGCTAAATCGAATTTAAAATCGAATATCAAAAAATTTGCATACTTAGTGTATGTATATATATGTAAATAAATATTGGTGACGATCATCAAATGTGATCAAGATATAGCCATGATAAGATATGACAAATCTCGATGAGATAATGCGCTTTTACACTTGTTGCGCAAACTTCGCTCCCAAAATGGATATACCCCATGAGGTAGTGTGGCAAGGGTAGAACAGGGGGAAAAAAAAACAAAAAACTGAATAACAGAAAAAATCGTTATGCGGTTCTGCCTTCTTCTCCGACAATCTTATCATCTAATATTCTAAAAATAGACACGGGGCCCCGTCCCTGGAAACTTGGAACGAAATTCTCTTTTTTTTTTTTTTTTTGTATGTGTCGCCCAACCTTTTTTTCGTATTTTTTTTTCTGCGACGACCAGAGCATATTATACAAAATGTATCTTTGCAATTTTCGCTAACAAAAAATTGTTGTTTTCTTTTAGAGAGACCGTGTGATCATTTAGCGTTGTGCTAATTCAATTTGTATCGAATACATTTCATGTAAGCATGTGTGTATGTTTGTGTGTTCATGTGTGTGTGTGTGTAAGTGTGTTTCAAATTTTCATTTAGTAAGTTTCTTGACTTTGAGTTGTATTGCAAAAAAAATCCAAGTTTTTGTACTCTAGAGATCTGCAAAAGCCTTGAATAACAAATTTATTAATAATTGTTTTTGATTTTCCATTGTCTAAACTTGTCTAACTTATTTTAAATTTAAAAGTTACTAGAAATTATATCTTGAAATATAGATTTATCGAATATCTGGCATTGTTATTATCATTGTTTGCCCATATAAATTGTGAATTGGATTCTCGACGTAGAAAATGAGGGAATATTTTCTATTACCTCTTAAACAGGTAAAATTTAAATGGACAGTTTACCCTCCAAAAATCTACACTTAGTTCCACCACTTATAAGACTTATAAGACGAAGTCGACCAACTAACCACGTTAAAAAAGGAACCTTAATGGGGGTATTTTTGTTTGGGAGAGTATTTTTATACCCTTGCAAAAAGGGTATATTAATTTTGGTCAGAAGTGTGCAACGCATAGAAGGAAGCATTTCCGACCATATAAAGTATATATATTCTTGATCAGCACGACGAGACGAGTTCAAATAGCCATGTCCGTCCGTCCGTCCCTCCGTCCGTCCCTCCGTCCGTGCCTCCGTCCGTCCGTCCGTCCATCTGTCCGTCCGTCTGGATCAACGCAAACTCCTCCTAGACCGTTGGAGCTACAGAGCTAAAATTTTGCATGTAGGCTTGTATATACTGCGTTGTATATCTCGGATTCAGCCGGATCGGATCACTACATCATATAGCTCCAAATGGCAAAGTCACGACCAGTGACTTTTCTTAATAACTTCGTTATTTTCTGAGCTATTGTCATGAAATTTAATATTGGTGAGTTAATTATACATATAAACGACTGTGCCAAATTTGATCAAGATCGGGTGACTATATCATATAGCTCCCATAGGAACGATCTTTCGAAAACAGTGACTTTTGTCAATAACTTCGTTACTTTTGACGCGATTGCTTTCAAATTAAACATTTATTAGTTATTAGTTATTAGTTATTAGTTATGTTTATTAATATATATGTTAATGACTGTGCCGAATTTGATAAAGATCGGGTTACTATATCATATAGGTCCCATAGGAACGATCGGTGGAAAACCGTGACTTAGTTTTTTCCTATGCTAAGATTGTAGGCCGTTCTTTCGCAGACATTAGCCTTTTTAGCTTGAACGTTTTTCCACTTTGATGGCTATAGGTAAGGAAAGAGTTACCATAAAAGTTGCAAGGGTATACAAACTTTGACACGGTCGAAGTTAGCCCCGGCCCTCTGGTTTTTTACCCTTTTTAAATTATCATTTCAAAGCGGAAAGAAGTATTAGAATTATATTTTTGTTCTTTTATTAAGAACAAATTAAAGTTAGGAAAACCTAAAAAAAATTGTTTGGTACGAGGGCTGTTTATAAAGCTGTCGACCTTCAAAGTTACAAAATACAAAGTGTCCTTGCGACGGCAAGGATAACCCGATACAGGATTGTTTGTAGATGTAATTCTTGTCTCGACTTAAATCATAATTTTAGGTTTTTTTCTTAGAAAATGGCGGTCTATTTTTTTCCTTATTTAATGCTAAAAAAAAACAATAAAAAAAAAATACTAAAATTATGATTGAGGTCGAAACCAGAATTATGGCTATTCTGTATTGTATTTTGTTTTAATAAAATCGGTTTCAAATTACGTGCTGTATCCTTGACGCCAGTTTAAATAAAACGCGAATTGCCTCACAAAAAACGTCATAACTCGGAAAGTATTTCCAATTTCGAATAATTCTTTTGAGACACTATTCTCAATATTTCAAAGAATAATTTAAGCTAAAGTAAAAGATATCGAAAACAAAGTTTTCCCCTAAGTTAAAGAAATCTCAAACATATATGTACCTCTGGGTACATACATACAAAGTTTGACTCAATCACTTCAAGAATTATTGTAAAACAAAGGAGTTAAGTAGAATACACCCTACCCTACCCTTCGAGCATCATCCCTCTCTGGACTCTTTCCTGTTCTTGTTCTTAGCCCAATTAATATGAAAATAATTAACCATATAGGGATGTGTTTATTAGGTTATCATTAAAATATTGGCTTGCTATAATAAAAGATATTGATGGTAGAATTTAATAACTAACTGCCTGCATAACAGGAATTAAAATTCAATGAATTTTGATTAGATATATCAGATTTAATTCAAACAAAATGCAAAATACGAAACACCACTGCACAGCAATTATATGTATGTATGTAGCATTGGAAAAACACACGCATCTAAATGCATACAGACATACATACAAATACATTTGAAACTTCATTAAAAAGTTGACCAAAGAACCGCAACAAGTTCAGAGAGAAGGCCACCAGCTGGTCAGAAAGTGAGGTTAAAAGAGGCGTTCAATGCAATGAATGGTCCAATCTGGTGTAATGGAGTTGAGTGGTGGTTTGGCAGGCAGGGGGTGGTGCAGTGGCAGGCAAGGTGGGGCAAGTGTTACCTCAAAATTGGTGCTGCTGCTGCTGCTGTGGCTCAGTTCTTAGTTTCTCTTTTTGACCAATTTAAAGCAAATTTAATACCCTAGCAACATGGGTATATAATTTAATTGTACAAAAGCCAATTCTAAGAGTATTAAATAGCCAAGTCTACTTTTGCGTTGGGCCAATAACAAATTTGTGGTCAATTTTTGCTCACACAAACACACCAAGCATTTTCAAAGTTTTCAGAAATTCAGAAATGTCTTCTTCTACAAAATTGTAGGCACTATGCACATTTTCAAAGAATTTTGTTTACATTTTCGTTTTGTGCTATATATAGAGCGAAGGAAAATATTTACAGCATAGAGGAAAATTATTTTTGGCCTCTATCGGAAATGTTTTTCCCAAACGCCCCATGCGTTGCCTTTCTTACTCTCTCTCTATCTCTCTCTCTCTCTCTCTCTCTCTTTCTCTCTCTCTCTTTCTCTTAAGCTTTAATATGTTGAATCTGTTCTATGTCAATATTGCCAAAAATAATAAAAATAAAGAAGTGAAATACATGTAAAATGTGCGAATACTTCTTCCGCCCAATTCTGATTTGTCTCTTTTTCGCTCTTACCCTTTCCATCTCTCTCCAACTGTCTTTCTGGGTATGAAATTGTTTACTTGCAAAATATTAAGTAATAAATGTGCCAATTTCGATATGAATTCCCTTTCTGCAGTGTCGTCAACAACGTCTTATTATACATATATTTATAGATAGATACCTATATATGTATATGTATATGTTTACAAATATCTGAATTCAAAGGTGAAATTAAACAGGTGTTTTTTTTTGTTTTGGTACTAAAACTCAGGTACGATTAAGGTGAGACCAAATATGAGACCAAAAAATGTTTTTAAATAACCTTAGTTATCGGTATAGCAATAACTTTGATCTAATTCTAAATGTTATATCTTCGATTGATAACCTTAGGTCAATAAATTTCATATATAAAGACCATCCAATCACCATCGGGTGGAAAAGAGGAGTGATATTTTCATGGTCCGCCAACCATATTGGTCATAATAACTGGTATTAGAGAAAGAGAGAGAGATAGCGTTAGGATAAAATATCAGTAGAGCTTCTCATGTGTTTTTAGTGCTACTATTAAACTTGATAGGAAGCCATAGAAATTATGGATAGAGTAGTTAGGTCGGTAAATGCAGAAGAAACTATGCGAGAGTCGAATGAAAATGGCTTCGCCCACATAAGGATGCACTTCAAAATGTACTGACATGTACAGAGATACAGGAAGATCAGAAACTTTTATTTTCTTTTCTCATGCAAATATAAGGTACATGCATATGGATATGTATATGTATACATATATGTATGTATGTATGAACAACAAGAATTGTCACAATCCGAAAGCAAAAAAAACAAAAACAGAAGAAGAAGAAAAAAAACAGATTATACTTCGCGTATATTGTGTACTTAGAAAACAAAGGCTGCCAGATTGAATGTGGATGATGATGATGATGATGATGATCACGATGATGAAGATGGTTGACGGAGCTGGGAGGGGGGCCTGTGGAATGGTGTGCGTCGGTGGTCACGGCAGAGGTATGGAAAATGGGTTGAGGGGGTGGCATTTACTCACATTTGTGTTGGCCTTGTACAGAGATCGTTTCACTTGCTCTCTCTCTCGCTCTCTTTGTCGCTCTCTCTCTGGCTATTCTCTCGCCTCCCACGTTGTTTTGTTTTGTATTATTGTTGCCTTCGCTGCTCTGCCTGCTGCCTTTACAGTTAGATCCAACTTATGTATATTTTGATTTGCTTTATTTTGTTAAATTTTCTTTTGTTTTTGCACTATTTCAAAAAAAAAAAAAAAAAAAAACCAAATTGTTCACTGAATTTTCATTCTTTTTCCTACTTGCTTTCTTCTTTCTTTTGTTTTTCTTTTTTTTTTTTTAAATGGAATTTATTTGTTTTACGCACACATCACAACTCTAAAAGAAACAGCGAGTTAGAGGAAGAGACAGACAGATAGTGAGAAAGAGATATATGTATGTATGTATGTATGTAGATAGACTGGGATGGAGAGAGTGAGTAACTAATGATGTACTTTGGTAGCGGTAAATTGAAAATTCTGTCTGTAAAAATTATGGTAGTTAAATGTTTCGGGGGGGGAAGTGCAGTGGAGTACAAAGGGTGTTTATATGTATGTATGTATGTACATAGGAGAGGGACAAAGACAGAGCGAAGACGGACATGACATTTTGTGCATTTTTGCATTGTGGTAGGTTAATGAGCAACAAAGAGACCTGCAACCAAAGAAGAGAGTTCTGTAGGCACACATTGTAGGTAAATGCATTGCATGCACATGCATGTGTGTGTGTGTGTGTTTGTGGTGTAGTGTGCGTGCGAACGTAGTCTGAACGAAGTATGGACGGAGAGGAAGAAAAGTAAAGGCAGTTCTATAGTTAATAATATTTATTAAATGCTAACTATCAAAAATAAGGACTAGAATGTATCGTTGGACTAAAAATCGTAGAAGTTTACTATTTAGAAGATACCCAAACGACTGTAATGTAAGATCATTAAACTAGACGCATAAGATTAGCGTCGTGTTAATGATAATCGCTTTATTTGTACATATATACCTAACCTACATACATACATACGTATGTATGTGTGTGGTTACTTATAGATTTAACTACCCACCAACTAACATTAGTCTACCCAGCAATAAAATTAAGACCATTGGAATGATAAGAACACAATAAATATCCACACATATTATTTTATTTAAAATAATTTATATTAAAAGATTATTTATTTAGACAGCTGGCAATATTGGATTAAATTTAGTCAATTTGTCTGTTGATATTTACATCTTAAAGATGTTATATCTTTCCTTAGATTTTTGTTTGTCTCTTTTCAACCTCAATCGTAGATTTTACTATGCATTTCTAATCGGTATTGTTCCATTCCTTTTTTGGTCCCTATTTTTTATTAATGTATTTTTTTTTTTTTTGTAGCTGAGATAAAGTTGGAAATTGGCTTTATCAAAGTCTGCTGGGTCTTTTTTTTCTGTGTTTGTATGTGTGTTATCTTTGTTTCATTTCCTCTTCTGTTCCCTGCTCCTCCTCTCTGGCTCAAGAGCCCTCTCACTCTCACTCGCGCTCTTCCAGTTGTGTTTCGTTATATACACGTACGTATGTAGGTATTTAACACATTTTTTTTTTAATATTTTACTATTTGTTTTACGTTTGGGTAATTTCTTTTTTTGTTATTGATTCACAAACTATATCTTTTATGTAGATTTGAAAAATTCTGGACATAATATTATCAAAACAGAAAAAAAAGATTTTTACGAAATTTGATTCCCGACGGCAACAAACAAACACACACACACACACACCAACCAACTTACACACATAGATTTTATATTTCCTTTTTTTTTTGCTGCGGCTGCTGCCCCAATCCAATCAGACAAAAAATATACATATATACATAGATATATCGTTACTGTATGTATGTGAGTTAGTATATTTGGTTGTATGTGAGTGTGTGTTTGCCTGTGAATATGTGTACCAGCGACTCGCACATAAACCGTTGAAAATCAACTTGAAACGCAGACGAATAGAATAATACTAAAAGGCAGAGACCAAAAAATACAAAAAAAAAAAAAAAAAAGAAAAAACAACAACGACCCAGCAAGCAACAGGCAGCTCTGCCGCTCTCTTTCTCTCTGCCTCTCTGAGCTGACAAGATCAACATGTGTGTGCCGAAGAAGAGAGCTTCAGAGCGAGAGAGAGACAGAGAGAGAGCGCAATCACAGTCAAATTGTTGTTATTGCTGTTTCGCCATCTCTTTCCCTTGCAATGGGCTAGGCAGGCATCTTGCAGCAAAAAAAAAATCTATTTTTAAACTTAAATTAATATTGTTCTTTATTTTATCAGCCAGCGACGCGAAAATAAAGCAACTGGCAGCAGCGACGCAGCCGCAACGTCAGCGGCAACCTCAACGTTGGCTGCTGCAACAAATAAATCAAATGAGAAATAAAAGATATTCTCTTCACCTCTCTCTATTACTCTCAATTTTTCTCTTTCTCTCTCTCTCTCTCTCTCTCTCTCTGTCACGCGCTTCTCGCTCTCTGCCTGGCAGTCTGTGTGCGAAAACTACGTTGATAAGAAATGCGTTAATCTTTATTATAAGCGACGTCAACGTAAACGTCAACGCTAAGCAGCGCAGTTTCATCTCTGTTTTTGCTTTTGTGCGTGTAAATATGTCTCTCTGAGTATGTGTGTCTGTGTTTTGACAATTTCCTAGGTGTGAAATATTGTTGTTGCAAAATGAAGAAATGTTGATTGACAATGGATCAAAACAAAACATAAAGGAGAAAAAAACATTGTAATAGACAAATGCGGCGACACGAACAACTTGTTGCTGCTGCTGCTGCTTCTAGCGAGTCATGATGATTCAACTTCGATTCACCAAAGAGGGCAAAGCACAGTGGGATAAAAATGCTAGACCTATGTCAGCTGAGATTCCCTTCAAAAACAAAAACAACAAAAGGTTTGTTGCATCGACAACGTTATACCCTCTTTTTTTAAGTCGGAATGTAATATCAATATACTGCCCTCGTATCTTAAATAATGATCAAGATTATATGAGTACATACGTATGAATGTCAAATACTTCTTGATAATTAGACTTACCTTGAAGACAGATTAATTGGCAATCTTTGGCGAAGGTCAATCCTTGCATTCGTCATACAAACATGCATTTTCGTTTTTGTATGTATGTGGCTCACTATTTAACCTACTTAGCAAAAGAGAGAACCGATTCTAGATTAGATAAGGTGAATGTACATATGTTTCACTAATGTATCCCCTCAAATTATTCCATCAAAATATTACGCCAAATTTTTCCCAAATACAAAACAAAATAATGAATCGTTAAAGGCAAACATTTTTCAAATCTTTTAATTTTACATCCCTAAACGTATAATATGTGCTTAGAGCTCATCTAAACAAAATACGCAGCTGGCGTAATGCATTTACAGGGTAGCCAAGCCTCTAAGCGAAAGAGAGAAGAGCGTGTGATGGTTAAGGGTGAGCGAGTGATATATTGAAACTGGCAATGAGAGAGAGAGTGAGATAGAGCAAAAGAGCGGGATTGAGTGAAGAGCCTCACAGATAGTGAGAGTGATCTGCCTTTCAGGCCTTTATCAGGCCCCTGCCGCCTGTCTGTCTATATTTAGAAATTTCTTCCAAAAAAAAAGGAAAAAAACACGAACACAAGAGAAATAAAACAAAACGGAAAATGAAATACAAATTGAACTAAGTAAAAACAAAATGTGTGCCAAAAATCCAAACTTTTTCTGTTCGTAAACTTTTCCAAAACAAGACATGGAGACAAGGTGCAAAGAAAAGAGACACAAGACCCATTTGTTGTTGCACTTTCTAGACGAAGCAGTGGTGGAATGCATAAAAAAATATTTGCATTTCTATTTTGTTTGCCTTTGATTTGATTTTAACTTATACAACAAAAAAAAAAAAACAAACAAACAAAAAAACACAAAACAAAACGGTTGTTGTTGTAATATTTATTTGATTACATGTTGCATACTTTTTATCAATTTTATTTCATTTAAGCACAACGGTATTTTTTAAAACATTTTCGAATTCTACCGCTCAATTCGGAATTTCTTGCGGACACTTTTCGCGTGTGCGTTGTTAACGGTTAACGGATGTTAACTAACATAATTTTTTGCTTGCTCACAGAATCTTTAGCAAGTCTGTTAAATTTAACATAATCTTCAACAGTTTAACATAATCGTTGGCGTGCTAACAGAACGATTTTTGGTCATATTGTAAAGGACAAACGTTCCCACTTGCAGCAGATGAGAGCGAAATTCAAACTTAAAACTAAATAATACTTATTCTTGCTATTCTTTATTCCCCGTTGTATTTTTTTTTGTATTGTTTTACAATAACATTTTGAAATTTAGATCAAATTGCGCGTCAATTTATCACATTAATAGATTATTACATCGCACGCCCGCTAACATGGGTTGCTCTTTAGGTCCAGCAATGAATTTATCCCAAACCTGAAGGAATTCACTCTGTTTCCTGGTATACATCGAGGCCTGACGGCAGAGATCAATATTGACATTTCTTTGGGATATATAAACTCGTCCATTGATATGAATGTGACTGTTAGTTATGAAAACATTTTGTGTCGTTGGTGATGGTGGCGATAAGGATGTTGCTAACGATGCCTCAGCACGACAAGCTGCCGGCAATGTGGACGAAATATCTATGGATGAGTTCGAGGATATGGATTTGACAGAATTGGAGACAATCGGTGATTTCCACATTATGATATCGGTTTCCGCATCGCTACTGGTACTTCTATTGCTGTTGGTTTCGTGCTGGGATGTATAACTGTTGCTGACACGCAGTTCTCGCAGTAGCTCCTTCATTTCTGAGCATTGTTCTTGCAATACATTCAACTGATCCTTTAATTCGGTACCGTTTTCCTTCTCCTGTTCGACTACCTCTTTTTGCTCCAGGGCCGGTAGTGTGACTTTAGTTGTGGCCGGCCGGGACTCATCGCGGGACGGATTCCATATGGCCTGTAGTTCGAGCCACTGCAGCAGTTTAAACAGTATAAAGCAACCACCGACAACGAAACCTAAATTGATCAGTACATCAAAGAAACGATATGGTATGCTTTTTCCTTTGGAAATCTCCTTTGCACAATATTGAGGTACATGTGTGAGCCCAGGATGTTCTATTTAAATACGGAATATACATTGGTATATATGTTTCATCCGTTTCTTCTTATTACTCTACTCACCTGTGTAGAGCTCCACCTGGTAGTCACTTAGGCGTTTATGTTGTTGAATCAAGTCGAAATAGCAAAGAACCGACCAAGCCGTAAAGGCCAAGGCGGTCAAGAACAAAAAACTTATGCCCTCAAACATATTTTCTAATCGAATTTTTGGTTTTAGTTATTTTCAATACTATTTCATGTATTTTTGGATATTTTGTCTGTATTCGTTTGTATAAAACTCTAATCAATCTGTTAAAATGTAAATTTCAACTGAACTGAATCCCTATGAGCAGCATAATAACAAGTTGACACAATCCACTGAGCAACTATGATTTGAATACAGTCAAATCTTATTTGATTTAAAAAACTTAGGGTTCTTGAAAACAGTTATCCAAGAGCCCATTCTTCATCTCAAGAACAAAATTTATTCATGTTTTTGACTAATTTCATTAAAGTTTAATTTTCTTACAAATAAAACAAGTTTTTAAACATAAAATGTTAGTCTTAGTATAGTATTGGCCCATAAGAGTTCAAAGTTAATAGTTTATAATAAATAAAATCAAAGTGGAGTCATCTGTACAAAGATCTTCTAATAATGTAGTGTCTTCCGACACTACAACGAGATAACGAAGTCAGTGTCATATGGTTATAATTCGCAACGTGCTGTGATCAGTGCTGCCGGACTGAGACGGTTAATTTCTGGCAACACTGCTGCCGACCTGCAACAAACCAAAAAGAATAAATATGGAAATGCTGGTATTTATATATATATATGGGATATTAATTGACTTATAGTACTAATTTAAATACATTCGTACATAGCAAGGCGCCTCCTTGCTCTCCAGGCCAGCCGAGGAATTTGGCAATGATGCCCTGCTTGAAGAAATGTGGGCCACCAGAGCTCTCGAACATGCCGAAGTACATTTCAACGTGAGTCGTCCATTGGAATCGTCAATTATCCAAGCATCTCAATGTTCTTGTGTATTAAATAAGTTCTGTTCTACTTTACTAGTTAATCACTAGTGTGCCGCCCTCTCAACTCCGACTTACGCCCTACGATGATCAAATCTATGCCACATTCCGGCAGGACTTTCCGCAATTGCAGGTGGCCAAACTCGATGATAACCAACTGAAATCGGCCACAGAGAAACTGAAATGGCGGCAATTTGCTGAAAAATTTAATAAAATGGAGGATTATTCATATGGTTCACTGATGCGGGCAGATGCGTCCAAAGAATTCTCAGCGGATAATTCAATTTTTGTATTTCGTGTTCAATTCCTGGCCATTGAGATAGCAAGAAATCGTGAGGGGCACAACGACGCTGTCTATAGACAGTATAGACCAGCGGCGAAGAGCCCCAAAGAGGAGGAAAATAAATCGACATAAAACTCTCATTTTGTATAAAAAAGAATTTTTAAATTTTTATTTTATTTTCTAGAGGGGATTACCATCCCATTACATTTCTTTATATGTATTTTATACTCATGCAAACAGTCTATATCTAATGCCTAAAGGACCTCAATGAGAAAGGTAACCTACCCATATAACCTGCCCACTATATTATATATAGTTCAAGTAATTTGTCTGACAATATCTATATATGTATAGTCCGACTTGCATGCGTATAGAAACTTTGGAGTAGCCAAAGTATAAATTTTTCTTTTTTCGGTATTTATATTTTGTTTTTAAAAACTAAGTATTGCCCGTAATTGGTCCATCTTCAGTCTTGCTTACTGTTGCTCCTTTCCATAGACATTATTCGTCAGTCTATAGTCCACTGGTATTGCTGGTCATTAAGATGAATGGTATCAATGACTCGATTTGCATTTGCCCCACCAAATTGGCAAAAAACAATTCCTCCATGGTATCTGGATCGAGGCTGCTCAAAGGCAGCAGACAGGATATGAAACCATGGAAACGTTGCTCTTGCTCTGGCTCATGATCCTGGTCCTGGTCATGCTGCCGGGTGGCCTTGCCTCTGGCCAGCGAGGACAAGGCATAGGCTTGTACTCGCCTTACATAGTTCTTGATGTTACGCTCTTTCCGCTGCTGCAGCTGGGCCGGATTGAAGGTCAAAATTAAACGCATCAAACCGAATTCCAGTTGGCTAACCTCCTGACCCTGCAGTTCCTGGATGAAATCGTGCAACGCTCGCACCACCTGCGACATTTTGGCTATCTTTTGTGGCTCGATTTTCTCAATATCGGCCAATTGACGTATGCTCGTGATGAGTTGACCCAAAATGGTTGATACCGAAATTTGCCCCTGCGACTGGGCCAAGGCAATGGCCATTAAACCTGGCCAAGAGTGACGCAGTAGTTTTACTTGACTCGCCATATCCAAGAGCTCGAAAACAGGCACCTTTCGCAATGTGTGCACGGTTAGGAAGAGAATTCTGGACCCAGTCTCGCAGACATAATGCATATTCAGATATGAATGAACCAAAGCTGGAGGCTGGACATGGAACGCCAACTGAGCATCGGTAAGTAAATCTTGCTCAAAGATTACTTCATTATAGACAAAGTCCGATCCAGTGCCACGCTGTTGGGATGATGAGCAATAGTCGAAATCTAGATCCATTGCCTCCAAATCGCCATCAACTAGGGCATCCTCTGTACCAGAATCCTCTGCCTCAGAATCACATTCGGGTTTGATTTGAATACGATCTGACTGATTCCTTTCCAGCTGCTGTTGAATGGGTTGAAGCAACTGCAGTGCCTTGTGTATGATGCGTAAATCAAAGGAATTCTGTATGAGGGCCACGGTGGTGGCTGTTGTGGACAAGGGCGTGCTTTCACTACCAGCACCAGCGCCACCACCACTGCCACTAGCTCCAGCTACTCCACCGCCAGCTCCTGAGCCACCAGCATTGAAATTCAAGTGCTGGGAATTATTATTGCTGGCGCTATTGGCCAGCAATTGGAGGCACAATGTGCTACTATTGTCCATTGAATCGTCCTCATCCTCATCCATTTCGGTCTTGGCCAGCTCTGGAGAATAGGCTCCGCTTTGTTGCTGTTCTCTCTGCTGTTGTTGTTGTTGCTGCTGCTGCTGCTGTTGTTGTTGCTGTTGAGTGGCCAGCACTTAAGGGAACACACAAAAAGATTAGAGATTTACATGCAAACGAAATTATTATGGCGGCCAACTTACTTAACGTCTGTGTTAGTTCAGCAAAATTCAAGCCCATTGGAAATAGATTCTCTTGAAGATTGAAAGCCGCTGCTGCCGCCGCTGCTCCACTTTGTATGGGTGGCGTATTGTTTGCGGTTCCATGCTGATAGAGTGAGGCACTTGCCGATTCCGCCTTGACACTATGTTTGCCACGTCCTTGTTGGTATGCGGATTTGCCACTGCTGTTCGAATAGCCGCCGGCGCCGCCGCCACCACCACCAGCTCCTGCACCGCCACCACCACTTGAGGATGTTGCTCCACTTGCTGGGCTGGATGATGCTCCAACAGCTGAATTCGTGTTGATAATGCCCTCTTTTCTGTCCACGATCGGTTTTCGCTCATGCTGAACAGCTGTGTATGTGTGTGTGTAAGGGGTGGGCGAGTTTGTGTGGGGGGGACGAGAGATGCGAAGCAAAGAGAATTAATTAGAAAACAGTGTAACGGTAAATGCATAATGAGGCGAGAAAGCTGGCATTGCGAGAGCGTACATGCATGTATGTGTGCATTTGTATTTGTGGGTGAATGTGTGTCTGTGTGTGTGTGTGTGTGCGTGAACAAGTGCAATTTGAGATGCAAGTTAATGAAGCGAAAGCAAGCAGTTGGCTAAGTGAAGTAGGCTAGAAATTTGCAGATGTATTTAGGTAATTAATTTATCTTTAGCTTGCATAAGGGGTATTATGCCAGGCAAACCCCCCTTACGTTTTGCCAACAGATCAATTTCCAATTTCCGCAAATACACCTAACTATTTCTTTGTTCTGGATTTTTGTTTGTTTTTTTGTTTTTTTTTTTTCGAGACGACGACTTAAATGAAAATTACAATCACTTCGCATGCCGCTGGCCAAACACTTTTGCAGTCGACAAAATTGGCAACGATTCCTATGGTGTTTGGTGACCTCGCAGTTCATTGCCCCGCGACACTGATAGCCCAATTGCTTGCGTATGGAACGCTTAAAGAATCCTTTGCATCCCTCGCAGCTAATGGCCCCATAATGCCGTCCAGAGGCGCGGTCGCCACAAACCAAACATAGTTCCACACTTAACGATACTGGGCCAGTGTTAGAGGTTGATTGTCCGCTTCCTGCACCTGCACCAGATCCTCCTCCGCCAGCATTTTGGCTCAAAGCCATGGGACGACATTCTGCATTGGTGATAAAACCGGGGACAGACAGGCGGGCAAGAAAAAACAAAATAGAAAATGTGTTAACCAGAATGAAACTAGTTTCCAAGGTAGCTCGACTGTCTCTCGCTCAGTTTACCTTCAGCTTTAATAAAGCTGTCTGCTTTAATGCTGTCCATTTTTCTTTTTTTTTTTTGTTGGTGGGGAGAACTTAAGCTGTTGCTTCTTTGTGTTGTGATATTAGAACCAGTTTTTCTTTCGCCTGTGTGCGTAAGAGCATGTAGGTGTGACTGAATGCTTGATTTACTTTTTATTTTAATATAAATCTAACAAATGAAGCAATATTTTATTGCTTGCAGTTTCCTAAGGACTTAGATTATTATTGCCACAATTTTCAACCATTTTAAATGGTTTTTTTTCTCACTGCAGCTAACCAATTTTCGTTCCAATTAGACACAAAAAAAAAATGCTTGAATGCGCGACGTATGCCCAGAGAACAAAAAACCCTGTATTTGAGCACAGCTCCCGCTATTTGATATCGATGTTTGCTGACGGATATCGATGTTTCCTCCGCCATTAATTAAAGCGCAAAGCTAATTAAAAATTATTTTTTTATTGAGAGCTTTGAAGGCTCGGACTGAGTTATTAACAGTGTATCCAGCACTAGTCAGAAAACTATAAACATTATAGGCATATGTATATTATAATAAACTAAATATCTGATATACTAAATATATCACTGCACTAACCAGATGATATTTTCACAGGCTATCTAATACATATTTATAACGGTATTTTGGTTTCTTGTATTTGGCGGATCTCATATATTTACTTTGAAGCTTTCGGCAGTTTACAATCACATGAAATACAAATACCGTTATAAAAATTAGATTTAACACCATTTTCGTTAAATTTTTTTTTTTAATTTAAAATCTTATTTATTTCAACCTTAAAGAATGCTACATCTACTTAAAAGACCAGAAGAATGACGAAAGTGTCGAAAACAAGGATATTTCAGGAACAAATGCAGGTCCCTAATATGTACTTTGAAAAGCTAAGTTTTCCTTTTTTTTGACCCCTTCGTTCTCCATTTAAAGATTTTAAATATCCTATCGAATTTTCGCAAGGGAGTTATTCACAAAAAATTGACCATTAAATCCTGGAAATGGAAGAAAAAAATTACGAAAAATTCATATAATAATAAATGTAAACAACAATAGAAATAGTTTTCTTTCCTTTTCCTTTGTTACGTTTTATTTATCTGTTGGTTTTTTTGTTTTTTAGCAATTCTGTTTTTTTTTTTGTTTGTTTGTTTTTGTTTTATTTTCATACCCAACAATATGTTAAATTTGTTCGTTTATCGTTTGCATTTTTGAATTTATTTTCGCATTTTACGAGAAGCAAAGGATTGACTTTTGCTTCATCCTTTGATTCTTCCATTTATTCATTCTATTTACTTTTTGTTTAATTTTTTACATTAAATTAACTTTTCAAGTAGGACTTTTGTTTGCTTTTTCATCGTCTTCCTATTCCTTTCATAATTTTTGTTTGTTTGTTATTTTTTTTTTTTGTTGCTTACGAATATAAATATATAATTTAATAAATAAGCATTATTTTCTTTTTTTTATATATTTTCTTATCGTTCCCATCTCTCTCTCTCTCTCTCTCTCTTTCGTTTGTGTGTGTTAAAATTATTCTCGTATTTTAAGAAAATTTTAAACAAATGCAAACTGAAAACTAAAAGCAATCTAAATGCATGCGGCATGCCTTTTCTTATTCGCTTACAAACATTTTCACATTTTTGTTTTATATATTTGTTCACTTCATCATTCTAGTTGTTTTTGTTTTTTGTTTCTTATTATGGTTAAAAAATAAAAGATTTGCATACGTTTTATTCCATTCTTTGTTAATGTTGTTGGTTTTTTGTTGATTTGTTTTTTGTTTTTTTTTTTCTTTCTTTTTCTTTTACAATAACAATATTTGCGCTTAATTTTGGAACATTCGACTAACTTATAGTGTTTCTTAATTTCATTGTTTTATTTTTCATATTTTCTTATTGGTTTTTTTTTGTTGTTGTTGTTTCTTTATATATATATTGTTTATATTTCTGTTTTTTTTTTTTAAATAAATATATATATACATATATATATATATATATTTATATGTATATGTATATAGGGACTTAGATTACAAGTTCTTTCAGACCCAACTACAAAAAAGTAATTTGAAGAATATGCTAACCAATATAGTTAGATATATAATTATATACTTATATATAAATATATAATTTCCTTTTCTTTTTCTTCTTTTGGAAATTTTTGTAATTTTTTGTTTTTTGTTTCTTCCTTTTTTAAATTTTTGGTTATATCTATTCTCTATAAATCTGAGCGGCGGTCTGAAAATTTACTGAGAATTTTACTAAAATTAGTAGAGAGAAAAAGTGAAAAGTGGGCATATAATTTATAGAGAAAATTCCATCTGAGTAAAAAATTGACAACAAAGAAAAAAATTTAAATATATATGTTTTGTATATATATGTATGTATATAGAACCGAAATGGGAATTACAAATAAATTTAGAATAGCTGTCAATAATTTTAGAAGTACTAAAAAAAAAAAAAAATACATATATTTATATAGATTTAATATATATATATATAATTAATGACATTAGAAAGTTTGTGGGCTTTTAAAACGCACGCCACCGGGGCAACTTTATCAATTAGTTAGTAGTTGGCCAATTTAATAGGAATTGGTTTGCAGTTCCCCCAGATATTGGTAATTAACGTATCGTATAACGATACATTTCAATTGTTAACACCTTTTTTGTTTTTTTTTTTGTCAAAATCGAAAGAGATAATAATGCATTAGCATCTTTGTCCAGGATCACAGATACCACTACGATTATACACACGTATCAAAATATATTATACATACATATATTCGCTATGTTAGCATTATTGATCGAACTATATATATATATATATATATATATGTGTATATATATATATATGAATTCTGAACATCTCTTAAGACTTTGAGTGAACTTTTAGCCGTTTACTAAATTGCTACAAACTCTTACAACGTCTATGAGCTTGTTAACTGTTTATTTAAAGCATGAAAATTTAATCAAAAGCAGGCTTTTTGATTCTTATTCTGTTTTTTTGTGTTTTTTTCTTTCTTGTTTTTTTGTTTTTGAATTTTGGCCTTATTGATGTTTTTGTTCTGATCTGAAGCGATTTTCATTCGATTTTTGCTATGTACATGAGAATTATGAGTACAAAAAAAAAAGAAATAGAGCAGCAAAACTATCAAGAATTTTGTTTTAACTTTTCCAAAAAAACACAAAAAAAAAACCGTAATCTCTAACTCAAGTCAATTTTTAGCGTTTAGTTGTCAAATTACATTTGTTATAATGAAAATGGAATTTATTAATTATATTATACCTAATTCAAATTGTTTTTGTTTTTTGTTTAATTTTTCAAATTGCAAATTTAAATTTTTTTTCTCATTTATGTTAAATTCTACATGAATTAATGAAACGAAACAATAAACTTGTTTAGAAATCGCATTCGATGGATAATTTGCGGCTTTTTTTTCAGTTAATTTTTTACTTTTTGTGTTTTTTTTTTTGGCAATGATGTTTTTTTTAGCAATAAACTCGATTCAATTTAATAATAACATAAAGAGACAAAAGAACGAAGAATGCAAAAAGAAAGAAAAGGTTTACAGAGAGTTGTCATATCTCTTTGGAATTTTCAAATATTTCATACAATCTACTGATAATTTTGCAGCCCTATTACTCAGTTCTAAGCCCGCTCTCCTGCCCAAGAAAACTTTACGCTTATAATTAAACATTCCGGAAACTTTCCACGTGCGTCTATTTGTCAATACGTCCGCCCGTCCGTCGGTGTGTATGTGTGTGGTTGTGGTGTTGCGGCCAGCCCCGACAAAATAATGTTAAAATTAAAAAACAACTTGTACACTGCCTGCCTACATAAATAATTGTATGTCCTTAGCCGTTAATGTGGGGTGATAGTGGGGGGGTGGTGGAGGAGGTGGAGGAGGAGAGTGGAGGGGCAGAGTCCTCTGGGTCCTTAAGTCCGTCGGTTAGCTCCGGTCTCCGGTTTACTGCGCTTTGGTTTTACGCAAATAGGCAGCATTCGCCTGATCATCGACAGCACCCAGCAATTTCGAACTAATGTCCTGTGGGCTATTCGACTGCTTAACTGCATTCTGGGCAGCCAACGAGGCGGCCATGCGACGACTCTTATGGCCACCGGGTGATAGGTACGCCTTGTAGAAGAAGCGCGCGAATAGCACAAAGTAACTGAAGTACATGGCAATGGACAGATTGATGTTGCGCTGCGATATATTACACGACTGGGTGCCATGGGTCTTTAGGAATCCATTGGCCCACACATTGATGGCACACCCGATGATCATTTGCGTCAGCTGCAGCGAGGTGATGATCATGGCGATAAAGCGAGGCGGATTGAAGCGGGCCGCCTTCAAGGCATAATAGGAGTACATCACGGAATGCACACAGTAGTTCATCACAAT
This sequence comes from Drosophila willistoni, assembly GCF_018902025.1. Taxonomy (NCBI): domain Eukaryota; kingdom Metazoa; phylum Arthropoda; class Insecta; order Diptera; family Drosophilidae; genus Drosophila; species Drosophila willistoni. The sequence goes on from NW_025814056.1 coordinate 7,858,428, forward strand.
GAACCAGCGCGCCGAGCTGGTGTATTCGGTGTAGCTGAACCACGAGTAGATCAGCACGGTGATGTGATGATACCAGTGCAGGAAAATCAATGGCTGTTTGCGCAGCACAATGAATATCGTGTCACCCAGCTCCGGTAGCTTGCTTAACACAAACAGCCAGGTCCAGAAACCGCACACGCGATCTTGTTCAATATAGCTAAAGAGACAGAGAGAGAGAAAGAGAGAGGGATTATTATCCGGTCAGTGATCGAAATATATATTTAAAAATTGCATATCTCAGAGCAAAAGTTTCAGGTTTTAACAACCTTGATAAACAATTCCTCTTCACACACACACACTCACCTGGGCACACACACGGAGTGGAAAAGTCCATAATGACGCAGCACGTGTATAAGTTCAGGTGCTGTGCGTGCAGCTCCCATAATGCTGAACATGGCCAGCATTGTGTTCCATATGATCAGAGGACCGCGCAATTGAAATCTGCAATCAATACAAGAGAATGGAAAGTTTTTTTAGTCAAGGTGTTAAAACAACGAGCGAGAAGAGGATCATTTAGTTTTGAATTGTAGGTACAGAGTAAATGTTTGAAAATAGTTTCAATATTTGTATTTCGATTTCAAGAAACTATAAGAAGAGTCAAAGTTCAAGTTTATTTGTTAGGTAGGAGGAGGTGGGATCGTCGTTGTTTATCTGTTGTGTGCAATTTCAAATATAACTAAAGGTCACAATTAGCCTAACACACACACACACACACTTGATTCGCTGCACATTGAACATTACAAGTAAATAATCCAAATGCAAACACAAGCACAAAATGAGTAGATATGTACATATGTATATATAGTAATATACTGAGTGTCTGGTGTAGATAGGATCGATTAGAGTTGCCTCCCTTTTACACTAGACAACACACACATCATGCTGTTGTCACGCCGCGACACTTTGTTTCGATTATCAAATATCATGATTTGCGATCATACCATTTGCTTTTTTTCCACTTTTTTATTCATTTCTCGCTCATTGAGCCTGATCGCGCGATGCAAGATCACGTAAAGAGATTAACCAAATAATGATGAGGTCATTAATAGATGATAAGGCAATATATTTCGCAATACCCTTCAATGTCCTTCAACAGTAGGTGGGAGTAAGTAAATGCGGCATTTCTTGTCTCTTGAGAATGATATTCATCTTTTGTTTCGGTCGATCATCTTTCTTCCCCCCTTTCCACACGTGTTGCGAGTTTTCTTTCAATCGTTAAGGCATTATATTTTATATAGACAACTTGCTGTCTCCCCCCCCCCCCCCCCCCCCCCCACCACCACCACCGCCAACAAAAACATGTTTCGAATGTTAATCAGTTGTGAATTTGTTCCGACAAACTATGAACATACATACAAACATTATATATGTACATATGTATATACATATAGTAATTTTTACAGACAAAAAAGCAAAAAAAAAAAGTTTGCCGGCATATGACTCAAAAGGCAAAAACTGTCGAGGGGTGTGTGTGTGTGACTCAATTATCAAAAACCAGAAATTTAAAACAAATTTCAGAGACAGAACCCCATAGACCGAGACAGAGACCCAGACATTGATTTGCTAATCAAATCAGTCAACGACTTTATGTGTAATCAAAATCTTCAAAATTGCTTTAATCTGCAATTAAAATACAATAGAAAATAATTCAATTTCTAAGCAAAAAAAAAAAAAAAACGAAATCAAACTAAAAAACTCTTATCAACAAATTAGTCATAAAAAACAATTCGAATGTGTGATGTGATTTCCCCCTTATCTAACATGTGGCATGGCGTGGTTTCTAGCGATAGACGACGCCGACGCCGACGACGACGACGATTGCTCCCCAAATACCATCAACCATACACACACAGATTGCTAATGGGTCAAGAGCAAAGCTCTCAACACATGGCCAGGCAGTTTGCCAAACAATATTCATCCCGAACCTGGGTCAAGTATTGTATAATATTTATAAATCGAACAACACAGATGAAACACAACAGGAAAATTTCATAGTGCCAAAAAATGGCGGACAATTGGATGGACACAGGTGTTGCCTGTTGAAGTTATGGTTAATTATGACTCAATGTGTTATGTGAGTCAGTCCAATTGGTCAATCGATAATATTATTATACATCCTATTATAAAGATAGAGGAGCGAAAATATTGTTTTTTGATTGGTATCAACAATTTTGGTTTTTAATTTGTCACACAACGAAACAGAAACAGAACACGTACTAAAAGAAACTCTAACCATAATGTGTTTTAGTTACTTTCTCTACTGACGTTCGGACGCTGGCTAAGAAACATAATATGTATGTACATATGTATATATATCTATGAAAGCCAAAACACGAAATCACATACATTTGATTCTCATGGTTCGCATGGTTGTTGTCACCAGTTTAGTTTAGTTAATGGAAACAATTAAGCTGCGGAAATGTTAAGGAATTTGTTTTTATTAAACACAATTAAGATTCACGGCGATTTCATCATTGTTGATTCCACTGTGCCACAAAAACAACGAGCAACGGTAGTAGTAGAAGCAGTTGCATATAAGCTTTTATTATTTTTCCGCTTGCTGCTCCCCTTACAATTCCCAAATGGTTCTAGCTTGGCCAGCATCAAGTACATTCAATTTGTTCTATACAAATTCGTGCCTCAAACTAATGAGTAAGGAAAACCAATTCGCCTTGCTAATCGCTCGGCAGTTTGGCTTCTAAAAGGCAATGGAATGCCGTTGGATGTTGGGAGGGGAGACTCTCCCTTCCCCTCGTCCACGGCATTTCTTTGAAGCTCAAATTTTTGCATGGGCACAGGTCGCCCCCTTTTTTGTGTTTTTGCTGTGGGGACTTCGTTCGGTTGGGCTTTGCCGGGGAAGGAACCTGCATGGAGCACCTACTTTTGTGTTTCCGCAGGGGAATTTCCAGCTTGGCCCTCCTTGGATGTTTTCTCTGCTTGTGCTGCGTGCACGTGTGTGTTTGCAAAAAACAAAAAAAAGGGTCGTTGCGATCTGCCCAACTAAATAATTAATTATGAAGAAAAACAACAAAAAAAAAAATGTGAAATGCCGAGGTTGGCCGTGTCCGTCGTCCCTCGTTGTTTACGGCAACTTTCTTTCAACTTGGTTTTCACTTTGCCAAGAGAGATTGCATAAGCAATAAGAGAGAGAGAAGTAGAAAAAGTAGTTAAAAAGACCAACAGAGAGAGAGATAGCATGGCTAATGCCATGACAGTGAGAGAAGAAAAAAAAAAACCTGAATTGTTTTCTTTTTGTTTTGTTTTTATATGTTTCTTTTTGCAAAAATGAAATATGTAAACAAATGTTCGTATTATGCAAGGCGACATAACCAACAATTGATTGTAAACAAAAAAAAAAAAAAAAAAAACATAAAATCGCTTTGTTGGCTAACTGATTCGCAACATTGTTTCGCCTTTTGTTTTCATCGCGTTGCGTTGCGTTTTGTTGATTATGGCCAACGTTTTTTTTTTTCTATGTTTGCAAAACTTTTCCTTAATTTTTCTTGCTTCTGCTTCAGTGTCAAAAAACCACAAAAAATGAACTTGGCAAACCCTATACCCTGCAATAACCTCTGGATACCTATGAAATAATTTCTAACCGCTGAAGAGCTAAACCAAAAAAAATTAATTCATTAATTTTAACAACTGATTGCAGCACTCCATTCGAAAGGGTATTGAACCTTTGAGTTGACATACATAAAATGTATATTATCATACAAAAAGGTATATGGAAAGTCAGCCACCAGCCAACAGACTTGACTTTTTGTTTGGCAACATTTTTTTTTTTTGAGTTATCATTTTAGTTTAGTGTTTCGTCCATTTGTTGATAATTATTATTCATTATGCTGTTTTAACTTATTAAATTGGCAGCTGTCATTGACCAAGTTATAGTTTTTTTTTTTGTTTGGCATACATAAATTGTGAAAGCATTTGTTTTTTTTTTGTTTTGGTTGAATGTTGCTAAAAGATTAAACAAATTAATTTTCATTTTTACAATGCAAATTTTTTGTTAGGTTAAAGGTTAATGCATAACAGTTAAGGTAATAAGTGCATTATAATAATATATATACTTGTGCCACGTGCCTGATATAAGATCTTTAATGTTTAATTATAATTATATTTCTAGAAACCACACGTTTGGTTTAGAAACCATTTCCTAATCAAAGCCTTATATTACCAGAAGCACTACCAAACCTAGATCTTTATTTTGAGATCAAGGATCCGCTACCAAAAGTTTAAAAAATATCAATTTTATAAGTAAAAGTTTACTATTTTTCGTATTCAAAAGTATTTTAGAAGCTTTACTTTAAAATTAAAATTTCTACATTAAAAATTGGACGATTTGACTGTTGCTATAGAAAATTCTTTTTAGCCTCAAATTGTGTGATCCTACTTAGGATTTGGTTTATTGATTTAACAGAAATCACCTTGATAAGTCTGTTTGAGGACCTCTTGTTTTATTTTCTTACTTGATTGAAATTCGACTTGAAAACGAATCTAAACATGAATGACTCTAAAACGAGTCGAGCACTATTCGAAATGTGTTTTAGATTGAGTCTCGTATAATATAAAATATTAACTCAAAACGAGTCCTGATTGATAAATCTATAAAACTAGAAGGTGTTATAAGCAGTCATGATTAGGCTATAATTTTGTCCAGACAAAGGGGTCATTTATGATTAGAGAACGATCTCATTTATGAATACTTAATCAGAAAGGGAAAGATTCGTTTAAGATCAAAGATTTTATAAAATGCTGAATAGGATGTAGTCATTTTTTTTAACATATTTTAAGTACTTGCAGTCCTCGGTAGATGAGTTGTCTAAGTGGCCCAGTCATTTAGTCAACTGAACAACGAGGATCCGGGTTCGAATCCCAGGCTAGTGTATGGATGTAGTTTTCGTCTAACAATAAGCCGAAGGCCTTAGTTGCCAGTGCTTGTAAAATATAGTTAGGTTGATAGTTTATAACTATATCCTATACTTTAATAATAATTTTAAGTACTTTCAAATAAATTTTGAAAATTCACACAAAATTTTTAATGTTCCCACTGGTGTTAATGGTTTTTTAAATATCTCTCTCTCTCTAGCTTTATTTTAAAACTAGTTTTTAACAAAATGTGTTAAAATGGTCACTTAAAGACATTAAAAATATAATTGAATAAGGTATAAGCATTTTTATTGAGATTTTTGTTGTCCGATTGTATGACAATAGAAGTTAGGAACTCGCTTTTAATACAGGTCTTAATTTTTGTTTTTGGTATTTATTTCATTTCTATTTCAGTGAATTGACGAAAATTAAGAAGCTCATTTGTTGAAATTCTCACCACATTCGAAGTCACATAGTTTGTTAAGAAGAGAACCCATTTAAATTTCAATCAAGGAGTTTTTATTAACTCCTTAAGCTGCCGACTAACTATTAGTTGGGGGTTTTGTGGCAATTGGTTAAAGTTCAAGTCGAAATGAAACATCAAACGCCAACATTTTCTTAACCAACTGAGAACATTTTCAACAGTTTTCAAGACGGTGGTCAGGTGGGCAGCACCTGTGATTCTTAAAATGATAAGCGCTTGCGCTTAGCCACTTCTCAAACATTTATGGCTCTATTTTTCTGCTTTTGTATTTTGTTTTTTTTTTTGGCAAAAGGGCAAAAACCTCAGTAAAAGGCATCAACAAAAAAAAAAAAAAAAAAAAAACAAGTTGGCAACACAAAAGGTAAACCCAATTTTGGAAACAAGTTATATGAGACGATCGATCGATCGATTGATCATTCGTTTGTTCGTTTGTTCGAACGGTAACGAGTCGAGCCGAATCGAATCGAATCGAACGATTGAAACGACGAAAACAGGTGGAAAGTAAAAGTGTGTAAAAAAAAAGTGGCGTGATCTTTGGGCATGGAAAAAGATGCTACGTGACACAGATAGAGAGAGTGAGAGAGAGAGAGAGAGAGAGGAAGAGAGAGAAAGACTAGAAATTAATGGTAAAAGAAAGGGTCCAAATAAAAGCTTTTGAAGAGAGCTTTTTCATGTGATGCTGCGCTGCCGGCTAACTCAAACAGATGAAGATCAAATTTTCTTTTCGTTAATGGGGCGACTTCTTTTTGATTTGTCAATATTTAAATGACATACTTGTCCTCACTTCTCTCTCTCTGTCTTTGTCTCACACACATTCACAGAGAATTTTAACTGGGTTAACTGTTAAGCTAAGTCAAATACAGAAAAAATTTCACTTTCAACATTTTACCCAAAAAATTATACGAATATATATTAAACTAGAGATATAATTTAGAACAACGACTTTTCTATACCCTATTCAACACTGATTTCTTCATCAGAGATAGAGACTTTGAAATACCCTTTAATTGAATGATAATTACACGATTTAGTAAATATTTCAACGCCTTTCTTTTAATTGTTATGGCTTTAAATCTAAAAAGAAAAATGTGTGCTAAATATACAACATTGTATATAATTAACAGCGGGAAAGAGATAGACAAACAAATTCACGGAAAGACTCAAACTGTGATTCAGAGAAGCTTGTAATGATATGCAATTACTTATATTTAATTACTTAATATTTGAACTTAACTCACGCAAATACTGCGTTTTAAATACTGCAAGTGCAAGGGTTTTATTTTAAGCCATTTTTATCGATCTATCAATCAATTAACTAATCAATGATTATTAACTAAATATCTTTGGTTATTATTATTTCCAGTTGCAAAAAACATTTCCGCCTCTTTTATCGATTCGCTCCACTGTGCAGATTGGTATTTGTTTGTGTGTGTGTGTGTGTGTATTTGTGGCACGTGTGTGCGGTTTTCAACCCACTCTCTAAGCAGTTATGTGTATTGTATTATTTCCCTTGCTCTTCTGTCCCCCTCCTCCCCACACACCATTTCCCCCTCTTAAACTAAACGTTTGGTCGTTCGTTCGTTAGTCGCTGTTCACACACGCAACACACAATATTGTTTTTTTTTTCTGTTTTATTTTGAGCAAAGTCCGAGAAAAAAAAAGGAAGGAAAGAAGAAGAAAAAATCTTCTACACTATACAAAATGATTTGCATATTACATATTAACATGTGAAAATGCCTTCGAAGTGGGGGCGTGTGGGCGTGGTCGGGTACGATTTGGTCAGAATGTTGAGATCATGAAACACACAAAATAGAAAAAGTAACAACCAAATTTTATTTCCTTAAATAAAATGAACCCAACCACAAGTATTAAAAGTAGGCAAATATTTACTGAGTTTGGGATATATGTATGTATATAGGTAACTGATTATACATATACTATATATTATAGTACTGTATACTAAGTATAGCCAAATTGAGGTAATTAATGAATTGGGACTTTTACTGCTTTTTGCGTTTCAAAAAATCAATTAATTGCCATTAAAAACAAATAGTTATCTATAATTTATTCAAAAATTTTGTGTTAATTTTTAATTTTTTACTGATATTATTTTAAAAACTATAAAATGATCAAAGTATGATCAATTTTATCAGCATCCTCATATTAATTGTAAAATGAAAAATGTATATTGACAACTTTTTAAAATGATTTTGGTACGAATTCAATTCTGTATAAATTGGCTTTAGTTTCCAAAATAAATATGTTTGTTTAATTGATTCAATAAGGGAGTTTGTTAGTCGAATCGTTGTAGGACCAATTGCCACAAAGATTTACCATAAAAACATTTCAATGTTGTTTGGAATTTTTAAAAGGACTTAAAAACAAGAAAAAATAAAACTTCTTCTGCTTCTCTATTTAAAGTTTTCAAAAACTTTATCTCAATTGGGCTATAAAAGGCTTAAATATTAAGGTTGCTTCTAGTGGCTCTCTAATTGAGGACGTTAAGTTCTTAGAGTCAGGTCATGCCTATATCGACTTGGCTTCTCACGCTGATCAAGAATGTGTATATATTTTATGGGATCGAAAACGGACGTCTTCTTCGCAGGTCTAAAAGTTAACTCTTTATTCACTCTTAAAGCAAGTCCTTTTGAGCCTTTTCAAATATATTTTGTGTTAGTTAGTGTAAGCCATAATAATGGCAAGTGTAACGTATGAGCAATCATTCTTCCATATGTATTTGGAATGTTCATATACCTAAAGTGAATGTCCTGGGCAGACACGAAAAGTTTTTACTGTTTTTTTTTTTGTTGTTGTTATTGTTCAGTTTGGTATTCCCTGTTGCCAACCGGCCGGCAACACACCCACTTCTTGCATGTCTATACATATGTATATATGTATTGCTACCGTTATATCGTTATGCCTCTATGTACTCTACCCACAAACATACATACATATGTATGAGTGTACAGCGTATCGACATGTTTGTAGTTGCTCCAAAAATTTTAATGACCAATGAAAAATGAAAATGACAACAAAAAAAAAAACAATAATAAAAAAAAGGTAACCCAGTTAAAACATCAAGTATTTATTCGATCTTCCTTGGCCCTCCCCTCTTTCTCTTCCCTTCCCTCTTGTGGCATATTTATATACATATACAAAAATATATATGTGAATCATGGGGCCTCTAAATGATATCATAAACAGCAATTACGCCAGCCCAGTTCTCCATACCCATATACCCACCATGCCGAATAGTTAGGTAGGGGCACAACAACTACAGAGTCAAAGAGGCAGAGTCAGAGAGTCAGTCAGTTTGTGGCGTGTTTTGGTTTGGCTACCCCTGATAAGGCGGCATATATGAATCTTATATATGTATGTACCTAGCATATACATACATATGTACATACATGCATGCATACATATGTATGTATGTATGTATGTACATATGTATGCCATGCATTGAGTGATGGCATGTTTTCTATTTAGTTGGAGACACAGTCTGTCTAGGGTTAACTGATAACGTTTGTCTACTACCTTGTCTAAATGCTTCTACTACTCGCTCCTCCTCCTCCTCATCAACCTCCTCCTTCACCTCTATCAATGGGGTATTTAGATACTAAGCATCTAGAGATCTTTAGTTATCTCATATGTACACAGAATTTGTGATGGTTTAAGAAAAAAAAAAAACAACATTAAAAATAAAATACATAAATAAATGAAAGCACGTGGAATACGTAATACATCTTTTTTTCTCTGATTCTCTTATAATGCAAAGTGGAGACACAGACACAGATTTTAATTGATTGAGTGACGCAGACAATTTTCGAATCGTTTTCTCCATTTTAAGTGACAAAGTAATATTTGCAGAGTGTGTGCGTGCATGTATTTTTGTTGTTGTTGTTTTAATTGTTGTTGTTGTTGTTGCTTATTTTAGCTATAATTCACACCTTTCTGTACTAAGACCCGCGCGTTTGTTGTCTGTTGTCTCACTTTTGTAAATATTGAAAGTGTAAAGTACAACACAAAAATATACCTACAACTAACAAAACTTTTCTCTTGAGACTCGTGTGTTTTAATAACTAAAAATAAGCAACAAGCCTCTATTTTTTTTCTTCTCTCTTTTCGAATACACAAATAAATGAGAAATCAACGTGGGGGGAGAGAGAAGATAATCAAGCCAAAATATTAAATTGATGGCCAAAAACCACAACCAACAACAAGAACAACAAAATTCTTGCCATAAAAACAACTGACTTTTTTGTTTTGGGTTTTTGCTGTTTCTGTCTAGAATTCTCCACTTGATTTTTGTAAATATTTCAGCTTGGGGACTCTGGAGAGTCATTAATAATTGAAATCAACCTTTGAATAACACAAATTTGTTTAAGTCTATCTCATTGCCAGCAATGCATTTTAAGTAAAGGCCACACACAATTAGCTAAATTTTTCAAAGTAGTTCTAAAAAGTTTATGCAATAATATAGCTAGGGAAGGCAATTTTGTTATTTTTTTCGTTTCGTTTTTCGTTTTTTTTTTTTTTAGTTGTTTTCAAATAAAGTTTGCAAAGTTGTATGCAAAACAGCAATTGCCTGCCTGCCTGGCCACTTGATTTGAATCTTTGCCATAGCGCCAAAAATGGCATGTCATAAGCGAAACGAACTCAATTTGGCAAACTTAAAAAACCAATGACGACAATTAGAAATGGAGAGAGCAAAAGAGAGACGAGAGAGAGAGAGAGAGAGAGAGTACAGAGAGAGAGGGGGGGAAATGGAATGATACCAACTGAAATTGTCAACACGAATCACAAATTCAACCACATTGAATTGAATAATAATCTCATACAATCAGCCAAACACAAACGATTGACATTGACTGACGGAAAATTGCAACAATTTTGTTTAATGTGGGTGGGTGTACGGGGGGAGTAGAGGTTATTTAGGGCAACAACAACAAAAAGATAGGACATTAGTAAGGAAAGTAAGTAATATTAATTACTTAATTGAACTTACTATAATGGACAAACGATTGAATATTTGCGAGTAAAAAGTGTATAATGGTATATAATGCTTGATTAACGGTAATACTATATAATTAGAATTAGAATCTGCTGTTTTGCCCCCTCTCTCTCTCTTTTTCTTTCTTTGTGTGTATAACTCAACAGCTGCTACGAATTACAATTATCGTCATCACATAGTCGTCGGCGTCGGTGTCGTCGTGGTCGTCAGGCGATGCAAAGTGAGTGAATGAAGTCAGCAGCACCACCACTAGAATCATCATTAGATGACGACTGGGTAGGCGGAAGGCAGGCAGGCAGTTAGTTAGGCTGGAAACCACTGGGAACACCAGCTGCTGCTGGTGGTGCTTCCCTCTTTGCTTTTGCTTCATGGGGCGTCTCATTTAAGTGAGATTTGTGCTTTTAATTAACGAAAAATTTACATAGAATTATACAAAAAGTTGTGTATATGTATGTACATACATATATGTGACACTAACTGACTAACTGACTGACTACTAGGGTAAGGTGGTGCTTAGAGTTCAAGGTTTCACTCGAATAACACAAAATAAGAATATATATGTATACATATAAATGGAAAACTACTGTATGCATACGATTGCAAATTGTTGGTAAACACATGTCTTTTTTTGTTTTTAGCCCCTCCCCTCTTCCCCATTCTTCCGACTTTAGCTAGAAAAGAATAAAAGTATAAAAGAGATTGAATTATGTCTCTCACCTCGGCCGATTTAGCATAAAATGCTGACCACCAAATATCACAGCCATATAGATACCGCAGTAGTAGAATACCCAAGTCCAATTCTCCAGCATCCATTTGCGTGTGCGTTGATGTATGAAATCATTCTCGAAATCAAATATATACGAATAATTCGGCGTTACACTAATGTCCATATTGATCATTGTGATAATAGATTATGTATATGATGTATATAGAGAGAGATAGAGAGAGAGCGAGACAGTGGCTGTGATATTATTATAAGGTGGTGATGGTGGGGTCGGTTGCTATGCTGAGATTAGAGTTGAGTTTAGGTTTCGGTTCATATGTGAGGTGATGACTACTGTTTGGCGCAAGCTAAAAATAAAGAAAGAAAACAAATGGAATACGTTTAAAAATATGGTTAAACATTTTGGTTTCTATATCAAGATTTGCATATCACTATGTAGGGAAAGTGAAGAAACAATTACTTATGCAAACACTCACAAGCACACACACACACACACACACACACACACATACGCACACACTCTGTTCACTTCAATTTGTAAAACATTCACACGGTTTATAGGTCAATATACACTTTGCAATTTATGTCAATTTTTTAACACTATAATACAACATTTTAGTATTATATATTTACCCACAAATTAGATTTCAAATGTTGTTTTAACTTTCTGTTGATGGTCAATTATTTTGTACTTTCGATTTTGTAGTATTTATATTTTTAATTATGGATATATTGTATATAAGAAATTTTGATGCAACAATTATTAATTTTTCCAAGAAACAAGAAAAGAAAAAGAAAAAAAAACCAAACAAAAACAAAAAAAAAAAAGAATTCCCAAAAATTTGTATTGAATATTTAATAATTTTGTTCTGCTTTTAGTTAACGTTGATATTTGACTACTTTTCAATTGGATTTGATTTAAAACTCAGACAAATTTATACATTTCGATTTTGTGTGTTGAGAAATTTTGTATCCTGTAATTATTTATCTCAGTTTACTTTACTTGTGTAGTACTTAGTCCTTAGTAATACAGTAGAAACTAATCTAAGAAACACTTCAATCTTCAATATAAACAATTTTTGTGCATTTATTCAAAAATTAATTTAAAATCTTCGATTCTTCTGTTTATTTGTTATTTACATATGTATGTGTATACACAGATAGAGATCTGTCTGTATCCTGTGTTATCCTGTGAATAACGTAAGCATCTCTTAATTAATAATGGCACGTTACGTGATAAGTTGGTCTCAGTCACTAGTTTTTTTTGGCAAAAAAAATTGCAAATCTGTTGACATTTTTTTGTGTGACTCAATTTGTTATCTTTAGTAACGGTTTTTTTCTTTTTCGAATCATTGTTTCACATGAATCTGTAAGTTGAAATTTCACATTAAAGCGGAACATTTTGTCGCATAATTTTCAGAGCTTCGGATCCAAGCCAGAGACAGAGAGCGAGAGAGAGGGAGAAAGAGAGAGAGCAATAGGTGACCTTCCCTAGTTTGTTACGACTCGACTGCCACCCTGTCGCACACACCACTCATTTCTCCAACATATACACTCACACACACACACACTCTTTTCCGTTTCCACCTTTTTACATTGATTTTGCAAGCAAACTTTTTATTTCCTTTTCACATCTTGTTTGTCTCGCTCTTACTCTGCAGACTGTCTGGTTGCATCTGCTGCTACTGGTGTTCCCCATTCATGAATGGGCCGCACGCTTGGTCTCTTCCTCTTCCGTTTTTCACACCTCGTGCCACGACAGTGGGTGTTTGCTTGCCTCGTCTTGCTTATGCTTCCATCTTATTTTTGTCGTTTTATCTGCAACTATTGCATTAAGAATCTTATAGATACACAAACAATTGCTCGGCTATGAAGGCTGCGACGGGGGGTGGTTGGAGAGAAGAGTGCGTGCGAAAGAGAGCCGTTAGTCTGTGGCGGCCATGCTTTTTGGTCATTCATTCATTTGACCAATTTATCAATGTTCACTCGCTCGCTCTCGTTCTCTCTCTGTCTCTTGCTTGAGTCTCGTGTGATTTTAGCCGGCAACTGTGGCAGAGGCGGCAACGGCGGCGACAGCGGGTGTTAGACAGGTGCCGGGTGGCCGTAGCATAAGAAGAAGCAAATTATTTGAATGCCTAATTGCATGCCAGACACGCGACACACACACACACACATTCACAGACTCGCACTCTCACTCACATATGCATGCCCAGGTAATTTCATTTGTTGTAAGCTTCGCTTTTGGTTTGAGGGCAGCGACAGCGCGTAGCAAAGCTTTTTTTTCTTTCTTTTTATTCATTTTATTTTTTTTAGTAACATATCCGGTTTTTTGCGCTTTCATAAAACAACAAAAAAAAGCAACAAATTTCTAGTGAAATTTTGTTTTTTTTATTTTATTTGGAATTGGGGTGGGGAGGCGTAGCATTGGCGGCAGCCTCCTCATCTCATCTCCTTATCCTCTATACGCTCTACACGCGTTTCCTTCTCCATGTAATCAATAATGTTTTTATATGATAAAAATACCATGTGAAAATCAGCAAAAAAAATACAGAAAAAAACATACAACGAAAAAAAAAGAATTTCTTCTCGCTCTCTTTCACCCTCTCTCTTTGGGAGGCGGCAGCAGCAACCACCACATACGCACACAAACACACAACAGGAAAAACATTCGAAAATTCTGATTGAACCCGGACACGGACACTAAATATCACTTAATACTACATGCGAGAATTTCCACTATTTTGACATAAAACACATAGCACTCTGCTATGCTAATCACGGTCTTTAATTAGTCAAGATAGTAACTATCTGGTATTTACTTTTCTTGGGCCTTTTCTACTCTTTTTTTTGCAATATCAATATGCTGCTGCTCCAAAACGGTAAATAACTCGCCCCAACCGCACGCGCTACACTTTTTATACGGAACAACAACAGGAACGAATTCGCCGGGATAGCGATATTCGCCGAGCCATACCGATATTTTCGCTCGGCCAAAATGAATATTTTCGCTTAGCCAAAGTGAACATTCGCTTCAAAGTACATCGAATCTGGTGCGAGTTGTACTCGCGGAACTAGGGCGATATCGATATCACGATACTTGCCCATGCCAACTCGCCCGAATTTTGCCTTAAGCCAGGTTCGAAACCAAAACTTATCGACTGTTAACAATTTTTATCGCACAACTTTTGGATACCGCGCAATTTAAAATTTCAATCTATTTATTATTTGCAATCGGTTAAAAACTTTAATTCAGACGAAAAGATACATATGTAGGTAAATAAAATGTGCGTACATTGTTGTTTATCCAGACATTTAACAAGAGGAAAACAGGGCAACTTGAAACTTTCAGATCGTTTTAACACAGTTTCACAAGAAACGAAAAGTTTCCCTCCATTGAGTACGTATTATTGATTCATTTATGTAGAAAAAAAGTTTTACAACAACATTTTTGCTATTTTCCATTCCTTTGTTTTCTTGGGGTTTGGGTTTTTGTTTTATTAACTTAACGCTTAGGTGCATAGCATATACATATACATACATATAGAATAATAATGAGAATGATATCTGATCAGAGTTTTAATGAGAATATATGCAATTCGGACATAAGAACTACTTAGCATCTAATTCATATACGGTTAGATCACAGTTTGGGGTATTTTCATTTTCTGATTTTGGAAAGCTCGAACTAATATAGGGCCAAGCCCGACACATTTTCGGATAGTATCATCTGCTGAACATCGCTAAAGACATCACGAATGCATCGTGTATCTGTGGCAACTGTGAAATGATAATAGCATTCCCTTTCCGTTGAGCTGTAGTCCGTTTGATTCCTTGAATTCCGCTTAAACGGCTCCTGGGTGATATCCACCATCTTTTGTTTTATAAACATTTTCGTCCAATCGCTCTCATCGAATAAGTTATTCTGCTGGCGGCGACTTTGGAACTCCTCGAATTCGGGAAAATAGTCAACAATATGCTTGCCGGCACGAATTTTCCGCTCCATAATGTCATACTTGTTGAGGAAGACAATTAAACCGGCGGAGGATAGGAAACGATTTTGCCAAACGGCGCGAAACAATTTTAGGGCCTCTTGCAAACGATTCTGGGTGGGATCTTCGCGTAAATTCTGATCGAATTCACTGCACGAGATGAGAAAAAGTACAGCCTGTATGCCCTCAAAGACTTGAATCCATTTATTTCTCTGATCCCGCTGGCCGCCAACATCGTACATCCGGAATTCCTGATCACCACCGCCCAAACTCTTGGGCAATGGGACACGGAATGTGATCTGTGATATGCCAGTTGTAATTTTTCGACTATGCAAAATATCCTCAGTGCTGGGTATGTAATCCATATCGCTGATTCTCACAAAATTATCCAGAAAACTAATGAAAATGAAAAGAGTTAAATAATCCAGTTAGTAACCATGCTTCGGGGTCAATGTGATTTCAAGTCTAAACTTACTATTTGGCACTATCCAGCAGGGGAAACTCATTTGAACGATTATAGCATGAACGTATGCCCACATCATTCCATAAGGCCATGACATGATCACAGTATTCCTGTAAATAGAAGAGATTATCAGTTAGCCAAATGTTTTTATGTTTTGTGACTTATTTTGAATATTACTCATAAAGATTTCATGAATGAATGGAAACAAAGCTATATCTTATCGCCCCGCCAATGACTACAATGAATCACTCCATTAAGACTAAGGTAAGGAGGAAAGTTCAGACACTAGTGACGAAAGTGCATAGTTGGTTTTTTGTTTTTTGCAAATCTATTGGAGCAAAGCAGAAACAAAATGCCTTAACTCAAACCTCCTAAACACACTTGTTTAGGAAAGTTTTTTTTTTTTTGTTTGTTGTTGTTGTTGTTCTGTGTTCTTTAGAACATTCCAATCAATCAAAGATAAGCACAAACCACGATCAATTGATCTGACTGACTGACTGAATGACTGACTACATATAGCGCACACGATTTCTGACGCAAAGCCTCAAGTATTTCAAAGTCATTTATATATTTTTTTTTCCTTTTCCTAACTGCGACAGCAGAAAAATGGCTTTACGCTTAAGTGCATAGTTTTTTTTTTTTCTTTCGTTTTTGTATTCTTTGGATAAGATATAGACTTCTAATGCATGTCTTTAATGCCAGAGTTCCTGTCACGCCTTACCTCACTCATATAGTCGGGGGCCAATGAGTCCAGGGATAGAATATAGTCGGCACTTCGTTCGCTACTCCGGCTACCAAAGCCAATATCCAATAAGGTCATTTGTCGTACCAATTGTATGATCGAGTCATGAATATTTTGATAGATTTCAGGAATCTTTTCACGTCTTTCACTGTAAGAGAATGAGAAATGTGTAAAAACATTTGCCATTTGACAATTAAGTTGGACATTTTGAGATACTTACTCATCAGTGAATCCATTGATATGCAATATTCTCATCTGTTTAATAATTGTCGTCTTGCCCGATTCGGCTGTGCCCAGTAAGAGAATCTTAACTGGCATATCCGTGTTATTCTTTTGCATATCCTTCATCATATGATGACGCACCACTTCGAGTTCTTCCTGCTGCATGGGTCTTGTTGTTTGTTTTGGCTGTTGGCGCAAACAGCGCAAAAGTCTGCAAAGAAAACAAAAAAAAAAAAAACCGGGTTAGAAAGAAAAGCAAATTTACTTAAAAAGCAAAACAAAACTTCTGACTTCTAAAGAAAAATGCGACATTGTCTCATAGAGAGAGCGAGGAGATGCCTTTGCCTTGGCATCTATAAATAGAAATGTGCAAATGTTTGCATACAACTCTAACCAAAGATACGATGTTGTTATGTTTAATTAAAATCACACACCACCGAAACCGCCAACGCCAACGCCAACGCAATAGATAAAACCGCAGAAAAGTTCAACCTTGGTGGCTGGAAGATCGGAGAGAGAGGGTCCCAGCCTTTGGGGTATTACAAATACTACCCAATACAATAAAAATTACTAATAAAACATACTGTCTGGCTGGCCTGGTCTGAATTGGTCTAAATTGGTCTGGTCTGGTCTGGTCTATCTGACGCAGTGTCGGCAAAACGTTACAACATCATTTACCCTTCCTATTGAAGTACAAACTTTAATTAAGGCATTAACATTACTATACGTGCATATATGGGACGACAGATACTAAATCAATGCGGAAGATATATACATTTAGTGGTAGTAGCTTTTAGATGGCCTAGATAAAGAACTAGTTACCAAATATATGGGAAATCTATATTAAAAGATCGTCTCACTGAAAGCAATTCTAAAAGATCAAATTCGTATTCTTACACAATATATTGCATACTTTACGGCCCATTTGACGTTTCAGTTCAGTTTTAGGAACTTTAAGGATATTGAGAACTCATGTGGATCGTTTTAAAGATATTTCCCATAATAATCCATAATTGATAAGTTTTGCAATAGCTTTTATCGTATGTTAGTATATGGAAAATTTTTCATATGACCCTAAATACCAGACTAACCAGACTTTAGACTGCAATACATATTGATATATAGGTATATATCGGGATTTTTATTGATCCGATGTGATATCAATTTGTTAAAGAAAGCAAAGCGAGTGGGCAGGGCGCCTTGCCTGCAATTTAATTTTTTTTTGTTTTATTTTACAACGGGGGCAATTCTAATTGGGCGATTGCCAAAAACTCGTGCTCTTTGCAAGAGAGTGAGACTGAAAAGTCTTATCAGAGAATTTTGGGCGCCCGCCACTCAAGATATGGGGGTAAAATAACTGAAACCTTATCAGAACTGAGGCAGCGTTAATTGGCGGCGCTCAATCGTTAACTTCGGGTTCTCTCTCCCACTCTCTCTCTCTCTGTCTCTCTTTGCCCAACTGAGTGGGTGTAAAAAAATGATGATGAAACCTGAATTATGAATTATGCACTATTTCTATGAATTTGCTTTTACAATTTCAATTTTTTTTTTTTGTTTTTGGTTTTCTTTTCTTTTAAATTTTGGGGGAACTTTGGCGGGGCTTGTCTTTGAATAACCATAACCTACCATCGATGGAAAGGTAACATTTATGGATCACGTAGATCAATGAGTCAGTGAAATTTCCTACTTAATTATGTGCGTGTATTATTATCGTCAATTTCCTTAACTAAATCTTGATTTTAACTGCCCTCATCGTCACCCTTGTCAACCCCCCCATATATCCACATACATACGTACATGTATATATATGTATATTGTTATTGATATTGCCATCATTGCCATGATTATGACCGTTTTACAAGAATAAATAAGCCCGGCAGTCGTTGACCTCCATTTGGCGCTTAGTCTTGGCAACACAAATATGTGGGTATATGTATATCAATTTCAATCAAGGAAGGCCTTTAAAAATACAGTAACTAATTTTTTTGTAATTTTATTTATGACTAAAAACAAATAAACAAATTTACAACACATTGTATTTAGTTGCCGACTTTTAGATGGACAGGTGCTAGCTAATCTAAACAAATAACCATAAAGCAATATAATTTATTCAGGCAAAAAGTAATTAACTTTAGCCCGTGACTAATTTGTTATACCATGCGATATTTAGAGAAGCCAAGGAGCCAAAATTATGGGCTTAAATCGGGAAATGAGTTTTGAAAAGGTCAATCGAATATTATCATCCAAATTGTGTGTGAGTGTGTAGGTGTATGTGTATGTGTGCGTGTAATATCAATGGTTTTGTATTACTGATACTGATATTGTATACCAAAAAAACAGTCGAAATAGTCGAAACAGAATTGTTTGAATCGTCGTTGTCAAGCGTTTTAACTTATCATGCTGATTTGAAGTCTTAACCTAATACCAATACTTGGGTAATTTCATTTTTTTTTTTCGTTTTTGTTTTTTTCTGAAGGGTTTTGTTGTGAAAGAAACGTTTTTGACCACCCAAAACATGTGAAAAAGTAATGATTTGTTTTTTTTTTTTTTTCAATTTTCTTTTTGTAACTTCTTTCACCTTTAAATACTTTAAAAATGTAATTGGAGTTATACCACAAAAAATTTGATTTGGAATTGAAAACGAGAATTGTATAAAGTAATTCGAAGAGCAATTCTGATTGTGTCAGCTCTGAAGAATAGAGTTATGGATCCAAATTCTTTAGTCCCTAGTATTTTTTTCCATTATAGAAGAAAAAGAATATAAATATTAGACATAAAAAAGTGGGCAGGGTCATGGATCGGCTATACGTAACCTGGCATAATGTTCAATTTTAAGGAATTTTGCAGACATGTAAAAATAAAAGATCAGTTTTTCCATTATTTTGATAGACTTAAAGAATAAGTTTCTTAATTGTTTCGGTTCTCTTTAAATCAAAATTAAAATGTACATATGTATTTAAGTTTTTTGTTTTTGTTTCACTGGTTTAGGTGAATAAAGAAAATCAAGTGTTTCGAACTGATTTCTGGGATTAGATAGTATTATTCACAATCTATTTGTACTAACCTTAATTTCATTTTTTCTATTGTTTTATCAATTTTGATGGTTTTAAGTAAAAAATTGTGTTTTCTGCAAATAATTTTGCTAAAGTTTTTTTTTAATTTTAGTTCACTGCACTGCGGAATCCTAGCGATATATATGGATGCTTGAAATTCCTTTAGTTTATTGACAGTTCTTGGTTATATTGTTTGATATTTATCTAGCACTTGAGTTCTGATTTCACTTCTTTTACTGCTTTTTGCAATAATAATATCCATTTGCTTTATGTATGTATGACAAAAAAAACAACAAAAACAAAAATACAAGAATGTGTTGTGGTATATATGTATATATATATATATATATATAGGGAGGATCCGTTGATTGGGGATCGTTGATCTTTAACCGGCGACACGTCTAACACCGTTTTATGGTCTCACAACACTGAAAGTCACAGCTAACGGAACATTTTCTTAAATATCAGTTAGCCCCCCAACCAAAAAAGTGACACACACAGAGATAGCCCCCTGAAAACGAACGAGACAGCTAGTGGGAGAGCAAAAAACAAAAAAGAGAGAAGAGAGTAAAAGAGTTGAGAGCTGGAGACTGAGCGCCAGCACTTGAATGGCACAATGAGCACAATGGGAAGATAAATAGAGAGACAGAGAGAGAGAGATAGAGAGGGATGTAGGGAAAGAGGACTAATCGCGAATCGTTTGTTAATTGCTTGTACGGGTGTTCAAAGTAAGAATACAATGATAAGATAACAAATCAACCACACACGCTCACGCACATGCACACGCACACGAACACGCACATACAGGTGCTTGGCGTTAAATGAGAGTGAAAAGGCGACCCGAAGAATAGAGCGCCGAGAACCTCGAACCCCCGGACGAACGCCGGAACAACGAAATCACGAAATCACCATCTCATTCGTACTCCCTCCAACCTGCAACCTGCCATCCTGTATTAGCTAGAAAGCTGCCAACTCATGAACCTGCCAATTTTGACATATCGAACCGCTAAAAACAAAACTAAAGCAAAACGAAAAGAACGACCAAAAATGAAGAAGAAACTTTTCGCTTTGACATTTTCAAGTGTGAACTGCCTGAGCAATGCGGCATTTTGTCCCACTGTTCCACTTTGCAATGGAATTGTACCTTGCACTACCTTGACAACAGACAAAAACACAGACAACAGGAGCAAGGGAGATAGATTGATAGTAATGCACTTGATAGACAGTTTTTTTTTGTTTGAGGATTACAGACAGATAGAGAGACAGAGAGAGAGAGAGAGAGAGATCGCACACTCATCGCCCTCATATTGACACCTTGCCCAACCTTTCTATGGAAAAGAACTGGCCATTTAGCCAAACAGGAGACACCTGTTAATGGGCTGATTTTCATCTACTATTATCCCAGTGCACAGTGTGTTTGCACTCCAAACAAACAAACAACAAAATGATGAAGAAAACCACAACAACACTTGACAGACTAGAGTCTAATTAAAATGTAATGTACCAGGCCCCTAAAACAGTCTACCCAGTGAGTATAGGGCACATGCCCTCATCATATGCAAGAGAGCTTATCACTAGCCCTCCGATAGAGAGAGATATCTCGTCGCCAGGCGCCTGGGGATTTGACTCACTCCCTGGGCTCATAAATTTGTAGGAGGCTTAAGTCGGCCCCGATCCTATAATATTAGAAGGCCGCCACATGGCAACAATTTGATTTCAATCGATCGATGAGTTGATGAGAGACTCAATTGATTTGTTTCGTGTTGTTGTCAAGTCTCTGGCACAGTTCAGGGTCGGTCCTTAAACCCTTTACCCATTGAGTTACCAGGTTCAATTCAATCTGTGTTATTCTGCGCAATGTCAATGTTGATTTCCCTTTCCCCTCGCCAATCGTCTTAAAGGTACTCATCATTTTGTTTATGTTCTTGAAACAATATAGGAAAACGTTGAACCACAACCAAACCATATATACCATATAAATGTGCCTGAACAAAATAAAGAAAAGTCATGCCAATGTTTGTATACCCTTACAAGTTTTAACCCTTACCCTTTCCCCTAACTACAGGTGTTAAATGGTGTTCAATGTCTACAAACTAAAGCCAAAGTACTGCGATCACCTAGAAGGAAATTCCTTGAAGTGTCTGTAAGCATTTAATATCAACTGATTTCCATCATTATATGGACAATTAAAGAGAAGATGCTGACCAAAATAAATCATCCCTTTTTGAAACGTTAAAAAATCAGCAGGGCAATCACAAGGGGACGCTTAAAAATCGTCAAAGTCAAGCTAAAGTAAATTTATAACATGTTGATAAAAGCTTTAAAGGGAATGACCTTTCTTTTGTTTTTTTTGAAAAGTGTCGATTATCCATAAGAAAAAAGTGTTTGTATAGGTATAATACATTGATTAGTCAATCAAATTATGAAATAGAATTCGACCTTAAATGAACTCTATATGGATACAGTAGACGCTTATAAAGTAGAACCATTTTAACAGTTGTGCAATTTCGTTTAATAAAATTTATAAATTATAACTAAATGAGCTAGAAGAAAAGTCTTTGTTGTTTACTTAACTTTTGCACAGATCAACTTCTATATTTCTCTAATTCTAATTTCCATTTCTAAGTGATGCTAATTTGAAATCGAAATGATTTTGAGAAATCTTAAAGTTAATTGTTAAAAAAAATACCTCACATTCACTTCTAGATCTTGTCTATGAATGACTATTTGATTAAGATTTGTTAGATAAGAAGTGACCGACTTTTAAGAGTACCGATATGACATTATATAAAAATCGTTAAATACACTACAGCAAAATCGGTGATGGACTTAGAAGACGTAGAATACACAAAAGTTAACAATAAAAAGAAAATGAATGAGATAATCATTCAATAATTAGGAAATATAAAATTTGAGTTTTCAATGTTAGTAAGGATAGATTTGGAATCTATTGACTTTAGGTAGGCATGTAAGAGGCCAAAAAAGGAGCTAAGATCATCATATGTGCTAAGTAGACTCGAGTAGTATGCAGGCAGATCGAGTTTGTTTCTAGAAGGCTAGATTTACCAAATTCAAGATGTTAAGTCGTATAATATGCATATGTAGTAATACTTGTCCTTAGTTAGCCCTGCCAAATATTAATGTATTGCATTTAAAATTATAAAACAGATATCTGCTATCTGTATCTGTTAGCCCACCAAATTTCGTAAAAATCGGATGTAAAATAACCAAGTTATGTGTAGAAACGTTTTACATCAAACGCCACCAAAGTGCTTGTAAGCGTGAGTGAGATAGCCTGTACATGCTTTCTTTAAATCCGCCACGGAGGAAAATATAAATTAATTAGATTGTACTTACAATAAGATTCTTAATTAAATTCTTTTTAATTGCAGACGTTAAACACACATTTAGAGCACCTGTTTTTGAAGGATCTTTTCAAGTTACACACACACGCATATACCTAAATGTATATACTTGAGATCAGAGTTTACTTTCCCAGTGATTACGACGATGTATTTGCTTTCAGTATATACATTTTATTAAGGGCAGCAACACTGCGTATACGTGATTTATCAATCAGCCATAGAACCCTTAGCTCCTCAGCTGGCATCTTGAAGTATTCTTGTTATGCATTAAAGTAGTGAATAAAGTGAATTTGAAGTACTTTGTCTGACACTCAAAAAGTGATGCGACATAGCATATACAGATGCAATTAATACGTATTAAAGTCTCCCTAAATTGAAATAATTAATAGAATTAATTAGTTGTCTGAGACTCTAACTATTGAGTGGACATTACCTTGGCAATAGCCAGTATTTCTTTCTTTAATTGTGGACAATTTCACAATTCTTTTTGTAAAAATTGTCATTCGTGTCGATTGACTCAATGCAGTACACAATATTTGACAATTTGGTTGGGATTGCTTGCCCATGCCCATTCCATGTATATTACTTTATTCATTTATTATTTGCTTTGGTGTCTGGGCCGATTTGAGATCCTCACACTCGCACACACACACACACACACACTTCACGTCACTTGAGTTCATTTATTTATTTCGTCTCCGTTCATGGGCATGTCGTCAAACAATTATTATCTATTTGCGAAAATTTTCCTAACCATTTAACAGAAAATCATAAAAAAACAAAACAACAACAAAAACGAATAACGAGAAATGTGAACAATACTACATTTTATTAGGACTCAAAGGCCCCCCACATACCGAAAAGCTTTTAGAGTCACTTGATTCACTAAGATAATGAATATTTAAAAAACTATTCTTGAGAATATATAAAGTCATTGTTCGGATACCCTATAAACACATACATATAGTTTTCAGGAAGCTTCCATGTGTCCTTAGTATTGTCTGATAACCATAAAATGACTAGTATATTCGATATTTCTTTTTCTCTTTTGGCTTAGTCACAAGCAAATTAGTATTATACCATATATCTTATCGGACACGTAACTTGAACAGTATTTCATTCGAATTTAACTAATTGACAATCATCGTTAAATGCCAAAGATCGTAAAACTAGAAAACAAAAGGTACACAAAATGTAATATCATTTTATAGGAATTTCTTGCATCGAATGGTAATGGAATTTCAACAATTTCAACAATTTGTTTACCAGACACCACAAAATATCGAAATTCATTAGAAAATTGCATACAGACCTAAAAAACAAGTCGCCATTCATTTCCTAGTATCAGTTTTGTTTTCCTTTCCCCCCCGCCTCCGCCGCCGTCGTTTTCACCCACTTGATATGCCAGATGAGCCTTTTCCGTAAAGCAGCAAAAAATCAAATCAACACAAAAACAAAAGAAGAGCTAAAACAGAATTAACCCGAACAGAAAACAACAAAAAAAAAAAAAAAATCCGAAACTAGAATGGAATCTCTCAAAATTCCACACGTAGATCGAACGAGACGATGGGCGACACTAACTGAATGCTAAAACCAATAATCTAAAACTCTCTAAAACCCCCCTCACCGAAAAATAAAACCAAGAACCACCAAAATAATAAAGAGAAGAGGAGTGTAAGTGTATGTGTGTGTGTGTACTTTTCTAAATACCTATAAACAAACAATTTATGTACATACATACGTATTTACACTAATACATGTGTTTATGTTATATAAATCAGATTTCGGAGGCGCAATCATAAATTTTATTTGCGATTTTGGATTGGGCAGGTGGGTGGGTGGGTGGTTGGTTGGGTGGTGTGGCGGTGGTCGGATCAATGGCGCTAATCACCAAATAAGTTATAGCACCTCAACGAAATGAAAAAAAAAAAAACGAAAAGGTAATCGAGTAATTGATAATACCCACCTACCTACCCATACTTACCTACATCTACTTGGTCTGGTCTCAGTGCCAACTCATTCCACTCACTTAGAAAAATGATATATGTATACCTATATATACATAAGTCGCCGGGCAAAATTTTATCAAAAGCCAAACGATCTACAAACCGATATCCATTTGGAGTTCTGTCATTGATTTATTTAGTTTTTAAATACAACATTTAAGTTGTAAGGACCAAAAGAAAACAAAGGCAATCACTTGCTAGAGTTTTTGGAACCTAAGGACAAGGTGTTCTATAGGACAAAGTTAGACTTTCCAAGGTTTTGGAACCTAAGGACAAGGTGTTTCTATGAGAAAATAGACATTACCTTTTATAATCACAGAAAGTAATCTAACAATTTGGTATATGGTTAATAAAGATCCTTCAATTCGAATCAAATTCAACTCAAGTGATGCATTTTCAAGGTCTATTAGCGATAGATATTTTTAGATTTATAAAATATTTCCATTTTTTTGTTTTTCCATACATATTTTTGAGTTTTCCCCATCAGACATCATTTGTTTCTTTAGGGAACTTGTACAAGATTTTCATTTCTGACTTCAAAAACTTTAGTTCCAACTTTGATAGGCCAAAAACTGTGTAGGGGAATCTTAAAAATTTGTTGTGGGTATAAAGATTTGATATATAATGAAAAAATTTCTTCGAGTGTTCGCAAAACGTGTCGCAAATCAAAATGAAAGAAGAAATACGCCCACAATAATAAAGAACTACTAAATTAGTTAAAGGCAACTGTACTTTATGACTTGGAGTGTGGATGTACACACACATTAATTAATTAGACAAGGTCGAGACTTCTTGCTTGCGGTTTACGTAATCACTTAATATAGGTCTTGAGAGTAGAAAGGTGTGCGAGAAACGTGATTTAGACGCAGGCCAATCCATAAGTGTCAATATTTGTGATATTGTCACTTTATAATTTTGTAGGCAGGGAATTTTTTATCGTTGTTGTTATTGTTGTTGTGGTTGATTGTGATGGATGTAGATGATGTGATCGGACACGAGATAAACCCCAGCCCCCAATCCATGCTTCAGCTCCGTGCATCGTGTTCAAACTGAAGTCAACCTGTTCAGCCATTGTGTTGTGTCTAATTCGACAACAAACAGCAGATAAACCGAGTGAACGCCGTAGAACTCTGGAGTAGCCCAACAACACAAAAAAGGCGTGGGGGGTAAATGTACTATAACTTTATTATTACCTACTATTATGTCTCTTTTGTACTTTGTTTGTTTTTTTGGTATTTGGTATTTTTTTGTGTTTTTTTTTTTTTTGCAAATGTTGACAAGCATTTGATTAAAGAGCACGTTAATGGTTCATGGGAACATTGATGAGTAGTGGAAAACAAGTGAAAATCAATTTGGGGTGAGCAGCATAGGAGGTCGTGAAATCGATGCGCAATATATTCTTCTTCTGTCCATCTATTTGAACTGTTTCAAAATGGGTGAATCCCCTCGACACCCCCACTCCTGCCCCCATCTTATGGCCTCTCGATTCATGTTGATTGCTTTGTGTAACAACAATTGAACAACAACCGGCTAGATTATGGAATGCCATATAACTAAATCGTTTAAGCTCAAAACGATCAATATTAATGTCATACTTACTTACTAAACAACTAACTATTATACTTACATACATACACGAATACATACATATGTATGTATTGGTGGTTAGTAAAAGGTTTCAAATTTGATTTGGTCAATGTATTTGTAGTTTCTCGAGAGCAAATGCACTTGGAAGTATTCTTTCTTTTTCGAGCGGATCGAAAAACAACATGCTTGAGTAGTATGTATGTATGTATATACAATTCTATAATTAAAAACATTCATAAAGATGTTGAGATTAAGACCCATACATTAATCGATTTTTAATGATCTAGATTGTAAAAAAATACGAATACAACAAAAATTTGTATTGAAGTTCTTTAGCCCCGCTCTGTTCTCAAGTGTCTGGCCAACCCCTTGATCATTATGATAGGACCCGGACCTGGAGACGGACCCGTACACGTACCCACAGGGACCAACCACCCACCGAGTGTATGATAGATATCGATTGGTTACGATTTTTGGCTCTCCAGCAGACGATGAATTCACGTGGCTATCGGTAGCATTTTCTTTTGTTTTTTATTGCTCTAGGATTTATTAATTATATTGCGACTCGTTTTCATAACTGAACGATTTTGCGTTTTTACTATAAGAACAAGTGTGCAGATATACACAGATATAGGTATATTGTGCCAATAGATTTATATTGTGGCATTACAAAACTTCAAATTGTGATTGCACAATTTGTAATCAGTTTCATAATTGTAATACATATTTACATTGGATTTGCTTTACTCAAGATGTAACTCTTTAGTTGATCGCAATTAAATAGCCGAACAAAAACCATAAGTATATGGAATGGAATATACTCTTCAGATTGGCATAAAGATAAGCCCAATCAGTTAAGATTTCGTAGAAATTCGAAACGAAAAAAGGGGAAACCATATGTTAAACGAAATGATCATGTGATTAAGGAAGAATGAATCGACTTTTGACTAAACTAATCAATTTTAATTAATTTTGAAAAATAATATCCGCTCTAGAACTCTAATCATAAGGAAATTACTTCAAACTACTAACATATAAAAATTTATATAATATTGCAGCAAATTTCTGGGACTCTAGTTTTGGATAGATTTGAATAATATATAATCTACGTACAGCCAAGTCTTGATAATTTGTAACCCGCTAAATCGAAAATGGCGTTAAGTCGACAAAAAATTCTATCCTCTTGAAAAAAATTAGTTAATTTGGAAATCCCAATAATTTGAATTTCTGTGTAAATCAAAAAAAAACTGATCTTACCTTACCATTTCGAATTATCGTGACTCGACTGTCACGTCTTTTCAGAGTTTTCTTTTAGCAAGTTTTTTGAAGAGATTCCTAATTTAATATTTAAATACTATTCATGAGCTGCATTTGCCTAGTTTCTACTAATATCTATGTCTACTTTTTCAGTACTAAAAGTGAGCAGATTCCTATTGGTATATAAAGACTATATAATGTGTCGACTTGACAAAATATATCTAAGCTTAGACCAGATACAAATTGTAGACTAAGTTTTCAATAAATTTCGTAAAGTTCAATAAAGAACTCTTAATGTTTAGACCAAAAAGATATAAGAAAAGTTATTGATTAGATTACGACCTTTTTATACCATGCACCCGTGTGGTGTAAATGTATGTAACATGCAGAAGGAAGCTTTTCCGACCACATAAAAAAATCAATATATTCTAGATCAGGATCAACAGCCGAGTCAATCTAGCCTTGTCCGTCTGAACACCTAGATCTCGGAGAGTATAAAAGCTAGGGCCACCAAATTTGGTATAGGGACTCGTGTAGTATTTAATGTGATCAAGTTTATTTCAAATTTTTTTCCAGCCCCCTTTCGCCCCCGCAATTCAAACAAGTGTTTTTCTCTAAGAATATTCTAGCTAGAGCCACAAAATTTGGTATGTATAGTACTCGCTTTGGTAAAGAGCGCATATTTTGTATCTGTAAAAATTTTGCCATGCCCTCATTCACACCCGTAATTTGAAAAAACTCGACTATCGCCCGTAATTTTGTCAATCAATCAATCAAATTTGGCATACTTAAATTTGATGTTAATATCCAGCAACATAGCAAATTTAATTAAAATCGGTTTCAAAACAGCCGAGTTATGCATATAAACGTTTTCCCATAAGACCGGAGTTGGCCGCTGTCTGGTGGGGGCGCTAGTGTGCTCATATGCTTAAGTGAGCGAGATACTGAGATACGCTTGTAAAAACACGTTAACGGTTTCACTGGTGTATGGTATACCTAAGTCGGCGGTAAGTCAATTACATCATTAAATTTCAAACCTTCCATTTAAGCCGCTTAAGGTCAATCTTCCAAAATAAGATTATTTCAAAGGCAACACAAAAAGGTGAGCAGGTTGTCTGTATATCTATTTCAAGAACAACCAAGTTCTATTATCAGCAGACTTTACTAAAGAACTCCAGAATTGCAATAGCAAATTCAAGGTTTGGTATACATATATGAAAAGTTGTTGCCTTTTCTTTAGAGCTATTGGAACCGAAATTCAGCATCGATAAGGCTATATAGAATATGTGTAAATTGTAAAAGTGTTGAAAGTTTAGTGTAGAATATGAAATTTACACCGTTAAGTATGAAAAAGACAGAGACAGAATATTAAGCACTATCTACGTGAATTGTAGATTGCATGTACATATATTAAACGCACTGTTTAGCTCAATATATTGATATTGAAACACTTTTTTAAAACAATGTTTCCTCGATATTTATCCTAAGCAGCATTTAAAGAGGAATTGTTAATAAATTTACATATGTATGGCCAACCAAAATTGGTTCAAATACAAAATTTACCAAATTTAAGCCTGGCAAAAGGATAAACATTAATTTGGGTAATAAGAATTTAATTCTTTTCTTTATATAATATACATAGAGTAAACTTTATTTTATAGTTCGTTCTCATCTTCGGTAATTTACAATTTGTTAGTCTTTTTCTTTTGTTTCTTAGAGTGTGAACGCCCTTGAAATAGGAAACGACAAAATAAAACAAAACAAAAAAAAAATGAGACAAAGAAATAATGTAAACTAATTCTCATGCTAGTTAAATATACTCGTATATATATATATATGTATGTATAAATGTATATGTGGCATTATAATCTAGGCGGAAATAGTTTTGGAAAATCGAATGTATTGCGACAACATCGGTGATTGCATCCGCTCCTCATTTCAGTATGGACCACTTCAATTGTTCACGCGCCGATTGTAGAACCTGCGAAAATAGATAACATACGAGGAACATATGTATTTATGTATATATATATATATATATAGAACGGCAGATTGGTTTCAGTGATCAATTAAGCTAATGCAACTGATGTGATGTGACAAATGATAAAATCAAAAAATAACAAAACGAACTAAATTCATTTCTCATTTATTTGTACATTTTTGGAAGACAACAAACGAAAACAAAACGGGGAGGAAAAAAAAGGTTTAAAATTAGAAGAACTACATATACATATCTATATACGTATGTATATATACTTTGTTCTGTTCTTGATCGAGAGCTTGACATACATATATAACTACATTATTATTGAGCACAATAATTGTCAAAGAGCGAGAAGTGCTATGAAGAACTAAATGGATACGAAGACTACCAAAAGAGGCCATTTAAGGTGTTAGTTACCTGAGCCACAGTCTGTTCGGCAATGGGTATATCATCATTACGCAGATCAACCCTTTTCACCACCGACGATGGATCCGCATCCAAGATAATCCTGAACGAAATGCACACGTAGAGAGAGGGAGAGAGATGTAGTGAACGTCATCTTATTTGTTGCTCATATAGGCCAACTTACCCGCCATCACAGATCTCATCAAAGGCCAGCATGATGATTTCCAGATTCTCCAAGACCAGACGTTTCTCCACATTTTTCTTGAGAATCAGGCTAATGGAGTCATATAGACAATTCAACACCGACAGCAGAATCAACTCATTCTCGTAGGCACTGCCCATGACATAGAAGAACAGATCGACATTGCTTTTGTAGACACAGGTGAGACCATCAAGCATAATGATTTCGGTGTTGGAACGATGTGTCTTATTGAACAGATTCTTTTCAAAGGCCTTCTGCTCTTTCAACGTGGACAGAATGTTTTTGTCATAATACTTGGCCAAGATGCGGTTGCCGTCATTATCCATAATACACATGCCCTTGATAATATCCTATGAAACGAATGCCATCAATTAACACTTGAGTTATTGGGTTATTGTCAATTAATTCAATATTTACCATCATAAAACCATCCATTTTGTGTATTTTGGTTTTTAATTTATATTTTGCCTGCTAACACGTCACTAGCATAAGCCGACTTATCGACTTATCGACTTATCGACAATCGACTCATTTTGAGTAATGTAAAATAGCTCTGTTAATTTAACATTGTCACTCACGAGTCGTATGTTAAAGCTTATGTTAGACTTTACCCGTTATTTTTGAATTTATTAAATATTAAATTAGTGAATATTTTCAATAACCTTGACTTCCCGTTGACAGGTCTGCGAAATGTAGAATGCTTTGAGAAATATATTATTGAAAATAGATTTTGTACATTTGTATTTGCCTGATTATAATATATAACTAACTAATACGTTAGCTTCTCGACCTTTGCATTTGCTTTCAGTTTTATATGAATTAAAAATCTAACCAACAAAACTCTCAAACCAAATTTCGTACTACTTGTTTTCAGAAAAAAAAAATATATAAAAATAAACAACGATAATTATAACATTTAAAAACACACAGAGACACAAATTTAATGCATGAATTTGGTGCATATTCTGAACTGATATTTTAAATCTATGATCTATAATGATGGAAGGACCTCCTACCGAGTATAGTTTACCCCCCAAGGAGAGCCACAGTAAGGGAGAACGTTCGACACGCCACCGCAAGCATGAGGACTGCAATTCATCCGTTAGTACCGTGGCAGCCCATGTGGTCGTCTCGACGACAGCTGGTAAACCCAAGATGCCAAAAGCCGAAGCCAAGAAGCTAAGAAAAAAATTAGTTGAGTTCGAGCAAGAGAATCAATCTTTGGCCAAGACCATAACCGATAAGAATCAGGAGATAAATGCCCTCAAGAAATCTGTAGAGTCGCTCAATGATGTCCTCAATTCGGTGCCCATTGATGAGTTGCGTTGCAATTCATCCATAGCCTCAACCAAGATACTTGAGTTGAGTAAAAAGAATCGACAAATGCGCGCCGAATTGGAACAGATGAAGAATCGCATGAACAAGAAGGATATGCAGATTGAGAAACTGGAGAAGGAAATGAAGGCAAACGAGGACAAGATGCAACAGCATCAGGATCTGGTCAAGAAGGGGAACAGTGCTGATGATCTTCAAGCAAAGATCTCGAATATGCAACAGAAACTATTTGAGACGCGTAACAAGAACACCGAATTGCAAAATCAATTGAAAATGGCCCAAAAGTGCCTGCAGCATGAGATTGGAGGCGAGAATTTGAATATCAATACCCTGGCCAATAATCTCAATCAGGCCAATTGGCGTGGCAGGGCCCAACAGATACTGACCCTTCAGACGAAGGTGCAGGAGCTGAAAGCTCGCTTGGATTCCTATGAGGAGCGTATGCCCGATCGAGCCGATTATGTGCCAGTTCCGTTGGGTTCCGATTTAGATATGACAGCCAGAACTGCAACTCCTCGCACCATGCAGTGCAATTCGATCGGCTCCGGTGGCGGTGGCGGCGGTGATGGCAACTCCGGTGGAGCCACATTCGATCGCTTTACCCCGGGCGTACGCAAGAGTGAGATACTCCACAAGGCAAAAGTGGAGGCATTGGAGAAGGAGATATTAAGTCTACAGACACAGCTCGATGATCAGCGTAATCGCACATTGGCATTAAAGGTGCGCAACAAGAATCTCAATGAGGAGATGCTCAAGTACAAGATGCGATCCTCTGAACTGGAGGAGCAAACCGACTGTAATGGCATTAATATAAACACAATGAACGACAAACTAAACCGACAGCGTCATCAGTATGAGAGTCGTTTGGATGATCTACGAAACGAATTGATTCGTGTCACCGAGGAGCGTGATACGGCCAGAAGGCAAATGGATGAACTGAGTGGCATGAATCTGGAGCTGCAGACCACGATGAAGCAGAAGGAGGTCTGCATGGAGAGTCTACAGGATATGGTAAAGAAACTGGAAACAGATCTAAGAGCTGTTACCGGTGGCTTTCTCTTCTCCTGTCGCGAGTTTCGTAAGGTGAGCCCCTATTCGGATCTCTCTCTCAACATCTCAATCATAATTTTTTGCAGGAAGAATTTGTTGGCATTCTGGATGCCTTAGAGGTGGAAAAGAACCAGTTGATGCTGCTGAATAAGACATTAACCGATCGAGTCGAGACCGAACGAGGTAAGAGCGAAACGACGCTTGAGCAAAATGCCAAATTGAAGACACGCATCAGTCGCATGGAGGCGAAAATTCGAGAGTTGGAGAAGGAACTGGATGTGCAATCGGATAAAAAGAAGCGTACCCAACGCATGGCCGATTATGCCAATTCATTGAGTCGCACCTCTCTGAGCGGTTCCATTGGTTCATTTAGTTTTGAGAATCAATCGCAATATCAATCCATCAACACCCTAAATACGGCAAGTGAGACCAACAAAACGGAGGATCTTAAGAATCAGTGAGTATATTGATTAATTTGAATACAAAATAATCAATATTATGCCCTTTATTCGATTAGATTGGAGCTGGCAAACGAGAAGATCACTTTGCTGACCGAGAAATTGAATTATTTGACCGAAGAAAAGTTAGCGGATGCCAAATTCTTTGACGAAACTATAAATAATTCAAAGACAATTATATTGGATACCATTTTGAACTCACGCGATGGCAAATTGGTGGTTCTAGCAGAACCGACGACTAGTGAGAGCATCTAGTTGTTGGTACTAACTAATTTCCACCACCCAATTCCAGCTCTCACTTCTCCCATTTCGCAATCTACCTACCATATATATATATATATAGAGAGAGAGAGATATGTATATATATATATATATGTACAATCTCCATTGAAATTGTTTTTACCCATTTATTGTCTTGTTATTTTAAAATTGTTCCGGATATCAACAAAAAAAATGAAAAAAAAAAAATTAAAACCAGCCACAGGAGGAGGCAATCATTTATAGATGACCCCAATTCCAAGCTTAAATTTCAATTATTAAAATTATAAAAAGAAAGAGTTTCCAATTATTAATTGTATTTGTTTTAAAGTTTTTATTTGTAACACACACACACACACACCCACACAGACACACAAACACACAAAAAGAGCAGCTTTTGGCACTGCTTATCAAATTCAATTCGATTCAATTTATTTCTTTCAATTGATTTATTTTTCTTTTTCTTTTTAGTTAATACAATTTGCAATTGGCTGTAGGCATGGTATTTTTTATATATTGTAGTTATTGTTTTATTATATAGTTTAAGTGGATTTGTTTTAAATTATTTAATATACATATACATATGTATATATGTTAAATACAATTACAACTCGTGACTTGCTCTGCGACTTCTCTCATTTTGTTTTATCAACCCCTCAAAAATCACATTCTAAACAGAAACAATTCATTTTATTCCTTCTTCCTCCTACTGAAATTCGTTTCGATCCATTCATATGAATATTTTGCATTGCATTTGTTTGTTTATATTGATATATTGTTAGTTAGGCGGCTTATTGCTTAATTATTTAAATTGTTTATCTATAAAAAACACGTTTAGCAAATTAAAGGCACTTCAATGGGGTTCTGTTATTCATTTCTCTTCACTTAACATTTTCATTTTTGTTCCTTCTCTTTTCTCTTTGTGAAACGAATCAAAATTTTCATTTTTTTTTAACACTAAAACTTAAAATATAGAAACGAAAAACAATTTAATATCTAACTATATCATTTTTTATAAACTATGTGAAAAAAAACAAAAAAAAAAAGAATTTACATAAAATAAATTTTCCAATTTTCAGGCAAACAGGGCAAATTATTTTGAAATTTTCAAAATCAAATAAACAGAATTTAAACAAAATATTTGTGACAAAAAAAATGAAATATAATAACTCACACCCAACAAATTGCAAGATTTAAAGTTAAACAAGACATGGACAAATTTTTGAAAACAAATGATACAAGTTTTCGTGGAGACAAAATATTCTCAAAATAAATAACAAAAACTCTTTTTGAATTATCATTTCATTATACTTATAAAGAACTGCATGTTTTTTGTTTTTTGTGTTTTGTTTTTGCTTATAATTTAAGATAAATCATCGATAGTTTTCATTTAACAATATACGAAAGTTTTCATTCCAGTCATTTTGATTTTAACTATTAACTTTATTATGACTAACCAAAACAAAATTTGCCCAGTTTGCTATCTAATCATATAATATTAACAAGAACAAATATAAATTTTTGTTTTCAAATATTTTTCCTTGCGGGTTTTATACATAACATTAATAATGTTAGTAATTTAATAATTAGAGAAAATTGACAAAATTGTAGGGATAATTTAGCGCAAAAGCTTTTAAAAAGCACAAAAGACACTACCATTTTGAGTAGAGTTTAGACCAATTGATTTAATCCATTTTCTTCTTGGTAGTTATCTTTGTATATTACACTAAAGGCATGAATTATCTTTTTCTTGATTAACTTTTATTATTTATGCTAGAATTCTAATTGAATTAGAAGCTTAAATATTGCTGCGAAAATGGTTGAAGTTTATTTTTCTCTAGGCATATATATATATATATATATATATACATATATATCATCGTGTATATAGAGAAAATTGATTAGCATTAGTGTGATTACGATTATTCCGATTAATTTGTATATTGATCAATAAATATTGTATATAAATTTATTTATATATTGTTTCAGGACTGAAAGGTAGATAAATGCAAATCTTGGCTGGGTCAATTAGCTGATTGGTCGCTGATTTTTTAACTTGGTTCTTCTTGTTTACTTTGCCGCTTACGAGACTACAAAAAAAAATTTAGGTATATATGTCGGCATATGGCCAGACTTCTGTTTTTTCTCAAAGATAATAACCCTGTACCGTTGGATAATGGCTAAGAATTAAAACTTTAATTACTTTTAATCACACCCTAAAGGAGTCAATCCTCGGTGTATCAGTGTAGCATTGGAATATTGAAAGAGTTTTCCTTTGTTAGATTATATAGTAGACAAGTTGAATACTTCGAGTCGGACGGACTTGGTGCTGGATTGCATTGATTAAGACTTTAGTATTGGCTAAGAGACTATTATTTAAATCATTCCTATTATCTAATTCCAAAAGTGTTTCTGCTGACTATTTTTGTACAGGGTATAATATAGGTCGTCTTCCCCTAGTTGTTATTAGCAAAACCAATGTTTAGATTCTTTGTAATTTAGCAAGATTTAGTTTTCCATGTTTTTTTTTTGGTTTTTCAAAATTTGTTCTAATTTTTCATCTCATGCGCATTGTGAAAAAAAAAATATATATACATATACATATAAGATTCTATATATATATATATATATATATGTGTGTGTGTGTAGTTTATGGATTAGTTGCGGCTTGTTTATGATAAGTATTTCAATATTATCTATAGATCTATATAGTTAATGTGGTTTATCATTTTCAAACTGAATTAAGTTTACAATAGATTTGTTGTTTTGTTTTTTTTTTCCTTCCATTTTTTACATAGTTGGCCTGACTATATAATTTATTATATATATCTAAGTATATATATCTATATGTCTGTATATATATATATATAAAATTTAAGTGTATATAATATTTTGTTTTAGTTGTTGATGTTTGCAAACGATTTTGGGTTTTCAGATAATTTTCTTGCATTTTGTTTTGTTTCTTTCCGCTCCGCCGCTTCTGCGTGCTCCACCTTCTGTTCCTTTTGCTCTATTTCTACGTTGTTTGTTGTTTTTTCTTTTCTTTCTTTATGTTTAACGCCGTCTCCGCCTTCTGAATACATGATTGAAATAATAGTAGATATCCTGTTCTACTTGCTGTTGATTGGGTGTCTTTCGTGCCGCTTCCTGCTGCTGCTTGGGATCCATTTGTGGATGATAATTGTTATAATGATGATAGCCATGCATATCGTACGGATTGTGATGACCTGGATGTATACCGCCACCTCCGGCTGCTCCAATCATTCCTCCTCCGATTCCGCCGCCGCCGCCGCCACCATTTGGCATGCCTCCAGCACCCCTCATCATAAGATTGGTGTGCATATTGCGATCGGCGAGAAACACATTGATGAAGAAGATTAGGACAAGCAGTATATAGATTAGGCAGACCAGTATGACCACAAACTGCTGGCGGCAGCAGCAGTAGTAGAACATTCCCTATTATATAACCGCCTGCTCCACATAGTTGGCGGGCAGCATGCCGGTCTTTCCGGTACGCTCCACGCGACCGGTCATCCAGCCGGAATCGATGGATTCCACTTCGAAGATAACATCGCCCTCGCGAAAACTAACCTCGTCGACGTCCTGCGCCTCGTAGTCATAGATGGCGCGATATACACGCTGAAAAAGAGACAGGAAATTAACATTGAAACTTAAAACTTGAAGGAGTAACTTCTTACCAAAGATCCACCATGACGCGATGATTTTTCCTGCACTGAGTCATATGATGGTTGTTGGCGTAAATTTTGTTCCTGTTGCTGCATCATCTGAACCTGTTGATAGTATTGTTGCTGTTTCTGAGCCTGGGCCTGCTCGGCACTGCTCAGCGATCCGTAAATACCATTGGCTGGATCAATATTCTGTATGGAGCCAATTCTCTTGGGATACACACTGTTTGCTATAAAAATATTCAAATTACCAAATTTATATGTATGTGATATGTAGGAGGGGGGAGAGAGCAGGAACAATTGAGCACAGATAAATGAAGGACAAGATTTTATAATGATGGTTGGAGTGCTTTTTGGTGGTGAAATTCACACAACGAGCCGAGCGAACGCTTGCGATATTGCTTGAACTACCAAAACCCAACTTAAAATCATGGCCTTTAACTACTAATACTTCTACTACTAGCTAGCACTACTTACCAGCTCCGCCGGATCCACGCTGTTCGGTTGAACTGTAGACCAAAGTGGTGGTCGATCTACCAGCACTTGGC
This sequence comes from Drosophila willistoni, assembly GCF_018902025.1. Classification (NCBI taxonomy): domain Eukaryota; kingdom Metazoa; phylum Arthropoda; class Insecta; order Diptera; family Drosophilidae; genus Drosophila; species Drosophila willistoni. The sequence continues at coordinate 7,896,165 of NW_025814056.1, forward strand.
ATGGCCCGTGGGCCATCGGTCAATGGATCATAGTCGGCAATTTTACCAATATTGCTGCTGTTCAAAATCTGTTGCTGCTGTACAACAGACTGCGGCAGATGGCCATTGCTGGGATGATGCTTAACATTCAATGAATTCTCGGATGGCGTAACTGCAGCATAATTTGGTGATGCATATAACTGTTGCAAATGACCAGCACTGGCGGCGCCACCTGCGACACTTTGCTTGCTCCTTACGGGTCCACCCATATCGGTTTGGCTATTACCTCCAGCGGTATTTATTGCCGAGCCGCGCATTAGCATCTGATGGCTAGTGGAACCATTGTTATTGGTGCTTTGTAGGCCACCATTGCTAGCATTATTATTTAAGAGGCTGTGTTGCGATTGCTGCTGTTGGTGTTGTTGTTGTTGTTGATGATGTTGCTGTTGCTGTTGTTGCTGCTGCTGTTGTTGCTGCTGCTGTTGTTGCTGCTGTTGTTGTGCGGCTGCTGTAAGCGATGAATTGCTATTATGTTGTTGCATCTGTTCATAGTGATCAACAGCATTGCCACTGGGATGATGAGAATTATGAAGTATGGCTGAACGCAAATCATTGTAGTTGTTTATTGATGGCTGTTGCTGTTGCTGTGATGATGGCAACTGCTGCTGCTGCTGTTGCTGTTGCTGCTGCTGCTGTGATGGCGGCAACTGTTGCTGCTGCTGGTGCTGCTGTGATTGCGATGATGCTGTGGGATACAGATGTGAGGCTTGTTTAATGGCTTGTTGTTGCTGCTGCTGTTGCAACTGTTGCTGGCGTAAAGCCTGCGGTTGCTGATAGTGTGCATAAGGATCATAGATCAATTGCTGCTGCTGTTGTGATTGCTGCCTGTGAATGTGTTGCTGTTGTTGTGGTTCTTGTTGTTGTTGTTGTGGATGTTGTTGGTGGTGGTATGTGGGCGTTATGGCCGCTGTATTGTATTGCTGATGTTGTATGGGTGGCGGTGGCAAGGTCTGTTGCTGTTGTTGCAGATAGTGTTGCTGTTGTTGTTGTTGTTGTTGGTGGTGCTGCTGCTGTTGGTACAAATGCTGCTGCTGTTGCTGCTGCTGATGCTGCTGCTGATGCTGCTGCTGATGCTGCTGCTGATGCTGCTGCTGGTGATGCAGTGTTGCTGCTGTTGCTGGTGGTATGGGCGAGTGGGCTGTGGGTGCATATTGCGAGAATTGTTCAGCTGCCAATTGCTCTGAGAAATATTCCGATTCATCTTTGTTTTTTTGATTTTTGCGACATAATTTTTTCAAAATTTTCACAGTTTCCACAATAGTTAGAGTTTAGTTGTGTGCGGGTGTGTGTGTATGTGTGCGTGTGTGTTGTTGTGTATCGTTAGGTTAACGGTAGTTCAAAAAGCACACAAATTATGAGCAATTGATTGATTGGTGTTTGTTGTTGTTGTTGGACAATGTTGTTGTTGTTGGTTGAATGTTGTTGATGGAATAATATATGACAACAAATAAATGTTAAAAAAGACGAAAAAAAAAAGAAATCGGCAACAAATAAGAAAGGAGAGAGAAAAAGAAAGACAAATGAAATGAAAAAATAAAAAGAAAAACAAGTAAATAAGGCGAACGAACGAACGAACGAACAATAATCAATATTAATGACAATATGTGTTGTATGACAGATGTGAGATGAGGTCGTATTAATTGAGGTAGGGGATAGGGGGTACACGTGGGGTGAGCGGTTGGGTGGTGGGTGTTGGTGGTTGCCACAGTGGTTATTATTGTGCGTGTATTGTTGGTTTGTTTGTTTTTCTTGCATGAGATAAGAGTTAATTAATGTGATCAAATTGAAAAAACCATTTTTAATTAGTTTTTCCCCTCCGTTTTAAATGTTAAATACAAAACAAAAGACAAATTGCTACAGTGGTCTTTGGTATATTTGTATGCAATTAAAATGTCGAAACAATAAATACAAATGAAAGATTGATTTGAGGCATATTAGAAGCTTTCTCACAGAAAGAACAAACGGGAAATTTTTTAAAACTAAGCCAAATAATTCATTTAAAGTACTTTGAATATTTAGTTTAACCCTCTCTCAAGGCACATATCATTATTTTAGAAAATCATATCTTTTTTTTTGAGAAAATCATGAATACTGACAATTTTTTAAATCATTTGGGAAATTAATTTAGGTGAAATAGTTACTTTTTGCTTAGTTTAACGTGTCTGCTTAGAGGGTTAAATTCTAAATAGTAAAACTAATCTCATTTAATATTTTGACACAAATCTAGTTTAAAGCACTGTGCACAGGAGCAGTCGTCAGTAGTAACCAGCAGCAAGTAGCAGCACTTATGATATGCATTAATGGGCGAGCAACAGTTAATGACATTCGGATGACGACAATTGGCAATTATTTACACATTAAATCACAACAAAGTGTACATACATATATATATATAAATATTTAAATTAACTATTTAAAAGCACATATGTAAGTACATAAAAGGGATGAGAGTGAAAGGACTAGTGGTTGGTGGATTGGTTGGTTACTTGGTTGGTGGTTTGGTTAATTATTTTTTTTATCTTTTTATATGTATGTCTACTCACTGCTGCTATCGGAAACCTCTGCAGAACCGCGCTGCTTCTCCATGGCTGCCTTCTTCTCGAGATCACCATGATATGCCACATTCGATATGTGCTTCGTGTTCTGTTTGATGCGCAACGTTTCCGGGTCATCTGCCACCTGTCCGTGGAACAAGCAATTAATACGGTTATATGGAAAAGGAATATAAAATACATATGTATGTACGAGGATTGATGGAGGTATCTCACTGACCTGTGTAAATTTGCCTTTGGCCTTCTCAAAGTCTGCATGATACTTCACATTCGATTGGATTTTTGTATTCTCAGCAATGCGTTTCAATTCAGGCGTATCTGCAATAGCCGTTGCCTTCGCCTTGGGTATATGTCTAAAAGAACAAGAAGAAATAGACTGTTAGAGAACATTCTGAGAGAGAGAGATAGAAAGGGAGGAATGCATATTTAGATCTAAAGTGAAGAGAAGAGTTTTGGCTAGCTATAAAAGCAACAGTCAGACAGACAGAGTCTGCATTTGGCCATTGGCAATGCATGAGCTGGTTGGTTGGTTGGTTGGTTAGTTTGTTGTTGGGATGTTTGGTCGGCTCATCGGTTCTATAGTTTCGTGTGAAAAACCTCTGACCTCTCTTTTTCTTTCAGCCGTTGCGGTTTTCTATCAATTAAAAAACTGTTTTAGCCCTCAGGCAATATCAGCAGCAGCAGCAGCAGCAACAACATCAGGTAACGGGAATGATGCGAGAGAACTTTTTTGTGGCCAAAATGCAATTTATCACATCCATACTCCCCCCCACCACCACACCCACATCCACAACATATCCCTTTAACAACCTACTCCACCTCTCAACTTTAACCAATCTTTCTGTGTATAAATTTTGGAGGGAAAACCTTTGTGGCTTAACATGAATAAAATTAACATAATAAAATGGCATGTTGTATGTATGTACATATATAAAAGGGGGCGTGCCAGGCAATGCCACAAAGATATCTCAAAATGATAAAGCGAAAATGTCAAAATAGAAATTAATGTAAAATAGGGGCAGATCATCAACGAAAAGAAGGTTAATAACACACCTAATGATACCTACACTTTAGTTTTGTAGAAATATTTCTATTAAATATATAATATACAACTGAACAAAGGGACAAGGATCAAAGTGTCCAAGTTTGTATATCTTTACAGGTTCCAGGTGCTAATCGAACTTCCCCAATCATTAACGTTTCATAGTCTGACATTGTTTAGAAGAGACATTACTAGAAGATATAGTTCTTTGATTTTACTGCCTTTTTTTTACTCTTTTCTTAAGAATCGCTTAAAAAACGAGAGCTTAGACTATCTATTTATGTACAAATTAGAGACATTATGATTAAAATTTGACACAGGAATTAATATTAAACTTGTAATTACATATGTATTAACTTTTAAGAAAATTGTATTCTCCACCTGTAATTCCTATGATATTTAGTTATATCAAACGAGACAGAAGAAGAAGGTTTCATAATCTATCTTGAGCAGATTAGAATATATAAACTCTTCCTTTTATAGCCAGAGTATTTTAAATAGTATACACTAAAGATGATCTCACTATTGAATTAAAAAAAAAAAAAGAAAAACAAAATAAAACCAACCAACTGTAACGAGCCACACCTAATCTTAATTAACTTAAATCTGAATACTAAATCTGGATGATCTCGACCATTGTTGAGTATTTCAATAAATCAGAATTGAATGAAGCGAATAGAATTGAAACAATAGTTGTAACACAAATTCTTTTTGTGTAATTTGAATTATAATTTTTTGTTTTTGTTCATTTATCATCGCACACACACACACATTGAGAAAAACTAATTAAAAATTTATCAGAGGTCTTTCAGCTCTCTCTTTCTCTCTCTCTCGCTCTCGTTTACAACACAAATTATTATTTATCAAAAAAATCAAATCAAAATTGATGAGAAATGAGTATTATTGAACGGGGGCGAGTGAGAGAACAAGGGAAGTTGGGGAACAACAATGGAATTCCATTCTATATGAGTAATGTGCGCTTCTCTCGCTCTGTCGCTGTCTCTTTTTCGCTATCTCTCTATCCCAGTGGACTAATACATCAGTTTAATTATTGGTCGACAAACAAGAAGGAATCATAAAGTTAACCGACATCATGCAATGATATTTATCGATTTGTATACTTTATATAGTATGTACGTACACATATGTATGTGTGTGTTTGTGTGTGTGTATATTATATGATGTTGTTGCAGTACTTTAACCTATCAGTTGGCTAATCGATCGATTGATAACCACCAACAGCAACGGCAACAACAATAACAACTGCAAAATTATGCAGTAGAAAAGGTTGATAAACTCATATTATAGTTACTCGACGACATTACCCCCGCCCCCCCATTAGACCCCACCAACCAATCCGCCACCCATTCATCACCCTCTCCTCTTGGCCTACTCGTGTAAGTAGGTGGATTGGCCATTATAATTGCTGGCCAAGTCAATTGGACTTTATATAATATTTATGGGCAATTTTAGTGATTTTCTATATTTGCAACAGATGGCGCCACCTGCCACCCGGCCTTCCATTTAAATTAAACCAACAAGTGAACACAATTGTGGAATGCGACAGAAAGAATGGGATAGATGGGAGGCAACCAAACAGAGACAAACAGAGAAAGAGTAGTACAAGGCCGACCAACACACACACATGTGTGTGTGTGTGTGTGCGAAGGTAGTTGCTGGTTGTTGTAGGCTTTTGCTTTATCGTTCAATAAGCGTAAATAAGTACAAAGGCGGCAACCGCAAAAAGCATCGTCCGCATTGCACGTTGCATTGGTCACACATTGTCGATGTTGCTGCTGTTGCTGTTGCTGCTGCTGCTGCTGCTGCTGCTGCTGCTGGTTGCTGGTGGCACACATTACTGTTCATGTTGTAGTTGTTGTTGCTGCTGATAGCTTGTAATGAGAACATAACAATGCTTAAGCGCCAGAGGCCACTACATTGCTGCTGTTGCTGTTGCTGCTGCTGCTGCCTATACCAGCGGATGTCTCAGCACGTTCCCAATAGATCAACAGCAGCAGCAACAACAACAACAGATTTTTTTTCTCCATGTGTGCGTGTGACATTCTTTTTTTTTTTTTTTTTTTGTTCTGTCTTACTTTTTATTATCAAAGAATTTTAATTTATTTGTAAACAATACACACACAACAATGGAGTGCCAGTAACAACAACAACGGTTTCATTTTTGTTGCTCTCTGGTTTCTTTGCTTTTTGCATATTTCGTTGATGACCTGTGTATGATACGTCAGAGTTAAATAGGGTATATATGTATGTGATTCTATATCTTTTCGAAGCCAAGAGTAAAATATCTTCAAATTGTAGAAACTTGTCGAAACTAAAGTATTTCAGAATTGTTTAGAAAATACTATACAACATATTATATATGACATAGGTCTAGAGAAGATCTCAGATTGAACATGATTTCCATATACCTACTATGATCAGAATCTTGAAATCGCTAAATTCATATAGTCGAATTGTGATAAATTTAGACAAAAAATTAAAGTTTTGACCCCTAAAAATTATATTGTCAACTATATATCTTTTCCAATACAATCATATATAGGTTAAAACTTTTTGCTGTAGATTTTCAGATTCCAAATATCTATCGGGCCTAATAGAGTGAGAAGATGATAGTGTATATAGCTATAGTCTGCTACCATTTCAACAAAATGTTGATCACGTTGTCGTCTTTTATCCTTAATTATGGTTGTTGTTAATATTTTTTAAACGTAAATTGCTTGTGATGTTGGCGTTGGAGTGAGAGAAGAGAGAGGCAGACCTGGTTTTCCATCAGCTAGCTACTGTGTGTGTGTTGACCACACCAAAACCAGCTCAACACAGGCCAGCCAGATGAGTCGTAGTCGAGTAGCTGTTGCTACTGCCAACCGACCAACACGAGATATAGATACTTTAGTTCTCCCATTCGGTCACTCATTGATGTCAGTCAGTCTACATTAATTCTTTTTTTTTCTCTCTCTCTCTCTCTCTCTCTCTCTCTCTGTCTTTTTTTTTTTTTATTTTTTGCATGTGGAACATGCTTGGTGATTGGTGTTGAGTTACCATGACAGTCTTTTGTTTCGTAATAAGAACAGCCAACAATAACAATACCAACAATGTGGGGAATGTACATAACCGAGCAGTTGATAAATCCTCACAAAAGAGTTGCAGAACAACCTGAAGGGGAAGGGGAGCAGGGAGAAGAGTAGTAGTAGAGATTATCGCAAGAATTTCATTAGATAAATATTAAAAAAACGATAAGAATTTTTCGTTGTTTTTCATAAATATTTTTAGTTGCTTTATAAAACTACTTCAATATTCCATTTCTATGATTTTCCATTCCAAGCAATTCAATTTTAACAAAAGACTTAGTTTTAAATGTTAGTTTTATTTGAAATGTTTTTAAACAATATTTCTAGCCAACTTAAAGTTAAAATACAGGTTTTAAAATATTTTTTTTTCTAATGGCATCTATGATTTTTCCCGAATCTGCAGCTTTAAAAACTGATCACGAATAATGGAATTTCTTTCTAAGTTACCTTAATATGTATACAAATCGTTTAAGCTTTAAATAATAAATAAAATGCTTTCTTTAGAAAAATGTTTAAAATCGATTTCTTTAAGGCGGCAAATTTAGTTGTAGTTCTTTAAATTTTATAGCTGAGATCTTTGCCTTATTTAAATTAAGTAGATTTAATTAGGCCGATGTGGCAAAAATTCTTCAAATTAAAAGAAATTTATTTAAAAATTCAATTTAATTGCATTTATGGGGTGACAGAGTCCTAGGGTTAATCGATCAAAATCATCATTTCCTACTTAATTTGGTTTAATCAAAATGAATTATTTAATTATCTGTTTTAAACCTTTAAACCGCAAGTAAATTAAGTTAAAATATAATTTGCCTTGGTCCATGAAATGAAATGAAATGAAATGCATTCTCCACACACTCAAACACACAGGCACACACACACACAGAGACAGGGTGTGGGTCATAATCATCCCATATCAATCTGTGTATATAATAATCCCCGGTTGCAGCAGCAGCAGCAGTCAATCACAAATTGTTGCGAGAAAAATTCGAAAATTCATTTTTGGTCATTATGATTCGGTTTTCCCCACTTCATTTACCCCTCTCCTCACCACCCGCCACACACCATCATAATGCCAACTAGTTTTGTTCGCGTGTTTTTAAGCTTTTAAGATTCATATGCAAAATAGGCGGAGAAACATCATCCAAACAGAAGGAGGCGCTGGAGGTAGTGAGGGTGGCGATGGTGCTTGGTGGAGTTGATTGCCACATAAAATAGTTGACACCACTCCCAGCTCATTTCGGAAGCAAAATGCGACCGACCTACAATTGTCTATATGCACATACACATAAATATATATGTATGTATGTATGTATTGGAGTGTATATCTGTGTTTGTGTGTGGATCATTGGGCCAAGCTCTGGCCTGCTCCTCCGTCTACTCCTCATCTGCCATCCCCACCTCCATTTCATTGTTTGCTTCGCTTGTTATTTAGCATAAAATGAAATGAATAAAAAATAAAAAAACATAGAAGAGAGGAAAGGCATAAACCGGCAGCGGCCAACTATTTTTGGTAATTGAAAAGCGCTTTTTGTTGTCTTGTTCGTTGTTTTCTATTATTTGGTAGGCGGCTTAAGTAATCACCAAAAGAGTATTCGGTTTACGGACGGGGGGAGGGAAATGCATATATACACACACACACACATACGTATCTCTACATATAATAAGTTTCATTGTAAATGTTTTTTAAGCTGGATTCTTCGAAATGAAAGTAAAAATTGTATACAAAATGAGTGAGCGAAGACCCAAAAAATGGGGTATTGAGTTCATCCTCTGATTCTCTACCACTTCCACTCCCATCCATCTGTATATTCCTTTCTCAGCGGACATGGTTCACTGGGTTTTTATGTTAATAAATATAAATGCCACACAAATATGTACACATATGTGGCATTGATAGCGTACGAAGGGGCGGGGGAGGGGTAGGCGGAGAGAAGAGACTGCGAGCCCCCCCAACTCTCAATTCTGTGTTGTGCAGATGTTTTTGCATATGTTGCCTCTTCATACTGATATATATATATATATATATAATTCCATATAAATGTGCAAAAAACGAATAACATTGTAAACATGTCGTTTTCTAGTTCAATTCCAACTAAATGGGGCCTGGGTAATGTAATGGATACATGAAGAATGAAATAATGTAGAAGAGGAAGTGCGGGATAGACACGAGGGAGAAGAGAAAAAAACCTAAATAAAAAGAGTTTCATTGGCTGAATAGCCGAGAGTCAGTCCCAAGTGGTTGAGAATGATGCAGATGATACACATGTCCTGCAATCTCTCTCTGTCTCTCTCTTAGTCTCCTTCTAAGTGGACACAAAAGGTAGAAAAAAGACGACAGGAAAAAGGAGAGGAAAAATGCTTAGTTCAAGATGCAATTAGGAGGGCAGTGAATGGGATGTCTGGAATCAGGGCCAACATCCTCCAGAGGAACTTGGTAATACAATGAAAGGCCAAGCGAAGCGGAGAAAGTTTTTAAAAAGATACAATTTACCCTTAAAGTAACAAAACTTGTTTTTAAGTATAGAAAAATATAACAAATGTTGACCCCAAATCAATTTTCTCTAATATATTGCATACCTTTGGGGGATAAACCCCAAAGTTATTGATGGCTAATGCAATTTTTAACAAAGATTTCATTTATTTTAACTGACTAGCAACTGAACGGAGTAAATAAATTGCAGTTTCAATTAGTTCAAGTCGTGTCCTGGAGTGAAAACACAAAATCCTAGCATACTTTTCAGCTGTGGGAACAGAAACTTTGCAATAACAAAGGATAAACCATTTTAAAAGCGTAAAACTATAACAAATCATTTGGCACTAGGTTCAATTTACTTTCAAGTGCGCTACACTATCCAATTAACCAAGCAACGAGCCATCAACCACTTCATAGATGTATGTACATACATATAGAATGTATGTGTAAAACTTTAATTGCATGTCTCCGGAACTTCTCATAATTTATTACAATCGTTATCCCATTTGGACTTGCACTTACACACACTTGAGGGGACATGCACACACGCACACTTACACACATCACATAGAAATCCATTTCTGACCTCACCCATAAAAGACAGGGAAGACAAGGAAAAAGAAGAAGAAGGAGACAACGACGACGACGACGACTATGGAGAAACTTCTTCTCCTGACCCAAAAGTGGTTGACTGAATGGCAAACTTTTCGCACAAAGAAAACGAACAAACCCTGAATAGGGCGTGCGGCATAAGGCAAAAGGCAGGCGGCAACGAGAAGAATAATAAAAAGTGAAAGAAAAATACTTCTCAAGCAATTATAAAATGCAAACCCAAAGAACAAGCAAATCGCTGCTGCAAATCCGCAAAAGTACGAGTAAATGTATATAGTTCACTGGCATATGTACGTGAAGTCACGTAATCAGGGAATCCGACCAAACGAACACACACACACATATATTTAGACCAGCTAAAGACTCTGGTGGGCCAACAGAAGCAGCAGCAGCAGCAGCAGCAACGGTGTTGAGAGTAGGAACTGCAGTGAAAGTGGCAAAACGGAAAGAATGGGCGTCCATCTATTGCAGATGGCAAACCCATCAGACAGGCAGACAGACAGCCAGTCCAACAGTCCGACAGGCGATGACATCAGCTATTGAAATTGGTAGAGTTTATAGGACGAGATAAAGGGACTCGGGAAGGGGTTGCATTGGGTCGGGTTGGATCGGCGGTGCCGCGGGAGACTCTTTCGCCACTGTCGCAATGAAGCTAACGGACGCATAACTCAATCCGCATGGAATTTTTATTCCCGCAGCGGTGGCATCCACAATAAATCTGCATTAGAGACAAGCCCGATTCGAGGCTGCTTCTTTTTTTTTTTTTGTTCTCCCCCCGAAATGTGGAGAAATAGCTGCTCTACCAATTGCTGCTCCACACTCATTCCTGGCTTTGGCTCAAGGCCAACAACAACAACAACACCACTAGCAATAGCAACAACTAGAAAATGCCACACGCATTGCAGCAAAAAAATTTGAGTAGAGTCTTCCCCTTCTTCCTCTTTGCCTATCATCATCATCATCATCTACCATATCCTGGGTCATAATACACAATACAAAAACAGCACAAAACACTTGCTCTTCTCTTCCCTTTCTAGCTACATATCTATAGCTGTTGCCTCTGGCCTGTCCAATGAGCCGTATTTGTGTGTGTGTGTGTGACATTGTCAAGAACAATAATACAAAACTGTAGAAGAGAAGGAGACGCAAGAGGGCATTTAAGGGGCAAGGGGGCAACAAAGGGTTAAAGTGGTGGTTAGAGGAGTGGCAGGAAGGCAAACCTCATATGCTGCACTCCGCACAGTGACACACATTCTGACAACGACGACGACAATCGCGAGTCAAAAGTGCAACGGATACCAGGAAACAAAACTCTTAAGAGTGTGTAAAAACGTCAGTGCAAATCATTGAAAAAGAACTAGTTCCACAATTTCACAATGTAGGAACGATTCTATAACAAAAATCTTTTCATGGATCAATATATAATTCCAAATATAGTTACCGTCAATCACAGATTAAAAGGCCTTTAAATATCCACTAATCATTCGCCTCTCCTCGCAGAATATTAACCTCTTGAAACATTCGCAAAAAACAAGTTGGCAAACTCTGGGTCTGGACACACGGCAAATTGTCAATATTTTCAATCATTTTATTCTCTTTATGAACCCTAAAAGTAAGTCTTCCAAAAGATCGGATACTTTCGATCAATTTTTAGACTGTCAAAATGCTTTCATCGAAAATTTACTAAAATTGCTGATCCAAAAATTTGGATTCCGATCAAAAAATCCAGATTTTCGGCATCCTCCCCAAAATATTGTCTAGTCCCATTTCATGCTAGGATGGATCTAAAATCTGGATATCTGAAATCTTTTTTCCATTCTTAAATATCTAATATCTTATTTATTTAGATTTTTTTTTATTTGAAATACATAGTTTTACTTCTAGTTCTAATTGTTTGAATTTCTCTTCTTGTGTTCATGCTTCAAATTTTTTTATATTTAATTCTTTTTTGGTTATAATTCTTTAAATTCTTTTAGTTGTTCGGTTTTTTAAATTTAATTCTTCAACTACTTCTAGTTCTGATTAACGTGACTTCTTCAAGTTTTTGTTAAAGTTATAATTTTAAATTTAAATCACTTTTTACTTCTTTTATCACTTTTTCTAAGCCCTAGATCTGAGCTAGGTCCTGCACCTGATTTCAACTCTTTTTACACTATTAAGGATGCAAAAACAAGTCCATCTCCTCTGTCTTTCATTTGTAGAACTAGTGGCGCGGCTTTTAACTTGCTCAACTCTAACGACATGTGTCTTAATGAAAGCCTTTTCAGTTATCGTATTTTTTTTTTCTTTGGTTTTTTGCCTGCATTTCCGCACTTCAGACTAGCAACAACTAGCAAGTAGCAGCAGCAGCAGCTGCTGATGACAAGTTAAGGAGAAGAAGAGTCTTAGCATTCGGACACTCTGTGTCTTTGTTTGTGTCTGTCTGGAAAAGAATAAAAATATATATATATATATATATGTATATATATTTGTGTATTTGGAGCAGCTGCTTTTTGGTATGCGCTTATGCTTCTGCATTTGCCATTTGGCGTTTCCTCATTTCTAACGAAAAACTCCTCCAAACATTTATACAAAAATAGTTGGTTATCTTTCTCTGGTCGAGAGACGAGATAAGATAAACGACGCTAATGAAGCTAATGAAGATTGCAAGGCAAAAGTGGAATCAAGGTTGCCTCTTTCCCACCTCCACTCACTATCTTCTGCTCCACACTTTGTGCCTCTCCTCTCTTTTCTCGTCTCCTCGACACCTAACTGACTGTGTGATCCATCATATAGCTATGCCAGCCAAGTGATTGCGATAAGCCTTAACGTGATTGCAGCCAACTGTTCAGAGTCTCTTTCTCTCACTCTCTCCCTGTGTGTGTGTGGAAGAAGGGGGCGTGGGGCTTGGGGGCTGTGAGTGGGTTGGTTTTCATTCTTTGGTTGTACTTACGCCTCGCAATAGGGCATTTTGTTGTAGCCCTTGTAAGTTTTCATATTGAGCGCCATGCCGCATTCTGTACATTTGAAACACGTTTTGTGCCATGTCTGGAAAGAGAGGAAAAGCAGAAAGAGGAAAAATGCAATATTATTAGTTGCTCTTGTTGTTAGTTTGCTGTTTGCTGCTTGTTAAATTGGCGCAATGTGCACACAAAAAAAGAAAAAAAAAAAACTACAAAACCAAGTCGAGCATAAGAATTTGACAAGGTAAGTGGGTTAAAAATGTTTGTTGTTTAAAATAATTAAAAGGAATGGTAACCACAATGAATGAACAAACGAACACAATGCCATAGAATGTTATTTCTCTCCCCCTCCCTTAACTAAAAGTTAAACCTTTAATCGAATATTAATTTTCATTTCAATTTAAGCAAAATTTTAAGCTTCTTTTTGCTTAAGTACATCTGGTTTAGTAGTCCAGTAGTCTTTTATATTGAATTGCTTTCTAAGCTTAATCTTAAATAAAAGATTTGTTAAATTTATGCTCAGTGTTGAAATCGACTACTAGTCACCCCTAATCTCGTCTCTTTACTCTTTAAATAATGTTAAATGTATGTAAATTTAAAATAAACTTCTTAACTATTATCTGTAAAACAAGTGATTAGTCTTGAGTTATCTCTACTATTTCTCCAGTATGGCTACGTTGCTAATCTAGAGTCTCTCCAAGTTCCGACTATAAATGTGACACAAACTAAAGGTTTTTTTTTTATAGCAAACAACTTTGAATTGTATATTCCCTTGGCTACGATTTGCATTGCATAAGAAAAATGTGGCCAGGCCTCTTATCGTTAGCAAATATCTCTTTCTATGCATAAAGGCATAGAGAGAACTAAGCCAAGTCAAGTTCAGCATAGATCAAGGTAAGCTCTTAGTCAGTCAGTTAGTTCCCATATACCGTTTGCTTAAAGATAACTCGATGAGATAAACTTAAAAATAGAAGGCACAGAAGAGAACAGAAAGAGGGAGAGAGAGAGAAGAGGAGAGATGGCAAGCCAGACACAAATCTTGAATTGCGTGATTTGTGGCAGCAGCTAAAGAAGAAGACAAAGTGTGGAAACTTGCCCCAGACACACACACACACACACACACAACACCACATCATACGACACTTACACACACACAGTCAGCTTGGATCAACATTCAAGAACTACATACATACATAACTGGATAAATCTGAATGGAAATGGGTGTTGCTGCAACGCGTTATGCAAATTTTTGTTGTTACTCGACTGTGGAAACTTTTTTTTTTTTCTTTTTTAGAGGTGACTGTGACTTGGCTTTGGCAACAGAGCCTTGACGTGGAGGTCAATAAACGATTAACTTGTCTGCGGATTAGCAAAAGATGCGAAATATGCATTAATTGGTTTTGCCTAGACATCAACCGCAAAACCAAACCAAAAAAAAACTCTTCAAACATAAGGCAAATAAACGAGAAGAATCGAACAAAATCAATTTACCAAACAATGGTAGACATATGGTACATGGAATTCCATCTAATATGCTTATTATATATCCGAATTTTAGATGCCTATGACTACGATATGGATAGGATATCATTTGCTTATGGTTGATTTCTCACATTATGCCTACTAATTAAAAATTCTATTGAGAATTTAATTATATAATTTGCCAAACTTAAACCACTGACCTCAATTCCGTTTAGCTTTCTCGCTAAGCTTAATTTATAAATGGTGTCCTAATGAAATTAACTACCAAGCTCATCTAATGCCATCTATTAAAGATGTACACATCTTAAAAGTATACAAAAATATTGAGTAAAAACGGGTTTAAATCAATAACAACATTTTATTTCATGACTTCACCAACAAACAGATTAAACTTTGATCCTCACACATACACAATCAGTTGGTATGTTTAATACTAATCGACATATTAGTATAGCCCAAGATTCCTAGTGTTGCGCATGCGTAACCTTAGGCCAAAAGGAAAATAGGATTTTCATTTCAATTTCGCTTTCACAAAAAACAACAACAACAAAACCAACAAACACACACACACACTAAATACAGTTACAATCGCAAGTTTAAGTTGCTGTTTATGTTATTGTTGTTGTTGTTGTTGTAGGTGTTAGTTGAGGTAACTCTTTTTTTTTTTTTTGTCATTGTTATGGTTGTTGTTGTTGCTTTTGGCTTTAACCCACTTTTCACTCTCGAGTCATTCTGTGTTTGCGCTCACTTTTCGTCTCAATTTTCAATTTAAATGTTTCTTTTGTCAACCCGCCCCAGCCACAAGACGATCGGAGACGAGGTGTTAAATTTGCATACAAATACAAAGAAGAAAAAAACAAAATTTGCATGCTAGCCAAGCGATTGGATTGGATTACCACCAAAACCAAAAACCCAAAACCATTGGAAAGCAAATTGCAAATGACAAATGAGGCCAACACGAACGAATAAACAAAAAAAAAAAAAAGGCACACACAGTCACACACACGTCCATCAGAAGCCAACCACGGAAATAATGACAACAAATGGTAACAGGGCAAAAAGAAAAAAAAAAAAAACATCGTCTATTTATAAGTCTGAAAAGGCAACTTCAAATGTCAAAAACAAAATCACTTGAATGTCTCCATTTGGAGCAGAGGGAGAGTTTTTTTTGCTTTTAATCGCAAAAGTAAAAAGCATTTCAATGTAGGTCAAAAATTGGGAAGCATTTTACGTTGTTACTTGTTTTGTGCTTTTGGCCAATTCGTGATGATAATTATTTAAATACTTGGATTAACATATATATCTCTTTACTAAGAAGAATTAACACAAATTGCCTAGTTCTTCTTTTGATAATACTCATTAGCATTAGTTGATAGTGCAACGATAAACGAAACAATTAATTAATATTTAAAGGTTAGTAGGAAGAGACTTGTATGTTCTGAAGCAAAGCTCTCTTTATCTATCGAGAACTTTACATGAAATTAGAATCTTTTTTTTTAACTCTGAATTGAATTTAACTAATCTCTGCTTGTAAAACTATGATAATATGTAATATCAAGTTATTGTTTCCTAAATACGATTTAGGATTATAGTTTTCAAAAGTATCAAAGAATTTGAATTCAAAAATCTAAAACCTAAAAAATAAAAAGAGTTTTAAATCACTTTTCTTGTTTTTAGACTTGGTAAATATTAAAAAATTGATTTTAATTGCCGTAACTTAATAATTTTTGAAAAACTTTTGAAAGTAATGAATACTTTAAAGATGTATCTAGTAGAGCCGCTTTGGTTTAAGATTTTAATGTAGATAGTTTTAATTTTTCAGCTATAATTTTTATGCTTTTATTTCTCTAAATAATTATCTCCCAAAAGTAGTAGAAGAAAATAATATGTTTTTTGTTTTATTTTTTTTTATTTTTGGTAATTCTGTGAGATTATATTTAGCACATATTTGCACGTACCACACATACATGTTTATTAATTTTATTAAGGGGAAATGTGAAAGAGTAAGGGAGAAGAATAAAAGCAAAAGATGAGATCAGAGATTCGACCACCAGCTGAAAGAGTGTGAGTAGGATAGGGAGATGAGAGAAAAAGAACAACAACAGCTGGCTCCAGTTGGCTTAAATTATTATTTTTTGCAATATCAACAAATAAAAAGGCAATTACACATCAAGCAATCTGCAATCTAATGTTCGAAGGGAGAGATAGAGACACAGAGAGAGAGAGAGAAATATCATGATGATGATGATGATGATGATGATGGTGGCGGTGGTGATGGTGATGATGATTCACTAGCTAGCTATGCCATATCTACCAGCGATCCGAGCAACACCACAGAACAACATCAGCTAAAGTCAACCAACTGTATTGCTGACTAAAGACTTTTCATTCATTCAGTCAAGCTAAAAGAAGAGAGAGTCGCCGCACAGTCAGTCGACACCGATACACACACACACACCACACAACACTTTAACACGATGTTTTTTTTCTTTTCTTGTCTTGTTTCTTGTTTTCTTTTTCATATAGGTATGTATCTTTAAGTTTGTCTTTTTCATCTACTACTATAACCACTACTATAGTCTTACCTCTCTTTCCACAACTTACTGTCTCTCTCTCCCTCTCTCTCTCTCTCTTTCTCACTCTGTGTGTGTGTGTGTTTCGCCAGGCATTAAATCATGATGAATATCTTCTATGGAAACCAAGTTCTTCTTTTTGCTGCTTGTTGATAGCTCAAAACTACGGCTCAAACTCATAACGGTACCAATTTAAATCTAACAGCATTTTAGCATACTCAAAAAAAAAAAAGAAATACGTCAAACATTTAATAGAAAATCTTTTCAGACAATAGAACAGCAGCAGCAATAGATCCAAAAAAAAAAAAAAACCAAGATATTTTCTCCTACTGTGAAAACAAAAGACCGTAGAAGAAATAAAGACGGAGCCAGGCACACAAAAATAAACTTAATTTCAAGTCGAAATTTCTATACCCTAAGTGGTGTACAACGTAGAGAATTAGGTGTCCGAAAATATTTGACCACCCCCTCTCCTTGCCCCCTCTAGTTGTAGTTTAACAAAGAAAAAGGCTATCGTCCCTCCACCGCCGCCGCATAAGAAGTCAACAACAATGTGAATTTCGAATTTTTGTGTTTTTTTGGTATTTGAAGTGAAAAGTTTTGACAGCTTTTTTATTGTATATGTGTGTGTGTGTGTGTGTGTGTGTTTATCCTCTTTTGTAAAATGGACAATTGAACCAAGAAACAGCAGCAGCATAACAGAGCACAAATGCTTTAGAAATTGGCAAACAAGGCACACACACACGTTCACACACACACATACTACAAGGAGTTTTCAATTGCACTTACAATATGCCACTCTATTGAAGTGTGTGTAGAGAGGCTGTTGATGATAAAGTCATTGAAAAGAGGAAAATTTATGTTGGATTTTGTGATATTTGTGAAAAAGTCAAAAATTGGTTGTACGCCACACGCTGAGCGGGAAATGAGGGGGGGAGGGGAGGGGGTGAACGTACGTATATACAGTGAGACCAAAAAGTATTGGCCCACTTACAAATTTTCAACTTTCAGGCGATGCAACTTTAAAAATGTAAGCAATATGTAGACTATGGTTTAAATAATTATCTAATTAACAAATCAAAAAATCATTTGTAATGCATTTCTCCACAGTTATATTCAATAAAATGTGAAATGGGGGAAATCACCCCCTTAAAGTATGCAATGGGCTGGAAAAAGTATACATTATTTGCAAAAAATTTATAACTTTTCGGTTGACTTGGATTTTGTACGAGAAATGTTTGCTTTGAGGTTTTTTATTTTCATCCCCAGACTATTCCAAACCTATTTTAAAGCGAAATTTTGGACTGTTTATTGCATACTTTTGGAAGCAAATTTCGTTCATATTCCTCGCTCAGATCCGGCAATGCGAATAAACTATAAAAATCACACGAATTCAAGCCAAAAAAGTATGTACATTGGTATATTTGTTTTTTGGTCTACTGTAAAGGCCTTTAATATTAAAGAAATTCATAGAAATAACAAAGTTCCTAGATTATGATTCCTTAGAAAGAAGAAGCTATTTAATACCCTGCCTCTCTCTCTTTCTCTCTCTCTCTCTCTCTACTCAATTGGAAACCATCTTAATTATAGAAAATTTGATTTATTTAGTGCAAACACTTCAATAATTTTAAAAGTTAAAATATTTCTTTAACAATTGTTGTTCGCAGTTGTTTGTTGACCGTGTGAGAAAAAAAAAACCGAACAATAAAACTCTAATCTGGGAACTTCCTTTCCTACCACATTGTGTCATATAATTTCTTAACTAGTTTTCAAACAACTTTCATCTCGCTGCTGCAATTTAGTTTTAATGTCTATTTAAATACATACATATATCTGTTGACAATTAGAGTTTGGCTTTATCTTCTTCTCACTCTTACCTACATACATACACATAATCAATTTGTACGCAATGCTATGATTTTGATTTTTAAGAGTATCTAATTTCAGAGGAAACAAAGAGCAATAACAACAACAACAACAACAACAACAAAACGAAAAGCCCAAAATCCAAATTCAAAAGCCTGTTCCGTTGGCAATGTATTACGTCATTTGGTTGAAACTTTATGGATCGTGTATAACAACAATAATAGCAACAAAAGCAAATGTTTTATATGTGTATTATATGGTATATATGTATTTGCAATTGCAAAATCCGAAACACACACACATACAAATGGAAATAGACATGCGGCATGCGGCAGGCAAAGCAAGTTCCAGTTTTGAAAGCGACACAAAAGGCAATTGAATTTATGACACCCTTCTCCCCCCTACCTACTTCTCCTCGCCCGCTGTCCATAAAATCCAAACCCATACCCCCAAGCAGCACCATCTCTCTATCTCTCTCTATCTATCTATCTCTCCAATTGCTTTTAATTAGTTGAAATTGAAAACTTAGCACAAACTAAGAGAAGGGGACGGCGCATAGTGATCGAGGGAATGGTGGGTAGGCGAAAAATACACACATAATTAAATATGGAAAAGTCTTGCCCTCATTGATGATCTCTCCCCCAACCAAAAGGAAATGTGCTGCTACTGCTAATCATCATCGATGACAACGATCGAACGATAGAGCTGAGCTGAGCAGAGCAGAGCAGAGCGTAGCGGCAACTGCATTTGGCGTGTGAAAATTGATTGAAAAACCTAAACCGAGACTTACATAAGCCAATAGCCAACAGCCATAAGCAATCAACAACAATCTACTGCAACAGCAGCAGCAGCAACTAGAAAAATGTTGACCAAAAATGTATTTTTTTTTTGTTTTTGTGTTTGTTGTAAACAGTAATACGACTAAATATTCCGGTCACGTCAATGGAATTACTTAACGCGCTTGATAATGACAATTATGTCATGTATGTATGTATGTATGTATGTATGTATGTATGTATGTATGTATGTATGTATGTATGTATGTGTAGACAGTAGACATACCATAAAAAGGCATCCAACTACTAACGGAGATCCATGACTCAATCGCTCAATCAGATACACTGAGACTTTTCTCGCGCTCTCATGGCAATCCACTACACTCTATCTCTCTCTCTGTCTCTCACTCTGTCTCGCACTCTGTCTCACACTCTCGATTTTCTCCCCTCATTTGGCAAAATTGCAACTAAAAACCACCTTGACCTTATCAGCCAAGCGTGCAAATATATATATACAATATAATTTAACCCAACGAACAAACAAAAATTTCAAGTTAAATTGACCGAGACTTGAAATTCATTTGAAAAATTTCTTAAATTTTGTATACCCTGCTGTGCAGGGAATGGGTATATTCAGTGCTTTGAAAGTCAAAAGGAATTTTAAGCAACATTGCCTCGATCTAGATTCTAGAAGGTCAACCAGTCCTAATAAGTGACTGATCCTGGGGCATCTTTGCCGAAAGGATTAGCCTAATAGATCATTAATGAACCAATGGCCAAAATGGCTTCATAAAGCCGACTGTTTCGACTTTGGGACACACAATCTGAGACCACAATCGACGCCCTTTTATGGCAAAACATTTTAAACTTTACAACGACTTTTTTTGAATTAATTGATTAGTTAACTTCAGTGTTCATTTCTTGGCTGCTTGGGTACTTTTTAAGTCCATGCTTGAAAAGATGTAAGAGATGCATGAAATTTTTGTGATTCGGCTCTATGGCCCGCACCATTTGGGCAAACTTCGCCAAGCCAAGAGTAGGAAGTAGTTTAATTCTGCTTCGTCGCTTTCACTTCCGCCTCATCAGCGCTAAAAGAGAGCTCTGTAGTAGCTGCTCCCCTATATCATCATCGTCATCATCATAGGCGCGCACACACAGCAGTAGTCTTTGGTGGTGGCCACCGCCTACCACTAGAGCAAAACCGACCATCACCATCATCAGCTGCAGCAGCGGCAGTTCCCCCGTTTTCGAATCCAATTCGGAATTCAACTCTACCCCTCCTCTGTTTCTCTCTTTCTCTCTCTCTCTCTCTCTTTAGAGCTGCCTCGACAAGTGGGTTTCACTTGCATAGAAAAACACAAACACCACGTGGGTTTTAGAGGAAACTTCCTTTTGCTCTTGTCAAACCATCTCCATATCCATTTCCCTCTTCATCTTCAACTTCAACTACTTCTTCTCCATCATCGTCATCATCTTCGTCGTCAAGTTGGCAGCTGTTTGCTCTTCTTGCTCATATTTAAATTGGTATTACCAACATTTAAACATCGATTTGATATATGTTTCCTCTTTGTCGTCGTCGCTGTCCACAGACTTTTTATGGAGGCGTTTAGGAGGAGTGTTCTCTTTAAATACGTGTGAAATTTGAGATAAATTTTTAACAGTTTCTCTTTTTTTCTTTCTTTTTTTGGATTTTGTGTGCCTCCACGTTGTTTGCTTTGGATGATTAGCTTCTGTTTTTGGCTGCTTTACTTTGCATATCGTTAAACCAAAAACGGAAATGGAAATGCGACCTCACAAATGATGCAAAAACACAGTCAAATTATACACTTACATAAAAAAAACAGCTATTATCATTATAGCCAAAATCAAATATAATTGTGTAAGCGATTTTAATGATTAGTTAGAAAGAAAATTAGATTCATAAATTTTTATTAAGTAAAGTTTTCTTAGCCTTTTCGGCAGTTTTTACTGTCTAATTTCGAATGCTTCATAAATAATTTCATCTAAATTTATTTTCCTTTAAAAAATTACTATTTAAAATTTTAAAATAACCCTGAAATTAACTTAATCTAGAGTTTGTATATTTTGTTTTCTCTCTGTCGGCAAATAAAAAAAAAAAAAAAAATTTAACTGATTATTTTGTTGGCGAAATAATATTATTCCATAGTTAATTGCGTTGCCTTCTTTTGACCCCCACCACCCCTTGCATTTTCCCCCCACTGCCATCACTGTGTGGCTTGACGATTGTAATTTTTCAAATGTTCAACTTCAATTTGTTACTTCCAGGCCCCTTGCCCCTTTCACTCTTTCACTCTCTCTCTCTCTCTCTCCCTCTCTCCTCTATGTGTGTGTGTGTGTTACTTTTCTCCTGGTTCAGCATTTCTCGTTTACTCGTTCGGCTTCAGTCAATTAGCAAAGTCAATAGAATGGCTCCCGTATATGCGCCGTGTGCCGTTTGCCGCTTGCTGCACACACATTTTCCACATTTGCTGACGTTTTTGCATTTTATTTGTTTAATTTATAAACGTCAAAAGAAAATGGGGGATGTTGGGGGGTTGGGGTTGGGGTTGGGGAAGAGAAACTCGATTCTTTCCCTCTCGCCCCGCACGCTCACGCAACCAACTCAACTCTCAAAATGTCAAACTCAAACACAATTTCTATTCTATTTGTAGCTAAGCCAAAGTCTAAATTGATCATCAAACCAGTTAACAGTTTTCCCATTTTCCATTTCCGTCTCTCTCCTCCTCCTCCTCTCCTCACACTTTTTCCCAGCCTGCTTATGGAAAAGTTTCTGGTACAAGTTTTTTCCTTCTTTTTTTTTTGCAATTGCAATTGAATTATCTCTCGCACTCAATCACAATCCCTAAAGTGGTTAAGTGTATCTTTCGAGTTTGGCAAATTAGCTTAAAGGGCGGCTGGTGGCCCTTCCAGCTTCTATGCAGTTAGTTCTACTTAGGAACAAATACAGAGACAGGCAGATAGACTGAGAAGGCAAATGCTGCTCTCTGCTGATGCAATTTAATTATTAATTTGACTAAAGCCAAAGAGCACTTTACACAGCGTTTCAAGTAGTGAGTAGTGAGTGTCGCAGCCACACAATGGGAATAAGCGAAAAGTTGAGAATGTGGAACACACACACACATATACACACACACACACCATGGTGGTTGTCGTCTTCATGATATTCTTCCTTCTGAGGTTAAATGTGGAACAGAAAACTGAATAATTGACTGAGATTTCAAGCAAGATGAAAGACACGAAATTAAACTGAAAGAATCTTTAACTAAATGCAATAGTAAAGATGCCTGGGCTTATGAAATAGTCAGCAACTTATATTGGCCACGACGTTATGAAGTTGAAGCCAAACAAAATGTATTTCAATATTGTTAAAAGGTCCAAAATCAAGTGGGAAATAAATTTACTCTACAGCAAATGCCATCTCACTTGCACTTAGTACTTAAGTATGAATTGGATAGATGAAAATTATATGCAAAAACGTCAAAATAAGTTAATGACAATCGACAATCATTTAAACTTTTATTAATCGACATAAGAGATTATAATGTACATTTTTATTAGTTAATACGAGTGCAGGTTATGAATGATAATTAAAGTAATTATAATTCTGGGTCAAATATTGATTCAAATGTTTCGTTTCTTATTCGAATTTCAAAAGTATATAAAGAGGAAAAAGGCTGGAGGAGGGAGTGGGGGGTTGGGGGAATGGGTCCAGAATCAGAAAGACAAGTCAAGACACCACCAAAAGACCAAGGAGCGTGAAAAACCTCAAGTGCAATGCAATAATAATAATAATAATAACAACAACAACAACAATAAGAATGAGAAAATGAAACAAAAAAGAATGAGCAGAGAATGGGGGAATGTGGCATGGGGGGAGGGGACTTCAAGAGTCAAGTCAACCACTTGAACTCCAGTCCTCCTTATAGAGAGTAGAAAACGATCACTTGGTGGACGACACTCCTCCCCCCTACCCTCTGCCCCCTGCCCACTCTTTTACTAAAAATAAACCCACACACTTAGGGAGTGAGAGGGATGGTGGATGGGGGAAAGAAGGGTGAGTTTCAATTGGATGATGACGACGAAAAACGAAGACCCAAGAAGGAGAAGAGTGTTCTTTTACCCCCTCCTCACCCCTCTCACTGGCATTACGCCTCCTCCCTTTTTCCTGATATTGCACGATTCACTGGCAACCCCTTTTGAGTGATCCCTCCATTCTCTATCCATTCAACAACCCGCCCCCCAACTCTCTCTCTCTCTCTCTATTCCTCTTCTTCCTGGTTAATGAAGATCAATTGAATTTAAACAAAGGGAACACACAACAACAAGAAATAACTAATTTCTGCTGGCTGCCAGGCACAAAGAGGTCAAGTAAATGCGTTGCTTTTCTTTTCGTGTATGTCTGTGTGTGTGTGTGTGACATGCGACAGTTGTTGGCGGGGAGGCATAGGGCGTGGCAATACAACAAATTACTAGCAAATGCGCATTAACATAAACAACAAAGAAGAAAAACAATTAAAAGAGAAGAACAAGACGGGTGAAGAAAGGCAGGAAATCAACAAAAGATGCCCGGAAAACGAAAGAAGCTGTCCGCTCTCCCTCCCCCTCCCATCATGCCGCCCCATCTGACTAACATTCATCCATCATCCAGAAGCAACATCAGGTAGTTAAAACTTGGTCAACTTGGAAATTAATTAAGCCAACTTTATAGTAATAAAAAAAAACAACAACCAACCTTAACTCGAAAAGCAACCAAACACAATGGGCTTAATGTTTAATTGAGAGGAAAAGCAGCAGCAGCAGCAGCGACCAATCTAAGTTAGACCTAGCCAGAAGCTATTTAAAGTTCGACTTCCACTTTCCATACTTTTGAATTGGCCATTGCTTCTTTTCTTCTCTCTCTCTCTCTCTCTCTCTCTCTTTATCTTTGTTACAACAAACAAATTTGGGCCAAGCGAAACAAAATCAAAGCCAAACTAAGCCAACAGGCAAAACGGTTAATAGAAGAAAAGAAAAAACATACAATTTGACTTGGTCCACTCAACTCTATTCACCTGGTCCTCCCCTTCCCTTCCTTCCCTCTCTTCCACTACTTCCTCTTCTTAGTTATAAACTTTGGTCAAAGATTTGAAAAGAAAAAAAAAACAAAACCTCATGAATCTATATCTATTTCATCAACATTTTACGAGCATTTCTCAATGAAACAAAAAAATTCAAATCTAATATTTATACATGCAATTCCCTTGGCAATATTTTCCCATGCAATAATAATTAAATTTTTAATGCTGTTACAGTGAAACCTCGATATAACGAATCTGAGGGGGATCGCAAAATTATTCGTTATATCTATTGATTCGCTATAGGTACTGAAATGTAAAACCTTAGTCCTTTCAAGGGACTTAACAAAAAATTCGTTATATTGGGTTTTTCGTTATAACGAAGTTCGTTATATCGAGGTTTCACTGTATTTAACTCTGACAATTAAAATAATAATGAAATACAACACATGCTAAGCAAAACTTTTGTTTTTATAAAATTTCCAACATTTTAAATGCAAAGGGATGAAAAATAAATAAAATTAAACAAAAATTTGTTGTTTGTTTTCCAATACAGATAAATAACAAACAAGTTCTAGTTCAAGCTCCTACATCTCCCTTCGTCTCCCTCTCTCTCTATCTCTCTTTCTCTCTCTGTCCTCATTATAAATGAGAAATAATTGGAATTTCATTATGAAACTTGTGATGTGTTTTTTTCCCTCGAAATTGATAATCATTTTGAGATAGCTGTAAATAAATTTCTACTATATATATTTTCTTCTTTCAACTTTCTTTTGGCAAACTGCAAAGCAGGGGGAAAAAACTAAAGGGGGGAAAACATTTTTTCTAATTGCCAAAAAAAAGTTACATTAGTTCATGAAAGCGAATAATTAGACAACAGAAAGAGAGAGAGAAAAAATGATTTGGAGAAGCGTGGAGAGCAGTGGACAGAAATTGGAGCAACAACCATACACATATATATATATAAGAGTGAGAGGGAGAGTGAGAGTGAGATAGATGCAATCTTAAGATAAAAGTGCAAAATGAAAGTGAGTTGCATAATCTTGCAGTTAGAGTTCCCAGTTAAAGTTCCCCTGTTTTTTTTCCGTTGTTTGTTCAAAGTTCTCACACACAAAACAACACAAAATGAAAAGCAAAACAAAAAAGGGGCAGAGGCAGGGGGTTAGAGGAAGAAAGGGAAGCGCATGAGAGATGCAAAGGTAGCGATAAGTTTCACTAGCCCCCCCACCCCTTCTTCTTTTCGCCAGGTCTCTCTCACTCTTACCCACAGTTGTCTGTCTCTGTCTCTGAGAAAATGAATGTCGATTGTTTGTTTATTTGTTGCTGCTTGACCACTTTTATTTTTATGCCTCAATTGGCTTGGCTTGCCTTTGCTTGCATTTTTTTATTTTTTCCATTTTTATTTTCATACTCTTGCTAAAAGAGACGATCCTGAAATTCTCATTCATGTCTATTAATATTTTCCAACACAAACTGATGGAAATGTTTCTTAAGACAGTGTATACACACTTCGTTTTGTAGAGGCCTTGATTTTGTGTTTTGTTGTTGTTTCCTTCACTTTCCCCCCCCTGCTACAACAATTTCCCATTTTTTCCGTTTGTCATGCAAAACTGAAAACTTTTTGTCAAGAGCTCAGTGAAGAGTGAAGAGACTCTGGAAGATGAAGAAGAAGAAAAAAAGAGTTGCTGCTGAAGTTGGGGGCGGGGGGTGTGGTGGAGTAGTAGAAGAGATAAAATATGCATAAATAAATATATTTAATATTTGCTGACGTTCTTCAAATGCAACTTAAGCAATAGACACAAAAAGAGAGAGAGAGAGAGAGAGATGTATACCAAACGACAAAGAGAAAGAGACACTGTGAGGTCTCAAGCAAGTTTGTTGCTCAAGTCATTTGTCATTTTGCACACAGATAGACAGAGAGAGAGAGAGAGAGAGTTAGTAGATAGCAAATTGTCGAAGAGAAGGACGAAACGCGAGGCGAATGCAAAAATTAAAACATTCGCCTAAAAAGTGTGCCATGACAGCAGGAGACAGGGACAGAGATGGAGAGAGGGAGATGGAGAACGCGGTGGACAATTGGACGAACGAATAGTGTGGCGGTTAGTTCAAAGGGGCCAGCGACCCCGTCCGTTTAAGTGGCAAACCAAGTCAAATGTAGAAGAGGCATACATTTTGGATTTTCTGATGCTTCGCTGACTTTTTTCTCCTCACTTTGCTCTCTCTCTCTCTCTTTCTCTCTCTATAGCGATTTCAAATTCGACTCGTGGCAAAGCGCGCGTGGAGCAGCGGCTCCATGAAAATTGGCCAAAAAAAGAAAAAGAAAAAAAAACTGGCACGTTCCCGTGTAGTTTCCCCTCTCTTCTGATTCGCCGCCCCTCCCTCATCAACAAGCACATCATCCAACCATCTATTCCTACTCTTCCTTTCTCTCTCCTTCCTTCTTGACAACATGACAACAAAGAGGTCATTTACTTTCGTTGCAAGCATGAAATAATCGTTGTTGCTGTTGCTGCTTCTCGTTGTCGTCGTCGTCGTCGTGAAGCCGCACAGCCCCCGGAAAGCCCAAAGCAAAAGTCAAACGAAAAATAAAACTCACAGATAACTGAAATTGGCAACAGAAGCGGCAACACACACACACACACACAGAACCATATATATGTATATATTGCACATACATACATATATCTTTTTCTAGTGACAAGTTTTGGTTTTTGGTTTTTATTTGTTGCTATCAAAAATCGATTAACAAAAACCACAAAAAAAAAATACTCCCGTTTTCCGGGTGAAAATGTTAACAGATAATTGGCGGGTAGAATAAGAGAACGTTTAATGCTGTCACGAGTATCGATCGATTTCTATATCAGGATATGCCCATGTCACGTGCAGCAGTTAAAAATTCAACTAAAACCGAACATTGAACATTAAATGAGAACACAACAACCAAAAACAAAGGGCTCAACAATTTTTTTTGGTAGGGTCACCCACAATATGAAAATCTAAAGGAAAATATAAAGCAAAAAAAAAAAAAAACCCAAATGCTTTAATTTATTTATTTGTATTTAATTTGCTTCAAAGTTGTTGTAACTTTTTAAGCCGAGAGATCTGAGATTTAAGAAAAAAATTAAATAGAATTTCAAAAAAATACGCCTTTTTTCCTAAATGTTTAAAAGTATTTGAGTTTTACAAACTTGAATTTCTTTAAATGTAAAAACAAATGCAAAAAATTGTAAGAACTTTCACTGCCTTCAAAATTGTTTCTTGAAAATAAAACAAAAAATTATTTAAACAGCTTTTTTTTGTTTTCCTTAAAAGTCTTAAAAATATAAACGAAAATGGAGTGAATAAAATTGCTAAAAATTTATTTATCTATATGGTAAACTTTGCGTAAATTTTTCTACTTTTTCGCAGGTTACGTGTTTTCATCTACAAGGTATGAAAAGTATTGTAAAGGATATGTCAGATGCTACTAAAATATTTTGAAAATTCATAAAAACTCTTTATCCTTGCTAATTTGTAAATTTGCCAAATTTTAACCAATTGTCAAAAGTTTATTTTATTTTAATCCCATTAAGTTGGAATTGAAATATAATCATTATCAAGTTAACTTTTCTAACAAGATCATAAAATGCCAATTAATGGCAAATTAATGAATTCTGATGAACTTCAATTTCATGAATTTCTAATTTAGTGAATTTTTTGAGTATTTGAAAAATGCGTACCTTTTTATTATTTTATATCTTTTGCAATATGCATTAAATTCTCGAGAACTAAAGTTTTTTCATAATATATACATCATGTTGCCACACACTAAATTCAGATTTAATCGATATAATTCTTTTTAAAATTGATTAGAATTCAGCAAAAATATAGACTGGAAAAAATAGACAAATAGAACAAAAATTTATGTTTATCGTTTTGGCTGATTTTTATTTATGTCTTAAGTTTCAAACATGGAAAGTGATCTTCTAATTTGAATTAAATCCCTGAAAACTTGGAATTTTGTTTTGAAGTAAAAACATAAAGATTATTTTTAAATGTATTGGAAATTATAAAAAAAAATGTTGCACCTAAAAAATGAAATGGAACGAAGTTTTTTTTTTCCTAGTCTTCCATTTGTCATCTTGCTATGGGGTGTGATTTCATTTCCATTAAATCATCTTGTTTTTCACTTTTTTTTGATGAATCACAGAATCAATTGTGAAAATGAAAATCTAAAATTATTAATATGTGATGATTTCAATGTAGAAAAGAAAAAACCTTCATTATCATTGAAGAAAAGAGTTACTCATAGAACTTTGATTAATCTAAATCGAAATATTTACATCATGAATATACATACATACAGAGTTATGTATGTATATGTACACACATGCATATATGAACATAATAATAGATGACTCAACATGTTAAATATTTGCACGAAAAATGCAATAGTCTTACACACAATATATACACACACACACATGACACACCCTAACCTAAACTAAATAAGTGTAACATTCCCCCCTACCACCCCGGGGCACCCATCACTCAACACCCTCAGCACCCGCACCCTTTCCCTCGACACACAACGATGAAAATTGCAGCAACTAAGAAAACTACAAAAGGCAAACTTAATGCCATATAATGTAAAGGTAAACTTAGAAGTCTGGAGGCCCTTTCCCTCGCACCCCCTCCCCCCCACCTTTATCTACATATATGGTGTTCTACATATATCTTACTCCATTTGTGTGTCTGTGTGTGTTTACAAGTTTCTCAACATATCCATTAGACAAGACACACACACACACGCGGCATAAATATTTTATAACTAACTTGAAAATAGATTTCATTACTCTATTGTCTATCTCTCTCTCTATATATATATATTTAGAGAAATACAGAATTTGGATATTGGAGATGGGGCAAAGGGAAACAGAAATCGAAAAAAGTATTTGCCATTAATGCCGAAGTGTAAATGCCCTGCCTAACGCATGCGTGCTTGACCTACAGTAATAACGTGACTTTTTCCCTATTACGTGCTCTTACATGATCCTTCTCGGCTTAAAATCGGCAAAGATTAAAGATAGATCCACAATTTATCACCCATTCTTCTCATTTGACCCAAATTGTGGAAGAACTTTAGGTTCTAAAGCGAAACGATTCGGACTATAATTAGAGGCTTATGCTTATGCAGGGGGCAAGGTTGACACGGTTGACGATTGACACAAGTTCATTTCGACAACTGTCACTTGGAAAGTCTCATTTGGAATTTTTGTTAGCAGAGAGGAGATGCATGCAACACGACATTCAAGGTTCTTGTTTAACAGTTCTCGTTTTCTTTTTCGTTTTGTTTTTATCGAATAGTTAGATGAAAATATTTGTATCCACCAAAGAGACAAAGAAAACACTGACAAGTTTGAAGGCGTCGACGTTAGTTGATTCCAAAAAAGATAGATACCAGGCACTGACAACCAATCGTCGACAAAAACCTTGTCACGAGTCTTTACTGTACTGTAAAAGAGTTATTATTTACTTTGCAAGCAAAACTAGCAAATCGTAGATTTGAATTTAAAAAATCTATTTTTGTATGCATGGTTGAATCACGCTCAATGTTTCATTAAAAGGCCAGCAAAAAAGAAGGCTCGAAAAATGGCAAACACCTTGAACATTATCAGAGATTCCGTCTGCTGATTGGAAACCAGGTATCAATCCATTTCCAGGTAAAACCTCTAACAATCAGGCCCATTTGAAGTTTTCTTAATTTTTATAGATTGTTGAAATTGTTGACTCGCAACTCTAAACTTGCCATGGCCAATAACAAATTTTGTATTTAACATTTGTACCATTTAACTTTTTTTGAAAAATTAAAATTGAGAAAAGAAATGGAATTGAATTGAGAACGATATATGGAGATATTAACTTTTATCTGAAAATGTATTAAACGATTATATAAAATCAAGTTTTGTACTATTTTCCAACGTTTTTTTTTTAATTTTCTTGCCTTTCTTACCTAAATCCTAAATTAGCGAAATTGAATTGAGAATTGAGATATAAAGATATTTATCTTTTATCAAGTTTTTAGAAGTTTCTTGCCTAATGGCCACCCCTCAAAAAACATCTCATACTTGGAAAACCGAATATTTTTTTAAGTGCTTCGTTTTCTTATTTAGTCACATGTATGTACATACATATGTATGCATGCACATACATACATACATACATACATACATATGTATGTGTAACCGATTTCATTTAAAAAAAAAAAAAATATTTTTAAATTAATGACTGCTAGTAGATTAATTTGATAGTAGATTCTGATTAATCTATTTAGGTTGAAGCTCAGTAAAACTATGAGGAAAATGGCAACTACTTTTCAATGTAGTAACTAAAATTGAAGAAAGAATCATTGATTAGTGGAGACATATGTATATGTACATATGTATGTATACAAACATACATATACATACATATGTACATGTATGTAAAGGTTTTTCTTCACTTTTAGTAATCTTAATATACCTTTCTTTAGCCTATGGCTGCAGGGTATGTGAGGAGAGGGAAACACAGTACACAAATAAACTGGAATTAAGCATAAACCAATAAGCGCAGTACCAGAAAGAAGAAAATGTGTGTGTGTGTGAGGGAATGCGAAAACTAAAACTGGTCTCAAGTCAGGCAAAATCAACAAAAAATACACACATACATATACCTATACATATATGTATTTATGTACATACATACATAGATATATGCTTGCTCAAGGTCGGTCAACGGATTTTTCTTCTTTTTTTTTTTGTCTGGTGTTTCGCGTTAAGCTTTAGTTGAAAACAAAATAAATACATATATGAAACAGATCAGAAAACGCAAACGCAAACAGCCCAATGGCTGGACTGTGCGGTGCGCTGATATTTCAAGGGGGCGCCGCAACGGAAACAGCGACGCTATGCAAATTAAAAGTAATTTTAAATTTCCTGAGTTGGCGAAATTGAAAAATCGCCCACGCATAAACACACACACACACACACACACATTCCCATGCACAACACACAAAAAACGCAGCGACAGTGAGACAAATAAACACAGAGGAGTTGGGAAGGGAGAATGCGCCGTTATTTTTTGAATTCCAAGAAACAGTTTAGCGCTCTCGTTCTCTTTACTCCGTGTTGTTGTTGTTGTAATTATTAGGAGCAACAGGCACGCATGATCAATGGGGGGGAAAAATATCAAGTGCCTAGCTAGCCGTCTCTTTTTAACACACACATGTGTTGTTAGCCACATTTGAAATTTAAAACTAAAAAATGCACGTATAACTCACCTTATCCAAACATTTGAGCTCCTCGATGGGATATACCACCTTTTGGCAGCGGGCACAAGTTTTATTCATTTTGTTGTTGCTCTTTCCTTCTCTTCTCAATTGAAGTTTATGATTTGTTGTAAATGTTGTTGGTATTCTTTTTGCTACTTTTGGCGTTTGGGGGGGGGGCACACAGAAACAGGGTGGTAGCGGTGGTGGTGGTGGTGGGGGTACACAACTCCACTGATCTCCTTTTACTGTCTCTTCTTCTTTATTTGCGCTTCTTTTTTGGATGATGCTCTTCCTCTTCTTCTTCTTCTTTAGCGTATTCCTCGTCCTCTTCTATACCAGTGTGTATATATGTGTGTGTGTTAGTGTGTACACCAGAAGAAAAAATATTGTTGTAACTATTTTTGAAAATGGGGGAAAAGAAATTTTGCTAAGAAATTGCGCTTTGGATATTTCCTTTTTTTGTTTTGAGGATTAGGATTGTGGGTTGTTCTTGTTGTTGTTAATTAACACGAATTTTGCATTGCGAAACGGAATTTTGTTGGTTTTTGATGCCTATTGCCGAAAGAGGAGTTTTTGTTCTGTGTTCAACCCGAATACTTATTTTACACTATTTGGACATTTGGATTAACATTTTCAACTGACAAAACTGGCAGCAAATAACCGGTTTGCTTTGTTTCGCTTTTTGTTTTAGCACTTCTGTATTTATTTTTGTTGTTTTTTTTTTAGTATTATTGGTATTGACAAGAAAACAAAAAAGAATATTAAAAAAATCTGTTGCACAGGTTACAAAAGCAACGCGCGCATCGCAGCACGCGAAACACGACAACAAAAGGGAGAGAAAAAGAGTGCAAAGAAGAGTTGAAAAGATCAGCGGGGAGTATCAAACGCACGCGGGGAGTATAAACGCATCCTCTATTAACAATTTGTCCCGAATTCACCGATTTTTAATATATACATAGCTATATTCATATACATTGCTTGCTTGCATTACTTCGAAAAATTTACTTCATCCGATCGACTCAAAAACACACCCGCTCACGTTGAAAACAAAAACAACAATAAAAAACAAAAAAAAAAAACAAAATAACGGTGGTTCGCTACGAACTACATGGAACCACATCGAACTCGTAGCGAAAACACAAAGCCGACTAACTTATACTCCTCATTTACTTTTTGTTTCAGGGATTAACACATAGACAAAACTCATTAAAACTGATGTAATATATTTTTGTAAGCAGATCAATATTTTATATAATAAACAGGCATCTTAAAGATTTCCCAATGCCAAAGCCTTGATTTTCTATGACATTATTAAAGGTGAATTTATTCGAATCACTCATAAACATTTTTTTCATTCTCCAAGTAGCGAATGAATTGAAAGTTTAAGGTGGTTTTTTAAATTCCATCAATTTAATTTTTTGTAAGCAATTGGTAGACCGACATTTCTTTTTTTTAACTTTTGTTTCCCAACCAAATTTAAGTTAAGTGGATATTGAAGCAAAATTGGCAATGGTGAAGTTTAGACCGAGAGAGTGAGGCGCCTACGCAACATCCTTGAGGGTCACTTTGCTGCCAACTGGATGTACATCCAGGCTGCTAATGTTGTTGTTGCTGTTGGTGAGGTCAATGCTATTGTAATTCTCGTCTTCGATAAGAACAGACTGAGTCTGATGGCTGGGATTAAAGATGTCAAGTATCCAGGATTGCGATTGCCAGTCTTGATTCTGTGAAATGGTTGGAAAGAAGAGAAATATTAGAAATTATTTACATTATAAATTCCATTTCGTTGATCCCAAATCTATCAATCTATTTCCATTCTTACCTGGAATGGACCAATAGAGGATCCTTTTTGTAGAGCTTGAATTCGCCACGCAAATGCTCAATATGACTGTTATGATCCGAATTGACTGGCACCACGGGCACACCAGGTAACAACGAGATAACGTAGGCCATAGCTGAATGATCTTGATTGGAGCTCAAATAGACTTCACCAAAGTCCCATTGAAGCCAAAGTGTAGTATTCAATGTCTCTCTTAATGATTGCGGAGCATCAGTTTTTGCGCAATTAATAAAAGAAAAATTATGTTTTTAGCGGGACTATAGCTGAAAGTAGCTATTTCCGGCCAAAGTGTGGCCGAATATCACGACATGTTGAAAAGCACATCAAATGGCATTGCCAGAGACAAAATTTTCTGGGCGGGAAATCGAAATGCGTTGCTGATCAACAAAGTTTTTCAAAATGGATATGGGATATGTATTTGTTTTTAAAATTGTTTTTAAATGTATGTTTTGTTAAATTTAAATTTAAATAATTTTAAGTACATATGTATGAATTAGAGAGCTGCATGAATGAGAGACAAACGATAGTCGAATGAATCCAATCGAATTGAATTCAAATGCAACGCATTTTTTGCGAAATCCTTACATGATAGACAAAAAATAACCCCAAAATAACCAAAGGAACCTTAAAACAAATTGTTATAAAATAATAAGTAATAGGTAAGGTGTCAAAATGCTTTAAAAAGTGAACCTCCTAGGAATACCCTTCCGAACCACACCGAACTCCTTGAAACCACGTCGAACTCGAGCCATTAAGTCGAGCATGCAACAAAAGAGTCGAACATCGAGCAATTGACGCCAACTCATACCGATGATGCCAACCACGAACATTCGCTTGCAACGACATGGCGAATTCGCGCGGCCAAATTGAATATTCGCCTTTGAGTGTGACCAGCTTCGGTAAGACTGAAAACGTCTGATCATACGGACAGTGTAACCGTCTGAATAGTGGGAGCGCCGTGCCGGTATTTCAAGTGTGACAGTGTTTAACAAATGGTGCTGCCACTTGGATTTTGTGTCGGTGCTGCAAAACGGAGTGTCGAATACAACCCTGATTTTTTACCAACACCGACCGCCATATTGCTGCCGAGCTGTCAAAAAATATTTTGCCCTTCTCTTTCTTTCCGGTTAGCGTCATGGTAAGAATTAACAAAGTTTGCTCCGAGTCGGTTGAAAAATGTGAAAAATAAAATGTAATAAATTGTGTTAGATAAATTAAACATGGCCTGAATGTAAAGTAGCCAATGCATTTAATTGAAATAAAAGCCTGTCCTCAAGTTGACATTAATCGGCAAAATGCCCACTAAAAATAATACTTCACGTGGTGGAGCACCACACACACACAAACACACGCACATACATTAACTGCCGCATAGCAAAATAATTCTAATTGTTTTGTATTTCTACGCATTACTAATTACAGCCTTTTGAGAGATTCGTACAAACTGGTCGCATTGCCAAGGCCTCCGCAGGTCCCCTGAAGGGTCGCCTGGTGGCCATTGTTGATGTCATTGATCAAAACAGAGTAAGTCAATACATTTCGATTTGGAGAAGGACTGAGTGTGTGGGGACTTGCCAGCTTGCACATGATGATAATTGTCTTCTTGATAGGAAGT
This sequence comes from Drosophila willistoni, assembly GCF_018902025.1. NCBI lineage: Eukaryota > Metazoa > Arthropoda > Insecta > Diptera > Drosophilidae > Drosophila > Drosophila willistoni. The sequence goes on from NW_025814056.1 coordinate 7,931,429, forward strand.
GCCAACTGACACATAAATGAAGCCAAGTTAACCCAACTGAAAAGCAAGACCCAAAGATAAAGTGCCTCACATTACACAGTCCCAACTAGAATCGTTTGTCCAAAAATAAATATGAATACTAATTTGTTTTGCATTACCGCAGGTTTTGGTTGATGGCCCTCTCACCGGTGTTCCCCGTCAGGAATACAGATTGAACAATCTGCATCTGACCAAGTACCGCATCAAGTTCCCCTACACAGCGCCCACACGCATTGTGCGCAAAGTGTGGCAAGATAGCGACCTGAAGGCACAATGGAAGGTCAGCCCATGGTCCGTCAAGGCCCAAAATATCTGCAAGGTAAGCACTTGGAACGACGTACTACCAACTCTCTTGTGTGAATCGCCTGCTGGCTGGATTGGTGACTGTAAATGACACTGTTTCTGTGTGCACATGATGATAATTGAAAGTTCTTGATAGGAATTGCCGGCTGATACATATATGAAGCTAACTCTTGTTTATTTACTGAAAATGCGCCAAAACAGTGTCCAACAGTTAAGTCCAGTGCGGCAGTGACGCCTTCATATCATTTTCTCCTTACATTGCCTCAACTGTTCTGTTTATTAATCGATCACTTTACTATTTCGTTTTAGCGCTCTCAATTGAATGACTTTGACCGCTTCAAGCTGCGTTATGCCAAGCGTCAGCGCAACAAGCTGCTGACCATTGCCTTCAACACACTGAAGAAGCGCACCAAGGCCGATGGCACTCCACGTGTTCTCAAGAAGGATCGTCGTGAGCGTCTGCGTGCCGAAAAAGCCAAGGGTGGCAAGAAGGCTGCTCCAGCCAAGAAGTAAAAACACAACCACAAAAACCCTTTTTAACGAAAAGTAACTGCTTGATGAACATCTAAAACACAACATCATGATGGAGCAAATAAAAAGAAGTGTTATTTTTAGGAAAAACACACGAATCCCTCTTTGCTTTTATTCTATGACAAAAAAAAAAACTAATCGGGGAAGGAATTTTATCATAACACTAACATTTTGAGACAGTCGCCTAACTTGCTGTATGGATAACTTTTATTTCATCATATTGTTGATAATTGTTTGCTTAATGAAGCATTGTCCAAGTTGATTCCCTCCTACACTAACTTCCAAGCGGATAGGAATACGTTCTTATCTCGATATTGCTGGTTCCCTGTATACCAGATAACTTGGGCATTTGTATCCAATAGACAAAAACGTGCTACCCAGATGAATGAAAGAGCACGCTTCCGTCTTTTGGGCGTCCTAATAGTGAGTGAGATGGATGAAATAAAAGTGTATGAGATGGCATGATAAGTTGTTAGTAAAAGTGAGCGAGATGGCAGATGGAATTTCAAGATTCATGGAGTGTTCACTTGGTCCATCTGTTCTTCTCTTCTAATTAAGTTTTAACTAACAGAGATTAGAGGGTTGACATTTAATAGATCGATAATCTGTGTGCAATTCAGTAAAAATGGTACTTTAATGATCTGAAACGCTTAACATAAGTGGATTTCGAAGGTTGAACCGCACAAAATTTAAATTGCGTATAGAGTTCTTTTTTTCCTTTAACAATTTTATTTGCTCCCATGAAACAACATAGAAATATATGTAATTACAAAAAAAAAAAAACAGTCCAATCTTTAAAGCAGTCTACCAAATTAAAATGATCTGACTTGATGGTACAACAATTAGTTAGCCTCGGTCTTGCAGTATATGGTCTTCCAGTTGTTTGGGTGATTGTAACCCAGAAGAATGGGCAAGTGAAGGAACAAGGTAATGTGCTCTCCTTGAATGGACGTCGAGACTTTGACCCAATTACGAAGCCATTCAATCATTTGCTCATTGCTGAGATTAACCGGATTGAGGCCGCGCAAATAGCAGGAGTAGCGCAAGGCGTCCACACTCAAATTGTGGACATCACCTTCTTTGGTTATGGCCTGGTCCATGTAGTGAACTAGAAAGGCATGCTCATGTAGGCGATGACGCTTAAAGATGCTATTCGGTAGGCCATGCATCTTGACCAGATATTTCTGCCGAAAAAGATGAAAGATGAAATTATTGGCTCTTTGTATATATGAGTGTTTAGTATGGGGATCTTACGACATGTTTACGCGACATTCCCAATAGGGAATAGGGACCTTCGGCAAAGATATCTTTCACAGCAATCAATTGCTCGGCAGTGGGATGTGTTCCACTGCCCAGTTGACCTAAGATGCATTCGAATTCGGCATGATTGTGATGTCCGGCCAAGGACTTCAATTTGGCCTGGAGGCAACGGAACACAGACTTGTTATATTGGAGGCGATGCTTCATGTAATAGTTCTGGAAATCTGAACGCTGTTCCAGCGTCCAAAAATGGGATGTGAGAAATGTGCGTGGATACCAAAAGCTATAAAAGATAAAAACAATTTGAATTATTAGTCGGTCAGGTGGATAAATGGGTGAGCTTACACTAGCGGAAAGAATGCATAGCCAACCATTGGCAGAGAGCATCCAATCAAGGCTGGAGCCACTTTCATCATATCTCTGGGCATTTGCATATACAACTCGAGCTCCTGGCGATTTAAGGCACGTATCCCCTGCGGCGAATCGTTAGCAATGCGAGCAATTTTCAAGAAGCGTTTCATGTCTCCAAAGAAATCCTTGACCCCGTCAAAGAAGACATTGTACAGCTGCATGGCCTTGGGGAAATTCTTCTCCAGCACTTTGTCATAGTTCTTAACATAGTTGAAATAGCGTGTGAATATATAATCCTGCATATTGTCCCGCATCTGTTCGCGTTTCGATTTCTGCATATCCTGCGATTCTTTGGGCAACTTCTCATCATCGGAAGTCGAATCCGATGACGATGCTGATGCGGCAGACGATGTCGAGACTGTTGTAGTTTGTTGAGTTGCTCCCACTATGGGAACGTCTTTTGGTTTATTGGCATCCCAGCCAGCTTCATAGATAACCTTGCCCACACTGGTTATCTCGGAGGCGACATTTCTTTTGAGTTGCGGCGGTGCTCCTGTTGTTCCCTCGCCAGCTTGTTGCTGAGATTGGCTGCCAAAGGGGAATCTATGTATACGCATCTTATCACTGTAAATGGTAAATTACAAAACAAATTAAGGTCATCGGCCATGATAGTAATCCCTTAGCAGGGTCGGATGCGGGGGCTAGGGGGTTCACTCACCTGACTATATACAACTGTAAGAGCTGCCGGCGCTCCTGGCGCAAGCACCAGGTGACTCCAGTGCTGGCCAAACGGCCCGCTCGCAGAGCGAACGCCATTTGTTCCTGTGACTTTATGTATTCCTCGCCCTCGCACAATTACGCAACCGGCAATTCGGCAGGACCTGTGGACCTACAGTAATATTATGATAATTGCTCCAATATCAATTTCACATAAGGTATCACTTATACGCTAATACAGTGCCGTCGAAATAGCTCTTTTATGGCTAACTTGAAAATTTAGCTAAAGATTTGCCATATTTCCATGGAAGAGAAAGATGCAAATAACAAAAACTAAATGATCAAATTACACCAAACCTTATGCAATTTAAGTATACAGTTATATTTTTACTTTTTTTCCTGTAGTTATTCATCACCACCTTGCAATTGACCGTTTTCTGGCTAAAAGCCAAAGAGCGGCCAACATCACTAGGCAGACCGGCGATAGATGGCGCTGTTTAATGCAACTGGAAAGGAAAAAATTTGTGCTATGCACATTTAAATAACATACCTTTTGGCTGATGGACGACTTCGCGAATACCGTTATGAAATATAGCACTACCGTTAAATTTAAAATTGACGATTTGAACACTTTATAATTTTGCTTGCCCGATAATGACGAAAAATGCGCGTTAAAAAAGTGAGAGCGTTATAAAAATATTTGAAATATGCGCAATTTTTACCACATAAGCAGTTTTGTGTGCACTGCTTTGTATTTGTAGGTTAATAACAGCTGCTGCTGTTGTTCGGTCGACTACTGGTGATGTTGTGAGGATACGGATTCAAATTTGTTAGTTGACCCGTAGACGTCTGTTGCGTCGGTTGCTTTGTTTGGGCTCGTTTCAAAAAATTTTGTTTCTCTTGTATATAAGTATATAATTTTTGTTTTCGCCTCGTACTAGATGCTGGCTGCAAGCAGCAATAACAATAACAACAACAACAGCAACAACAATAAGAAAAATTAAGCTGAAACACACGCGCCACGGCTAGGCCAACAAAACGAAAAACGTAACTAATCAGTACAAACACCCCCCCGTACCTCTCATCCAAGACCCCTTACCACGAATTTTCTCACTTCTCCTGTGGCACACTTTACTGAAACAACCATCAGTCATCAATGCCAGCTACTTTTGGCCATTTTGTGGCATAAACGGAAACGGAAACGGAAATGTGCGTTAGTTGTTTAGAAGCGTTAAAAGCATGTTGTTGTGGTACGCCTCCTCTCTTTCTCTCTCTCACACACACACAAACACAAACACTTTTTTCTCTGTGTGTGTGTGTGTGTGCGGAAAGAAGACCTTCAATAAGAAATTATAAAACTTAGCGCGTGTCCAAGTTACTTGACTTTCAACTTGTGGCCAAGCAATAGAAGACATTTCCTAATGCATACATACTTATGTATGTGTATACATAAAAGCATTCATACATATGTATATGTATATGCTGTGGTCTACATAAGCATAAAGTTTATACGTATATACTTATGTATATATACATATATTTGTTTGTCTCTTTTATATCTTTGTGTGTACGCGTTCCTTTTTTTTTGCGCTCAGCTTACTTTCAGCTGCTTTCATTTTGCTCCTTTTGCCGATTTACCCATACAATATGTATGCATGTATGTATGTATGTACACCTACGCATGTATGTGAATATATTCTTGTTTACTTATTTATTTGTAAGCATACATATCTTATATTTAGCGAACCAGGAAAACGGCTCAGTTACTCAGTTATTGACACATGCATAATATAACATCGTATAAGGCAAATATGTCGACTAGAATTTCGTAGATAACAACCCAACAATCGACAGACCAAAACAACAGACCCAACCAACCGACAGAGCCGTACCATTGCCACGGCAAAGTTCATAAAAATAGAAATACATACATATGAGAAAGGAAAACAGCAAACAACAACAGCAATAACAACAGATAGAAAAAAAAAACGAAGGAAAATAACTAGCTTACAGTCATAAATGTGTTTATATTTATCTACAGTGGCTTAAACTCTATTTGTATCTAGCTAGGCACTTGTCCTAGGTCTTAAAGAGATGTTCAGCTAGTTCTCATAGGAAATTAAAGTGATTAAGCGACTTATTTTCAATCATTCGAGTTTATTTAAGGTTTCAAGCTGCATATGTAGGTTCTCAATCCAAAGTTTGGAATTATTCAACAATATTAAGGGTACACTATTTTATTAATTCACATCTTAATGTATACCTCACTCCAACTAGTATATCATATTGTTTAGTATAAAACTCTCATATTTTTTTTAGTATAAAACTAAGTAAACATCGTGTCATACGGCAAAATGTTAAGAAATTCAACAAGAAAAACGACTTTAGTATAAAACTAAGTAAGCAATTGAAATCCAATCCGAATTGTGACATTTGACAAGGAAAAATATTAAGAAATTCAAAAGTCGTGTTAAAAATCAAGAAATTACAATGTAATGTCCATAAGCAGAAAGAGGAAAGAATGAGATGCACATATACATAAGTAGAAAATGCATTTGGATAATCGCATACAAATCGTGTTGAATACATGATTTACATGAGAATGTGGTATTAGGCAAATTTGTTATTATTGATGCTCAGAAAGTCCTTTTTTTCCTTTATAAAACAATAAAAATCGGAATAACTTATTTATTTCTTTATTTGAAACCCAGTTTAATAAACTAACTGCAATCTGAAAATGAAGAGATTAAAATTTAGAGAAAAGTTTCTTTCTGCTTGAGTAACTCAGACTCCACTTATTTTTCATCATTTAAATCAAATTTTAAAATTTAAGATTTTGGCTAGAATGAATTGAAGATGCTTAATAATACGATGACAGTTCTTAGATTCTTTTCAATACCAAAATGCCAGTGACTATAATACCTTACAAGACGTTACTAATAAGAACAATAAATAACAGTAAGGATAGATATATATTAGAAGATGCCATTGGAAACCTGCGGGACTAAGTGGGGGCCTATTATGCCCCATCTTAATTTCTTAAACGTTCTAGTCGGCGGATTGCAGATCAGATCCTGAGCTTTTCGACTGTGGGTGTCCATCCCAGAATGTCCTTCAGTTTGTGTCTCTCCGTAGAAATCTTGGGCAACAAAATGGGACATGTTCCGGGTCCTCGGTAATCCCGTTCTGGCACAGGGTGCATTTGAAGCCATTTTCTTTGCCGAAACAGTAAAGGAATCACCTGAGATTACATACATACATACATACATACTTTCAAAGAGTGTCCCTTAAAACGCAGACACTCCTCCTTTCCCTTCAATGCAATTTCATAACCAACACTTTCAAATAGATTTCTTGTAATTTTCATTTTGTCTCTGTCCATTTTGTTAAACTTTTCATTTAATCAAAGAAACAGTGTAATAGATTTAACATTATCAGTTCAATTCCAGCAAAGAGAAACTCCTTTGGAGTTTAGCCTAAAAATCGACCATTTCAAAGATTCGATTTTGTTTTTTTTTCTAAATGTTTGCCATGTGCACCTGGAATAACTTTTCAATGAAAACTTTCACAAAACTTTCTTAATAGCATATTTTAGCTTCTAGTGGAGAAGCTCCAACTCACTAAACTAGATAAATTTCAAAACTAGAAAAGAGAGAAAAGTATTATTAAGTTTGTTTAGAGTTTAATTATGAAATGGAAAAAGAGAAATGCTATTTTTTTTATATCCTTGCTTATACTCTTACTTGTTATTAACTTATTATCAGCTGGAACATTCCATCTAAGCCAACTTATGATTGTTAAATAAATTAATTGCGACCATTATGGTTGATGATAATTGAAAGAGATGTCAGTATTTAAACTAACTAAAGCTTAAAATCAAGCCGTTTAAGATAAATGAAAGATATTCAATTAAATAGAGATAGAAACACTGTGAATTTATGTGCGAGTGTGTGTGCGTGTGTCTGCTTTTGTATGGGTAGTGAAAGGTGTCTACATTGGGGGAGAAATTCAATTGAAGGAAACGTCAATATGTGTGTATTTATGTAGTCGAGCAACCGCAACGAGCATTGTTAGAATATAAATAACACAAATACCTTGACTGCGTAAATAAATAGCTTCAGCACTTTTAACTACATATGTATCTATGGGATACACAGGTTCAAGGATACAATGCCATTATATGTATGTATAATTGACAAATGTATGCAGGTACATACATATGTATGTATGTGTCCTGTGGCCAGTTCCCACGCCTTGCTTATCGTTTGGCCAATAGCATGGGATGACCTCGAATACAATTTAGCCAAATCATACAGCTATTTGTAATTTATGAGCTATAATTTCAATTGAATTGTTTGCCAATGATTCTGCATATTTATGAACAATTTCAAGTTTAATGCCTTTCAATTTCCATTTCCATTTCGCGGCCGCGCGAAACGTGTTCAAACACAATGCTATAAAATTGATTTATTTAAAAATGTTTGCTTTGGCCACAATTCACCACATCAAGATAAAAGCAAAACATTTTCCCATTTCAATTATAAAACCATTGACAGAAAATAATTACGTTCTGCATTCATTTAATGTCTGATCAAATCTTTACTTAAGTTTCCACTCTATTTTCATCCATTCATCTTGGCCATCAAGTTTATTGGCAGTTTATTTCTTGGTGAACAAATAAGTTTATTGTTATTGTTGTTACACCAATGTTGGCCAATAGAACGTTTTCAATATAAGCTCGAACCGATTAAACAATTAGCCCAAAGATGGCCAGAGAGATACACTCGACAAAATGGAAAGTAAATAAATTGTCCGTGAAGAATAAAAATCGATAAAATCTCTTGTGGTTACAGTTTCTAAGCTTCAAACATCTAAGAAGATATTTTAAGTGCATTTACCATCTCTTTAATGTTAAAAACCCTTTTGAGTCAAAGTTAGAATCATTCATATTGAAATTGAAATACATTTTTTGAATATTGTTTGAAGCAATTCAAGCAAAAATAATACAATAGAATATGTAGAATCTATTAAGAAATTTACCTTACTTTTCGATATGGGCCGATTTAAGATGTTAAATGATGGAAATTTATCCCCCAAAAATATGCAATATCAGATAGCTTTAATCTAAATTCGTTTTAGGAAGATTTCTTGTAAAAGAACTAATTTAGTCATTAGATATACAACTAAAGCAAGACAAGAATTTATTGTTTTACTTTTACGGTGTAATCATTTTATTGTCTATTTCTTGATCAACATTAATTGTGACATTGCCCGTTTACCTAATGACATTAACTACATGGGCAATCAATAGAATCAACACAAAAGTGACTAGCTGAATGGCTGGCTGACAGAATATTGGCCTAATTGGCCGATGGCACAGCAAAGTGGCAGCTATGACAACAGCGCAATATAATCGTTAATTAGGCATAAACTTGGGCTGGGAGAGGTTGGATAATGGGCAGGGGCAGTTTAATATTGCAGTTTGCAGGTTCGGTTTTTAAGTGCCGTTAACTGAAAATTGCTTTACAGAATCCGATCAAGTCAAATTGGCAATGGGTACTATATATGTATGTATATGTATGTATACCCAAGTTGCTGTTGTTATAGGGTTAATCATACGCACCGTTGAACCGTAGCAAATTGCATTATATGCTAGAATTTCATTGCAAACAACAACAACTAGAAATTAAACCATTGACAGAGAGCACATGCACACATACAGATACATGCATAGATAAAACTAAAATGGAACGACAAATTGTTGTCGCACTTCTCTAACCCGAATGCAATTGTCTCTTACCTTGACCATGAAATTTGTGTTGAAAGGGTTGCACTTAAAGTTCTCTCTTTCTGTGTGTGTGTGCGTGTGAATTTGGTGAGAAGGTTAAAGTTAATAATCTACTATGATAAAAATTAAACAAAGTATATAATTAGTTTAGATTAAAGTCTGAATTCTTCACCATTGAAAACCATCGAATTCATTGTGTGATCTCTTAGATTTTCAACTCTTTCTGCCTGACTTCTGCTGATTCCAACTCATTTAGAGAAATTTACAGATATATAAATGTGTCCAAGAGTTCAGTTATACATTTTTGTTGTTATTTAGAGATTTACATAATTTACAAATTTTATACCCTTATAAGAATAATATATATATTCATATTGAAAGAGTGGAACCAAAATAATTTAGCTTTGCATTCGAAAGAAACATTAATCGCATTGTTTTAGCATAAACATATTGAGCATATTATAGCCATTATTATATTGTGCCATAAGGAAATCCTTCTAGTTTTACGAAGTCGTGCAAATAATCTTTGAGCAGCTTTTCTTGTTCATTTTTGTCAAGCATTCATAAGCTAAACATTTTTCCCTTAATGCCAACAAAATGCTCACTAGGAGGTGGCGACAATGCCAAAATGCCAAAACGAGAAATGAAAATGAAAACGACGAAATGAAAGGGAAAGGGAAAGGAAAAGGAAAGGCAGAGCAAGGAAGGGAAAAGAAAAGTCGTCAGCGTCGGCGACGGCGACGTGAAGAATGCAAAGCACGCGAAAATGTGTTTAAAAGTGTTGGGGGAAAAAGTTTACAAGAAAAACTATGTGGTCGACAGGATGAGAGGTAACTCTGTATGCAAATTTCAGAGGCACACACACACACACACACACACACAGGAGGATAGCAGTTGCAGTGACTTGCGGTGAGTGTGCGAGTGACAGCCTGGCAGACACCTTGTCAATGTCTTGCGGCAACAAATAACCCGGACCCGAACCGGGACCTACAACAGAGAAGGAGATGGAGACCCACACACACAAGAACGCCAGAAACACAAGCCAAGTGGCAACAGCAACAGACTTTCAGCTGACTGGCTCTGAAACACACACACATACACACGATTTGCCTGCATATACATACGTGTGTGTGTGTGTGTGTGTTGGCCATAAGGAGCAAGTTTAACATGGTTGCTGTGTTGCTTTTTGTTTCTAGGCCTTGAATACGCCGCGGGTGTCACTTTAATGAATCTGAAATGTTGATGTTTCCTTCTGACAAGCAGAGACAGAAATAGAGAGAGACAACAACAGAGCACAGCAAGAACAACAGTAGAGAAAACAAAAACTATAGCATACCTTTTAGCGTGAAATCGGGTATAAAGCAAATGGGAAAGAAGGGAAAGCAACTAAATTAACAAATATAAGAAAATGCCTACGTCAACTCAACCTCTAATTAACTAATCCAAATAAAGAATCATGCCTAATATGTATCTATAGAGGAGGTAAAAATTTTCAATTAGATAATTTTGTAGTTTCTCTGGGTTAGTTTACTTTATCCTCCTTTCATCATAGCCACTTTGGTCTTAGGCAAAATAGATTTTCAACTACTTTATTAATTTTAAGTTAGGTCCATAAAAAATAAGCAAATAGTCTATCAATTTATCAATCAAATCGAGTGTTCAGTTCTTTAATCAAATTGTAAATAAATTCAATCTATGATGATAATGAGTTTGATACCCAAACTTGTTGCCAGCCATTAAGTAACAATTTGTTGAGTTATTTCCGCCACTGACTTTCTTTGAAAGACATTTGGGAAATTCGCCAATTTACAAGGCTCTTGTTAGCAACAAAAAAGAAACAAAAGAAAGGAAGCACAACAATTGCGATGAGCCATAAACATAAATGAGCAATAGAAAAGGAAAAAAAAAACCTAATCAAATCAATGGAACTTTCTTTCTCTATCGTTTAGGTTGGCATCGAGGCCATTGAATGTACTTAAGAACCACTTAATCCTTTTGGCCCTTAGCCATATTTCAACACGTTTTATTGGTAACATAGAAATAGTGTTCTATCATTACCTAGCCCAGAAGTTAAGACCTTTGATCTCTATAAAGATCACCTAATTTATGGGCACCCCAGGAATCAATAATCACGTTTTGGCACTTCGATTTACAAAGTTTCCATGGAGTCAGAAGGTTTATCTTGTGAAAATAATTTCTGCAAAACTTTTATGAAAAGAACTTTTCATAGTTTAAACACTTGGATCGTTACGTCATCCATAATATTTCCATTTTACGATTTGCACTTCACTTTAATTATACTTAATTACTTGGGGAATGGTCTTTTTGTTAGTTCAACCTTTTTTAATCCAACCAGGCATTTAAAAAGGAAACTAATCTTATTTCCCCCACTTCTTGGTAAAAGTGCCATGAAGAAACACAGTTTATAAGATGATGGCTGGCAAAGGAAGGGCTGACGGTTTACGCTGTATGGTTTTGCCACCGATTTGTTGGCTCAATGCACACACACACAGACACAAACACTTGAATGAATATATATGTATGTGTGTGTGTATAAGGGAAAGTGTCGTGGTATGGGAGCGAACATTTTTGGTGCTTAAATAGAAATACAAGTGTGAAAAGAAAGAAGGAATGGGGATGGGATGCCTGTGGCTGCGGTTTATGCCCTCTTCACGTGCCTGGGCCAACGAGCTTCTCTCGCTACAACGAGCTGGGCGCGAGTAAATTGAATTAAGTTTTCATTAAGCAAATAACTTGCAGCTGCCATGAAATTTACAAATTGCATTATTTATTGCACTTTGCAGAGGCGACCCCAAATAAACAATCATCACATAAATATATAATCAAGGCAGACACACACACACACACAGGCGGAAGAAGGACTAGGACAAGGACGAGGAGAAGGAGGAGGTGGTGGTGGCGGTGGTGGTGGAGCAGGCGGCAGGACCACTCCTTGGCTGACGGCCAAGCGGCATGTAAACATTTAAGGGCCCAAAAACTAAGCGAGAAGCGGAGGGAGACAGCAAGTCAGTGCCGTTGAGCGGAAGAAGGATAAGGAGGACGACGAGCAGGTGGAGGAGAAGGAAACCGACGTGGGTGGTGGAGAAGAAGCCATGGCAAAGGCAAACATTTTACAATATTAAGTAGTAACAGCAACAACAACAACAACAACACCCTGAGGTACAACCTGTTGATAAACTACACTAAAGGAACACCCAGCCAATAGAGAGAGAGAGAGAGAGAGGGAGGGAGAGATAGACAGATAAATAAAGACCGAACGAGATATAAGAACAATGGCCATTCACATATTTGACTATGATCATTTTGCCATTAGCGCCATTGTCATTGCCAGCATGCAATTATTATTCTTCCTGATCAACTCTATCCTACACATGGACAAATTGACCGATTTTGCTGGCGGCGTTAATTTCATTATCATCTCGTTGCTGACCTTTTTTCTAGGTCAAATCGATCGGCCATCAAAGGTAAGTGAAATTATTGCAATAACGATAATAATGGGGGGAGTGATATCTTAGAGCAATTTTATTCCTTAACTAATATACACATATATATTTTGATTTTATTTAGCCATAAGTTCTAGAATCCTGATTGTTCTCGTTATACCAAGATACTATAAAAAGACTTTTGGAAAGTAGTTCTTAGACCTCCAAGAAAGCTGTAACTTAAGATATCTAAAACTAGCAGCAAGGAGCAGATTCAAAATAAACAATTAAACAAATTATTATTGTTTTGTCTTTATAAACTTTTTCTTAATGTCAAATTGAAGCAAGATTTGTATTGAATTCGAATTTTCAAAATTCTATTAGTTCTTCTTCCGTTTAAATTTGTCGTAATCGAAATCATTGGGTGAAACCTCAAAAATTCTTTTATTTGGAAGATGATTTGGATATAAAACCTTTTTACGTATTACAAGTAGAAGTTTACTTTAGCTGCACAGAAGTTCATATGTCCTTTTTAGTGCAGCCATTTTGAAATATTTCATTTCTTCAATAAATTCCTAATATATTTGTTTATAATGTAGGTTTTTTGATCGCTAGTTTCTATGTTATAGTGCTACGATCCGAAGTATTGTCACACTTGATCTCAATTCGTCAAAAAAAATGTTAGATAGCAAGTTATATTCCAGTAGATTCCTGATTAATTAACCAGAGGGTCAGTCGAATAGATATTGACTCGTCTTGTCATGCCGATAAAGAATCTATATACATAGCTTGTGGCATCGGATTGTATGATCCGAAGTGATACTTTTTCCCCAGAATGAATGACATAAAATCAAAATGAACTAGACCATAATAAGTCTATATTTAAAATGGTAACTCGATTCTAAGTATAAATAATGTAGCATCTTTAGAGACTGTTGATATGAATCTAGAATATATAAGTATGTACCTGGGATTTATACCACAACAAACTTAAGGTCTTATATTTTCACCGTTTTCTGTGGCTTTTTACTTTGACAGACTTAAATATACCCATTTTAACCGTTAAATAAAAATGCCATTATATTATCATTAACTATAGGAATTTAGAATTTAATATTATAGAATTATTAACATATTTAAAATTTAGAAACCATTCAAATGGTATGTCATGGGCATAGCCTCAATAAACATAAGAAAACTGACGAACAATTTAGAAGTACAAACATTTTGTGCAAAAATGTACAATTACATGTGACGTTTGGTTGTGCGATTGGTTGTGCGTGTGTGTGTTTGTTACGCATATAGGTAGAGGTACGTGAAGAGTTGGCTTATAGTGGTTTAGTGGGCGTGGCATATCAGTGAGTTGTATGTAAGAGTGAGGATTTGTTGTGATTGCAGGTAGATTTGTCTTGGCCAAGATTATAGGTGTGTAAGTGTATGGTGTGTGTGTGTGTGTGTGTGTGTTTAAGTGTGTGTGTAAGTGTGTTTGTGTGGATCAGAGGTAGGGGTTTGCTTATTTACTTTTGTCCTTTTCATTGGGAAATTGATACTTGAATCTCTGGTCATTACTGAGCGCTGTCCAGGCACGAGCCCCATCCATGATTACGTCTGACAGCTTTGACGTCGAAGTGGTATGTTTGCGGACATACAAGTACAAAAATCTTAAGTAATTAGTTCTCATTGAATTTAATCGCTTATACGACTTGTATTTTGCCACTTCTGCTTGTAGGCGTTTTCGGTCTGTTGGTTTCCTTTTTTTATTTGTTGTTGTTGTTGCTGTTGCTGTTCCTGTTGGTTTTGGTTTTGTTGTTCTTGGTTTAATTCGAGGAGGTGCCTTGAAAGGGCGTTTCGGGCCATCCTGGAGATTTTGGGTTTCCATGTTACCCAATTCATTCCAAGTCTCTGCTGCACGAACCGCCGTCGCTGCTACTGTAAAAACCGTCTCTACTGCTGCACGAACCGTTCCTGCGGATGGCATATTTTCCATGCAAGTCACAATATCACTTGGTCCTCCTGCTCGGAGGAAATTTGGCTGCCAATTGAAGATTGGTTCTGTAATGTCTATGCCGGATGATCCTGATCCCGATGAGGATGAAGATGGATCGGCTCCCGCTGTAGATGGGGCTCCCGCTGTAGATGGGGCTCCAGCTTTACCTTTACCGTTCCACTTGCGATTCATCGTTTCTTGAACTTCCTGAGATGTCTAGACTTTAGCTTGTCCTTTGTGAACCAACGATTTTTCAACTTACTCTGACTTGGGGTTTTCTTCTTGTGATTTTTCTTTTAGTGTGTTTTTTGTTATATTTTTTGTTGATATTTAAGCGCTTTTTTTTAAATTTTTTTGTTGATATTGTTATTTTTTAGTTTTTTTTTGATGTTTTTGCCGAAATTTTTTTGTACTTTTTTTGTTTATATTTTATGCGCTTTTTTTAAATTTTTTGTTGATATTTTAGGCGCGTTTGTTCAATTTTTTTTGTTGATATTTTGAATGTTTTTAAAGTTTTTTTTTTTATGTTTTTTGAGGAAATTTTTGTTGTACTTTTTTTGTTGATATTTTATGCGCGTTTGTTTAATTTTTTTTGTTAATATAATAAGCGCGTCTTTTCTAAATTTTTTTGTTGATATTTTAAGTATGTATTTTTAAAGTTTTTTTTTTATGTTTTTTGCTGAAATTTTGTTGTACTTTTTTTGTTGTTTTTTTTTAGCGCGTTTTTTTTTAAGTTTTTGTTGATACTTAGTGTTTTTAGTTGAAATTTTGATTTACTTTTTTTCTAAATACTGGTTTAGGATTTTTTGTTGTTGTTGTCGTTTAGAGTTTTCTTATTTGTTTATGTTGGAGCTCCAATATACTTATGTGTGTTTGCCACTGGGATTCGGTTTAGAATGATAAACTTAAGGAATGAAGGCAACCAGGTAAACTTTTTGAGGCTGAAAACTACGTTTCAAATTTGAAGTTTTGTCTCCCGGCTACTTTGATTTCCCATTTAGGTTTTACAGCCGATTACACTATTGAACAAAAAATTGTATTCTCATATTAGCGTTATCGATAACACTAGGTAACAAAATAAAAAAAATTTCTCAGACATTGGGATGTAATTGTTATTTCCTAGTCTGTTATGTCTTAAAAGTGTGGAAACCACCAAATATTCCCCATAAATTTTGCGGATTACATACTTATTTTTTACCATTGATCTTTGAATTCCATTCAATATTAGGATTAGCAAACACATAATGACAAATAGCTAAGCTATTTTTAGAATTCGCCACAAGCTTAGTCTTGGCCAAAAGGAGTAGGTGCTTTAATTGGCGGCAATTGTTACATTGCCAAGTTGGCTAGAGAGTAAAAATTAAAACTTGATGTAACGTATACGCCGAATAGGTTAGCTAGAGTAATAAATATATAAGTTAAAACTTTAAATGTATAACGTATACGCAACGTATGTTGCCAAATGTGTTTAAACCATAGTTCGCAAATGACAGTTGATCGTTTTTTCTTATATGCTACGCGTCGTATCATAACCGAAAAGATTGTCCAGAAACGATCTCGCTCTGAGCGGCTCTCTTTGTTTTGTTTTGAATTGGTTTTTGTCAAGCGCTTTGCATTGACTCATTTGTGTGATGCTCTCAAATGAGTGTCGCGTAAAAAGCAATACGATTTTCGATCACACAAAGAGTCTCAACAAAAGACAGTTTGACTAAAAAACTCAACAGAAATGATCTTTGCCTTTCGTGTGCATGTAAATACGAACGCATCAATCGCGTGTGTTTACCCATACATACGCAAAAGACAATTTGCTTCATTTAACTCAAGCAATCGATCAGTGTTTGACTTGAGCGAAACGAAAACAGAAATAACTGTCTCGATCAGAGCGCGAGCGAGCTAAGTCAGTCGCGACAAAAACAGTTTCTGTCTGAGTTTTTTTTATTGTGTGAGTGAAAGACACTTATTTGCAGACAATGGAAAAGTGTTTAAAATTTCTCGTTAAATAATCGTGTTAATCGTTTCATACAGATTTATAAAGAAATATGCATAAATGTTTTGAATTAGTTAATTAATTTCTAAGCAATTCAATTAACAATTACAGTGAAATGTGTCTGTGTGTGTGTGTATATATTAATTGTCTTTATTAAATTTGCTCACAAACCAAAAACGAATGCATTAGAAATTAAGTTTAAACGCCTGATCCTGGATGCCAGGCTGGCATCAAGGACATTGCTATCGAACAACCTTGTAAATAGATCTCTTGACGGTAACTGATAGCCCTTTTCTAATTTTTTTTCCGTTTCTTAATTTTCTTTGGCTTATGGCCAATATTCTCAGTTGGCTTAAGTGGAAGATGGCAAGTCGCACCGAAATTTAACAGCAATTTAAAACTAAACTAGTGAACTAGGAAGCCAATGGGTATGAATGAGTGTGTGGGCATTGGTGGCCGGGCGGAGGAGATGATAAGGGAGAGGAAGTGAAAGAAGAGTGGTTAGCGGTTTTGGTTGCTTGCTGACATTGAAAACTGAATTTTGCATACGCACGCAGACACAAACACAAATACTAGCACACACACACACACACACAAATACATAGTCATTGCCTTGCTTGCTGGCAAACAAAAGGTTACGCCCAGGCAAGGCCCATTGGCTTTTTTTTTTCTTCTCTATTTTGCACTGTTGTTGCCTGCGCCTGCATGACCTTGGCGTACGTGAGGGCCCTTCATCTGTCTGTCTCTCTCTCTCTCGCTCTCTCAGTTTCTCTCTCTCTCTCTCTGTTCCACTGTCTGTCTGTCTGTTTGTCTGTCTAGTTGGTTGGCTGGGTGGTTGGGATGTCTGGGTCTGCCTAAGCTCCCTGCTAACTAACGGCTCTTTACAAAGAGAATTGTTGCCCAGCTAGTTACCAAATTGATGGCAAACAAAGTCTTAATTAAATACTTAAATTCAATATCGTAAATTTCAAGCAACTTAAGCCTTTTGCTCTTTGTCTTTTAATCTTTATATACATTTACTTTCAATCGTTAAATTTACATAGTTAAATTAAAAGTTTCTTAGATAAACTTTTCCCAACTGTATTATTATTAGTTTCTCATTCTTTATTTGGGTTATTATATTAATCAAACTTTATACTAAATATCCAAAAATTGTAATTTAAGTTTGAAAAGTTATTGACAATTGAAATTTCTTTGTATATTATCCAAAACTGGGGCGAATTTTGCATGCCTTTCATCATTTGGCCATCCATAAAGTATACGCACTGTATGCCTGCTAAACTAATATCAATATGAATACAAAATTTTGATAATTGTTGAAAAAATTATCGACCTAACTGATGTAGTCCTATCTATATTGACCTTGTTTTATCTGCTTATAAAAATGAGTGCGTTCCTTTAATGTTATACAAACAAAATGTCTATTTAATATTATAAATCTAAAATGTAAATCACCATAACGACTTGAGATATCAGGATTACTCTTGAGTTTGATTGTTAGATAAAGTTTATAACATCCTCCATTAATTGTTGATCATAGCTAAGACAAAACAATGTTTGTATTTTCCTTGATCTTGACCTTTTCTCCTTAGTCTACATATATCTCTCAAAAATCATTGTTTTAGAATTTATTGGTTTTCTTTAACTAAACTTTTTATAATAAAGTAAATTTAGACACTTTTGTATATCTTTATAATATAGATTATAGTATATAGATACAAAGAACCAAACAAAACTCATAAAATTCGATAGGAAACGCAAACCATGGGACCTATTTTTACAACAATAATAGTAACATTTGATGACTATCTCATAAAGAACAAATTAAAATAGTTTAGCTGACTTTTATGACCGCACACAAACACACACGAATCGATCGTAAATTAAACTCGGTTTACCCTATCAAAGTTTCACGTTAAATGCATGCAATGCAAAATGATTTTAAAGCATGCTTTCATTTGCTGCCTTCCTTCCTCAAAGCCCTTTTGCAAGGACGGAAACGGAAGTGATGTTGCTGTTGTCGTTGCCATTGCCATTGCTGCTGCTGTTGCTGTTGCTGTTGCTGCTGCTGCTGTTTGTTGCTATTGTCATTGCTTGTGGTTGTTGTTGTTGTTGTTGTTGTTGTTGCTGGTTGCACAGTATAGAATTGCTGTCGTCCATCCACGCCCACATAAAAATGCTTTATTGCATTTGTATTCAGTTGGTTGCATCGCTGCTGCTCCTTGTCGATGGTTTATCGCCAGCTCTTTTTATAAATCGAGCAATAAAATTGCTTAAGCCTTGACTCAATCAAGTCATGTATGTACTTACAATATAGACTAAATGAAAAATGGTTAGCAACAAAACGAAACCGTCTGTCTCTCTTTCTCTCTCTCTCCTGGTCCTCTCTCTGTCTCTATTTGGATGTATGTGTGTCTGTATCCGTACTATCTGTCCCATTAGGCTATCAATTGTATAAATTGTTTGCTGATGGCATCCAATACCCAATCCCCTTTTAAGAGCTTCAACCCTCATACCCAGCCCCAGCCCCAGCCATGTGACCTCAGTTTTGACTGCTGCTGGCGTTTTATTATTTTTCATTCTGTGTTTTTTTTTTTTTGTATTCTGCTGACGGCGATGTTATTTTTAGTGCCTGGACTTTGGTTTAGCATATTCACTGTCATTGACAAAGCAATTTAATAGTGTTACGCTTGGTTTTCCTTTTTGGGTTTAAGCTGTTTTTACTTGTTTCCTTTTTTTGTTTGCATATTTCATAAGCCCTTTGAATGGTCTGGCAGCTACCAATGTCATTTATAAATATGTAAAATATCGTCCACTTGCAGTCGAATTCATTCATTATTTAACAAATGACTAAAGTCAGCAGAGCACATACATATACATACATCTATGTATAATATATATATTATATATACCTTACATAGACTTGCAGTCGTGCGTGTACTGACTTTTTATTTATGCAAAATTCGCATGACCACCCCAAAAAGCGGTTTCTCTACAAAAAAAAATTAAAAAACAACAGAACAGAAAACAGAAAACCAAAAAAAGCAGCGGCAGAAAGGCAAACCACTGGGGGGCGTCTATGAAAAATTCGTGCAAATTGCTCGTCAGGCCATAAATACCAAATAAAAAGTGACGGCCACTTGATTCGCAAAGACGAATACCAAATGCCCTTGTTGGAAATTTCATAGAAATTGAATCGCATATAAAAAAGTCCCTTTTCATTTCCTATCTGTATAAATCTTAGCGCTCTGTCGTCTTTCTTCTGAAAACCAATGAATAAAGTCACCAAAAACCAGACAGATGGAAACGTTTTCAAGCCCATAAACTATATATATATATATATTCTTGATCAGCATCAATCAATCAGTTAAGCAAAGATTTTCTATAAAAAACAAAGAGTATATGGTGAGAGTGAAATAAATGATTTCAATGCAATGCTGATGGGGCGCCATTGCCATCAAGTGCAGATGTATGTGTGCGTGTGTGTGTGTGTGTGTGTGTGTGTGTGTGTGTGTGTGTAGTTGATGCACGCCACTTGGCAATTTAACCTGTAGTTTTTAAGTGGCCTGGGTTTTTGGTTAATTTTGGGGGTGGTGCAGACGCCTGCTCTACTCCACTCCACTCCACTCCACTGTGGATGCAAGACCATTATGACCACTTACTCTACTCATTTGCAGGCCTACGATAGTCGCCAATTGATGGTGACATTCTTTGTGTGCCTATGGGGTGCCCGGCTCTCCGGATATTTGCTATATCGCATCATCAAATTGGGACGAGACAAGCAATTCGAGGATACTCGTCGAAATATAATACGCTATGCAGTTTTCTGGACATTTCAGGTGAGTGCATGGAAGGGCATGGAAGGTCCTGAGCATGGAGTATAAATTGCGTCAGCATTGGCATCATCCACTTTTCAATTTCACTTTCAATGACACACAGAGACAGAGACAGAGAGAGAGAGATAGAGACAGTGACAGAGCCTTCAACTTGGCCCGTTCAAAAATCAATCAATGTGTCAGTAATTGGCATGTGTGCCAAAGGGTTCTTTTACATATTTTAGCACTTGTCACCCCTCCCTTCCTCCCTCCCACCAAGCATTTACACATAACCCACAATGCAAGTGTCAACGTGATGGTTGTGGGTGGGGAGGGGAGGGGAAAAGTCGGTACAACAATTAAAATGCCGTTTTGCCAAGCCATGACACATGTGGGTGACGCCTGCTACTAAACGTTCTAATGGTTTGCGGTGTCCTTCGTTGTCTCCGTGTCTCTCCTGTCTGTCTCTCTGTCTGTTGCATGTTCTGCAGTCATTTTGTATACGAAATTTCTTTCCCATTTTTTTTTTTTTTGTTTGGGAGGCAATTTGCCAATGCAATTACAAATCTCACTTGTTGATGATATATAGGTGTGTATATGTATGTGTAACCATTATTACAGGCCGTTTGGGTGTATATTGTGTCACTGCCCGTCATAATCATCAATTCACCGCGTCATTCGCAACCGCATGCACCAAAAACAATGACCACATTGGATTCAACTGGAACCGTGATGTTTGTTGTTGGTCTGTTGGCCGAAACTTATGCCGATTTGCAAAAATTCTCATTTCGCCAGGATCCAGCCAACCAGGGCAAATTTTGCAATGATGGTAATGATGATGATGATGATGATGATGATGATGATCCCTTTGCCCTTTAACCATTATAATTTTATTTTTATTTTACTGACCAGGCCTTTGGAGCGTTTCACGACATCCAAATTATTTTGGCGAGGTAATCATATGGTGGGGCATCTTTGCCATATCACTAAACGTTATAAGTGGTCATGAATGGGTAGCGATTGCATCGCCAATATTTACCACATTAATTATACTGTTTTTATCGGGCATACCATTACGGGAACGGAGTGCCGATGAGAAGTACAAAGAGTAAGTTCATCCACATTAGTGTGTGGCCGAGGAGGGTAAATATGGTAATGGTGATTCTGTTTGTCTTTTGTTGTCCACAGTCAATTGGAGTATCGCAAATATAAGGCCTCCACCTCACCACTGATACCTGTGCCGCCGGCGGTATATGTAGAAGTGCCAAGTGCTTTGAAGTTTATATTATGCTGTGAATTTCCCATATACGACAGCATGCGTATACAAAAGGATTTGAGCCCGTATTCATTGTCGATAGCTCGCTCCCATTCGCATATATAGCAGTCAGTGGCCCATTCCAGCAGTGCAGCAGCTGGCATGGGTACTGGATCCAATATCGGTGGACATTCGCTGCATAGGGGCCATTGTTATAGGGCAAATGGTGGCGATGCCGAGAGCCATCACAATTGCGGTGGCAGTTGCCGCAATGTTCATGTGAAAACCAATCCCTATCAATGTGAGGCAGGCTATGGTAACTATACGGGGCAACATGCCTACGGTCCTGATAACGATGATGATGCCGTTTGTGATGGCGATGGCGATGCCGATGGCGATGGCAATGGCCTCGTCGATGATACAGATACAGATGATGGTGGCATCTATATGATGGGTCCAACGTGCTCCAGCAGCAAGGCCAACATTAGCAAGGCAACACACAAGACACACTATTTCGATGCTGGCGGCGGTGAGGTGCAGGTGGAGGTGGAGGTGGATGAGGAAGAGCCAACACCGGTTAAATGCACCTACCTAGCCGAGGAGGAGCTGGCCTCCGACTATGATGAGGATATACCACCCATTGACCTAAGCAAGGCCACAAGTGTGGAGAGTTTTGGCACTCGAGTGCGAACCGAGCAGTCCGTGAATGCCGAGGGAATGCCCGTGACCGTGACGACGATTTTGTGATTGCAACAACATATGGAAGAAGCTGAAGCTCTATTGTGAGAGCCTCCATGCTAAATTCCATGATGTTTTTATTTATTTTTTTAATATTTTTTGTATGTTGTACATAAGCTTAAAGCGCCCCCAGCCATGCGTTTGAGCTTTGATTTTAGTTTTCTTTTTGATAAACCGTAATGCCAAAGGAAAAAACAAAACAAAAAAAGTAAAACATTAAATTAATTACCAAACAAACCAACAACAAAATATTCACAGCTGATGGAAATGCTTTAGTCTCTTAAAAGATACAAAAAACCATACATACATAAAATGAAATTTGCTCAAAATAACTAATGTGCCTCTTATAACTCTTAGATTGTTGCACTCTTTCAAAGTTTATAAATTAGTCTCTCTTCCCAGCATAAACAAAAAAAAAAAGAAAAAACAAACTGTTAAGCCCCTTTCCTCCCTCTAAAATGGAAAGAATACCGAGTATATAACCTTGTCCACAGATACAAAACCAAAGTAATACATATAGCCAGAAAATCGAAACTAACTATATTTTCTTACGGTATCAGAATACACCACATTACACACACACACACACACACACACCTACACCCCACCAAGTACAAGAAAAAAAAAATACAAAAATAAAAAACAAAACCGAAACATATCCCAAAGAAAAGGTAACCCACACGCTCTATACTGAATTTGAAGTACAAGACAAACAAAATAAACAATTAATAAATAAAAAATAAAAACAAAAATAAAGGATAAAATTTGTTAACAAACAGAACTTGAAGAACAATGATGAAATGATGATGAAAAATGTTCTGTAAGCCATTGTTATTTTATATACAAAACAAAACGAAAAACAAAAAAAAACCAAAAAATAAGAAATTAAACACAAATCGATATCGAAATTGTGTTGTAGATAAATACATATACATACATATGTATGTATGTATGTATGTATTCTTATACTAACTAAAAAAACCAACTATATAATCTTAATAAAACAATACTGTATGTATGTATGTGTCTGTGTCTAGTTTGTGTATCAAAATGTTAAGCAGTATTATGAAAAGAAAGCATTGTACCTTGATAAATTATAAAAACAAGAAAAAGTAATAAAGAATGAAGAAATGAAAATATATATATATACATATATATAGATACAAATTGATTTTGCTTCATTTATTTGGTTACTATGAAATCAATGGAATATCATTCTTCTATCTAAGCCAATTGATAATTTCGATGTGAGAGATTAAACGAATTAGGCCAATTGTTTATGAAATTATCTTGCGGATACTTTTTTTTATTGAAAAATATAAATTGTTGTCAATGAAAATCGTTTAAAAACATGCTAATTTACAGATTTGCAAAGATAAACTCTCTTGAATTTATTTGTTTTTTTATCAGTCTTCATTTTGGCCAATTTGAAAAGGGATTTTCAAAAAAGTTTGTTCTTAAAATTGCATCAAAAGCCATGAATATTTAGGCCCCTAAAAGTAACGAGCCCTTAGCGTTATCCGGAACTGTAAACAATAATTAAATATTCATCATTTAAACTCTTTATTATATGACAAGCTAATGGTTGAGACCTTTTAAAAAGATAATAATTATGATTGGAATTAAGTCTATAAGCCAGATACTCAACAGCCCTAAGAAAGTAAAACAAAAAACCCCTAAATCTAAGACACTCTTCGTAATGATACTTAGAATACCCTTCTTTATAGAAGAGTTGGCCAGTTAAAATTAAGATGAATCCAATATTTTCTTATTAAAATGGACAACGAGGAAAGCGATTGAGGAAACTCTTTTCGACATTTTTTTAACCAATATAAGACTTTTTCAAGAATTTTTGATTTGTTTCTAAGAATATGAAGACACGTGGCTCCCAAAATCATCTGAGGAATATTGGCCATATAAGATGAATTTCTTTAATCGTGGTTATAAGGTTACTCAGTCGTAAATCATTTGAAAAGAGTAAAATTAACTAGAAAAATTATGAAATCAATGTAGGCCATGAAATTGTATCAAGTTGGCCATGGAAATTTGTGATTTTGCTTGATTTCGGAAAATTGTCCATGTATGTCGGCCGGACTGAGCATAAAATTAGTTCTCGTCGGCGTCTCGTAGAGTCAATACCAAATCAAAAAATTCGTAGTTTTAGAAAAGTTGTATGTTTCAGGAGCAACAACAAAAAGTTATAATTCTCTAACTCGTGATTCAAAAAGTTTTCAAATTGAAATAACAAAATTCAAGTGTAATATTATTGCGGAGGACGAAAAAACCGTTCAGCTGTCACCATGTTTGGACTGACGCGAAAGATCCTTTTTAGGGCGACAAAACGCACTGAGCTATGTCGTCGTTACGCCTCGCAGGCGATCAACCAGATGCTGCAGCTCCAACAGATGGATATTTGCGCCGACCAGCCATCCCGAGGACTAGTAATCGGTGTCTATGCGGATGAAGAGGACAAAAACGATGCAGGCATCCTGACACCAACTGGCTGGCGCTATAACATCCAGAAGACTAGCGGACGTTTGATTGAAGTGCTGCGCATGTCTGGACCCATTCCCAAGCGTGGCGAGGCTCGTTTGCTCTTTGCCATCGAACCCGACCGTGTGCCATACTATTCCGTGGTGGCTGTCGTCGGACTGGGTAAGGAATGCTTGGGATATAATCCCTACGAGGTGCTCGATGAACAAAAAGAGGCTATCCGCCGCTCTGTGGCGGCTGCCTGTCAGATCCTGGCAGAACTGGACACGGATCGTATTGAAGTTGAGAATTGCGGCCATGCTGAATCGGCTGCTGAGGGAGCAGCCCTGGGCATTTGGGCTTATCAGGAATTGCGGGATCCCAAGACACGTTTATCCGTGCCAACCATTGACTTGTACGCCACCAAGGACGAGGTCTGTGATATTGAAGGATGGCGCATCGGACTGCAGAAGGCGGCGGCTCAAAATCTAACAAGACAGCTGCAGGAGATGCCCTCCAATCTGCTCACACCCACTGCTTTTGCCCAAAATGTGGTGGAAGTGCTCTGTAAGTCTGGCGTGAACGTGGAGGTCAAGGTTGAAGGATGGGCCGAGAGCCAATCGATGCACGCCTTCCTGGCTGTGGGCAAGGCCTCTTGCGAACCTCCCATTTTCCTCGAGCTAAGCTACTATGGCACCTGTGCCGAGGAGCGTCCCATCGTTTTGGTCGGACAGGGCATCACTTTCGATGCTGGCGGCTTATGTCTAAAGAAACGTAAGGAACTGTACAATATGCGAGGTGACATGACTGGTGCTGCCGTGGTTGTGGCCACCTGTCGTGCTGTTGCCGGTCTACGCTTGCCGGTAAGTCCATTTGCCAAATCACGCAGCGTTTGGCCTTTCTCATCCCATCTCCCTCTTAGGTCAACATTCGCGGCCTGATCCCACTGTGCGAGAACGTGATTGGTTGCAACTCCTTCCGCCCTGGCGATATGGTCAAATCAATGAACGGCAAGACCATTGAGATCCAATGTACAGATCATGAAGATGTTCTTGTCTTGGCCGATGCCCTGCTATATGCCCAGAACTTCTGTCCCAAGTGCATTATTGACATTGGCACTTGCTCCGGCTACATGCGTCAAGCCTTGGATGAGGCTGCATGTGGCGTCTTTACCAACTCTGAAATACTCTGGCAGCAGATCAAGCATGCCAGCATGCACACTGGCGATCGCGTCTGGCGCTTCCCATTGTGGAACTACTACAGCAAGGCTGTCCGTTCCGGTGGACGCAGTGATGTCCAGAACTACGGCATTGGCCGTGGAGGTCGCCCCTGCAAGGCTGCTGCCTTCCTACGTGAATTTGTGCCATGTGGCCAATGGATGCACATTGTGAGTACAAGAAATATTGGGGGGGAACATATTGAGGGGGAATAAACCATTTTCTTCCGTCTTCTTAGGATGCCACCAATGTGATGGTCACCAATGGACTTGACTTTGAATATTTGCGCCGTGGCATGGCCGGACGCCCAACTCGTACTCTAATTGAGTTTATTGCTCAAACCATTTGTAAGGACACAGCCCCAAAAATGGGCCAATAGATGACCAAGATGTCGTCTCCAAGTATTAATCTTGTGAATTAATCTCCAATAGCCCAAGTATAGTCGACTCGAAATTTATCGTGAAAATTAACGCAATTTGTAAATGAAAAAATAAAAGTGCACACCAGAATTGAATTTAAATTGTGTTGTATTTTAAATAATAAACCTTGTTTAAACCACTTCTTACAAGACCAAAGAAAAATATGTTTAATAGTTTTTCAATTATGTAAACCTTTTAAAAGACATCGCATAAAGATGATACTAAAATAGGGCAAGCACTAGTTGTTGTTTATATGTACATGGACTTTTTGTATTCACTGTTCATAAGTGACTGAATGACTAATTAGGTCACATACATTCTATCTATATTTAGTTTGAATTATTTTCCCCCTGTGCCCGCCTAACCATATAGAGTTAAAAGCAACCACAGAATCCGATTAGAGAGTATAGGTTTTTAGCAAGAGATAACTAAGAAGATCGTCATATAGACAGTAAGATTGTTTACAAGTACAATAATGACCGATGATTAAATGTGTTGTAGATTTGTAAACTTAAAGAAAATTCCAAAAGAATAGATAAGAAATCCAAAATCTACAATTTAAAAGCGAACAAGGGCAAGTCAAAGAAGAGTATTAGACATTTAGTCATTTCCGTATTTTATAATGCTCTCTGAGGATAAGCTAATAGAAATAAAAAGAATTGCAATAAGTCCCATTCATGATTTATTAGGATGATTAAGTCAAGAAGGTAATAAGGTCAGAAATAAACGATGCTCAGGTGAAGAAGCCTTCGAGGCAACAAGGAAAACATTCTACGCAATGTATTTAATTGCAAATTTCATTGAATTGGTCGCTCTCCCCCCTGCACCTGAGTTAGAGGCGATGGCTGCTATATAAATATCTGGCCTAATAATCAAAATTCAAATATTTATCATTAAAAATTGACTTATTGTTTTTCAAAGTATACTCTAGGCTGATTTATGAGCATGATCTTAAACCAATTACCAATTGGAGACACCTCCAAAACATGGTTTTCAAACGCATTAGCAGTTGGTGCCAAGTCAGGGCTGTACGGCGGATAACCCATCAATTCGACGTCTTGGCAGGTCAAAAAGGAGCTGATTTGAGCCAATGTGTTAGAGCTCGTGTTGTCATAGTATTAAAATTTTACCTTTGCTTTGAGACTGACCTCTTGTGGTACTTACTAATGACTAATGATAGACCTATGATATAGGTATAGGTATACATATATATATAGGTACAGATTTGGCCCACATAAAATATATACAGGATTACGCAAATGACTTTAAGAAATATTAACAACAATAAGGAATGACAATATTGAAATAAATATTGAAAAGACCAGAAAACAAAGCTGTTGATGAAGATATATAATATAATATAAGGATACTTTTCTGAAACCGATAAATTTTGTATCATCAGAGATCAATTAAAAATTCCAGTAAGATTTAATGCATTGCATAACAAAAGTAGAGACCTCAACTTTTGAAATGGTAAAAGATTTAGCATTTAAAAATCCAAGAGAAAGAAAACTAGAAATATCAAGTGCAAAAAATGGCGAGAATTGGGAGAAAAAATTAAACATTTGAAAATATTTGCAATTTTTTGTTAATTTTAACATAACACAGAACTATAAAGAGTTAAATATATATGTAAATAGTTTAGAGGATTTATTTGCGTCTCTTTTTACATCGGCATCAGTTAAGCCATCCTTTAGCAAATTAAAATGGCTAAAACGACTTGAGTTCTGATCACTGATATCAATGTATTGTGACATAAAAGAAAAACATAGTGATAAGGGCTAAAATAAAAGATAAAAGAATTGCTAAAGACAAATTTCCATAGAGGATAATATTAGCCGACTAAAGGAATTTGAAGACTATGACGAAATTGTTTGTTAAAGTCACAAAGCAAAAGTAATTTTGAATTTACGTTTTTTTCGTCAATCAAAGTTACCTGGATGCAAAGTGTCAGTTGGAAAAAACATGCCCCTATGGCTGAGATCCCACATTGTAGTCATTAATTTTTATTCCTTTTGAGGTTGAACACGCACATAATTTTAAGAATTCCGGGTGTACAAATTTCCTAAAATATTTTTTTTTTGGTTTTCAAGTGTATAATTTAGAGTATAATATAATAGAAACGAATTCTCTAACAGTTTATATTTTATAACCACCAAGTGAAATTATACCCGAAAAAAAAGTGAAATGTTTCGTGCCGCGCGTCGTTTCCTTTCGAAATCCTTGCATTTGCGTCAACCATTCCTGCGGCGTGGTTATGCTTCGCAGGCATTGAATCAGATGCTGACCATTCAGCAAATGGAAATATGTGCGGATCCTCCGTCAAGAGGACTAGTAATTGGAGTGTATGCGGATGAGGAGGATAAAAATGATGCTGGAATCCTGACGCCCACTGGATGGCGTTACAATGTACAGAAAACTCAAGGCCGTTTATTGGAGGTGTTGCGGATGTCTGGACCCATGCCCAAGCGTGGAGAGACCCGTTTGCTGTTCGCTGTAGAACCCGAGCGTGTCCCATACTATTCGGCTGTGGCTGTGGTAGGACTGGGTAAGGAGTGCCTCGGATATAATCCCTATGAGGTGCTCGATGAACAAAAGGAGGCGATTCGTCGGTCCGTTGCCGATGCATGCAAGATCCTGTCTGAGCTAGATACGGACCGCATCGAAGTGGAGAATTGTGGTCATGCGGAATCGGCTGCAGAGGGTGCAGCCCTGGGCATTTGGATTTACCAGGAACTGAGGGACCCCAAGCGTAGGATCTCGGTTCCATCAATTGATTTGTATGCCAGTAAAGATGAAATTTGTGATATTGAAGGATGGCGCATTGGACTGCAGAAGGCTGCTGCTCAGAATCTAACCCGGCAGCTGCAGGAGATGCCCTCCAATCTGCTCACACCCACTGCTTTTGCCCAAAATGTGGTGGAAGTGCTCTGTAAGTCTGGCGTGAACGTGGAGGTCAAGGTTGAAGGATGGGCTGAGAGCCAATCGATGCACGCCTTTCTCGCTGTGGGCAAGGCCTCTTGCGAACCTCCCATTTTCCTCGAGCTAAGCTACTATGGCACCTGTGCCGAGGAGCGTCCCATCGTTTTGGTCGGACAGGGAGTAACTTATGATGCAGGTGGTTTGTGCTTGAAGAAGAAGCACGAACTCTTCCATATGAGAGGTGACATGACAGGAGCAGCTGTTGTTGTGGCCACCTGCCGTGCTGTTGCAGGACTGCGTTTACCCGTGAGTCTTTAAGATGTGCAGCAAATGGTGGTAACTGAAACTAATTGCTTCCTTCCAGGTAAACATTCGAGGTCTTATTCCTCTTTGCGAGAACGTAATTGGTTGTAACTCGTTCCGTCCTGGTGATATGGTCAAATCAATGAATGGCAAGACAATCGAGGTCCAATGTACGGATCACGAGGATGTCTTGGTATTGGCCGATGCCCTGCTATATGGGCAGAATTTCTGTCCCAAGTGCATTATTGACATTGGCACTTGCTCCGGCTACATGCGTCAAGCCTTGGATGAGGCTGCATGTGGCGTCTTTACCAACTCTGAAATACTCTGGCAGCAGATCAAGCATGCCAGCATGCACACTGGCGATCGCGTCTGGCGTTTCCCATTGTGGAACTACTACAGCAAGGCCGTGCGTGCTGGTGGACGCAGTGATGTTCAGAACTACGGCATTGGCCGTGGAGGTCGTCCCTGCAAGGCTGCTGCCTTCCTACGTGAATTTGTGCCATGTGGCCAATGGATGCATATCGTAAGTGTCAGCTTGGGTCGGATTAATTAACATTAATTAATTAATTACAATCATTTGTCGCTTAAAGGATGCAACCAATGTGATGGTGACTAAAGGCGATGAGTTTGAGTATCTGCGACAGGGCATGGCTGGACGTCCTACACGCACGCTAATCGAGTTTATAGCTCAAACTATTTGCAAGGACACAGCGCCTAAGGCGCAGAAGTAGAACAGTTGCTCTTCCTTTGACACTGTTTTACGCCACGTTGCCACAGATACACACCACTTGAACAAGCCGTATATGTAGAGTCGTATACAACCTGAGATCGCGTCCTATGTGTTAATTAATGTTTTTGTTGCTTATCTGGAAGATAATCTGTTTAAATTCATTGTTTTATTGATGAAAAATATAAAAATTATACGTTATATAAAAAGGACACACTGTGTCTGTGTGTGTGTGAAATTTGTTTTTGCCCGAATATAGTGTAGGGATTAGTGCGCATTTGGCCATAATATTTAATGTATTCGTTGATTGATTGCTTAAAGGGAGGGCTGGCAGATAGGAGAGGGTATTGCTTATCTCAGACTCAATATCGAAATTGGGATTCTTTCTCAGGTAATTCGTATATGTGCAACTTATTTTTTGGGATAGTGTATTCCAAATCGGAAAGATATTCGAATAAAATGCTACGCTAAAGATAAGGCATGAGTGAGTACCACATTAATATCAATTGGTGGATAGTTTTGCAGCAGCTTCACGTTAGAAGCAAAATCATTCTCCAGAATCGCTTCGCGTTGCATTCTGTAAGGGATAAATTAATTGATCAATAACTTAAGCTAGTGGTAGAATGTGAGGACCACTTACAATATCATGGAACAGCAAATTTTGATAAGGAAATCGAAACGATGCTCGTCGGAGAACACTGAGTCCCAAATGCGTACCACATCGGGCAGTGGGAACTCTTGAGAAAGCAGGAGAGTTAACCAACGAAAGCTATAGTATTGTGGATGAAGCTCTTGATGCCGCAAATGATCATAAATGCCTATGTCTTTCGATTTAAGCATATTCGATAGTTTAGCCATCATACACCTAATACCGCCCTCCGCGTCGTCCAATGTCTTGATAAAAAAGTCTCGTATTTCACCCATTAGGGCTGTAAAACAAAAGAAACAATCCGCCTCGGCGTGAGCACGAAACGAGAGATCAGGATTCGAGGCCATCACATAATAAATGGGACCGACTATCTCATTCATGCCTTGAACATATCCCTGGCCGGGATTCAATTTGGCATAGAGAAATAAAATGCGTTGCACAACCTCCCAATGGGCCTCTTGGCCCTCCTCCATGGCGGCATAATTTTCCGCAGAGCGTTTTGTTATCAAATTTATCTGTAAACAAAAATCACTTACAATTAGACACAATCTGTTGCAATTTGCTCGATGAACGATAACTTACTTGCTGCTAAATATCCATACATAAGTATGCATAAGCAAAGACACATACAGACAGACATTAGGGCGATCTTTAGCGGTAAATACTACGTCACTCACCTTTGTCATGCCAAGTCCTTTACGTTCCACATTTGCTGAACTCAGAACTGATGGTACTACACGTTCGTGAAGCCTTCTGCCCTGTTCCCCCTCGCTGTGGACCACAATGTCACAGGGATACTCTGTGGGCTGCTGAAAGAATGAGATGTCCGGGCAAAGACGTCTCACATCCTTATCGATTTGTAGCAAAAATTCATTGTCATTGAAGAATGTATTCCATGCACTCTCGGGACCTTCGCTTAGTGGATGATCTTGTAAGCCAACGCCCCCCGATTCTCTGCAATCTGTAGCACCATCGCCCTCGCCATTGAGTGTATGACCAGGCGGCAGAACGAGTTCCACAATAAATTGCTTGTATAAAGCACGTTTCTTGCTCAGTGTGGTCGCCCAACTGCTTCGCTTTGGACCAAGATAGCCCAATAGAAGTTTCCAACTGAGGGCCCGAAAACTCTGGACATCTGGGACACCTGTGGATTGACATTTGGAATGTGTGCCGTTTTAACATATGGTATTACTCCACTCTCACCATTGAATGTCAGCTGTCGCAAATGCTTCATGTCAATCACATCCTGGGCGAAAATATCTTCGAATTCCTTAACACTACATGGGGTGGTGGGCAATTGAATGCGAGAGAAAGTAACAATATCAGATTAAGAAATGCTAATGAATGGCTTAAAATAAAACCAACCGCGCCTTAAACATGGCCATGGCTTCCTTTCGGTCTTTAGACTCTCTCTTTAGTGATTTTTTTGTAGTTGTTTGCTACAGTTAATAGTCATCTCTTTTATTTACATTAATTAAAAATTTGTCCCAAGTCCAATGTTTTGGCTATTGTGCTACAATGCTGCCAGAATGTTGAAATGTCTGCGAACTGGCCACACTGATCCGTTAGGCCTATATGACACTGCATTAAACATCCTTTCCAAATAGGTGTATTACAAAACTACTTCACAAAATATTTAAATTAAGGAATTTAACTTTAACTAACTTAACGTTTCCTTGCAAGCTAAAAATCTCTACCGAATAAAAAATATCGCATCGGTCTCTAAAGTTCCCTCTTGTGGAATTTCCTTCCATTCGAAATCAATCAAAAGCCAATTGGATTTAGGTAAAAAATTATCATATATTTTCATATATTTCATCTGTATTAAGTGTAATATGTATGTGTGTTTGTGTTTCGTATTGTATTTTTTCTAATCAATCTTTGCATAAACATATTTTGTTTGCACTATTTTTCGATTTTCTTTTCTAAACGGCTGCAAAATGTATCTTAAAAATGCATTAGATGCGCCTCCTTTAGCACACAATTATAATGAATCAATCGAATCCAACCAATCGGACCGATCAATTATATCAGCGAATAGATGAGTTTTAGTTTAAATTTATGTGGCGAAAGGAATGCACAGTATAATATACATATATAATATTATTAATATTTGTTTGTTTTCTTTGAGCTTAAGAATTAATACAAAAAATATATAAAATTATGGACTTGAATTTTGCATCTCAAATGAAATCAGGATTAAAGCCAAGAGCGGGAGGAAAGTAGAGAGTGGGAGGATAGGAGAACAGTGGGAGGGAGGAACAAAGATAATGTATCGCCTCCCCCTTTACGCAGCGCGTATGGACTGAATGATCTGGAATATTGCCGAACCGCAAACTACAAAGATGAACAAGGCCAGCAGCCAAGGTCCTACGGGATATTGTCCTTCTTTCGTTTTCTGAAATGAATAGTTTGAAAACAATTAGGAACAATTACATTAGTAAGTCTAAGAAGGGCCTACATCTACATAAGTGTTCACAGCTTAGGCAATCAAATTTATAAAATCTCGATCCAATGGATCGCTTCTTGTTACTTGGTCTTAAATAGTAATATATCCAAATTACTTTTTAGTAATGAGAATTTATATTCTCATCTCATAAGTTGCCATGTACTTATTAATTAGCTAATCTACGGCAATTAGTATACTGCACTTTACAGATAACTTCCAGAAGCAGCGAGATAACATCCGTACATACACACACAAACACAAAGAGGCAGTCACAAGTAAAATCAATGACGGCGTGGCACTTTCGCGATTGATGAATTAACTTGAAGCCCTGGTTCTGTTTTAGGCTCGTGCCACTGTTGTTATCTCTTAATTTGTTACTATTCTTCTTTTTGTTTCCTATAGAATTTCCATGCATTTTCGATGCAATATGTATTTACTTACCGACGATTTGGGTACATTGCCACGCATTGTTACATATTTACTGGCCTTCTCATTGGCAACGCGCATTCTCTGTGGTGGGGCCATCTCGATTTGTTGTTGTTGTGTGGTGGTGCACTTGCAAATCGCCTAGAAAAAGCAAAAAGAATGTACTTGAGTTAACTTGCAATTGTTAACAAAATGTGCCAGTCAAATTGTTGCTTGTTTTTTTTTTTTTGTGTTTAATGCTACTTTCACTTGGTCTTATATATCCGGCACACACTTTTTACTTTACCTTTTCAGAGGAGAATAACAAAACGAATGAAAACGAATCAAAACGAAATGAACGACGACACGTATGCTTGATTTAAGTGTTGATCAGCAAAAACGATGAGCGATTTCGGTGTTGATAAACAATAACGATGAGCGAATTTAGTGCTGATACCGATTTCATAGATTTAAATTCTATCGATAGTTCAAGTGTACTATTTAAAAAACAGCCAAAAAAAAATGAGCAAGCGCTCCCCTTGATGAAATCTTTACTAGTTTTTTAATTTCGAATCATTTGAAATGGCAATTTTTAAGAAACTTGTTTATTTTTGGTGACGGTTTTGTGAGTAAGGGGCTGAGAAATTGACATTTAAATGGGCTGGATTTAATCTTCAAAATCTTCAAAATATAGACCTAGCTTTAAATACGAAAATGACAGCACTGATTAGAGCGATTCCTGCGACTTGTAAAAATCACGTTATATTTATCAAGAGTCACTGGCAAGTTTCTGAAATTCAAATTTAGCTTTCCAGTTGCAATAACATAAAACTACCTGCCCTATTGATTTGTTTGCCAGGTTTTTATTGCTTAATTGTAATTTTATTCCGTTAAGAGTGTTCCCCCCTTGATAGTGACACGTCTAGTGAAATAGCAGTGACAGCTGTTATCGATGTTCCACACAGCTGATCATCAATGACCAGATTTTCATCTTGGGGGCGGCTTTTATTTACACATTTTGTGCAAAAATTGG
This sequence comes from Drosophila willistoni, assembly GCF_018902025.1. NCBI lineage: Eukaryota > Metazoa > Arthropoda > Insecta > Diptera > Drosophilidae > Drosophila > Drosophila willistoni. Next base: position 7,966,221 of record NW_025814056.1, read on the forward strand.
TAAACCAAAAGCTCAACAAAGGCTGGACGCTTGAAGGAGTCCCGAGAGTGTACATCTGACTCAACGAATTTCTCGCTATTACCCACGGACATATAACAACATGACAATCGATGGTACCGCTCTGCCCTCGGAACTGTTGGTCACCCCACAACCACTGATTGGCTTCTGTGGCTTGGACACTGCCCGCAACAGTGTGCACAAATCCGTCTGGGATGCTTTTACTGGCAGCTTACGTAAGCCAACGGACAGGGAACGAGCTGCTGTGCAGTATAAGCAGTTGCCCCCGAACTATGACTTCCCTGTGGCCAAGCCCAAGCGAGCCTCATACGAATGGTATCACCCAAAGGGTATCTTAAAACGAAATTGGATGCTTAAGCATTTGCATGTGCTGCCCTCGGTGGTAGTTTTATTCCAGGATATGGAATGGAATGACCCACAATGGTCGGAAAAACAATTGCAATGCTCTGCGTTGGTGCAAGCTTTAAAGAACTCCCTGCAAGAGCGTCAGACACGTCTCTGTTTGGTTATACTGCAAAAGTCGGCACCATTGCCACCCGGTGAGGATTTAATGGCCGCTGAACGAGTAGCCAGCTTGACCTCTGCTTGTGGCATTCCAAGCAAAATGTTGTTTATACTGCCGCATACAGAACATCTCTTGGGCTATACCTTGAGATTAGAATCAGCATTCCTGGACATGGCCCAATCCTACTATGCTTTGATGTCCAAACGTATACGAACTCATCGAGACCAGTTAACGGCAGCTCATGCTACATTAAAGATCAGGCATCAGTTTAAGCTGGGATTTGTGGCTGAAATCAGGCAGGATTTTACAACAGGACAAAAGTAAGATGTGCTTTGAAATAAAACGAACTAAATTTAATAAAAAAAAAACAATTGTTTTAGACACTACTTCCAAGCTTATGCCAATTTGGATGAGATACGGCTTAATGATGGCAATTGTATGGAGATCAAAACTCTGGCAGGATTCCTCAACTATAAGATCTGCCGCTTAATGTTTAAGTTGAAAACTCCCAGAGATGCCATCAATCAGTTTATTATACACATAGAGAAATATAAAAGTCGTGTGGGGTTCAAGGATTTGGCCTTTGAACATTTTGCCTGGCTGAGTACACAGTAAGTAGAACAAAATCGACATATATAAGCTGCTGGACATTAACTCTGTTATTCCTTATTTCAGACACTCGGTTTTTGCTGAACTCTTTTGTGAGGCAATTAAAAATGGTCTGCCAGCTTTACAGACACAACATCCTGGCATTTATTACCACAAGGCAGCTGAATATGTGATGAAACGACGTGAGGCAGCTCAAGAGACTTATGCCAATGCTACTGCCAATGCCAATGCCAACGTCAATCCGAATCCGAATCTAAACCCCATGTCACTGTACACGGAGTTCTTTGGTATTCGATCAGTAAAAATGGGGGATCCAGCTGCCGAGCAACAAGCAAATTTACAACTTTGCGAACAGGAGCATGGATTTAATTATTCAGCGGGCATTATATCGTTACTTAGTCAGGCCATGACTCAATTTAAGATTTACAAGTGTCTGAGATTCCGCAAAAAACTAGCGATTGACATGGCTGAAGAGTATTTAAAAAGTGGGGATCATTCCAACGCATTGACGTAAGATTTTAATACCAATTTCCTATCGACTCGCATGAAATTTATATATGTATATATTCTTTGCCTTCCAGACTTTACTCGTTAATGCTTCCTGACTATCGACAAGAGAAATGGTCAACAATCTTCAGTGATGTTTTGCTTAAAACGTTACGTTGTGCCTTGTTATCAGCCTCTGTAGCGGATTATATAGTCTGCAGCATTGAGGCTTTGGCTCTCAGTCATCATGGCGATCAAAAGGATCGGATTTTGCTATTAGAGAATCTTTGGCAGGTCTTTCAATTGGTGCCCCCTATGCCACAAACTCAATTATCGAACGAAATTCAAACTCTCTGGTTGAATTCATTGGCCCAAGTGAAATCACCCATCCAAATTGATCTGGATAAGGTGCAGGATGTATTGCAACTGTTTGCTACATTTGAGCAGGTGCAACTTAACAATAATGATCTAGTGCAAATTAAAATTATTGTGAGGTAAGCATAAAGTCAAAAACTACTAAATTCTTACATATAATTTTCATATTAATTTTCTCTAATTTTGTAGAGTTCTTACCGATGTACCTTTGCGAATAAGGAGCTTTCATGTTCTATTATCAGATGTGGCTCAACCCCAAAACTCATTTAAACTAGAGGCCCTCAAATATGTGTGTTTCAGTAATCTTCTAGAGCTGCGACAGGCAAAAGACAGCACCACAATTGATCTACGTCCATTTGATAAGAACATGAGACTAGAGCCAAATTGCTATTATCAACTCTATTGCACTACCGAAGCGCATCAATTTCTTGAGAATACGCAATTGCGTATTATGCGTCTCGAAGCCCTTATGGGTACCGATCAATGTGGAGCTCTCCTTACATCAAACGCAAATTATATACGTCCGGCATTCCGATATCACACTCGCAGTCGTGATCTTGATGATAATGTTACAATCAATTCCATTTGCTATATTGCGCCCACGTAGGTCAAAACGTTTCGTACCGGAAGCACGGACGAACACAAAAAAATTGCATGACATTTGTTATGCTCCACTGACTTTTTCATTTATAAAATTGTTTTTTTTTTTTTTATTCTTTGTCTGGCTTTGATTGCAGTTTCCATCTAAACACGCAAACGAACCTTGGCCATGGGCATGGCCCTAACACGTGTGAGGATGTTTCAACAACCACAAAAATGCTGGTCAATGAATATTATCCAGTTGTGACCACCATAAGTAATCCTCATAATGTGTATCTACAAAACGTTGGTGTGCATCTCAGTGTGCCGGTTGCTCTAAGGAATAGCGGTGAGTGACAATATTTGTATATAATATATGTCTATATATTCATTTAATCTACTGTGGGGTACAACATTTTAATGCTAATGCATAATACGAATTCAATTGTTTAAAATTTAAACAGATTTACAGTTTTTATTCTCACAAATTTACAAATTTAATGCCTTATCAATGAAACTTCGTACAGTCTTAATACTGGTGTAAACACCAGGAGAATTTTTTCGAGCACAACCAACTCCCCATGACACAATGCCACACAATTGACTCTGAAAGACAGCCGGTCCTCCCGAATCCCCTTCGCATGCATCCTTTTGGCCCGGCACAGAAGCACAAAACATTGTGGAAGTGATTGTACCCCTCATCCGGTATTGACTACTGCAGGTTTTGCGCGGAATTAACGCCACCTCTACACTGCGCAGTTGTTGTGAAGGGGTTCGACTACGTTCCGTTACAAGGCCCCAGCCAGAGACTTTGATTAGATCACCGGCTTTCCACGTAGAATTGCACAGATTAATGGTAGCAATGTTAGGACCACTAAGTGGATTCTTTAGCTTCAACACAGCAACATCCGTGTGAAGAGTCCGTCCATTATAGGCCTTGGGGGTGTAGACCTTGGCAACGCCGCTACGAATCCCCGTTTCCGAGAGTCGAGATGCTCCGGCTACAACCAGTAGACGGGCAGCTCCAACACCCTTAACACAATGGGCAGCGGTGACCACATGGGTGGGCGTTACCAACGATCCACCGCAAATGAATTGGCTACCAATACGTAGACTAATCAAATACGGAACACTGCCTATATCCACTGGAGTGCCACCAACAATACGCGAATTGGCTTCGTTAATGGAAGAACACGCTCTAAATAGAATTGAGAGAACAAGGAGCGATAATATGTGCACCTTTGGCATTTGTTGGCATCGCTGAGAGCTTCCTTTACATAGCTTAAATTCGAATATTTCCGTTTTTTCTTCACTTGTTCAAATATTATACGACTACTAGCGACTGACTATTTGTCATGCTTTATATATATATACATACATACATACATATGATGTGCATATAATCGTTCTTTTTTGAGGAAATAATCATTACCAGGGCAAACATATTGTTTTAGCCCAACTCAAATAGTAATAATTATTTTAATAAACCATTTTGTTGTGACGTTATCGAGCTCAGTCCATCGGAAAAATACATTTGCAACACAAATGAAAATTGAAAAATTGTGTCTGATCACAATGAGTCCACAATAATCATTTACTACATATATATATTTCGATGACCTTGTTTCTTATTTTCGAACGTTTATATAAAACAAGTAAAATTACATAATTTATGCCAGAATTCCATTAAGAATTAATGAAAGAAATAGAGTATAGTATAGGATAGTAACTCAACGATTTAGATTTAAAGTTTGTTGTATAAACTCATAAACACGAACACTTGCCACATTGGTATATACGCCCGGATAGCTAATGCGGGCACAACCAAATCCCCAGGACACAATACCGCACACTTGTCCCCGATAAACCAGTGGACCACCAGAATCACCAGAGCACGAATCCTTAAGACCACGCACAGCAGCGCACACCATGGAATCACTAAGTTGAGCCTGCCCAGCATAGGCTAGACGACATTCCAGATTGGGCAACACTCGCACCATTGCCGTTCTTAATTGGATCGAAGGCTCTCGATTGTTTTCGGCAGTAACCCCCCAACCGCTGATTTTCACATATGAATTGGCAGCTGGCGGAGATCGACACGGCTGTATAGTGGCCACTTGTCCAGGACTTAGGCTCATGGGTGTTGTCAATCTCAGAATGGCTACATCCATGTCAAAATTATTTGGTGAATAATTCGGTGGAATGTGAAAGCTTAACACCTCACGCACCATTGGTGCGGACTCATCTAAACGCGTAGCACCGGCATGAACTGTGTAGTCCTTGGCTTGGAAGCCATACACACAGTGTGCTGCACTTAGGACACATTTGGCAGACAGTAAAGAGCCACCGCAGATGAAATTTTGACTTTGTCGTAGATAAACGATATACGGAACCTGGGCAATAGTTGTCTCCTGACCGCCCACTATGCGCGATTCGTTGGCAACGATGAGATGATTAATAGATTGCATTATCCAAATGCACCAGATGCAGAGCAAATAATATGACAACCAGTGCCAGTCCATGGCGTGTGCTAACTGATTTGCATCTGCATCAGATGCAAATAAATTGGAAGAGAATTTGAAGAGTAATTTCTATTGCCATTGTCATTTTTCTTCTAATTATTATAAACTCAAACCTTTCAATGTGCTTCGATCGAAGTTCATTATATTCCCATAAAAGGGGAAAGGGGACTAAGGACACAATGAGCGTTGACTTAAAGGTTTATTCAACTTTTTTTTGATTTTAACAATGACGTTCTATGAAATACTTGACAAACGATGTCATTGCGGGACTGCTAAGCCTTGTGTAAACACCTGGATAACCGCTGCCACAGCCATTACCCCAGGATACAATGCCAGACAGTCGATTCTCAAATAGTATGGACCCACCGGAATCACCTGGGCAGGCGTCTGTGGCATTCTTCCCGATAGCACAAAACATATTCTCTGTCACAGGACTCATGCTACCTATTGTCGTTAGGCATACCTGCTGCGGAACTAAATGCACTTGGGCAGCCTTTAGACATTGATTGGGATTAAATGGCCAATTGTCTTTGGTCAAGCCCCAACCAACTATGGTCAGATTCGCGCTGGCTGGCAATTCATTAAAGTCAAGTTTAACCAAACTTGCTTTACCCGCTATATCAAAGGGGCGCGTCAATTTTAGGACTGCAATATCCGAATCGTAGTTACAGCGAAGATTAAACTTTGGCCATACCGATGCATACCAGACCGTACGCACATGCTCCTCAAGTACAAGGTCACCCAGACATTGTTGCTGGGCATGAACTGTGAGGTCATTGACAAATCCATTTCGTCCTTCCATGCAATGGGCTGCAGTGAGCACACAAGTTGGCGTTATCAAAGAGCCACCGCATTTGAATTGTCCCCTGCGTCTCACATTTACAAGATGTGGATAATCCGCAATCGAAGCCAAGTCACCGCCAAAGATTTTAGCCTGTGGTGGGGAGCCTTTAAGAAAACGCAGCAGACACAACCAAACGAACAGCTTTAACATTTTACAAACTGAATTCTTCAATTGGCAACACGCTTATATATATATACATACATACATATACATATGCATATGCATATGTATTTCCAGTCGTATAAGGCGCATTCCTCGGCTAATTGAAAATTGATAAGCCCTCAAAATGCCATCATGATGAAGAATGGCTAAATGGGTTGTTTCCTAAGTCTAATTAAGTAATCAGTTAACCAACAAACTGACATTAAGTTTTTCTTTTTGCGAATTATATTTTATGAAAAGTTTTTGAACTATCGCGAACAGCCCCCTCAACCCGCATCGCTGCCCACCCCTAAAACATTTAACTAATACATGATTTATTCTAATTGACATCTCATGGCTATGAAGAGTTATTCGAGGAGGCAGATGGAGTATGCTCTTTGACTATATTTAAGAACCAATTCCTTATCTGGGGCACACTAGTGTAAACACCTGGTAATCTTGTCGCACAGCCATAGCCAAATGATACAATGCCAGCCAGTTGGCCATTGTAGACCAAAGGACCACCAGAATCACCATCACATGCATCCTTTCGATAGGGTTTTGCTGCACATGTCATTGACCGGGTAATGCGATGAATACCATAATAAATCGAACGGCAGGATGACATCGACCACATGGGCACCCAAACCGTATGCACACGTTTAACTGCTACGGAGGATCCTGATTTGGTTGAGCCCCAGCCAGAGACTTTGACCAGAACTCGCGGTGGCACCACCTGGGAGGCCAATTCAATTGTTTCGACATTTGCACCAACCATCTGGGATGTCAAACGCAATGCAGCCACATCCATGTTCAAAGTATTCATATTGAAGTCGGGTCGAATGACTATTAAGTCAACATAGCGTAAAATGGCATGGGGACCCTCCTGGTTAGAAGCTCCTCCGTAGATGCGTAAATCCTCCTTCTTAACATTGCGCACACAATGAGCTGCTGTAATGACCCACAGAGGTTTTATAAGAGAGCCACCACAAACCTCTGTGGAGGTGGTCACTAGCATTAAATATTTCTCATATTTAATATCGGACACCTGGCCACCAATGATACGAGGTTGCACCACATCTTGGGCATCAACCGATACCAGTAGACTGTAGCATAGAATCAGTAGTTGTTCACGTGAAATTGCCAACATAATGATTAATATTTCGATCTAAACCCTGTAGGGAAGTGGGCCAAGAGTTTTTATAGTGATTAACAAATCTTTTCACTATTTAAACAAGTGTTCAAATAAACAAATTATCTTTTAACACTACCTACACATATTTGCCCTGGAGAAACTAACTAATCTAATATTGGCATACATAATCTCAAACTGGGAAGTTGCTATACATTCAAAGAGATTTCCCTCCCATATACTCGATCTCTTTTGAATTAATGGCAATGCCATTAAAAGAGATAACCCATAAGAGTAAATTGAATTCAGAAACTTTATTCACCTTAAAATTATGAGTTATTGGCCATAACACTGTTGGCCCATTTATATATGGTCGATACTGTGGTATAGACCCCGGGATAACCAGCTCGCCCGCAACCATAACCGAATGAGACAATGCCCACTAGTTTGTTGTTGAGGGTGCACGCACCGCCCGAATCGCCACTGCAAGAATCCTTATTCTTGCCCCGGGCACAGAACATATAATTTGTTATGGTGGCCAAACTACGGTAATCCTTGCGACAACGGGTCTTACCGACAACCTTAATCTGAGCTGAACGCATTTGATTGGATGTGCTGCCACCTTCGCGGGTCAAACCCCAGCCCACAATGCGCACCGTCGATCCCGCTTTGGGTGCACTCTTGGCCATGGCAATTGTGGCAATATTTGTTCCATTCATCGATTGATTCAATTTCAATAGGGCTGCATCCATATTCATGGACTTGGTCGTGAACTTGGGTGCCACGGCAATAAAAATGACCGAACGTGTCACACCATCGCTGCCAGTTAGAGTGTTGGTGCCACCGCGCACTTGAAACTGGGAGGGACTGTGACCCTTAACACAATGGGCAGCGGTGAGAATCCAACGATCGGCAATTATGGAACCACCGCAGAGCTCCGAACCGCGACGCACTTGCACCAGATATGGAGTTTTACTCACTGATGTGGTACTGCCTCCCACAATGCGGGACTGGATTTTGGCTGGCTTCTTTACAATACTTTTGTTTCGCAGTTTGTTTTTGCTACTCCTGTTGTTGTTATTCCTTTTGACGGCCGTCTCGCCGAGCTGCGATCCAAGCACTATAAGCAAGATAACGTATTCCCAGCGCCAAAGCATCGTGGTAGTTAACTGACAAGCTGATGACCTTGCCACCACTCTTATATACCTCATCTTTTTGGCGAAAACAAAATTGTAGATATTCAACGAGACAACTGTGCAAACACAGAACATAGGTCACAATGCCTAGATGGCATGGGAGGGAGTACAGATCTTATATCATACCCCAAGGTGCCAATGACGCAGACTGCTCATCAGGGTTGCCGTGTCACATATACATATAAGAATGTGCTATGCTTTTTGGATTAAGATTATCATGAAGAATATCTTATCCCAACAATTTCTGCAATATGTCAAGACCCTCGGACATCAGACTTGAGTTTAAATTTAAAATTGGGTAACATATGTTTTGGTCAACCTTGATTTTAATTATAGTTTTAAACAAAATGCGAACTTACTGGGTAGTAGTGGCTTTGCAACAGTTTTATTCATTTTTATAATATTTTCTTTTTGTAATACTAAAGCGGTCTAAATTGTGAATAGGATGATGAAAGATCATGTGCTAGCAATATATTTGCATATTATCCCTAATCCAATCGTACATATAAACGATGTCGGTATAGACACCCGGACTTTGCTCTCTAGCACACTGATTGGCCTTGCCCCATGAAACAATGCCAGCCAATTGGCCACTGGGATTAACTGCCGGGCCGCCAGAATCGGCCGCACATGCATCCTTATAGCCCGGCACAGAGGCACAATACATGCTAGCTGTAATATTTCGATAGCCATAATATAGATCCCTACATTGGCTATGCGCCATCACACGCACTTGCACCGTATGCAATTGATTGGGCAGTACTTTTGACCTCTCATCGGTCAGACCCCAGCCAGAGACACGGAGAATTGTGCCCGGACGCGGTGATCGCAAGGCCAAACGTATGGGTTTCGCAATGGGTGATAATAGAGGCTGTTGTAATTGCAGCAAAGCCACATCGTCATCCAGAGATGATCGATTGTATGTGCTGGGCAATAGAATTCGACGCACCAATCGCGGATTCCGCATATCATTCAGATAGCTAACGCCACCGCGTACCACAAAATCACTAGGATCTCCTTGTTTTAGGCAATGGGCAGCGGTTAGGACACAATATGGCGTTATCAACGAGCCGCCACATTCGAAATTCCCTTTACGCCTGATATTCACCATATACGGATGATTTGTCACTTCACTGCGATGTCCGCCCACAACACGTGGATTTCGTTTCAAATCGCTTGTATCGATATCTTGATTATCCAATGCCTGAACAGTATTCCATTCCATTATTAGCAACACCAAAATAATGAAATCCAGCATCTCCATCGCTCGGTTGTAATGATGCGGCGTTAACGTTATCTTTCTTTCAACTGTTAGCCCCTCGAATGAGCCACTTGTATTTATAAAGACACGTTAACTGACCTTACTTAACAATATCCATACGTTACACAAAACACCTGTGCAGCAGCCATGGAACCACGACGACGACGACGACGACTGTTTACATATGACATTGAACTTGCTATGTGCTATATGTCTTGTTACGGAAGCCAAGCGACTGTCTGCCCACGTCATCTATGCATGTATGTTAGGTGTCCAGAGTTAAAAACGAATCCAATGCACAGTATTCGACTAGATTATGTTGCGTTAGGATCTGAGCATGTAGATAGTCTGCTATCTGTAGACAAAGATTCTAATCTTGTTACATATATTCTGTTGTTTCGCCCTCTAGTGTTCCTCACCACCGATATTTCTGCGGGACGTCAAAAACTGCATTCGCAAATTCAAATCGATGTGGGTGAATTATCCGGACAAAGTAGTCAAACGGCAACATATTACATATTCAGTTTGAAGGAGACGGAAATCAAGTTGCAGCAACGTCTGACCTATACCCTGGATGTGGATCGTCCGAATGGTAGTACAAATGTTCATGCAACTGCTGTGCAGGTTGCAACTGCCCCAACAAGTTCCGACTCAACGCCCGAGCATGATAACAATAATGGCAAAAGCATGGCCATTGCCGCTGCTGCAGCTGCTGTCATTTCGCCCGTACAGATTGAGTATGTGGATGAGACACGACTACGTAAATCCCGTGACGATACGTTGAGTGTGAGATGCTATATGGATTTTAAATTCAGTGCGCGATATTATACCCTAAATCGTCAGCCGTTGCCCGAGGTTTATAAGGGTGAGAACTTTTTGCTACGTGCCAATACCGAAGTAATGGCCTTAGAGGATATTGAAATCCTGGATAGCTTCTTTATATGTGTAAGTATTAAAATTCATATCCGCTAGTAAAATATTTTGTAATAATCGTGTATATAACTTCTGTATAGGATCACAACTTAGTGCAATCAAACTACAGCTTTAAGCGAAAGAAATACACTAATCGCTATCAGACTGGTGATAAATTGGAGACGGTGATAGTGCTGCGCACTAATGCCACTCTGAAGGATTGGATTACTTCTCGCGATTTGGATCAGAAAACTAAAAAGTTCCAAAACTCTTTAGCCAGCAAGTTTCGAAAGGAGGAAGTGGATTCGGCTGCTTTGGCGCCTCCGACAGCACCGCCTTCAGCCAGCCTGAGTGCCTATATGAGCAAAAGTGGTTTAATATCCAAAATACCCACGACAATGACCATAATAAATAACAATACCGCCTTGTCGAATGTTCTCCAGGCGGCCAGTGCGGTGGCAAAGGATGAGGATACTGGTGAGGCAGTTGCTAGTCAAGAGGCTGGCTTAAAATCCACACGACTCATTTATAACAAAGCCATGGAGGCCATCCAGGCCACCGGACATTGCCGGGGCTTTATAAAAGGAGTTTACTCCCTGGAAGAGACTCCTTCGAATAACCCCATCTTTGGCATCTTCTGTATACGCTGGCGTCGCCTTAATGCCAAAGAGGAAAACGAATCAAAGTTTACATTAAGTGGCCTTAACATTGTGGAACCCGCCTTGAATATCTACTGTACCATTGAGGAGAAGATGTTTGTCAAAATGCCCATGGCATTTAAAGTGGTCCTAAAGAATCCAACAAAACAAGTCCTTCATCTGATTGCGACCTTAAGCATCAGTAGTACGGATAACTTTATATGCTCGGGACACAAACAGGTGTGTATGTTTAGGCTTCATTTTACGGAATGGCTTAAATTCAGATTGGTTTTTGTTTTTTTTTCTCCCAGCTGGATTTATCGATTATGGCCTTTGATGAAAAGGAACTGGTCTATAATTTATATCCCCTGCATGTGGGATGGCAAGAGTTGCCTACATTGAGCTTGGAATACAACACCAAGGCGGATCCACAAAAGAACGACAGTCAGAATGCCCAGCTAGAGGAGTTGGTGCAAAGGGCTATGCCCAAACGGGTGTTTGTCTTGGTAAGTCTTTGCTGCAGCCTTAATCAATTGACTTTTCTATATAAACTTTAATTTATGCATATTTTGCAGCCCCAGTTGAGACAACAGAACAAGCAGTAGACGTAGGAGTTGCAACTCCAGCCGACGATTAGTTAAAGTTCACCGTTTTAAAGTGTGTGTGCATGTGATCTTTTTTTTTTGTTTGTGAATTCTTTTTAATTAATTTTTGGTATGTAAAAATTAAACTAACTCTTACTCCCAATTTATTGATTGAATGTAGCAACAGAAACATACATACAACATACACTTATAAACATAAATAGTTTTGTTTATAGTTAAGTGAAATATATATATATATTTATAGAGTAAGATAATACTTGAGTATGCTGGTGAATTTGCGAGTGTGTGGCTGTGGCTGCGGCTGTGTGTGTATGTGTGTGTGTCTGTGTATGTGTGATCTTTATTTGTAAATTGTTACTTGACACTCTCGTTAAATGATTAAATATATACCAACATTTCAGAGCCAGCGATATTTTCGTACATCATTCGAAACGTACAGTAATTAATAAATATAATAAATTATATCTATACACTCGAACAATATATATATCTGTTATATACCATATATATTATCTATCGTTTCACTTGCTGTTGCTGCTGCCGCTGCCGCCGGCGCCGCTGGATGGAAATTTGAAAACACCGCCTCCCTTACGCTGATGTCGGTTCTCATTCTAAAAGAAAAGCCATGACATTAAATAGTATAAGAGTAGTATGGTATGAATATATGTAGGTGCTTACTCACCAACAATCGATTGCCAAATAGCATTTTGGCCTTATCCTCTTCTTGGGGTGTGGCCCGTTCGCCTGCGCTTAGAACCGGTTGCCGGCGATGAATTTGCAACTTCTGTTTAATGGCCTGCGAGACAATCACCCGCTTGCTGACCGATTTCATGGCCAGCAATAGGTCCAACCAAGTCCAAGTCACATTATGATACTCCAAAGTGGGTATGACTAATGAATAATCAGTAATATCCTCTAGATTTTTCTCCTTGTTACCCTTATAGCTGACGCGAACAGGCACTTCGGGAATTTTAATGTAAATGAAGAGTTTATTTTTTTCGGCACGCTCCTTCATCTTTTCGACATCGTCTTTTTCAATTTTCACATAGAATTCAGAATCCTTGTTGCTCTTTTTGCTTTTGCCAGATCTTTTGGAGGATGACGATGTTGATGCAGTCGATAGGGAAACAGAGGACGAGCCTGCCGATGATTTAAGTGATTGCAAATTTGTCGATGATGCTGAGGTAGTTGAGGAGTTCTCGTCTAAATCTTCACTAGCCTCCGTCTCGGAGGCATCACGATCGGGAAAACAAAACTTCAGCATAGTACTGTAGAATTTCTTTGTAATGGCTATGGTAATCGGTGCCACATTGATTTCAAAGTGTTCCTTAACTGAGATACCACCAACTGGTGGCTTCTCCCTACAAAAGATGCGTAGAACACGTTTGTGTGTATCCACAGGCATGTCCTTTTGTATTTCAGTGGCCAATAGGACATCACGATATATCTCACGTGGCAATAGATTCTCCATGCGTATGTTACCTAGTTCAAGTAAATGCTCCACAGAATCATCGCTCTTGGATTTTTTGGTATAGAGAAAAGCACTTAGCACCAAATCGGCAATACCAATCTGACCATCAGTCTCTGTTAGCCGCCATTGAGCACGTTTGAAACAAATCTCATTGGCTCGGACCATGGTCACGGACTTGTCGGAACGAACATTGGATATTTTACTGAGCTGGGACAGTTGTGTTTCCTTATAGCAAAGCAACATCATATCCAACTCCTCGCTGTAGGTATTCAATTCTTCTTTACTTTCACGGATTTGCTGTTGCACACGTTCAAAATCTACACGTAAATCTAAAGTGTCACCTTCTTCGAAGCGCTCTTTGCTAATTAAATGAATGTCCTTCTCTAGGGAACGTATTTTCATCAGAAGACTACGTATTAGTGTCTGCTTTTGCTGAATGGGTCTCTTTTGATCTTCCGTAGAGTGCAATTGCAGCTGGAAACGCATTCTGGCCAGCTTTTCAGCTGCTTGTTTGCGTTGTGGTTCCACATAGAGCAACAGATTGTTTACAATATCCAATATCATTGCGTATTGCAGAGAATTGGTGCACACATCCAAATCGTGATGCATCAGTGTAAAGGCGTCAACAGGATCATCTTGCTTCTCCCATGGTGACAAAGATTCTTCCGAAGGAGGAGGAGGCACTTCAATAATGCTATTCGGATCAATGGCATCGCCATAGCTCACATAGAAAAATTCACATTTACATTTTGAAACAATTCTCTGCAATTGCACTGGTTGCGATTCCCCGGAATTGTCACTCAAAAAGGCACCCACTGTCTCGGAGACAACACCGCCTACACTTCTACCACTTCCCACCAAATGGGATATATCTTCTGGTAGATTATTGATCACTGTTTCATCCTTATCTTGGATATTATCAACGGTCAGCCACATGATCTCTTTTTCGAGAAGGGAATCATCACCAGCACTAACTGTAGCATAGTACTGCATGCACTCGAGCAGTCCTTTCCATGTGGTCTTCGAAATGAGGGAACGATCCCTCCATACAGGACGATGAACACGTTGCAAGATCTCTGCTTTGGCGGCACTAATTATCACATAACCCGAAGTTTCACAGCCCTTCAGTAGCACCTGTGAATTGACCAAACTGATGGACCAATTCTCATGTATCACATCTTGTGCGGAGCAGGCCTGTAAGCCTTGCAGCTGCAGTTCCCTTGACTGGGTGCTATGATCATCACTATAAACATTAAATTTATGATCGGCCTCGGCGATCAGTTGCTGTAACATGGCTGTGGCATGTATTTGACCAGGGGCCTTCTTAGCATTTACAACTGAAACAAAAAAGAGAGAGATAGACATGTGTTTGACAGGTTCCCAACCATTGTGATACTCAAATGCATAAGCCACTATTTCAATCATACATAGAAAGATAGATCAGTATTTTACTCACTTGGCAAAACCTCACTGCTGGTGCTCGATAAGGTAATGGTGCTATCACTACGTTTGTGTTTCATTACGGCTGCCGAGTTGCCTCCCTCTTGGCGATAACTCTTTACTGCCTCTGTGGATAGATTATTCTTCAGTTTCTGTGATTTCATGAATGAATCGAACAGAGCAAATGCAACGTCCCGATTGCTTTTGGTCCAGGCTCCTTTCAGATCATATACCACCAGCTTGTGGGTTGGTGTGCCCGATTTTGATTTGGCATCCTCTTCGGCACTGCTCGCTGCTGAGGGCATCAGAGCCTCGCGACCGTAGGAAACCTTAGCCACGCTCAAGAAATAGAAACGAACTATCCTTAAGGCATCGGCACTGGCTGCCGCTAAATTCTCTGAGCTGCTATCCATTTTCTCGGTCACAATGCTCTTCAACCAGATTTCAGCATCATTAAGCTCACAATTCATATAGACTGTTGACCAATCCGCTCGTGGTCGGTGTATTAGACCATCATCTATGGGATTTAGTGTTAGGCAATATTCCGAACTGAAAGACACCCGACGTCCATTTAACTGGAATCCCTTGTGCAGCGCATGCGACATCCAATATAAAACTTGAAATTTGTGAAGACACATTTGTAGATTGGCCTTTTTGTAATGGCGACTCAATTGCTTCTTTCGAGGTCGCACATTGTTGAATACGGGGCCACGACGTGTGGGACGTGTCACTCCCGATAGGATTAGCTTGAGGCTCTCAAACCAACGTAACGTGCTGCCATATAGCACAAGACTAGGAATATCAAATTCTACTTCATCTCCGGCCTTTGGCTTCGTCTCGAATGATATCCAAATATTGAGATTAAGCGAACGATAGGCACGAAACGAATCATGCACTTGATTGCTGGAATACTCAGGTAATTTATCCGGTGCGCATGGCATTACGGCATGATGATCGTTCGGATTAGCCAAACAGACCCAATTTAGCTTGAAGGTAAGCTTAAGATTTGGAAAATGCAACAAACGGCAATCATCGTATCGTGAAGCGGTTCGTACAGTCACCTAAATAAAGAAAAATGCGTATAAATAATCCGCATTTAGACATTATGGCAATATGTATGTCTTACATTGAGTTCTCCCTTGAACATTATTTTGGCATTTGTCCATATGATGCCACAATTATTCCACGTCAATTCCATCTCCTCGGTTGTATTATAGGGATCCAAAGACGCATGTAACAGAACTGTAAATTGTTTAGCTATCAGAGTCAAGCGTCCATGCAGCAGTAATCGCATTTTATCCCAGAACGGCAGCGGAGGTGAAGGATCTTTCGAGGGAGCCGAAATCTTTTCAAAACTTAAATTGCATTGAGCCATCACTGGCTCCCAGCAGGGACCAAACGCATAGCTACAGCTCTCCAGTTCACAATCGAAATCATGATAGAACTTTATCGAGGGCATGCTCCGTTGCACCACATTGGTTTCGAACGGTTCACCCACCTCAATAAAAACATCACGTTTGGCACGTTTCGAAGCCATTTGTTCTGCGCCACAGAGATTGCCATAGAGGCGCATTGACTTTACATAGAACATGGGTTGGGGAAAATCCCTGCAAACAGAAAAAAAGAGATGTGATGCACAATGCGATTGCTATACGTATATGCAAAAGGATCTACCTCAACATAAATTTCCACTCAGAGCAGCTGATATTGACTCCACGACACCAGAGAGTGGTAAATTGTAATCCCTCTTCGGGCCAAGGACTTTCTGAATCGATGTCTCGCATAATCCTTGTGACATTCTCATAGCCGTGAATCGATGGATCTGCCATGGCCATTATTTCCACATCTGTCATAATCCAGGCCAAAAGGCGCGTCCTTACTGGACCACTTTCGCGTATTTTCTTTGAACGTTGTATATAAATCTCGGAATTCTTTTTTACAAGATTCGCATAGAGACTCTCAATGGTGCCTGCTGGCACTAATAGACGCTCCGAGCAAAGTTCAGCGATTTTTTTATCAAACAAATTTTTACGTTTTAAACTTTCTAAATACTCGTCCACCAAAAGTACATAGTTATCCCGCAATTTCACCTCAAACGGATCGTCACTAATCTCCAATAGGAATTCTTTGATTTTAATTACCAAATCACTAGGCAGGGGTGAGTTAACGGTGAAGGGTTTCTTCTTGTAATTGTGCACAAGTTTGAGCCATTTGAAATGTGAGACACACTCATTATTAATGGCATCATAAAAATCATGATCGTACGGAAATATGGCCTTGAAAGATCCAATAGAGGTGACCCAAACTTTATTCGATGGTAATGTAAAGCCGGGAACGTTGAGTCTTTCATGGGTTAGGACCTCTAGACGTGGCAGAGATTGCATATCCAATTCCTTAACGGTAAATATATGCTGATCATCAATATGGACTAAAACGTTCTTCGCATAAACCATATCACGTTCTTTGTGACTAAAGAAGAGACTTTCTACAAAGATTTGTATAGAATGACGATCCGATAGTTTCAATTCGGCCATAAAACTGCGTTCCGCTGACAATTCTATTATTAAGTTTGGACTAGATTTGGCAGATTCGTTCAACTCTTTCGATTTGGGCAAGGCTAATTCGTCTTTTAGATCAATCATATCTCTGGCTAATGTATAAAGGTGCATATGTAAATTTGAGTTCCACGAGACTTCAATGTTGCCGGGTATATACACTGAAAGCTTGCCCAACGTATCTTTCATCTGTTCATGCTGTAATCGTATCATTTTACAATTGGCAAAAACATCTTGAAAATCAGTAAGACATAATGATGAGCCAGTCATGGATCGCATGATGGCCATTTGATAGTCTTCTAACTGCAGTGTAGATATATGAAGAGCTTTAGACAGGTTAATCTCTGAGAAGCTTAGCAATATATACACATTGTAGTGATTCACAAAATACGCTGTTATATCTTTGATATTCACAGATATTCTTAATGATTTTCCAAATTCTTCCTCTGCATCCTGTTCTGATAATCTCTTTAGTTGTGGCTTTGTCTTCTTGGCTTCTAAGCCACCATACTGCTTCAGACAAGCCATTGACTTGACAATAAACTCAGCCAATTGCATGCTATATTCTGTACGAAATGTATGCACTGATATGTCCAATTTTGTGGTATTAGCATAGGAGCACAATTTTACTAGGCTAACGCCCAAAAAGAAGGGCGAACCCGGAGAATGGGTCTTCTTTAGATTGTTTGTATCATTTATAGAATTGCCCAAATTCGACCAAAGAGTCTCTACCATTAGCTCCATAGTCCATTGTCGCTGATTTAGCAGCAAATTGAGAAATTTATTATTATACAGTGAGCTGCGCTTCTCCTCAATCTGTTCGAGAACAAATCGTGTGTGACTAACACTCATAGCTATATGCTCGTCTTCCAGTTTCATTAACAATGAAACATTCCACAATTCAGCACATCCTTTGACCACTATACGCTGCATTATCCATTCTAAAATGCCACCTTCGCGCTGTTGTTTGGCTTTAAGGCAAGTTTCCGCTGCACGGTCAAGATATAAGTGATTGGGAAGTGATTTCTGTTTGTGCAAATGCAATGACTGATGATGACTGCTGCTTCTCCTTTGACGGGCCAAAAAATTATTATTTACAAAGTCATAAATTTCGCTATGATTGTAAATGATTTGGAATGTCTTGAGCTTCACGTACAAATTAAAAATGTCTTTTTCAAGCTGTAAAAATGGGGTTTATATCAATCAAAAGTATATACATACTTCAAATATTTTGTTCTTACCTTAGAATCAATAGTAAATTGTTCAACGAAGAGCAACTTTTCATATTTGGTATCAATATCCAAATGCTGGAAAACCAATTTGGCCACCATTTTAGAATTGAATTTACCAGTAATTTGAAACAGCTGCAACTTGGCACTAAAATCATTTTGGGAATTTTCCTTCACCGCCGAAAATGTTGCTGCCTTAATGCTAAAATTAAAATTCTTTGGTATAATTGGAGCTAGCTTTTCATAGTTATCGTTGTCGTAGCTATTGCTATTGCTGTTGCGAGATGAAGCAAATGCCTCATGGAGACGACGCTGTTGGGTGGAGGATGAGGATGTCGTTGTCCTTTGTTTTGCTTCGCTTAGAAATTCATATAGACCGCCATGTATAACGGATTTGGCATTATTAATGACCAAGCTCAGTGTGTCCATTGATAGAGGTCCTTGCGCAAATAACGAGGCATCTAATGCGACATCAAAACTAACTTCACCCAAACACGGACGTATCTTATGAAGATTATTTTCCAGGGATTGTCGCCTTGATGCTGCTTGACTACAATGCCTTAACATTTTAGCTTGAGCCTCGCTCAATGAAGCATTTACCAAGAGAACTCTGGCATTTTGCACAATGCTGCCATCCAGATGCAACTCTTTGGCTGTGGCATGTATAAACCAGCCGGGATCGAAATCATTATTCATTAGGACCACGGATATGTTATTTACATGCACAGCCATAAACTGGGCAAAGGTTATAATGCTGGCAGGTACTTTGGTCTGCCGAAAGTCCGGCACACCCTTGCCACTAGTACTATCATCTTCCTTGGGAGGCCAACTAAAGCCGGCGGCCTCGATGCCAACTCCCTCATCTGTATGCTGATTATGACTGCTGCCAACGCCGGCACTACTACCACCGCTGCTGTGAATGTCCTTGTTGATGCGGATGTCCCTTATGTAAATGGACAGGAGCTTTGTTACCTCTGTGGTAAAGAAACTGCTGCGTAGGCATACTTCTTCGATTTGCTACGAAACAGATATGATTAGTTAAATTTTGTTAATCAATCTGTGACGTCATCCACGTAACTAACCACAGAAAATCCACTCTTACTAATGTGCACGTTCTTTAAGGATAAATATGGCAAAGTGATGCGACCAATGCGCACTTTGACCCGAAAACGTTTTATCAAATACCAGCTAATGCCTGTGGGCAAAATCCTAATTGGAAATTAGGTTCAATTAATTCGATTTCGATCAGCTGGGCTTGTTCTAAACTTACCAATAGATCAACAGGAATAGTAATAAACAAAATACCATTAACTGTAGCAGCATCTTGGCACCATAGCTCGATTATTGCTGCTGAAGTTTGATGAAGCGAAAGAGTCTTACAATATATTCTTTAGGCCAAATCAATCATACATAATAAACTAAAATTTATCAACAATCATGATGAGTACGATATTGAAAGGGATGGAGACAACATGGCAGTGACAAACCGTTAGAGATGGGAAACGCTCAAAAGTCACAGTTATGAATGTAAAAATTATATTAAAAAAAGTCAAAGTTTCTCAAATTATTAAAATAAAAAAATGATTTAAAAATTACTCAACTAAATTTATATCCCTACAATAAAATTACACAGTGTTATGTGCTATTAAGGTTTTTGTTTCTGTTGTTTGACACGGTTATCGGTTATAGCGGCGCCTCGATGCTTCCAGCCCTGGTTGCAAATAAACAAATCTAAAACAAATCAACAAACTTTTGCATAAAATGTCGTTCCATTTGAGCACAAAAGAGCGGTTACTTTTGTTAATTGATGACATCGAAATGATTGCCAAAGAGCTTATTGAGCAGGCACATCAGAAAATATCTAGCAACGAGTTAGTGGATTTGTTAGACCTGCTAGTCTCCAAAGATGAGGAATTTCGCAAAATGTTAGAACTGGCCGAGGAGCAAGCCAAAGTGGAAGAGTCAATGGATAAACTAAGAGCTAAAGTGGAGGTGCACGTAAGTATTAAACCGAAACCCAAACTGTACAGGCAAAAATCTAATTCCTACTTTCTTCATATGGTAGGACCGGGAAATACAAAAACTACAAAAGTCTCTAAAAGATGCCGAACTCATTCTTTCCACGGCAATATTCCAGGCACGGCAAAAACTGGCTAGCATCAATCAGGCCAACAAACGACCTGTATCATCAGAGGAATTGATCAAATATGCCCATCGCATTAGTTCGGCAAACGCTGTTAGTGCTCCGTTGACATGGTGCATTGGCGATCTACGACGACCATATCCCACAGACATTGAGATGCGAAATGGACTGTTGGGCAAATCCGAGCAGAATCTCAATGGTAGTGGACCCATGACACATCAAAATAGTGGCTTAACCACTGACCAGCGTAGTTTGGGGAGTGGTAGTGGGAGCGGCAGCGGCAGTGGCGGAGGTGGTGGTGGTAGTAGCGGGGGCGGCGGCAGTGGAGAGGTACCCAACGCGTTTCAAAATCAATTTAATTGGAATCTGGGTGAACTGCATATGATGGGCGCGTCAGGCGGTTCAGTGGCATTGGAGACACGCGCTCAAGATGATGTAGAAGTAATGTCCACAGATAGTTCGAGTTCCAGTTCAAGTGATTCGCAATAAATCTGATAATTTGTAGCTTAACTTTAGTTAACAATAAAAATAAGTAGTTCATAAGCTAAAAACTCTGATACAGCTTATTTATCTCTCTCACAAGCAGCTTTTGTGAAATTGTTCAAATTTATATACAGCATGGTACTTTAAAATTCAGATATTTATATATTGCCAGTTGTTCCTATAGGAATTGTGTAATGTAGTTGATTTAATTAATTCTGGAATACAATCTATGTGTAACAATAAGAATTTTGAACAAATGATATATCAAGCGATCTTTAAAAATTAACATTGATAAGCGGAACCATATTAATGAATAACCAAATTGCCCTCAATGGCATTTTTACATCTTGAGAAATAAATTTATTTTAACGTAAAGAAGGTTAAGAAGGTAAATACGCTCCTGGTACCAACAAATTTTTTGACATTCATTTGGCATCCCTAAAACACTTATCGATAACAGTAGCCGGCCCAAATGTTAAATGTAGATTTTATAACTATTTAAAAAAATTCACGTGAAGTCGAAATTAATAATAGTATTAAAAATGTAAGTTATTTGTTGATGAAATGTTTGATTTCAGTGGTTGAATTGTTTAACGAGTTATTTTTCTGCAGCCCTATTGTTGTATCGATAATATCGATAAATTTTTATGTGTGTGCTGGGCCCACCACTATACAAAAAATTAACATTAACGCGAACAAACATAGTTTTTTAATTTTTTTTTTCCTTTTTAAATAAAAATGAAACTTGTTTTAGTCATTAATTATGTCGCCAAAGTGTAGTTGATTAGTGGGTGCAACAACACAAGTGAACGTTATTTGTGCAAAGTATCTTGAAAAATAAAAAAGTGTTACGACAAATTTATAAAGTGAGCAGAAGAGACGACGCGGAGTCCCGCAGTGCGTGCGTGTGTGTGTGTGTGTGTTGGTGTGTGCGTGTGTTGGTGGAAAGAAAAAGCAAATGCCGAGGCGACTCCAAGAGCATTTGCAATATTAGAAAACATATTCGAAGTCGCAGTGCAAAAGGAGAAGAAGGAGGGTGGACACAGGGACAGGCACCTAAAACCCGCACCCCGCGTAGCATACGCATAGAGAGTACCCACCTCGACCACGACCACACGACACTTTTTCTATTTGTTGTCTGAGGGAAATGCATGATCAAAAATTTTCAATGCATGTTTAAATTATAATTGTTATAAAAACCAAAATTAAAAGACATCAATCGGGAGTTCGACCCAAGAAAGGACTTATAACTAGGTCGACAATTTTTCCAATCGACCGTCGCCCTTGTCCTGTCTGCCCCACACAATCGGATTTTAAAAAAACAACAAAAATGATGATACAAGAACCTGTGCAGGTAAATCGATAATAAAATTAAAGGAAACAATTTGCAACTCTCTCTTTCTCTGTCATTTACCCTTTTCCATTTTCTTTCCCTTCACTTTCACTCATCTATAGGCGGCCATATGGCATTGTCTGAACCATTACGACCTCAAGGA
Source organism: Drosophila willistoni (assembly GCF_018902025.1). Classification (NCBI taxonomy): domain Eukaryota; kingdom Metazoa; phylum Arthropoda; class Insecta; order Diptera; family Drosophilidae; genus Drosophila; species Drosophila willistoni. The sequence goes on from NW_025814056.1 coordinate 7,988,861, forward strand.
TGCCATTTTCCTTTCCGAACGTCTATGCTCTGAAGGTAAGTACGTCAATCATCATTGACATGAGGGGGAATTGTAATTGAAAACTTTCGGCTTTGCTCCATTCGATGGATCTGTTTTTGTTTTAGTTTTTTTTTTCGAGTTGCACTGAAGCAATCCTGAAACATAGGCAAGAAAAAAACGGGAAAAGAGTTCCGCAAGCTTTAGAAACGTCTGAAACGTTCTAGCTAGTCGCCGCAATTTTATGCTCAGCCGAATGCAATGCAACAGTTTTACTTACCTACAGAGGTGGTAAGGGCAGAGAACGCTTTTTATTCAAAGCTAAAAGATACGAATAGTTTGAGCCGGGAAGCTGTACTAAAAGAACGATAAATATATATGCTACTGCAACTTAGAAACCTTTTTTATGTAGTCTTATGCTTGAGTTAAATGCGTTATCATATCCGATTTTTACCACGTGGTAAATAGTTTGTCTGCTCTAAAAGAATACCTTGTGATTGATATTGAGAAATGTGTGATAATTCTTATACATGTCCTTTTTATTTTCTCTCTATAATGCTTTGAATTTCCTTTTTCAATTGCAGTTGAAAGTGATGAAACGATCTTTCTATTGGCCACCAGTTATTTTCGATCCAATCTCATTCATCAGGCCTATTGGTTGCTCAAAGAGAAGTCACGCCGTTCACCACAATGCCGTTTCCTGCAGGCGAAATGTGCCTTCGAGCTAAAGAATTACGCTGATGCGGAAAGTATTTTAATAACCACTGGCTATGTGGATACAAAACATTTTGATGATTTGCAAAAGGAGTTTGGTGAACTGGCCTGCTTTGTTTATCAGCTGTTGGCGCAAATTTGCATGCAAACCGAACGCCATAAATTAGCGGTTCAGGCATTGAGACGAACGCTAAAGTTGAATCCATTCATGTGGAGTGCATTTACCGATCTGTGCCTGCTGGGACAGGATGCAGATGTTGGTTCAATATTTCAAATACAAAGCACAGATGTGTTCAATACGTGTCAAGGAAGCACAGCGAATGCCAATGCTATGGTCATCTTTGGAAGCAATGGCGTCAATGGTGGTGGTAGTATTGGTGTTGGAGGAGGAGTAGGAGGAGGAGGAGCCAGTTGCGATAAAGAGCAGTTAACCAACTATTTATTGAATACGCCCATAGATCAGCAGCAACCAATTCAAACGCCGCCAAATCATTTAAATAATAATAACATTAATCTCAATAGCTCCATTGGCATGCTAAGAGGTTGTACTGGTAGTGGTGGAGTAGGAACTGGCCTTTTGGAAGATACCCCAATGTCTGGGTACAATCAAGAGTACGATGTCACACCCTTTCGCAAGCAAATCAAATATCTATCCACCTTTTCACCCAGTTTTGGTATTATGCCTCTAACCAGTCCATGTGCTGGCGGAGACAACTCCTATTCCTCCTATCATGGCTCACCCCTGCCACAGATTTTCTCCGAGGTTAATCAAGATGCGAAAATAATGGGCAAAAAACTCAAAACAATTGGTGTGGTTGGTGGAGGAGTAGGCGGCGGCATAATCAATCGCAAGGATGTAAAGCCAAATGTATTCACCCAAGCTGGCAATATCACTCCACGTACGCCTATTAGCAACAATAGCATTAATAATAATGTTAGCCAGGCCAATGGTAATCCCATTACCGGTAATCCCAATAATGCCGTCAGACGGAGCTCTCGACTTTTCAGCAATTCCACCTATTCATCGGTTAAGGAGAACAACAAATCAACCAATTTCACTAATAATAAATTTGTCCAGCCTCGATCACCGCCGAGGAAAACCAAAAATCGCATACCCAAAATATGCTTGAATAATGAACTAAAAGAGAAAGTGGAGACTATAACCACTTCCTCGATAGCATCTAATAATAATAACAACAATAATAACAACAATAATGCAAGAAATCCAACGGAGGAGGCAAAAGTGTTGCTCAACAACAGCCTCAATAATGCCCAAACGATGGCTCATCAATTGCTGAATCTTAAAAAGCAATCGGCAGATGGCCTTATGTCCCTATTAAGAGACTTGGCTGATGGCTATAAACTTCTCTCCAATTATAGATGTAAGGCATCCATTAAGCATTTGGAAACAACAATACCAAAGCATCATTTATCCTCCAGTTGGGTGCAATCGTTGATTGGTCAGGCATTCTACGAGCAAAGGGATTATGAGTCAGCTATCTCAATATTTCGACAAATACACGAGATGGATCCTTATCGTTTGGATTATATGGAAATCTATTCCACATCGCTATGGCATTTACAGCGAGAAGTAGAACTCTCTGCCTTGGCACAGGATTTAATCAATCAGGATAAACGTAATCCCATTACCTGGTGCGTTTCTGGAAATTGTTTCTCCCTGCACAAGGAGCATGAAACAGCCATTAAATTTTTAAAACGCGCTGTCCAAATTGATCCCGATTTCGTTTATAGTTACACTCTCCTCGGCCATGAATTGGTCCTTACGGAAGAATTTGATAAAGCCATGGATTATTTCCGTTCGGCTGTTGTACGAGATCCAAGACATTATAATGCCTGGTGTGGCATTGGTACCATCTATTCCAAGCAGGAGAAATATGAGCTAGCCGAATTGCATTATATAAAGGCACTGAAGATTAATCCACAGAATTCTGTTATCCTCGTACACATCGGGGCCATGCAATTTTTTATGCAAAAGAAGGACTTGGCACTGCAAACTCTCAATACAGCAGCCACATTAGATCCAAAGAATCCATTGGCTAGATTTCATCGGGGCTCCATTTATTTCTCATTGGGCAAATATCAAGAAGCCTTGCGTGAACTCGAAGAGCTTAAAGAGATTGTACCGAAGGAATCGGTGGTTTTCTATCTTATTGGCAAAATACATAAGACTCTTGGTAATATGGATTTGGCCCTAATGCATTTCAGTTGGGCCACCGATTTAGATCCCAAGGGTGCCAATAACCAAATCAAAGATGCCTTCGATTCAATGGCACATCCCAGCTGTTGTCCGGCCACTTCATCTGCCAATGATACAAACACTTTGGATGTTGACTTTGAGCCCACTTCAGAGCGTTCCGATGACTCAACGCAGGCTCAGCAGGATGTTAGCTATGATAGTGACTATTAAAACGAATCCGAGAGCACACGCATAGAATTGAGAGGGAGAGAGAGACAAGTCCTGTGGTTGTATATACAGAAATTAACAAAACAAAAAAAAAAAAAACGAAAGGAAAACACAAAAACAACAAAAGATAAAAACAAAAGGAAATCGAGATTTGTGTGGAGAGAAAGATGTTGATGAAACCAATTAAAATGAATGAAGTATAATTAATAATTAAACAAAAATGTCTAGATAACTTTTAGAATTAGTAATTTAAAATACAACAACAGCAAAAGAAAAACATAAACAAAACTCTAAGCAACAGCAACAACAATTATAAATTACCTTTAAAATACTATACACGAAAAACTGATGGCAACACTTTTAAATTTTAAGTTGAGGTATCACAGAAAAGAATAAAATATGGCAGAAATAGGACATTAGAAAAGTTCACTCAGCTAAAATTTATGATGATCTGGGCCATGGGCCACACCAACAACAACATCAACAAGAAAAACAAATAATATACAGAATTAATCAAATTTAAAAAAACAAAAAACTCAAATATTTATCCTCTTTATTTTCTTAAACAAAACAAAAGATCAATGTTTCAATAAGGCATAAATTAGTATCTTTGTCGACTTTTTGTATCTCTCTACCGTGTTAAGTAGTAAAATTTCTTTCATTGACGCAGTTTAAAATTTTATAAACTTATAGAAAATGAAAAATGTTGAAGGAAACCAGCTCAGATTACAGATATATAGTATGTTTAATATCAGTTTGAACATTTTGATTTGGGTGTAAAGTCTTTAGAGAATTTTGCAATTCCTTCAATCATTCAAAAAAATTGTAAACAGTTTCGATATTCATGTTTGAGTTGATGATAAATCACCACTAGATGGTAGTCGTTGGTGGATCTGTGGCCAAAGCACTAGCTGCTCGTGTGTCAATTTTTGAGTAATGTCAATTACTGAACGTAAACGATCTAGCTCTACATCAAGCATCATGGCCATGGCTGGCAAATGGTCGTCCAATAAGAAAATTTTACGTGGACATTCCATCTTTAGGACTTGGTTAACATCCTTGGTGCCAAATATTCTGGCTACGGAATCACATAGTGAAGAGGAACTGCAGGAGCTTAGTGAATCCAAATAGGGTGATGGCACCATATCGTTTGCTGGTTGGGTTGGTTCGGGTGTCAACACACTATCATGGCTAGACTCTTGTGAAGGTGGTAATTGGTGTATGAAATGCGCTGGATATTGAGTAGGTAGCTTCGATGGAGTTGAAGGCTGAGTGGACGAGTTGTTGTATTGTAATGTCGCCTGTTGCGCTGGCTGATCGGAAATATCTTGGGATAACTCTAATTGGTTTTGGTTTTGTTTGGGCTGGGTCAAAATCGTTTGTGATTGAGACGGCGCTGGTTCTGAAGGATTTTCCTTTCTTGAACGACCACGTCTTGGCTGACTTTGGGATAGCCGTGGGTGCTTTGGCAGTGTTTTTTTCCGAGGCAGACGGCCTCTAGTTCTGGGATTTGAGCTTTGCCGCTTCGTGGGAACTTGGGTGAAACTTGCTGCTTTGCACTTTACTGGTGGCATCATCATTTCGTCCTCCATAGTCGCTTCAAATGATCGCTTAAGTATCTTTCCCTGACGTAGGTGAACAATTTTCGTCACTTCATCCTTGGATTTGGCAGGAGATAGGCCTTGACTAATTTTTGTTACTTCAGAATCCTCTGTGGTATTTATCATTTGGGCACAAGTTAGCTGGCTAATTTCGGATTCCGTATCTTCAAACAATTGCGGAGAACGTTCTTTTTGAACCACAGAAACGTTTTCCTTTAACATTAACCGTTCCGATCTGCGTAGCTGCAACTGTTGGCTGCATTCTCCAAGGTTGACGGTGAGCTCTGCCTCAGAGCAGTATGTGCTTGTGTCGCTATTATACATACTTCCAAATATATATTTAGAATGATATAGTATATGAAATTTTCTCGGGCCATGGAAAACTAATGGTAGTTAAAAAGCAGCCAAATATTCAAAAGAGTGCTGCCAGCTTCTCGGACTAGGGCTGCATGCCAACATTTCACCGCCACTATTTTTGAAATAGTTTTTCCCCCTATTCTCCAATACTCACGAAGTGAAGTTTCTTTTTGGCTCTGCCTGGTCACACCAGGCAAAATCATTAAAAGGATTTTAGTTTGTTTTTTATTTTCAAAAGCAGATAAAAATTCTCCGAATCGCACGTGTCAAAATAATTACCAGCAAATTTTTGATTCCGATTCAATGGAGACTACTCGTGAGCCTGAACCATCGGGATACAATATAGCTAAAGATCCGGCTTTGAAAAAGAATCGCATATTCCTGGGCAATATTCCCATCTGTACACGGAAGGATTTGGAAAGCATATGCCAACCATATGGTAATGTTTTAGGCTCGGTGGTGCAAAAGAATTTCGGATTTGTCCAGTTCGAATCAGAGGAGATAGCCAATAAAGCGGCCACTGCATTAAACCGCTCCACTTTTAAGTCAAATGTTTTGACTGTACGGAATGCCAGCATTAAACCGCCACCAGTGCCAAAGAATAATATGATGCCAATGGCAATGCCCAACCAAATGCCGATGCCGCCAGTGGCCATTCAGGGAGGGATAGTAATGTCAGCAGCGGAGGCGGCTGAAGGTGGATCTGTCATTAATGACTGCGAGATTGTAGTGGTGAACCGGGAAAACACGTAAGTAGACGGTTACTTACTAATATCATTTAGAGGGGATCAAATATTAATAATATTCTTACTTTTTAAGGAAATATGCGGAGTACGTAGAAGAGCGTTTGAGAAAAGTGGGTATGCGAGTAGATGTTCTATTTCCTAACGAGGATGTAATGTTGGGCAAGGTATTAGCCAATATCTCTTCACGTGGTTGTCTCTATGCCGTGCTGGTTACTTCTCAACACGAGACATTAAATAGCATAACTGTGCATATTCTTTATGGAGTACCAGCAGAGCATCGTAACATGCCCGTAGAAGATGCCATCACTTTGGTAGCCACAGATTTCCGACTAAAGAAGCAGCGCGATGCTGTGCCCACCAAGGTCCCAGGGCATCCTTACCAAATACGGAAACTGCTTGAAATGTTGTGCGCCAATCATCCATTGACTGCTTTACAATATGAATGCCTTATTAAGTACTTGGAATCGAAACGTCAAGAGCAGATGAGGAGAGAGTTGGGAGATGCAAATGCTTTGGCCAAGCTGAAGGCTCCGGATCCTGAGGTTGAGCTACAAAAGAAAATCCTTAGCATTATGAATAAGCCGGCTGTAACAGATATTAGTTACGAACTAATGTATCCAACAATTGAAGCGGTTAAGGAAGATCAACGCTTTATGGCCTTGCTGAAGGACGCCAGAGTTTTGTCCGCTCTGGAAAGCATTTGGACACGCGATCTCATCGATACGGTAGCAGAGTTTGTATAAATGCAAGATGCACTGTAAATTTTTAAAATGTAATGTACTTTACCTTAATTAAACGATAAAACAAATAACTTAAGTTTTCTACTTTTACACATTTATTAAGAATTTATTTGGATTTAAATATTAAAAATTAAGCCAATAACAAACTTATGGCCATGATCTTTTAGCCTCATGTCCATCGTACTTTTTACGATATTTCAAACCCGTCACTAAAGTGGAGCTCTTTGGGAAAGCGGTTTTCCCATTGAATTTCGTATCGGTTTCGGGATTGAAACGCACATATTCGTATTGTATATGCAAATTTTCGGGTAAATCTGCGCGTTTTAATGCATCCAAAGGCACTGTGGTATCCACAGATCTCTGATAAAATTCTATAACATCGGATATGGTCTCCATTTCATGAATTTGTGAATTGGGCACTGAATGGTTAAATTCTTGTTGACAGGCCGACAGAAACTTAAATTTATTCTTAAGATCCCCAAACTTGTGTTGGTCTCCACTTAGCTTCAAAGTGGAGGCCAGAGAACGGACAATGTCCCCAGCATTGGGAGGTGGTGCATAGGGCTTGTGTGGACGCAGAAAACTGCAAGAGAATTGAAGAAATCGTTTAGTTATGAAAACCTGGAGTCTACTTGACATATTTACCCCTTTGCTGCAATTGATTCACCAACGGCTGCAAGGGTCACATTCTGAGGTTTGGATGCAGGTTTACTGGCAAAGCATCTCACTAAACGGGGCACACAGTGCAATTGGTTTTGTTTAAACATTTTTTAAATTATTTCTGTTTTTTGTTGCAGGTGCCGTAATAGTATTGCGACTAGAGTTGCCATATGGCACATGTCATCGGAAACTCTGGCAGTCTGGCCAATAGGATTGTGTGGTTCAAGAACCAAATTAACTGGTTTTCTATGCGGGTGAACTAAACTGGTTCTTTAAAACCAATCGGAAAAATTATATATACGAAATAAATTGTGTTCTTGTAATCAGAAAACACAATTAAAAGGCAAACACTGATTTAACAGCTCTAAATATAATTTCAATTGTTTCAACTAAAACTTCTTAATTTCCCATTACTTTGTCGAAGTTAAAAAATGTTTTAATTTGTGCTAATATATGCTTACTTTGTCGAAGTCAAAAAAAATTTTAATTTGTGCTAATATATGCGCATATTGTTGGATTATTTATCAAAATTCAGAGTAAAAATAAGTATATTACTTAATAATGTTCGCCTAACCTATCATCATATTTTGTGAAATTTGGATCAAGTATAGGATCTAGTTGTGCGGGTCATACAAATATATTCGATAGTGACTCCAATAAGAGCTATCGACTAAGATTTTTTGACTTAGATTGTACGGTCACACTGCTTCATCTCTTTCTTTTTCCGGTCGCGAAATGGTAAGGAGTGCGATACAAAACGAAAACTGAAAAATTAATTTGTAAACATCGTGAATATCTTTACAAATAATTTCTAACAAACTGGATGGATTAATTGGAACGATGTGATACACTCGCTAATAATAATATTTTGTTTACAGGGTATTGATATCAACCACAAGTACGATCGTAAGGTTCGCAGAACCGAACCCAAATCTCAGGATGTTTACCTGCGTCTGCTGGTCAAGGTGAGTATAATCAATAAATTATTGTTGAAACCAACAAAGCTATTGAAAACTGATTGTAACTGATGTTTTTCTTCATTCCACTATGTTTTTAGCTTTACCGCTTCCTGCAGCGTCGTACCAACAAGAAGTTCAACCGCATCATCCTGAAGCGTTTGTTTATGAGCAAAATCAATCGCCCACCACTATCTCTGCAGCGTGTCGCTCGTTTCTTCAAGGCTGCCAAACAGCCTGAATCTACCGTGGTTGTTGTGGGTACAGTGACCGATGATGCCCGCTTGTTGGTGGTCCCCAAGCTGACTGTTTGCGCTCTGCATGTTACCCAAACCGCTCGCGAGCGTATCTTGAAGGCTGGCGGTGAAGTCCTGACATTCGATCAGTTGGCTCTTCGCGCACCAACCGGAAAGAATACATTGCTGTTGCAGGGCCGTCGTACCGCCCGCACTGCCAACAAGCACTTCGGCAAGGCTCCCGGTGTACCCCATTCGCACACTCGCCCCTATGTCCGCTCCAAGGGACGTAAATTCGAACGTGCTCGTGGTCGTCGCTCCAGCTGTGGCTACAAGAAGTAAGCAGCAACAGCAAAAGAATGATTGGAGGAGCAGCGTTTACGTCGTCGTCACTTTTTGGTTATAACAGATATTGATTTGTCAGAGATCGAAGGATATAAATTCGCCATGGCGACGTACTTCGTCATCGGCAATAAAGAATTTTTGTTCCAAATGGTAAAAAATGTCTTTCCCTCAATTGAATTCTATATTTTTATTTTGTTTTTTTTTTATTTTTGTTTTGTGAATAATGTGATAAAGCCACAACACGTATACACGTGGTAAGGTTAGGCATCAGTAAAAAAACATTTTTTGCCATTACAAGTGGTTTGTGTGTGTGTGTGTAGAGCAATTGAATTCGGTGTGTTTGCACAATTTGCAAATTCGCCAAGAAGAATGTATGATATATTACAAGTCATAAATCTGGATCTATGAATCTGCAGTGGGCGACAGTTCGTTTTCGACAAAACTCTTCAGTATACGTTTAACTGTGAGGTTCATGGAATTGAAAATTATATTGGAGAACTTGCGTGGTGTATTACAAGGAACTTTTGTTAGTATTTGTGTCTGCTGGCGCCAGTGGGTTATATGGGCTCCAGTAAATAAATTGGAAAATGGGGAATCATCTTTCAATTAAAAATAATTTTATTATACGAAACACGAACCAACCAAGATCTATGTAGGCACGTACCATAAAGTAAAGTATAATTATGTACAAGATATTCTATTATTAATACATTAAAAAAAGGTGCCTTAATCCTAGTATAGGATCAATGCAAATGTGTGCTCCAATAATTGATCAAAGGCTGATCCTGCGGTTGTACACCCAAAACCTTTTTTAATTTGAGTTGCACGCTGGAGGATTTGGCATGATTCAGGCAAATTACTTTGCTGAAATAGAAAGAGACGGATATTAGGAAACTTAAGAAAGAAAGAGAAGGGAGGGGATTCATTGTAACCTACTTCTTCCACTCTTCAATTAAAACTTTAGTCTGTTTGTTTAGGACCAGCTCAGTAAAGATTTTTTCTTCAACCGCCTTCAGTAGCTTGACCATGAGATCGGGCACTGGATAAAATTATTTATTTATACATGATTTTTTTTTTTTATTAAATGGGTTACTTACATTTTCTAGGCAATTCAGCAGGCCACTTGACTGAAACTTCATGACCGTTGACATGCCGATCAAGAAAATCGATGCGAAATACTCCAGTACTGGCTATGGGCACTGCTATGTCATTTGATACGGATATAATTTTATATTCTGAGCTAATCGAGTGTTGATGCTGGGCATCGATACGTATGAGATTGTGCATGGCTTCAGGCAAGAGTTTCTTTAGGCAAACCATAAACCGAAATGTGCGTTCCGGGGAGCCTCGAACAATTATCTTTATCCCGGTTAAGGCACAATAGCAAACCATAGCGAATTCCTCCTTGCGTAAAACTTTTTTCAAATGACGCAAAGAGAAGAACTCCTCCTGCTCGGGATCATCTATGGACTCTTCATATTTCTGAATCATAGGCAACGTTGAGCTGTTATATGTCAGTCTCTGTGCTGGTGGACGACCACTGCTTTGCGGTGGCAGCCAGGGCAGATTACCAAACGTTACATGTTCGGTAAGGAAACGCGAACCAGCCAGCAAAAGCCAGGCAAAATGTGAATGTAATTGGGGAAATATATTATCCTCCCCCGTAAGTTCCGGTAAGGAGCGATACGAGTGTGTAAGAAACTGTTGGCCTGAAAGCCGCCTTTGTCTAGCCGTTGAATAGTTGATTTCCTCGGCCTCTTTGGTTCTTAAGGCGCCCGCTTGCAACTCCGATGACACTTTCTTTAGGTGTTCGGCCAGAAATGGTTTTGTATTTAATAGAAAATATTTATCCTTCATTAAAACTATAATGGAAAAAAGCTGAAAGGATCCTCGAGCCTTTAGATCGCTTACACGAAACTTATGACTTAGTATATGCCCGCGGGTCGAATCGCCAAAAAATACAAATTCACCGTCCTTATCCTTGGTTGTTGTCTGCAATTTCAGATCTCATGAATATTCGCGTTCACTTGCGATATTAAACAATCCTTACCTGGCCGGTTGTTGTTTTTTGATTCTGTTGCTGCTGTGGAAGGGCTTTGTTGGTATCTATTTCATTGCTGAGACTCAGAACAGCTGCCTGATTGACCAGAGTGAACACTTCGGGTAACACTGGGACTCGTGTGCTCATAAATGTGGCTCCACTTTCCGTATCGGTGCTGTAGATGGCATTGAAGTTGTGCCGTCCCATCGAATTGCAGGCTGAGCATGTCAATTTTGTTTGTTGTTGCTGCTGCTGCTCGAGCTGCAAATCGTCGATTTTCGTGTCTCGCAGGGTTTGAGTGCAGAATAAGGCGCAGGGGCCATGGGCCTCGCAGAAATGACAAAGAGCTATCACGGCATTCATTGGGGTTTGATTTTATTTGAAAGGATATGTCTAGTTAGGCAAGGCAATAACTGCAGTATTTAGTGGAATCAACAGGAGCCACACAAATTTCGCTGTTATTGTTTTTGCAAAAACAGCATTTTGCAAAATAACCACTATGAAACTTTTTGTTTTCCAAACAGTCAGTCATATGATTTGCAGAGTTTCAAAGTGAATTAATCGATTAATCGGTTATAAATACTCACGTTCCCCTGCCAGATATCAAAAACAAAAAAATAACGGCTAAAATAATGGAACCAGAAAAAAACAAGTTTTGTTTTTAGCCCGTAAGAATTTTGCAATATTAACTGACACAATACCTAACCCATATGACAGTGGTAATCTGATCTGTTTGCGGTTTAGATATGACTGAATTCAGTTTTCCTTGTAACACAAAATTATAAGACTTGAACAATATTCACTGGCGACCAGTGACTCTTGGATTGTTTGATCGTTAGCATCATGGGAAAGACTAGAAAATCTGTTCGGATAGTAATTGTAGGAGCAGGCGCTTCAGGAATAGCGGCAGCCACACGACTCTTAGAAAAAGGATTTAGAAACGTTCTACTTCTGGAGGCAGAGAGTCGGGTAGGAGGACGGATTCAAACCCTGCCATTTGCTGATAATGTGGTAGATCTGGGAGCTCAATGGTGCCATGGTGAACAAGATAATGCCGTCTACTCACTAGTAAAGAACACGAATCTAACTGACGGCACGGGAAATTATTTTAAAGATGTCAAAAATATACGTTCCGACAAGGAAATTGTAAACGATGAAGAGGCTTCAGCTTTAAAGAGATTTCTAACAAATTCTCTACCAAAGGAGACTGAGGAGTATAAGGGTTCGGTGGGGCAATGTTTGGCCGAAAATTATTGCAGGGGAGCAGATCAACTTAAGGATCCCAAACTAGCCCAAGAGATTTTGGAATGCTTTAAGAGATCGCAAAGTTCTTTAGTCGGATCTGATAACCTGGATGAAGTTTCGGGACGAACACATTTGGAATATAAGCCATGTGATGGCGATCAGTTGATCCATTGGCATGACAAGGGATTCTACAGATTCCTACAACTTCTAATGAAAGCAGACCCCGAGAATATAAATGATCTGGGTGTGATCGGGGAACGACTCCTGCTAAATAAGAAAATTAATAAAATAAATTGGGAACCTTCGGTGGATGAGATAAGGGTTCATACAACAAATGAGGAGACGTTCCTGGCCGATTATGTCATTTGTACCATGTCCTTGGGGGTCCTTAAGTATTGTCATAAGGATCTGTTTCATCCACCTTTGCCTTGTTCTAAATTGCAAGCCATACAAGGCTTAAAATTGGGCACTGTGGACAAAATCTATTTGGAATTTCTCTCATTACCCGATTCCTTTATAGGTTTCTATTCCCTTTGGCTAGAGGAAGATCTGCAAGAACTACGTCAGTCAAAAAGGTTTTGGCTGGAGGGCATAAGCGGTTGCCATCGAGTACTCAATCAGCCACGTATTCTTCAAATTTGGATTGGTGGTGAACATGGCCGTTATATGGAGACTCTTCAGGAAGCCGAAATTCTTGAAGCTCTGCAGTGGCTTTTCCAAAAATTTCTTAGCTTTGATATACCCCACCCGCAACGGATTGTCCGCACACAATGGCATTCGAATACGAATTTCCGTGGAAGTTACAGTTTTCGTACAACTTTCGCTGATCAATTGGCCACGGGTCCCTGGGACTTGGAAGAACCCCTTTCGGGCTTGGATGGGAATCTTAAAGTGCTGTTTGCTGGTGAAGCTACCAGCCGCAATCATTATTCCACTGTCCATGGAGCTATTGAGGCTGGTTGGCGTGAAGCAAATCGCCTTAATGACTTATACTTAGATTGACTTTTATTTGCATAATTAAAAATTCAATCTTACACTAGACCTTCTCTGGTGGCAAAATATATTTTGGTTTGGTTCATTGCTTTTCGTTTCCTATATAATGTTAAAACGTTTGTCATGCTTTTCAATCAATTATGATGAGCGATAAGTTATTTTTATGATCGGCCGCTTCAATGCCCAGTTCGTAAGTTTTAAACAAATAACATTAATGCAAGGACTGGGGAGTAGGAGGAACGTGTGGAAAGTGCAGGAGATCGTCCCAAAAATCCAATAAAGATCGAAATCTTCCCCTCACGTGTGCAAATAGAAAAGTCAAACTGAGCATTTTGATCTTCGTATACTTCGATATTCTTGTTCTTGCTAATTGGCTGTTCAAATGTTTGTGTCCCTCAAAATTTCCACTTGTCATCGCATTAACGATGAGCTGATGCTGATGGCTCACTTAGATTACACCTACACCAAAGAAAATCAGTCTTTGAAGATCAACGCGACTAAGATGTTTGGCACTCGACTTGGTCTGGTTTTAAGTCTAGCGATTGTCTTTAGTATGATGGCTGTATCAATTTTTGGCCAGAATATTACTGAATTCCTATTGCACCGCCAGAGGCGATGGTTGATCTTCCAGAATAGTGGTTCGATCAAGTTCAGTATTGGTCCATCAATGCCGATACCATTGGGAGATCATGTGTCCTTTCGTTCCTGTGTGCTATCGTATACTCTTCAAGGTGGTACTTATTCAATGCCCACCTCACCGATTTGGCCCTGGGATAAATGGGAATCAACTTTTGCTAGGTCTCTCAACCAGATGAGACGGAATATTGAGATCCAAACGGCCAGTGGCAAAGTGAAATATGCCGATGATGCTCGTCTTTTGGTCTATAACGCCCTGGAAGAGTATATAGGTCGAAGAAATGACGACATGTCCATTGGAAGGCCATGTCTTTTACGTTCTATATGCGAAAATGCTCAAATTCATCATCATGTGGGTATATTTTCCGAAATTCTAAACATTGTCTTAAGGTGAGTCCCAGATCATAATAAATTAAGAAAATTATTTTTGACAGCAAATTAATTTTAGTCCAGGAAAAGCAGATCTGGATATAGCATATCATGATGCCCATACAGCCGGACGTGGGGGAGTCAATTGTTTGACTCAATATGATGCCTGTCCTCGTGGCCTAAACTTTTTGGATGAATTCTTAGTAGTTGAGAATAACTGAAAGAGTAAAAAAGATTGCTTAACAGTTCAAATTGTTGCTTAACAAAAAAAAAAAATGAAAAAAAACACAAAGTTAATAAATACGGAGTAAATATTGCGAATATATTTTACCAATGTCGCAATTGGGTGGACCTTTTTAAACATCGTTCGCGTCTATAATAAACTCATCTAGAATGCTTGCTCCTCTCGGGCATTTCTTAAATTGAATTAAACAATCAACGCCACCCAAGCCTGCTGCGTATGCCTCTTTATAATCCTCATCCAAAAGAGCTTTGCCAGGACTAAACATAATACAATAAAAAAAAAGAAAATCCATTAGACTGGATTCGTTTTCTTTACAATATTTAACAACTTACGTTAATAAAATATTCACCAATTCAGCCATGATGCCCACATGCTGATGGATCTGTGCATTCTCACAAATATTTCGCATCAGGCATTCATGGCCTCGGCCTTGCACTCCATCACTGACCTGGTCCATATATCTTTCCAAAGCTGCATAGGCAAATACTCTGGTGTCATCTTCCGGCATTGAATCCAATTGCTGAATTTGTTTTTGTAATGAACGAGCATAAATCGTTTCCCACTTGTCCCACGGATATAAAGGAGCTGAAGGCAGAGTGTATCCTCCAAAGTGAAGCGTATAATAATAAACCAAACTACGCCAAGTGACACCGGGATCCTCCAATTGGGTTGCCATAACTGGACCAACAACTAATCGTATAGTGCCACCATTCTCATAGATCAATTGATGTCGTTTCTGGCGAGCCAACACATAGTCTGTGAGATTGGATTCCTTGGGGACTAAGGCATCAGAAGAGGCTTCAATTAAGCCGCAGAAAGAAATCAGTTGGAGAAACCAAAGTTGTACCGTCTTCATTGTTGGAAAGTCGTCTGACAGCTTTGACGTACTGTTTAAGAATGCGTTCTAAGAGAAGTTCAATCTAGTACCGATCTCAGTAAATATTTGATTAAAGAATTATCACGCAAATTGGGTTATAAAAATCATTGTAGTAGACAGCAAAAGAGCAAGAAATTTAAAAACAATAATATTTTCAGAAAGTAAAGTAATGGATCATTCATATATCACATTTTATTGAAAAATTAGTATCTTTATTTTAAGTGTACTTAAATTAAACGTTTTTTAATGATGAGCGGTTAAAAAATGAATACAATTTAAAGTTTTTGTAAAGTTGTAAAACATTTACGGATTTGAATAACGCGCTTAATTGACTATTTGCGAGAGTTATCGATAAGTAGTGCGATAATTATCGCAGTCGAGTTCACCTAGTAAAATGTGTCGCCTTTTTGTTCATCTCTAATATTATTGGCCAATTGTGCTGCTGTAATTTTTTTTTTTTAACTAAGCAATGTTTAAGTAATTTTCGACGCGTCAACTGTCAATGCGTGCCTTTTAATGTTGTAATTAAGTGTGTCTGTTAGTTTATCTGAAAATTTGCATTTACATTTCATTCATTGTGTGTGTTCGGTGAGTCGCGTCGTCACAATAACGCATTTGTATGTTTGTGTGCGTGTGTTGGTGTTACAAATGAACATGTTTTTGCTTTTCTAGTTATACATAGCATTAGACAGTGGGATACGATGATTTCTACCGGGCTACGGTGCTTTTGTTTCAGGTTGGTCCTCCGTTTGCGCTTGTTTAACAATGTAACCATTCATAATTTTTCGAATTTCTTTCAGGTGCTAGACAAATGCCCCCGAATCCGATTAATCCATTTTCCATTTCAATGAACAATTCGCAATGTTTAAGAGGCTGTAAATAAGGTAGTTTGTTTCAATAAAAACTGCTCTGAAAATACAAGCAGGTTGGCATCCAGCAACCACACGTAGGGGGACAGGACAGGTGCAGTACGCACTACATACATACGCACACACACACATAAGTATATTCTCACATACGTCTAAGCATCAGCAGCAGCAGCACCAACAACAACATCAACAACAACAATGGCTAGCACTACTACCACCACGGCAACGCCAATGGAAATTGATGAATTCATAAATGGAGCACTTGTATCTTGGGTGAGTGAATTTATGCTTTATGCATAAACAATTTCAAGTGTTCAATAAACAACGGCAGCAGCGGCTCAACCTTTGTCTCGGCAACAGCCAAGGTCATTGTAACTTGGCTGGCTTTAAGTGTCAGTCCGACTTTTATGCATCACGGGCGGTTTATGACACGACGGCAGGCAACCAATTTTTGTGGTAATATATTTAGAAACCAACCACAAAAAAAAAAAAAAACAAGTAGCGGATTGAATACTATCAGAAATTACGTGAGGAATTATTTTAATCAAATTCTACCTGTTCTTTAACAGTTGAAAAAGATTGGTGTTACAACCAGCTTTTAAAATCTACCTAGCTAAATTTTTAACCATATATACTTTTAAAATGCGTGTCATTTGCCCTCGCGCATTACTTAATACGCCCCTGTGTAGATATTATTCACAGTTTTGGTTTGTCATTTGCTAATTCTTATTATCTTTCTCTCTTGTTTTCCCTACATCTGCACACACACACGCACACGCACATACAGCTGGAGTCGTGCCTGCCTCGAGCTGAGATGTTAGCCGGTTACACTTCTCTACTAGATGGTTTGATCATTCACAGTGTTTGGCTACAAATTGATCCGGAGCCTCAAAATAATCCAACTGAGCTGAACGATGTAACTGGTCAGGCACTCAGCAAGGCGAGAGCCAAGAATTTCGAATGCATTGTGAGAAATTTGAAATCTCTGTTTGAAGAGGAACTCGGCCAGACCATTTTGGTGCTTCCCGATGCTTTTACACTCGGTTCGTATCCGGAGAGTAAGCAGGGACTAGAGCAAATGAAAACGCTGCTCACACTGCTTCTCGGAGCGGCCGTCCAGTGTCCGAACAAGGAACTGTTCATAGCTCGTATTAAAGAGTTGGATGTAGAAACGCAACATGCCATAGTGGCTCTTATTAAACAAGTGACCGATAGCCATAGTCTGGTTCTTACTGAGGATTCTCTGGAGCGCCTAACACCGGAGCACATGTATGGGCATATTTTGCGTCTAACTAAGGAGCGAGATCATATGTATTTAAAATGGATTGAAATGGTTTGCGTGGAACCCGAACTAAATTCCAGTGAAACAGGTGGAGTGGGTGAATGTGGTCAGGTTGTGGGCGGAGTAGGTGTTAGTTCACCCTCTAGCAGTGGTACTGCTACTTCAACCCCCTCCTCTTCCTCAAATTCGGAAAGTAACCATCTCGCTGTTGAATGTGCCGACTTGAGGTCGAAAAACCGTAAACTAAGGCAGGAGCTGTAAGTAGCACCCACATCTAAGTATGAAAAAACTGCAATACTAACATGTTTATCCTTTTTTTTTTGGTTTTAGTGAGGAAAAATCGGAGAATCTTCTTGAGTTGCGTGAGGAACTGGATGCAAAAAAAGTACGTTTCGATAAGCTACGCCTAGAAAGTCAGGAATGGTTTGCCGAAGCTAAACGAGCAGCTGCTTATCGCGATGAGGTAGACATTTTGCGAGAACGAGGGGAACGTGCCGATCGCTTAGAGATTGAGGTCCAAAAATATCGCGAAAAACTTGGCGATTCCGACTTTTACAAGTCACGGGTAGAAGAATTGCGTGAGGATAATCGTGTGCTTCTGGAATCCAAGTAAGTGCCAATAACTATTTACAAACTATAATTGTAGCCGAAGCAAATCAAATTTTTAATGTGTTTCGGTTGTTTTTTGTCTCTGTAATGTCATCGTTTCCATTTTATTTTTAGAGAAATGCTTGAAGAGCAGCTGCAGCGTTATCGGAAGCGTTCCGAGCATGCCATTACCTTAGAATCGGAGATTATGAAATATAAACAGAAGCTCAATGATATGGCTCTGGAGCGGGATGTAGATCGCTCCAAGTTGGAAGAGCTTCTTGAGGAAAATGCTCAATTGCAGTTGGTAGCCAAGAATCTTAATTCATCAACGATGACACAGGATGTTGATAAGTCGTTCTCTGACAATGAAGAAGATGATTGCAATTCCGGGGATAATAGCCTGTCCGAGCAGTTAACCAACAATGCACAAACACGTGTTCTAAAATTAGAGCTTGAGAATCGTCGTCTAATGGCCGCCTTAGAGCAACTGAAAGAGAGCAGTTTCCATGAATCGACTAGCAAAATGTTGGAGCTGGAGAAGGACAAAAAGAAGTTATCCCTGAAATTAGAACAAATGCAGGAAAACATACTGAGACTTACCCAACAGAATGTGGAACTGGAGGGTGTATTTAAAAATGCCCTGGAAGAGAATAAAAAATTGCAGGATGCCGTCGATAGCCGCCAAAAAAGTTATGATCGTCAGAGTCTCGAGCGTGATCTGGATCGTCAAAAGTTAGCAGATTCAGAGCAACAAGTGGAGACCCTAACAAAGGAAAAGTTACGTTTCCAAACATTAAACGAAAGCATCCAAAGAAGAGCTGAAGATTTAGAAAGATTAGTGGAAACCAAGTCCAAAGAACTGGACTTACAAAAAGAGAAATCCCAACAATATGAGGAGTGCAAGCAAAAGCTATATGAGATTGAGCTGCAAGTGGCCACCCAAGAACGGGAGAACTTGAGTTTATTGAAGGAGGTGGGAAAGCTGAAAGAAAGCACTGAACAAAAATCTGTGGAATTAGACGAAACACTCAATTGCTTGGAAATAAAATCGAATGAACTGTGCAGGTTAACCAAACTGGTTGAAGATTCAGAGCAAGAGCACCAAAAGCTAATGGAATTGGAAAAAATCAATCAAGAATTATCCAGCCAGAGAGTGATCGATCAGGAAATGATTACAACTTTGAGAAATGATCTAGTTACTGGTACTTTGGTTAGCAAGAAGGTGAAACACAACCTTGAGCAGTTAGGTCTTAGTCAAGATGAGGGCCAGGGCGAAGGCTTGGATGTGGAGCAAGTAGTAGAAAAGCTAGTTCGCAATCCAGAGACCTTTAAAACTGTTAGGGAGATAATGTTAACTGTTAATCGTGAAAGAGAACAAGAAGAGGGCGGCCTTAAGTCGGATATGTGTGTCCTTTGCCACCGCCAGGAGATTTTCACTGTGGAAAAAAATATTGACTTGGTAATTGGCCAACCTCAATCGCAGGAATTAAGTTTTGAACATAAGCCCAATCGTGACTCTTCAGAAATTTTGCGTCTAAAGGACTCGTACGGAGAACTGCAGACCGAAAATGCTCGTCTAAGTGTAGATATAGCAACTCTAGGATCACAAATCACTTCCTTAAATACCCAACATGTCGCTTTACAGTTGGCAAATTCGCAATTAGCTGCTGAAAAGGATTCTCTTCTAAAGGATATTGATTCGTTGCAACAAGAGCACAAACATGCTATGCAGGATCAGGTCACATTGCAGTGTCTTCACGATCAGCTATCAGCGGAATATGAATCCCTAAACAAAGATAAAGAACAGCTCAAGGCTGCTGTCAGGGATCTACGACAGGAACTGAGGGAGACACGTGAAAATTTAGCTTCTCTCGAACAGCGTATTGAAGAGTTGAGCTCGCAAAATAACAGCTTGAAAACATGCAGCGAGGATTTGTCCATCCTACGAACGGAACACTCCAAGCTAACTGATGATTTTCGTAATCTATTTGCCACCAGTGATCGGTTTAAGAATGAGTATAAAAATATACAGGAACAGTATAAAATGATACGCATG
Source organism: Drosophila willistoni (assembly GCF_018902025.1). Lineage (NCBI taxonomy): Eukaryota > Metazoa > Arthropoda > Insecta > Diptera > Drosophilidae > Drosophila > Drosophila willistoni. Next base: position 8,008,841 of record NW_025814056.1, read on the forward strand.
GAGCACAGTGGTCTTAAATTGCAGAATACGGAATTAAGTGGCGAACTTAATTCTAAATCCGACCAAGTAAGACTCTTACAAATCGAATACACTAAAGTTCAACAGAAATGTGACGTGAGTACTCTGATAAATTCATTTCGTATAGTATCTTAAACTGGTTTCTTCATTTTTAGATGCTCATACAAAACAATGCTGAATTGGATTCGGAACGAAAGGCTTTAATGGATAATACGTCACAATTGCTTTCACAATATCAAGAATTGTTGGCCATGTCACTCGAGGATAAAAAGCACTTCCACGAGGAGGAAAAGAACTATGCGGAACGTGTGCATAGCCTGAAAAGGCAAAAAGAAAAACTCGAAGAGAAGATCATGGAGCACTATAAAAAATCGGAGACCACTGTCCAAAAAAAGTAATATGCAAATTTCATATTGTAAATTTATCACAATTTATCTAATACTGTTTTCCATTTGGTGCAGGAAACCATTTGCCAGCAGCCTAGTTAGACGTGTGAAAAAGGCTAGCTCCGATTTGATGAACAAAGTGCCAAGTCGTGTAGGTTGAGACACGTAACAACACACAATTTGACAATTACATTTATATGTATATTTTATATTTCTGCTATAGAATCGGCGATCATGGGTAGATGATGCTCGTGCCAGCTCTCAGTTTGTCATTGGCTCTGAATCGGGCGGCAATGATTCGGATAATAGCAATGAAGAGCCTCTCTCAATATCCTCGGATACTCACCTGTTGCAAAGGAATATTCCTTTGCGTCAAAGCTTGCAGCGGTAAGTCAATAATTGAAATTGAATACAATTAACACTGTATTTTCCAGTTTCATAAGAATTTCAAATACGTAATTCCAATTATTGGTCATTGCCAATTGGAATTATTCGTAATTTTGGCTTTGGTTTAAATTATTGGCTGGATTATTTTTAATTTTTGGAACTGCCAAAGAAAAAAAAAAATTGTAAAAATACGGTTTACGGTGAATGTTGTTCTTGTTCTATTTTCATGTATACGCACACACCACACATACACACAATCTCCAACCACTATGCACCACACGAACCGACACTCTACAACACTCTGTTTATGTATTACATGCTAGTAGGGACTTACTGGATAATCCCATGCAACGTGGTGGGCAAGTGCGCAGTAGTCTACAGGCACAGAAACGTACGGATTTATCTAGCTCACGTAGAAATAGTGTGCACGGGTATGAGCTGTTGTGAAATGTTTAACAAAATTTTTCCCTTTAAAAAATGAAAAAAGAAAAGAAAAAACAAAAAGAATGTGATGTAAACCTTTTCCTTAAAACTCTATGTTGTCAAATGTTGTGCAGGAGTGGCCCGTAAGTTTCCAGAATTGTTCACTAATCAAAGATTAAGATTTTTATAAAATAATGTGATTTTCTGGAAGCCTTCGGATCACTTTTATTAATCAGAATTTAAATTAATTCAAAAATTGTAGTTAATTTGTGAATTTATTTTTCAGAAGTCTCGAGCCGCCCGATGTGACGGGCAGCAGTTTAACTCTGGGCACTGCCGGATCACGCCGTACTGTGTATTTAATTGATGAGCAAGCCACAGCAAGTCAATCCGCGGCGACTGCACCCTCTGGCAGCGGCGGCAGTGGAACAACAACGCCAACACCCAGTAACAGCAACAATAATACTGCCGAACCCCAAACGCCCCAGAAATCCGGCCACATTGAAGGCAACAGCACTGCCGGCCAAACTAGCAGTCCCGGACCATCGACGTTTCTCATGTACAATCGCATTAATACCAGCATCGCTGGAGAATCCACGGCAAATGACCATAGTCCTTTGCTGCAACCGAGTGGTGGCGGCAGCGTCAGTGGACAAGATGACAAGTCATTGCGGAAACGCAATGAGGATAAAAATAATAGCATCTGGTATGAATATGGTTGCGTTTAAAGATAATATTACGATAATCATTATACAGTATACGTCCAAACACAAACATTTTCGAATTTTGTAATGCATTTGCTGACAAAGTATTTTTTTTTGTTTTAAAAAATAACGAATTTATCTGTCAATGCCTTAGTGTAAAGTGCTTCTTAAACTAGCTATGATTTTTGCCTTAAGATGAAATGTTTTACCATTTATATATAGTTTATAATACCGTAGATTTAGAAATCTAGATTAGTAAGTGAAAACTCCAAAAAGGTATCGAAGAGACTAAGCAAAAGCATAATCGATTAACTTAAATAGTAAGTATACAACTTTATACCAATAATGTCATGAAATTGTTGATATCCCAAATGAAAAACGTGTAATGATCAGTGGTGAACCTTAAAGAAGCGATATTATGTTATGTTAGTGAATATCGTATTTATTTTAATTATCCATCCCATTTATATTGAGCAGGATGAACTTTTATATGCTTTTTTAAAATTGTGCAACTGTAAATAATATTAATTAATGAGCTCTCTAATCATTGCTATCAACTTTACCTTTTAAAAAATGGAAAAAAACGTATGATTTTTGGAATACTTAATGTTTGTATGTGTTATTTTATGACATGATGGTTAGAATATTAATTCTTGTTCGAATACCGCGCCTCAGATTGTATAGAAAGTTGCGCCACTGATTATAATCTGTTTTCTAATTGATAAAGAAAGCAAGGTCAAAAAGTACGCCACGATCGTACCAATTGAAATTAATTTATTCTTGTAATTGTTAACATCTATTTCAAAATTCCTATTATGTATTAATGATGTCTATATCGCTGCCTAAAAACTTTGATGCTTAAGTCGCTGCCTAATAACTTTGATAAATTGATAAACTCGAATATACTTACACACCATATGTATTCCTATGTTGCCTTCATATTTTTGTGCATAACTCATAGATATTTTACCATATTTATAAACACGTACACATACATACGTATAATAATTTATTGAACGCAATAAAAACAGACAAATTGTCTGCAAGTATATAAAAAGACAACTATTACCGTAAATTCCAACAAGGCGTTGTCAAAAACAAATTCGTCTAGATAAAAATTTAGTGTTTAGATAATATTATTTGACTTTATTACTGTATAAAAGGAGAAACTTTCACAATATGCTCATCATTTTTAATTGACAAGCAATGTGGCTGCTGAAACTGGTCATAACATTGGTAATTATCGAAAGGATCTCAACACTATCTAAGGATCCAAGTACTCTCAAATTGGCTAACTAACCTGACCCAATCTATCATTTCATTTTTTACTTCTTAAGATTTTGGCAACCCAGTTGTCAGCCTTATGTGATGTTTGCCAAAGTGCCAATAACGTGGCCTGTCATAATGAAACTGCCTATTCCATCTGCATGTTTGGTGAGTATGCACCAAGTTCTCTGCTACATTTATTTCAGCTTTAGTTTAAAATTTTAAATATGTATACAGAGGAAGTTTTTGTTAATCTTTCCTAACCCACACGTGTCAAAGCTGAAAAATATTTTATCTAAAATTTCTTCATAACAACGCCTTCAAGGCTGGATCTGTGATCTATGATAGTTATATAACACACATATTTGATTTTAATCAAAATTGCCAAAGCTATAGATTTTTAGACTTTGGAGATAAACGTATAATAAGCAGGCAAAAGTGATTTTGACTTTTGGGAGCTACATGATATAGTGGTTCAATTGTTCCAACTGTGATATCTACAATGTCTAAAGTATATAGAAGCTTCCTTCCAAAATTTCAGCGGCTTAGTTTCTACTAAATTGAAGGAGTTTGCGTTGATCCAAACGGACAGACAAGCCTGATCAAGAATATATATATTCTTGATGTGGTCCGAGATGCATCGTTATATGCGCTGCACATTTCGGACCAAAAATAATATACCCTTTTTTGAGTATTTAATTTAAAAAAATATGAAAATTCTTGAAAAATCGTGTGTTTGCGAATTAGCCAAAATTTTTTAGATATATCTGGTTGAAATCGGTCAGAAATTGCCGGAAATTCTAAATGGTAGCTCGTTACCTTTGATTATTTGTCCATACGCAGTTTCACCAACGGTGACATAAATCTTATGATTCAAGCATAGGAAGGCATGATCATACTCCAACATTTCGTGTTTCAATGTGTACTCTAGGTTTGATGAACGGAGATAATAATCAATAGAACGTACTCTAAAAAATACAAATGTTTCTATTAATACCGGCGAAAATTTTAACAACTTACTCTTGAGTTCTGATGCTTTTTTAATCACAGAAAAAGCTTTCTAGGTCTTCTGCTCTATAAGTTTTATTCGAAGAACTGTATTCCTATTGAGAGACTGATTTTAATTAGAGTCTCCAGTTTTGCGATAACCTGACTCTCTTTTAGTTACCTCATTTTAAGTTGTTGGCCACCACATGTTGGCTCATTTTTTGATTTTATTTTTTACACTAATACCGGTGCAATGGTATTGTAATGCTTTATCAACTGTATTTCGAAACAACTGATATTTCTACTTTATTTTACTCCTTAAAATGAAATTTTTGAATATTTGCAATAACTTTTTGTTATTCAAAATTTAAATAATAAGTTGTTTTGTCCCATCTTTTTACCACAAATTCACCTTTTTTCTGCAAACAAACTTTTTTATTAAAAAGCCCAAAAACAACGAAAAAACTTGGAAGAAATAAGAAATAACGAGCGTACGATGCTGATTGAACTTTTATTCCTATTTTTTTTTTTAACATAGCTATATACATATATATAAAAACTCTCTTTTTATTTCAATACAGGCTTACCAACAAATAATTTCGTCCAGTGTCCACCGAATACATACTGCACGGATGACACATACACTTGTATTAAAGGAGATCCAGTTTGTAAGTCAGGTGAAGACTCAATCACAGAAACAACACCTGCCGATTTTTCTTCAACTGACGAACCTACATCTACTACTGAGGAATTAACATCGACCACTGAAGAATCCAGTTCTACTACTGAGGAATCCACTACTGAGGACTTAACATCGACTACTGCAGAACCGATTATACCTACTACTACTACTACGCCTGAACCTACTACTACTACTACTCAGAAAGCTACGACAACTACTCCTCAACCTACTACTACTACCCCTGAACCTACGACAACTACTCCTAAACCTACTACAACTTCTACTACTACTACCACTACTACTCCTGAACCCTCAACAACAACAGCGGCAGCTTGGGATGCAGAAGCCTCATGTGCAGCCGTCACAAAAGTTACACTCTTTAAAAACGAAGACGATCCAACATGCACCACGTAAATATACATACACTTTCAAATATTGCAGACTAACAAATTATAATGTATTTTCCATACTGATCCATTTTGCAGGTATATTTATTGTTACGATCTTAATGGTGTCTTTAAATCAAGTATCCGCACTTGTGCATCGAGCAAACCATACTTTAATTCCGACAATAACAAATGTGATAGTACCCTGCCAGCTGGCTGTACTTCCACATAACAGCTTGGCAATTTAGTTGTATACCATTTAGTTATCTAAGTACCATTGTAAAAGCATAAAGTATATTTTTCCAAGATGTTATATTTTCTTGGAAAAATATACAATGGTGAAATAAAATGTGAAAGCAAAAAAAAGATTAGATATCTAATTCTATAAAAGCATGGCAACCTTAATAATTGACCAATGTTAGTTCATTAGCAGATGCGAAACTTTTCAGAATATACAAATTGTGATCAGAATGAAACTGTGTATAGCCTTGGTAAGTTAGATCTAGCATTAGAACCTTAATATTAATTTCTTATATAAGTATATTGATTTTTGGCAAGGTTTTGATATCATGTTTCACCGCAAGGACATTGTCAGAGGCAACTGCACCTACAATTGAGAAAAATGAAAATGATCCCACATGCACTACGTAAGTTTTTATTGTCTATTAAATTAACGAATTGTGATTGATTTTCTCTATTTGCAGGTATAACTATTTCTATGCTGTTAATGGTGTCTTCCAATCGATAGTCATTAAGTGTTCAACTAGTAAACCATATTTTGATTCAGTTCAAGCAAAATGTGTGGCTCAGAGGCCTGAAGAATGTTATGTAGAAGAAGAAACTGCCTCCAGTGGAACTGAAAATCTAACTAAAGAGTCTTTATCAACAACTACTGTGGCGTCTTGGAGTGCAGAGGCCACTTGCCTAACTGCCACTTCAAATGCTTTCTTTAAAAACGAAGATGATGTAACATGCAACACGTAAATATAAGTTTTGGATTTATATATGTCCATTCTGAATCAACACAGTGTAATCAATTTTCCATCTTAATGAATTCGCAGGTATATTTATTGTTACCAATTGAATGATGTATTCAAACCAATAGTTATGAAATGTACATCGCACAAGCCATACTTCGATTCAGTTACCAAAAGGTGTGTTAGCACCCAGCCATCTGAATGCATAGAATAATTGGCCATGCATTAAGGAATGAGCCACAGCTAGACCATGATACAATAGATACTTGTTGTATCATCAGCTAGATAAGGATCATCCCATCCAAAGTTTTAACAGAGTTCAACGTCATTGAGATGTTGTGTCTAATGCTTTTCAAAAGCAGAAATGTAAATAATCGTATTTCAAAATAAAAATGCAAAATATGATCAGCAAATAAGCTTAATTTGTTTCGCGAATTGAGAGATAAAACATGTCTTTTACATATCTACATATGCACATTCATATTTTGGAGCATTTAAAGGCCTTGGAGTTGGCTCAGTAAGCATTTTGGTATGCAAGTGATAGAATGTCATTCAAATTATTTCTAATTTTGGTAAGAGTTTCCGCTAGATTTTGTAGGACTCTTTGCTAACAAATGTGTTCGTTTAAAGCTTTTTATTGATCATCTATCAGCCACATGCAATATCTGTCAAGATAATCGAATAGCCTGCCATAGCAAAAATTCGTTTTCCATATGTTTAGATGATAAACCAACCTATTCTGAAATAACATGTCCCGATGGTCTGTACTGTACGAATGGTTCTTACATTTGTCATGAATATGAGCCTTTATGCCAGTCAGATAAAATGGATATTAACCCATTGCCCGATGCTTTGGATCAGACCGCAACCGATACAGCGGTTTGGAATGCCGATGATGCCTGTGTAGTAGCCAACAGGACGACAACATTTCAAAATCAAGCAGATCAAACATGTAACAGGTAACAGGAGAGATGGTCTAAATATCAATTAAATTCAATTCATTCATTAATGATCTGACAACCTTTTAGTTATATTTATTGTTACCTATCCAATGGCATTTATCGTGCCCAAATTAGAAAATGTAAACTTTATGAATATTTCGATGAATTACTAAAATCTTGCTCAACCACGCAACCCGAAGGATGTATTAACGAATAATTTTTTTGACATTGAGGAGCGGCTTTATGATCTGGCAATAATTCTAAAAATTTCTTTACGATTGCCACAAACTAGTTATCAAGCTACATAAATAAAAAAAGACCTCATGGTTTTATCTTTATCTGCACAACTACAAGCAAAACGCACTAAAATATATAAATTGCCTTCAACTATATGCTCTACTAGGGGGCTAATTTCACAGTTTCTTCATGTATCTGACATTATACAGACGTTTCATCCTTACGTTTATAAAAATGATTAAAGTAAGTGCTCTTTTTACAACTTGTACCAACCAAAATACTTTCTCGAATAGACAGACTTCGATTTTTATGCTTTGCTACTTTCCAGACATGGATACTTTTAGGTCTACTCTCACCAATCATCGTAATTGGCCAAGATAAGTGCGATATATGTCAGAAGCAGAGTAATGTTGCTTGTTTTAATGAAACAACATTCTCCATATGTTTGGAAAATACTACGATACGTATGTATATAGAATGCCCCAAGAATTATCGATGCACCGATGGGACATATGTGTGCTATCCTAAGGCAAGCAGTACATCCGCTTGTGAGATTAACGATTCAACGACAACGACTTCGGTGACAACTCCGTCGAGCGACATATTATCGTCATCAGTCGGAACTACGGAGTCCACTACAACCACAGCAGCTCCCCGAGATCCTACGGTTATGTGCCAGGAAGTGCAGGCAACAGGATTCTATCAAAATGAATTGGATTCAACTTGTGCAACGTAAGTGAATTTAATATTTAGAGCACTCAACCATTATAATTATTGTATCGTATCGTTTAAGTTATGTCTATTGTCGTCTGGTCAACAATGCATATACAGCTACCGTCAGAGATTGTCCTAGCAACCAATGGTACGATGCAACTAAAAAATATTGCAGTACTACAAAACCAGACACCTGTTCATAAATAAATATTGTACTTATTGTATTTTATTGTATTTTGTACTGATCGAAACATGTGTTTCATCTTAGCAATCATCAGGTCTTTCAGATTGGCACAGAGCCGTCTGGGAATTGTAGTACAAATTCGTATTGCAATGATATAGCCATCCCAGATAATCAGTGGACAGCTTATAACAGTAGACGTAGCTAAAATTTATGCAAATAAATTTAATTTGTGTTGTTTTTAAATGGACAAAAACTTACTCTTGGCATGTTGTATCAGTCTCAACGCGGAAATATCCCTTCTGTTTCAAACCGGCGCAATAGGAATCGGGGTTAAATGCTTCTGTTGTTGAACTAGAAGCTGTAGTTGTACGTGGGAATGATGTTGTGGAAGTGTCATTTACAGAATCTGTCGTGGATATTGTAAATTCTGTGGTTTTTTGTGTGGAAGTATCTGTTGATGAAGTAGAGGATGAATCTACAGGAGTTGTGGAAGAAATATTGGACGACTCCGTCGTTGTAGAGTCTGACGTGGACGAATCAGTTGATGAATCTGTTGAAGATATTGTTGATTCTGTTGAATCTTTAGTGGAGGAATCAGTTGATGAACTTATAGTAGATGATTCCGCTGGTGAATCTGTAGAAGTGGAAGACTCGGTTGAAAAATCCGTTGTTGTAGATTCGCTTGTTGAAGAATCCGTAGATGATATTGTTGATTCTGTAGTATCATCTGAAGCGTTTGTGGTAGAAGATGAATCTGTAGAGCTGGAAGAATCATTTGATGAATCTGTAGTAGAAGAATCGTAAGGCGAATCTGTGCTGGAAGAATCATTTGATGAATCTGTCGTCGTTATCGTTGATTCCGTAGACAATGGCGTGGAAGTGTCATCTGATGCGTTTGTGGTGGAAGATGTATCTGTAGAGCTGGAAGAGTCATTTGAAGAATCTGTAGTAGAAGAATCGTAAGGCGAATCTGTGCTGGAAGAATCATTTGATGAATCTGTCGTCGTTATCGTTGATTCCGTAGACAATGGCGTGGAAGTGTCATCTGATGCGTTTGTGGTGGAAGATGTATCTGTAGAGCTGGAAGAGTCATTTGAAGAATCTGTAGTAGAAGAATCGTAAGGCGAATCTGTGCTGGAAGAATCATTTGATGAATCTGTCGTCGTTATCGTTGATTCCGTAGACAATGGCGTGGAAGTGTCATCTGATGCGTTTGTGGTGGATGATGAACCTGTAGAGCTGGAAGAGTCATTTGAAGAATCTGTGGTAGAAGAATCGTAAGACGAATCCGTCGTTGTAGATTCTGAGGTGGAAGAATCATTTGATGAATCTGTAGAGCTGGAAGACTCGTTTGAAGAATCTGTAGTAGAAGATTGCAATGTAGAAGAATCGTTCGTGGAATCTGAAGTTGAAGATTCTGTGGTGGAAGAGTCCTGTGGGGCATTTGTCGTTGAAGTTTTCCATGTGGAATCTGATGTAGAAAAATCTGTCGTAGATTGTTGGGGTGAAGTATTCGTGTCTGTGGTGCTAGATAATGAGTCTGTAGAGCTCGTTGTCGGTTCTATTGTTGTCGTCGAAGGCTCGCAAGAAGGCTACAAATTGTCAAATGAAATTATTTAAAATAAAAAATCAAATTACTATGCATACAGTTGACGATTCCATGGGGGCGCAATAGACATAGTTCTCCAATGTGCAATAGTAGCCATCAGGACATGTAGAAATGCTATTCTCGAAAACGGTAGTTTCATTGTAACAAAATCCATATTCAAATTCACTCAAACAGGCATAACGTCTATCAGTTAAAAGGCAATCGCCACAACTGTTCCCATCGCAAGCAGCACTTACAGACTCACTGGGGGACACACATATCTCATCCGTGCCCGTGCAGACAGTGTCGTCAGGACAGCTGTGTGTATCAGTGTCGGTAACTGAGTCCCCGCAATAAATATAGGATCGACTGTCCACGCAAGCTATGCCCGTGCTAAAGCATACATTGCATCTCCACTGACCGAAGGTTAGATCCAGAAATGCGAACAGTATTGCGAGAAACTAGATAAAATGTAAGACATACATATGTATAAATGAATTTTATGGCACAATATTGTTCTTTTTTCGGTATGAATCTATGTTTATTTACTTACTGATATAAGTTTCAACATGTTTAGAGTTCTGCAGAGTTAAAATGCCTAGAATAGTTGTGAATTGGCAATCTGCCGTTTATATAGGAGACGCCAGAGTTTTCCCTTGACTTGGGTGTGGTTTTAGACCGCCGTAAAGATAACCAAAATACAAAAATCAAGGTTCCCATAGTAGTGAATCACATGGCGCCGTAAACCTACTTCTTTATTTATTTATTTTCATTTTTTTTCGGTTGTTTAAAAGGCCAAGCTGAATGAATTCGCAAACCATTCATACGACTGTTGGCAAAGTTTCAAGATGTACAAGTTTATCTATGTGGTAAGTAAAAGACTTAAAATATTCGCTAACACAATTTTCAAATTGAAGGCCAGTCTAAAAAACTTGATCCTTTTTCTTAACGACAAAAGGCCTTATCTAAAGCTATTATTAACGTTTACTTTACAACAGGCTCTTCTATATTTAGATAAAGTTCTGCGTAAATTTTTAACAATTATTTGCTTTCGATATTAACTAATCTTATGAGTGTAACTTTAATAAGACGACAGAGAAAATACGATATGGTTTTTGAAACTTAAGTCCTGCAGTTTTCATGTAGTGTCCTTTTTTTTTTTTAAGGTTCTTTCTGTGTTCCTGTTGCATTTGATTTATCAGACATGGAGCGATTGCAATGTGTGCCAAGCGTCGAATGGCGCTGCTTGCATCAATCAAACGTCATATCATTTGTGCTTCGGATCCGATCAACCGTATACAAATCAGACATTCACGTGCACCGATGGTTTAGTGTGCACAGATCAGCCCGTGATTTGCTTTCAACGTAGCGAGACACCATCCAGTTGTGGGGACACGGATAGCTGTGGCCAGTGCGCTCCAAACTATGTGTTTGCATGTACCTCACGGACAACATTTGCGTTTTGCTTTGGAGCCACCACGCCAACCAATGTCACCGGCAGTTGCCTGGATAATTATTTCTGTGATTCATCCTCTCAAGATATATGCGTTAACAAGACCACAGATGATTCTATAATATGCCATTTGGATTGAATTTACATATATGTATAAGCTACTTATAAGTATAATTAATTAAATTAAATATGATGTTTATAACTATAATTGGTCGTTTTGATGGTTTAGCCAATTGCGAACCAGTCGGAGGGAGGGCAAACGGAAGCGCCACTCTTCGGAACAGTAGGTATAGACCTCATCGCCTAATTGTAGTAGTTCCATCGCAAATTGCCGCTCATCATCTTGCCATTCGCGATCATCTATACCCCCAAACATTTCCATGCGCACCAAGGCGGCCATAGTGGGTCCTAGATATTTTTTAAGGCCTTGATATAACTGAGTCTTGGTTAAAGTTTTGAGAGAGGAGGAGGAGCTGGCAGTTTGTGACAGCATTTCGGATGCTTTAGACTTCTTTAATTGTTCATGATCATCCAAAAGTTTGTCGTATTTCCGTTGAAGCTCGTCGTGGGCGTTTTGTATGGAAGTTTCAACCGATTCGACATCAGTATTGATCTCATCCTCTATATTTTCCAGGCTGTGACCCTCATCCACCAATCGAAAGGCAAGCATTCTTAATCGTTTAGTGTCCTGTTTCAATTCCTCTTTTTCCTGTTGTAATAGTGGCTTCTCCACCTCTTCGTCCTCCTTTCTTTTCGTTGCCTTGACATCAATCGTTTGAATTGTATCTGCATCTAAAGAATCAGGCATTTCCTCATCCTCCTCTGTAACGTCTGCATAATCGTCGCTGTCGAAGCCAAGCGGACACTCAAATTCTGCCGGTGGGATCAAATGCTTGGCCGTGGGTTTCTCTAATTTTACCATTTTTGGTTCACCATGCGTATCGAGATTTTCAATATCCCAAGCCAAATACTTGTTTATCCGCATCAGAGTCGGATTCGGCATTTGGCTTGCTATCAGTCTGTCCATTTTGTAGTTCATAAAGCATTCCACACGAAAATGCCGAGCACATACCGCTCGATTGGCCAATTTCTTTAGGTCGGCCAGTTCGGTAATTTCCTCATTCGAGCAGTTCTTTAGCCAAGCCTCCAGACGTTTCGGATGCCTCACCGGAAACTTGAAGAAGTGCATTTTGGGATTACGCTGCGATGAAACTTTGCAATTGCGAAAAACACACCGAGTGCCCCCCATTGGAAAACGTAGCGAAAACTTGAATTATTATTTAAACAAATTTGTTTTGATTTGAAGCCATTAGTGTGACCAACTAAGCTAAAGACAGAAATACACATATGCAAAGGTTGAAGACTTCTCACACTGCATAGAATTCTTAAAATTGTGATTATATTTAAATGCATAGAAAAATCATATAACTTTTCTTTTCTTTGCAATGCTCGATTAGCCAAAGAAATATAACATTTTCTAAACGCATGCATGGTTTGTCTTGTAACGTACTAGAACATTTAATTCTTTCTGATAACAGTGTGAGTGGGTCGTAAGTTATCGTTCACGAATGATGACAACTCTGACCGTTAGTCGTCGTTGACATTTTCAAACAATCAAACAAAAAAAGTTCTCTCTCGATCAACGAAACGACAAAAAGTCCATTTGAAAAAAAAATAGAACGGAAAAGATAATGCCGAGCTAAACGACCAAACGGATTATTCAATGCGCCGCGATGGCTACCAACACCACGAACATAACAATTTTCATAAAATTTCTAAAATACGACAAAATAATTGGAAAACGACAAAGTTAAACTGTGCATCCGTTTCTTTCTATATATAGAAATTTCTATATATGACGAAATTTAAGCAAAAAAAAAGTAAATAGGTTAAATACAAAAATTCCTCGAAAGCAATCTCAGAAACAGCAAAAAAGCAAAAGAAATACGGGAAAATGGGCAACCAGCCGGGCAAATTGCAGAATCAAACACAAACAGGACGACCCAAGAAGAATGTGCATTGGAAATCTGCAGGCAAGTTTGTTTCAAATTCAATGGAATGGGGAAGTAGTAGCAAAACCATAATATATCATTAATAGAAAAATTGAAAGAAAAAAAATAGACTTATGGGCTATGTAGGCAGGTGGGAGAGCTAGGAGAGACAGGCAGTGAGTACGCGGGGGAGAGAGGACAGCCAGAATTTTTTGTCGGTTATTTTTAGCCATTCGTTCAAGTGGTTGCTGCTGTTGCCGTTTGGCCTAAAAATTTCGTGTCTAAAGTAACGGTAGAGAGCGTTAGAGAACCAAAGAGATTGAGAGAGAATGGGCGAGCGTGTGCGGGAGCGAGATAATGAGATGGATCTCTAAGTTTAATTGTTGTTTTCTGTTTTTTTTTTGTGCCCACAGAGCGTCCCTCTCCGCCGGGTCGCCCCATACTGACGCCACTTTCCCTGACGGAGCAGCAGCCCGATGTGGTGAATCTTCGCTGGGAGCGCCCTCTAATGGATGGTGGGTCCCCTATTACTGGCTATACTGTAGAACATCGTCGGATGGGCTCCCCGCATTGGGTGAGAGCTACGCCCACACCCATCTCAAGGTGCGAGGTATGCATTAGCGGATTAGAGCCCGGTTGGCGTTATCAGTTTCGTTGTTTCGCCGAAAATATTGTGGGACGGTCCGATGCTAGTGATCTATCCGATCCATTAACAGTAACTTTGCAACGAAATGCGATAACAGTGCCCCGTTTCATCGATGAATTGGCGGATACAAATGCTGTGGAGGATGAGCGCATCGAATTTCGTGTTAAAATTTTAGGTGAACCACCGCCAGAGATCAATTGGTTTAAGGATGGCTATGAGATCTTCAGCAGTCGTCGAACTAAAATTGTGAATGAAAACGATGCAAGCGTTCTGATCATACACCAGGTGGCACTTACGGATGAGGGTGAGATCAAGTGCACGGCCACTAATCGAGCCGGTCATGTCGTAACCAAGGCCCGACTTATGGTGCAGGCTCCTCCAAAAATACGTTTGCCGCGCACCTATGAAGATGGTCTTATTGTTGAAGCGGATGAGGTTCTGCGCCTTAAGGTGGGCATAGCGGGTCAACCATTGCCCGTCATAACATGGCTACATGAAGGTGAAGTTATTGCACCCGGCGGGCGTTTTGAGATCTCCAATACGGATAAGAATTCCATGTTAAAGATCGATAACGTGTTACGAGAAGATCGCGGCGAGTACGTTGTAAGGGCCTGGAATAAACTAGGCGAAGATATCACCTCATTTTTGGTCACAGTCACCGCACGGCCCAATCCACCAGGTGCTCCCAAGTTGAATATGTCCTTTGGGAAATCGGCCACATTGTCCTGGACCGCACCAGCAGATGATGGCGGTTGCAAGATCGGCAATTATATAGTGGAATACTTTCGCTTAGGCTGGAATGTTTGGCTAAAGGCAGCTACCACAAGATCATTGACAGCCACCCTCCACGATTTAATCGAAGGTTCGGAATATAAATTTCGCGTAAAGGCCGAAAACCCGTATGGTCTGAGTGAGCCTTCTGAGGAATCGGAGTTATTATTTATACCCGATCCAAAGAGGGGTATAGTCAAACCCAAATCGGCCACGAAAATAGCTGGTGAAGACATTTCAAAAGGAGATAAAGACGCATCGAAAGTGCAGGTACCTCCTAGACGCAAAACTCTTTCGCCTCCACGACCGCAATCTGATGCTTCAACGGGTATGTCGCCCAGTTCCAAGAGGAAGCCCAAACCGCAGCTTATTGATAATGAGCAATTGCATCATGAAATGTCCTATGGCACTTCAGTCGAGGCGTTAAAGTTAGATGCTCGCAAAAGTCCTGCTCCCACGACAACAACTTCCTCAGGTACTAAGCTCAATCTAACTTTGATTACGACCACAGCTTTGCCCATGGAGAAACCACAAAAATCGCCCCAAAGATCGCCACAGATGACACCCACTCCTTCATCGCCTTTGTCATCATTGAAATTGTTTAAACCAAAGATTAAAACCGAAACGAACAAACTGCCTCCAGCTCTACCCACGCCCTCATCACCCCCACTCCAACAACGAAAACGTAGTCTGAGTCCTCCCGTTAAAAAGCAACCACCGCCACAATCATCATCTCTACGCAAAAGTCCAACGCCTCCGGAACCAATTAAAACGACGCCCGCCCTACAACGAAGCGCCGAACCTGTCCAATTGGGTGTTAATCAAAATGTGCGACGCTTTTCGGGACAAACAGCACTAAGTCCAGCAAAAAATGTGCCCTTATTGGCCTTGGCTGTTGCCACTAATGCCAGCGCAGTTGTGGGTGAAAAGTTACCCACTATTGAGATAAGTTCACCACCGCCGCCTACGCCAACGGCGATGGAACCACCAGCATCACCATTGCCAACTCCTTCAAGCTATCGCCCGGCCAGATCCTCAGTTGCAGAGAAACACGACGAAGTTCATACCAGCAATGAGTTCATGTTGGTGGTCTTCGATAAGAATAGCAAAGTTAAGGATAAAGACAGTGCGTATGCTTATGGCTTTAATTGGAATCCATTTATTCGTTTCTCTTTCTACCTCTCTCTTTCTCTATAGAACAAGATTCCTTTGAGTTGGATCTGGAGGATGCCATACAACCACCGCCAATATCAATTTCTGCTCCAGACTTGGCTTTCTTGGAGTTTACTAACTTGCATACAACGTTCCCATTGCGTCGTTCAGTTAGCTCCACTGAATTGCTTTATGAACGGGCCATGGCCCGATTCTATGAGGCTGTGGAGCTGGAACAGGCATCGAAATCCGCGCCGAAACCTGAAATACCGGAAAAGCTAGTGCCACCGGCTAATCTTCGTAAACGTCTGGGTTCGATTTCTGAGGCGGAACGAGCATCATTTGAGCGACGAAGTGAACTAAGGCGTCAGTCCGCAGATATGGTATCACTTGGACGCAAATGGGACTCTAGGGAGAATGTCAACGAAATTATAATGACGCAAATGTCACGTCTGAGAAACGCGGAAAGGGACGAACACCAAAAGGAGGAAAGACAAATGGAAACAAACGAAGATGAAGAAGCAGATGCTGAAGAAGAACACCTAACTGAGAGCACAGATGATGAAAGTGAGGAAATCGATGATAGAGATGAAGATGTTACAGGTGATAAGCCACTTAAATCTAGCTATGATCTGGGTTCGGATTATACCGAAAGTACTGCATCATCTGAACAAGATTCCATAGAGAAATTCAAAATGGAATTAATGGCACGAACTCGATCACCAAGTCCCCGTGACTTGGAAACCTATCATCCGCGTATTATGGCTGGAGGAACATTTACACCATATCGTGCTCCTACACCGGAACAAGCAGCGGTAGTTCTAACACGTCCTGTCCCCTTACCTAGTCCTGATTTTGTGCCAAAACCTATACTGAAAAGGTCCTCAAATGAGCATGTAGAACAAGCAATAGGAACAGCAGCTGTAGAGGCTGCAAGTGTAATTCCTTCAACTACGCCCGCTCCTGGCCCTACGATCAGTTTAACCCACACCACAAACACTAATCCTGCTACTACTGCCGCAGCGAGCAGCAATATAAAACTAGATTTAGCCAAAGGCTTAAAATCCTTTTTCAGTCGCGACAAACGTACGACTACCGAAAAGAATACCGAGGCCAATGAGGAGCTATCAAATCCATTGGAAAAAGTCAATGCCGCTGCTATAGCAGCCGATGTTGAATTGAAACGGAAGACCAAAGAGTTGGAAGATCAACGTCGCCAGGAGGCTGAACGCCTAATGCTAGAAGAGGCTCATGCCGCTGTCGATCACTACAGTGATCTGGTGCGCGAGGTTGGCTCTAGCCATAGATATCACAAGCCCCTCTATCTCGATCGGGATGAGCTGAAAAAAGCAGCAGCCAGAGCCAGCGATGAGGAGATGGACAACGAGACATTAGAGATTAAACAGCGTCTTGTGAATGATGATGATTTGCTCTTGGCTCCTCCTACTGTTAGTCGTGAGCGTCGTCTCTCCATTTCAGAACGCGAACAGTTGGTTCATGTACGCGATGCCTCCAGCAATTTAGCTCTAAATAAGGTGGCGTCTCGTCAAAGCAGCGAAGAGGAGCAGCATCTGCCATCACCGAATACTCCAACTACACCAGCTCCTGAAGAAGAGGAGGAGTACCCCATGGTTTTAGTAGTACCACCGCCAAAGACAAAATATAAAGCGGAACCCGAAAGTGAAAGTTACATGGGCGACGCTGTTGAAGCTCGTCCCGATGCCCGAGGAAGAACTCGCTTGGTTAAGGTTAAACGGGTAATCAAGCGTCGAATACCCTCACGGTCGCGGGATACATCCCTGAGTAGACCACCAGCACCTCTACCACCTACGCAAAGCACTTCCGCCTTGTCACCGAGGAGCACAGGTACACTGATGTTATCGCCTGCCGATCGAGAACTACTGGAAAAGGCCTCGGCTTTGGCATTAATGCACTCTGAGGAGCAGGCCCATGAGAAAGTTCGCTCAGCTTTAAGTTACTCCACGGATTTGGTTCTCTTTTTGGTTGCCTGCTACGTTTATTTATTCAAAGATGCCCGACTGGTTCTGCCCATATTGGCTCTGATGATCTATCGCCAAGTAGGAGAAGCAATTAGAGCTTGGTGGCAACGACGCAAGGGGGGCAACTGACCAACATCGTTCCTCACCGTCATTCAGTTTCGCTTTTATTTTTTAAGTTAGTTTTCTTCTTTTTTTTTATTCATTATATAGTTCGTCTCACGCCAATCTTAATTGATAATAATTATGAGCTGCTTATCAGCCAAATAAGGAATTCAATTAGCCATCCTAGTTCCACTTCAACTTAATGGCATAATGAAAGTTTTCACAATTTAAATGATAAAGAGCTTGTGCAACAGAATTTTTTTTAAGTTAGCTTAAGGTTTTTTTCTATAAGATTCGTAATGAGTGAGAGAAAACTAGGTCTACGGACGGTCGGGTGAAAAGGTGGATAAAGAGAATGGGAAAACATTTCTGTATACGTAAACAAACCATCAAAAAACAAAAACAAACTCTAAAATTGTTTAATAATTATATATATATTTAGAATAATTTGTATCTGTATCAGAGAGTGCAACGCTACAAAGCAGAAATCAAATTTTTCAAAAGTATCCGAAAGAAAACGAAAACAAATTAAGTAATTTCCTATATCCAAAATTCTAATCGACTGAGATTTTGTAAAAGATCTGCTTTGTATTTAAAAAATTATGATACAAGATGTAAGTTGCATGCCCTGATATGTTGTATGAATGTTTGTATATCATGCCAGTTATTTCGTGTTCAAATACCTCCCAAAAAAGGAACCCAATCGATTCGCTAATGTTATTCAATATGTTCGTTTTGTGGTTTCTCATAATTGTCTCCAAAATGCATTGTTGATATTTGGAAATAAAGTTCACACAAAGCCAAAGAAAGAATCTTTTTAAAAGTGCTCATATATTTCATGTCAGAATAATCCAAATCACTGTACATACATACATACTAGACAGCTGCATGACTTCATTCACTTAATAAGTAAAATAGAGTATACTCGGATAGAATTGAATAGAGTGAGTGACAGACGCACAATGAGTGAGTGTGTATGAGTATTAGTATATTTTGGTACTCATACAAAGCAAATTGAATGACACTGAGTACTGAGTACTCAGTAAAACGGAGTGACAAATTTGACACATCTAAAAAAATTCGAGTTATTCAAGTATCAGGGTACATATTTTGTGTATTTATTTTCTTTGCTTCGTTGAAACACAGCAGTCGCAAAAATGGAAGGAGGAAAAACTATCCAAAGTGAGAAAGTATGTAATTTAAAGCGTATTTTGTTGTTTTTGTTTTCGTTTGTTTTGTTATTGCTGTAGTCAAATATTGCATATAATGCTGTGTCGGCACCTGTCATTCGGATACATTCGAAACAAACTCACTTATACTCTCTGTTTTAACATTGTGCGGCCGAGTATAAAGCAAGCCTATCCACTCACTCATACTTATTCCGTTTCGCACTCATATTCACTCAACTCACTTTGAGAGTAGTATATCCGAATGTCACTTTTTTGACATTCATGCAGATGTCTAATACATACATAAGTACCTATGTGTGTATCTAAATACATATATGTATATTATATATTGGTTGACTGGGTTTAGTAACTGAAACTGTTTTGGCCGTTTTTGCTTTATTAAGATTCTAAATTTATCAATTTGTTTGCGATTTTAAGATAATACTATTATGATTGTTAATAAAAACGTATTTTCCCCTCCCGGATAGGAATTTCCGGCAAAACTATAAACAGTTCGAAGCAAAGATAACATCAGCATCATCATGATCATCATCATCAGCTGCAATGTCAACACACAAAATGCTGCGACAAATTCATGGAGAATTTTTTGTTTTGTTTTTTGCTGATAAGTTGAATTGGCCATATAAAAAGGGAGAACTTTGTGGGGTCTCTCAGCAGTTGAGAATCTAGTGATGGCTTCTTCGTTGACTGGGTTGTTGTTTTTGGCCCTCTGCACATTGACCTACAGTCAGTGGCCACCACAATCGTCTGTCCCGATTGCAGGTGGGCCCTTGCCATCGCTGGGAGTGGGACTGGTGACACCAGCGCCACTGCCAACGCTTTCACAGGACTTGGAAGAAATCATACGTCTTATACAATTCAAACCAATTAAGCAACTCGTTTTGCGTTACCTATTGAACGATGCGGAGTTCCAGGCATTTGTGAGAATTATAAATAGCCAGTCGGGATTCACTGCACGCTGGCGTTTGTTGTCCCAGCCCGAATTGATTCAATTTTTGCAATGGGTTGACCAACAGCTGGTTGCCTCTGGCGGTGGTTCATTTGAGTTTGAGGAAAATGAATTGGGCATTAGCCTATGGAATCGTTATCCATATTGGTCGGGTTCAGTGCTTGGCTGGCGTGGATTCTTAAGCGAACTGCAACTCTATTTTCCCCAGTATGCCATACGGGGTCTCATCGAAGCCAAGGTACTGCAGCGTGGTATCTTTTCACAGTTCTGGACACGCATGCAAGCCTTACAAGGCGTCTACGAACGCTGGTTGACTTGGCCCGACACCATTTCCGTGCTGGATCAACTACACGCTGCTGGCATAGACAAAAATCAATTGGATGGCATAATACGCGAACTCTTTGGTTGGAGTCCAAGTGTGGCAACGACGAATGGCACCACAACCGCTGCAACTCCAGCAGCTCCAACACAGAGTCCAGCTGCTGTTCTGCCTCCAGCTAATCATCCATTAGGAATTTAGTTTCCACAAACATCTCATATTTGAGTAATACATATATATCTATTATATATTTGTTTTAACCATTGAAACTAACTACAACTACATATATGCAATTCGGGGCAATTTGGTTTAAAACTTCAGTTTGCTTAGGTTATCCGATACCTTCTGGGTATTTGCTGCAGGCTTCCTCTTGTTCTTAATGGGGGCCACCGATGGCTTTGGTTTTTTAACTACCAAATCCTTGTGCAAAGTCTTCAAGCTGGCATCAGCTTTCTCCTGCTTGGCCTTGACGGATTCTTTGATCTGTGAACAAAAGCCAAAAATAATCAGTCTTTTATGATGGAAAGACAAAAGTCAATCGTACTTTTAAATACTTCATTCTCAAAAATGAATATCTGACTTCAACAAAAAAGAAATATGTATCTATGGTATATGGCCATATGATTTTCCTATCCGGATAAGCTTACCTTCTTAAGTTTTCCTTGAACTTCTTTGGGCTTCTTGCCTTTGCCCTTTTTATTATCGGCTACTTTGAACAGATTTTTAGCCTTCTTGGATTTATTGAAGGGGGTCTTTGGCTTGGCGCTGGTAGAAGCGCCAGTTGCAGCTACCTTCTTGTTATTAGCCTTGTTGCGACCCATCTGAAACGAAGATAAACTCAACTATATAATGGTTTTAGGTAAAAAAGACCATCAACTTTATTTGCTTAACATTTAAATACATTTCACTTTAGTAAGAGCCACGTCGCTATCGTCTGCTTTGCGTTTCTTTACAACAGGCTCCGTCGTCTCCGTCTCCTTGGTTGTGGTCAACAGATGATAATTGAGTTTAAATGTCACTCTATACATGTCCTTTTTGGGAGCCACATTGCGAACAAAACTAATATTAAGTGAATTTTCCTCGGCGTTAAGGGAGCAGCCCAAATTTTGTTCGACCAATTCTTTTACCAGATCCTTTGTATTTTCACCCTTGGCGAAGGCATAAACATGAACTGTGGGATAGTTTAAAAGATCTTTGGATAGATCGTGCAAGTCCTTGTCATTGTATAGAGCACGAAACGCGTCCAAGAACTCAACGGCCATGGCAGGCAGATTCATCGTTATGTGTATGGAATAATTCGAATCGGATTTATGCCATCGCTCAAGAAGATCTCTCTGTAGATCTTTCAATATGAATTCTCGGCCATCTTTATTGAACATTTGGATATTATTTAGACATTTATTGCGCTTTGCATTGTGCTGTAGCCATTGAAAACTATGAGGATTCAGATCATTAGCCATGACTTGGCAACGTTTCTTCGCAGCCGGCACACTGAATGGACCGACTCCGGCAAAGACATCGTAGAGGACATCGCCGGGTTGCAGTAATTTTACAATGCGTTCATGTTCCGTGGACAAACGAGGATTCCAATATACCTGCGAGAAATCAAATTCAAAGGGAATCCCATTCTCTTTGGTCTCGACTTGGTAGTCGTCTTGGCCACATATCAATTCCATTTGAAAATTACGATAGGTGTTGTCTATTGTTGACGCTTTATTGACGACTGAACGGCAATTTGGCAGTTTGTCTAGCAGAATTTGGCCGATAATGCTCTTGAAGGGTAACAAATGATCACGTAGATTTAAATGCACTATATGACCGATGCGGGAATAGGAGGTGAGACCCTCTTCTTCTAAGGGCAAAATGCTTTTCAGTATCTCATTGGCTGTCCAATTGTCATAGACTAGTTCGAGTTGGCTGAAGGAAAAGTTCTGCTCAGTGATATCCCTTTTTGCCAGCTCTTCCGTGGGCAGCGACTCCCATTTGGTGATGGGCAAAGGATGAAGCAAAATCTCCTTTTGTTGTGCCTTTTGGTCGTCTGATCCACCATCTACCACCACTGGTCTAACTGGCTTTAATTTCTCCATTTTAAGCATAAATTTCTTAACTAATGGCATCACATGATCCACTTGGGATTCGTTTATCCTCAGCCTGGGGACTTGCACGTTTTTTTTGAACTCTCCACGTTGTAAGTGCCTCATGCCACGGACATTAGCTGGCGGCAGCAGCTCCGGACATTCCATATTCTTGAAGTAGTGGCGTTGTCGAAGGATTTGTCGTAGTTGTTGTTGTTGTACTCTTAGTTGCGATATGAGTTTGATTAACTGCATTAATTAATTTGAGAAAAAAAATCTTATAAAAAATTTACCTTTAACGAATTAGCACTTGGTTCGTTATATGTTAGCGTTGCAAAACAATCGATGGCACTATCGATAATAACGATGCACAGTGGTCAGTTACGTTAAAGTTACTGGCAAAAATGTATAACTTTTGAATCAACTTAAAAATGCAATTTAGAATACATTTTTAATATGTATTTTAAAAAGTTTTTGGTATCAAAATAAAAATGGTTCGTGGTTCGTACGCCCAGCACTTTTAAATGTTTATTGAAAGACTATGCTCCTATGCATGTTTTTAAAACTTTCTTCTACTTTAAAATAATACCCAAAAAAAGCAGTTAAATTTTAATTTATACTTTTTTTTGCGAATCGGAAAATTCTGATGTGTGGTTCATGCCAGTATCATTTCTAAATCCGACCACTGTTTAATCTTTTACGAAATTTCGATATTTCGATAACAACTTCAGGCTATCGATAGTTTCGAAGTAGAAGAATACGACTAAGTTCAACAACTTAAACACATTTTTTTGTTCAATAAAATATGATATGGATTGAAAGCATATCATTTTTTAATATCTTACTTACTTTTCTCGGAAAATATGAAGAATGAACGACGAGAAACTAGCGAATCTAGTAGAAATTGTTCCAAAAAGGGGATATTTAAGGTAAATAACTAAATAATACTATACTATAAGAGAACTCGACTAATGGTTTTAAATTGAAAATTTTAGTCCAAATGAGCTGATAAAGCAGCGGCATGTGGAAATTGAGCCACCAAGAGTGGGGCTAAAGCGCACTCATAATGAAAATAGCCCCGAAGAACTGGCAGAACTTGAAATAGCCTATGGTAAATTATTTAGGAATTAGCAATTAGGCACATGAAGTTGTTATTCTTGACTCCTCCATAGCTAACCTGCGAACGCAGCTATCTGTGCCTCGCATAGAGCGCCTGGCTGGACGCTCCTTGGCGACTTATCATAAGGATCAACAAGTTGTCGAAGTTCTAAAAAAGGATGGAAAATTTGAACATTTCGGCTATAGCCACAAGGGAAAGTTCTATTTAGAGTACTATGAGGCATTGTTTCTTGTGGAATTGGTAAGAAGCGATCTGAAGAGAGAAGGGAAGAGTGTGCAATGAGTTAAGACAATTAAATTCTTTTTTTTTAGAACCGTCTACAATTAGAACATGAAGGAATGATCCTATCTATGGAGCAAAACTATAACTTTCTTCTAGGACCTGCAGCATGTGATAGGTATAATCATTATCTGGTCTACTCCTGTTTAAGTCGCTTGGGTTATATCGTCGTCCGACATCGGAAACCTGAAGTCAGTCGGGATGACTGTATTTGGGCTCTGTTAGAGGAGAAAATTAGTCACAAACCCATTGTTGATGATATAAGAACTTCTTCTTTTTTCAATGAATTGCAAAGCCAAATGGAAGCCTCTACACAAAGAATAATAAGCCAAGAGTTCCAATCGCAACATGGTTCCACCGAGTTTAAATATAATTTTGGTAAACGAAAAGCATACGAAGAATATTCACCAGCCTCTTCAACTGTAAGAAAGAGAGTTTGTTTGCCAACAAACCAAAGTTTGGTGGATGTTTTGAAAGCCGATTGCAGCTATTTTAAGTTTAAGAGGATTTTCCAAAAATTCGATATAGTAAAACTGGCCAAAACGACCGCAACCAGCTATAACGATAAGATCAAATTAAATATAATATTTGATTTGTATTTACCTAATGAGGGTTTTCGGAAAAGTTTATGCCAAACTCCCAGTTTTTATGTGGTAATTCTGCCAATGGGTGCCTTATTTCCCACTCATAATGACATAGCTCGTTTGCAATCAAGTGTGCCATTGCTCATTATATCTGTTAGTGAATCGAAGCAGATACAGGCATTTCTTTACTATATTAGTTAAAAAATAGAATGATAACCAAGTTAATGAATGTAAAAAATTGTTAAATATTTAGACAGTCCCCTTTGAAATTGTCATCAATATGTGTATGTATTATTATAAGCCAAATTCGAGTTAAGTTTTCGGTTACTTATTACAAAAATTTTCCAGTTTCAAAATGGTAACTAAATGAAGAATTTGCTAAAAATATTGAATAGTCCAAAACCTTTTCTGCTTATAGGCCCCACCAATACTTTGGATAATTGGTGGCCCCTCCAGTGGCAAGGGAACACAATGTGAGAAAATTGTGGGCAAATATGGTTTCACCCACATTAATCCTGATGAAATTGTAAATAGAGAGGTGAGAAAGGAAGTTAAATATGTATATTATATAATAATAATATTAATATTAACTTCAGATTGAAGCGAAAAGTGCAAGTGGTAAAAAATTCGAAGGTTTACGCTCACAAGGGCAGGAAGTGCCTTTTGATGAGATTTTACCCTTTATCGAAAAACTAATGATGGAACAACGTGGCGGCATAAAAGGATTCGTTATAGATGGGTAAAAAACAATGAAAAATGAAATTAAACAGTGTATATATATATAAATGTGGTTCCTAGCTATCCTCATACATTAGCCGAAGCAAATTTGATGGAACAGAGTCTGGGATCACCAGATATGATAATTGCTCTGGAAATTTTACCAGAGTCGGCTGGTGCACGAGCTCAGAGTTCTAGTGGAGGAGCACCGAGACATTCACAGAGTACCTATAAGAGAAACGCCAAGTCGATATTCGAACAATATTCAGACAAACTAGTTCAAATCGATGGAGAACGTGATGTTGATCAAATATTTGAGGATATAGTTCCCAATATTGATTTGTTAATGAAAAATCGTGGTGGAAATCGTTTGCCAATTGAACGTTGAATAACTTGCAGCTTGCAGCAAAATTGGCGTTAACATTAAATGATTCTTTGGAATATCGATGGAGCGAATTAATTTTTGAAGTGTTAAATTCAAAAACTTGTAGAATTTTAAAATTGCAAAAATGAGAGGAAACAAAAAATAAAGCCATTTCAATTTAAATTTGACAACCGCCATTTATAGAAAAAATAAAAATAGCGCCATCTGTGTGTCGCGTTTCGAAACGTCAAACAGCTGACGTGAGCTTAATAAAATAGCAAATTTGAAAAAGTGAAGCGAATTGAAAAGGTGAAGCGAGTTTTATGGCGCGTTCAGATTTCAGAAAAAACGGTATATATTTTTGTTTTGCAAATACAAAGATAAAAAAAAACAAAACAAAACGCTCGTCGTAGAGCAAAAATTAATAACAAAAAAATTCAATTAAGTGCGATTTGTGATAAAAATCATTCAAAATAATGTCAGGTGAATACACATATATTCAAATTGCCAAAATTCGAAAACGAAACCGAAAAAACCAAAAAGACTTTAGTCGCTCACAAACTATGCGGCATTGAGGGTGGATATCGAAAAGCCAAAATTCGAAAGCGAAATCGAAAAACCAAAAACTAGCAACAACAATCAACAGCAATAGCAGCAGCAGCAGCGGTAGGAAGGAATTCATTTCACCTAAATTTTATTCGCAATTTGTTCACTGAGAGGCAAGAAGCAACAACAGCAGCAGCAGCAGCACCACCACTTTTACCACCACCGACGTTTCTATCTCATCTATATAAGCATGGTGAGTGTGTGTGCCCGCTAGTGTGTGACGTGTGTGTGAGTGTGAGTTTGAGTGTGTGTGTGTATCTACATACATATATTAGTTTTCGTCTTGCTTTGATTTAGTTGTCCTCCCCATCCCTTCACTATCCTGATCCCATATATACACACACACACACACACATAGTCTTGCCCTTGATCTAGTTGCATTTCACTTGACCTTGCTTGTTCCCGTTTTTTTATTACTTATACGCTCTGTAAGCTGTGCTCTCAGCTGAGTCTTGGTTTGTTAGTCCAATCAGCTGTTTTTTGCGTTTTATATTACCTATAAATAAAGTCTGATGATGATAATGATGATGCTGATGTGAAATTCCCTACCCAAAAACAGAATACAACAACAACATAACTGCCAAAAACAAAATACAAAAACAACAACAAAAAAATTAGCAACTCAAATTCTAACCAAATAGGCAACAAAAACAAAAAGTCGAAATTTCACATTCCAGACAACAATAATAATAATAACAACAGTCGATGATAGTCGATCTCCAACCGATTTTGACGTCAAAAGATTTGCATTAATTTGGACTTTAGGAATTTCTTTTACTTGGCTGGCGACGTCGGGACGGGCGACAAGTTTGAATCATTAGCAAGTTGCGATATACTCACCGCCCAGCTCAGCGGTCGCCGAGCTCACATTGCCTCCGTCTCTGTCGCCGCCAGTTAAGAACTTGTGTGGATCGAAGCCGGTTCGGTCAATAATGGTCAATCGATTCTAAACGACGCATCAACAAACAAAAAAAAAAAAAAAACAAAAATAATAAAGAGTTCTAAATAATAGATAATAGTGAGAAATTCAACAACTGTCATAGGTCAGTTTTGCCTTCCTCTATTTGTCCTTCATAATATACGCATATTTATACATATGGATATATCCTTGGAAATGACATTTGGAAGTCACTGAACTAAACTTAACTAAACGCATACACTTACGTAAAATAAACCATGAGAATTTTTCATCAAGTTTCTATTCTATTGTGTGCTCATAATGTGCTGAAAGAAAATCGGAAAATCCCCACTAAAATTTATGCTCTAAACACAACCTGCTTATTATCAAAAATTCATTCAATTTGTGAGATGATTTTTCGTTGAATTTTTTCAAATTCTTGCTAAGAGCGACAATGCGGAACCGATCCCCCACCTTCCCATTGGGGGTAGAGAAAATAACCAAACACGCACACATAATTTTAACAACAACCACACGAGCCTACAGAAACAAAAAAAAAAAAAGAAAACATTAGAGAAAAATTCTCTTCAATTGTTTATGGCAATTGAAAATTGGAATTGATTTAATTAACGCATCATAAACATCCGTTTAATATAGATGAGGAGAAGAAAAAAGGTTGTCAGTGATCTATCTATCTATGTATACAAATCTAATCTCATTCAGTCAAGATCAATGTCATATCTATATATATACATATATATATATATATATGTATATATGTATGTATATAAAGTACGTATTCACACGCAGCAATTGGAAAGTTTATAGTTTTTAGGTTGTTGGCAGAATGCCCAAATGTTTATAATAACTACATAGAGCGAGAGCAAACAATATGTATATGTATGTATGTATATGTGTGGGTTGTATATATATATATATATATATATGTATATGTACACATGTTTACATATACACATAGTAAAATATCGAAATTAGTGAATTTGAAAGTCAAACCACATGAAAAGGTATTCTCATTCTCATTCCAAACGGAAGTGTGTGATAATAATTATGTTTCCTTCTGTTTATGTATATACATATGTACATATATGTATGCACCTATGTATGTAGATGTACATTTTTCAAAATTAACGATACCCATAAACACAATTTTATAAAATCTTCACTTTTTTGACATGTATTTAGAATGTGAATTTGAGAGAAGGGCCACCCACGGAACATTTCCGCTCATGGTTATTCATCTATAAATGAGAAATGTATACCTAAAATAAAACTCTCACAGATTACTAATCTTACTGCTTAAGAATACATATTATTTTATAATATATATGTATATACATATACATATATTAATCCTGTCCTCTACTATTACCTTAATCCTCAAGAAGCTTGTGAGATGAAAACTTTAACTTGTTTTGCATCAAAGTATGTATGTATGTATGATGGCTCCTCCTCCCTTCACTTTTTGTGTAGTTATTTATGTGTCACCAAATGGCCATGAAGAAGGAGGCCCAAGACAAGATCAAAGCGGAGGAGTTACGTAAGGCTCAAGCCGGTGTAAGTAGGTTCTACCTCCACATACTACTGGATGTTGTCTGGCATGTTCAACTCTCTGTATGGCCATAGCTTCTAAATACACGGAAAACAATCAAACAAAAAAACCTGCTCCTAACTCGCTTAACGTCAAAATGAACAAACTAACCTATATACCACCCCAACTATATGCATAAACAAACCTAGATGTGTTTCCATATTGATTTGATTCACTTTACTGATGAAATGATTTACCCCTCTTCCAGTCAGATATACCGATCATTTGGATTCTGGGAGGTCCCGGTTGTGGCAAGGGCACACAATGTGCCAAGATTGTAGAGAAATATGGCTTCACGCATCTGAGTAGTGGTGATTTGCTGCGCGAAGAGGTGGCTTCCGATTCTGACAAGGGTCGCCAGTTGCAGGCCATTATGACGAGTGGCGCCTTGGTGCCAAATGAGGAAGTTCTTTCGCTACTAAACGGAGCCATTACCCGGGCCAAGGGCAGTTCCAAGGGTTTCCTCATCGATGGTTATCCCCGTGAAAAGGGTCAGGGCATTGCCTTTGAGGAGCAAATCGCTCCCGCCGATTTGGTTTTGTATTTCCAATGTGCCGAGGAGACCATGAAGGATCGTATTCTGGCCCGTGCCAATGCAGCAGCTGTGAAGCGAGCGGACGACAATGAGGCAACCATTTTGGCACGTTTGAAGACATTCAAGGATAATACCAACGCCATATTGGAACAATATGTCGAAAAGACATTGACGGTAAGAGTACCTTATCAACTCTTCTTTAACTGAAATTATTTTATCGTTCTTTTTCTTTGGTCTAGATAAACGCCAATCGGCCCGTTGATGAAATCTTCTTGGATGTCGTTCAGGCTATTGATTGTGTATTAAAAAAGAAACAGAAAGCATCGGCTTAATCTCAATTAGTTAACGGATCTTACAATACCAAAAAACGCAAAAAAGCTGCACCAAAAAATGTTAAAAACCAAATGAATTCGATTTCAAATAGCAATATATTGTTGAAAGAACATGTGCCCTCCCCCTCCCATGTTCGCATGTAAAAATGCAAATGCAACCTAAGCAATGTTTTCGGTCAAATGCTTTAAATAAATCTTAAATATACAACGGAATAATGATGTTGAATGTGGAATTACTTTCCTTTGGTAAACACTGTGATATTGTGTCTGTGTGATTGAACACTTTGAATTCAATTAAACATGTTAAATGAATCGTTAAGAGTACATACTGCCAATTAATTTGTAAAATGCAAATCCCGATTTAGACACGATATTTCATTTTAATTAGTTAACAACTCAAAATCAAAGTCCAATTAGTCATAAGGTTCGAGTTGAGCATTAGCCGCAAGGGCACGTGGTTTTATATTTACAATTTTTTATTCTTATTTTTGACTGGAAAAACATTCGAAAATGAATGTGCTCAGTTTAGTTTATTTAAGTTTTAGTAGTTGTATTAGTAACAACAAACAATCTAGCCACGTGCTGGAAATGCAGGAAATTGAATAAGAGAGAAAGAAAACAAAAACACTATAAACAAAAAAATTAGTTTAATGAACCAGTTTTGTTGTAGGCGTCGGGGCGGAAAGGAAATCACATCAAATCCATCGACAATTGTATACTCTAACACAAAGTTAAATGCACTTGAAAGTGTAACTTAATAGTTGAAGATATTTTAGTAAGCAACTCAACTTATTAAAGATAAAATGTGGTTACTAATTATGAAGAGGGCTTTACATTAGCAAGCGAACTTTGTAGGTTAAATCAATGTCAGGTTTTCTCTACTAATCAATAGGGTAGCAATTGATTTATGTTAAAATGAGGCTTATCCTCTTGTTGCATTGGTTACTTTTGAAGGATGGCTAATCTTATCGGGCTTATTGGTCAAGTCTAAACTTCTGTTCATAAATTAATTGTATTGCAGTTGCACTGCTTAGTTTGATAACAAATCACTTGATTAGATTTAGTTTTTTAATGGTTAATGATATCATTTCGTGGTCTCTCAGAAATTATGTCATTATCTGCTCCCGATTAGCTAATTTGCTAAATATAACTAACACTTTCAGTTGTTGTCGTAACATAAATTTTAATTTCGAGCAAATTTATCATACATATATGTGTGTATACCCTCGTCTAACTCCACCTATTGAATTTCAATGCAAGATTTTATCAATCGATGATCAATCGAATAGAACATAAAAGTTTACCGCATAGTTTTAAAATTCATGTCTAGGAATATTTCATATTGACAGGTTCAATCCACTTCAAGTCCTTTTCATTGGTTTCTAGCATTATTTGTGCGTCAGGTTGATCACTTTTCTAAATGATCAGAAACCGATTTTGCATAATTTATGGCAAAATAATAACCCAAAACAAACAAGAAAGAAAAATCATATCAACAATCGCCAAAAAAAAAAAAAAAACCTCTATTGAAAAACTGGTAGGAATAGAATTAGAATCAGTTTGAGAATCATCTGTCGCGGCTTCTTGATATTTTTATTTTATTTCTATTTTTTTTTATCACGGAACTAAATACCTAAACGAAAAACGAAGATTGAACGTCATCATCGATCGGCAGCAACCACCAGCACCACTCAAACTGGAGTGGAGTTTCGAGTTCTCATTGGAGAGCCTCTGGTCCCCCACTTCTCGGCAAATAGTGTTAAGGCAATATGTAGAAATTTTTATGTAAAATAAGTTGTTATGTAAAAAAAAAACGAAAAAAAAGAAGAAAAAAAAAAACATAACAACGAAAACTAGGAGAAAATTATCACTGATGATTATCTCTATATATACATTGTTTGCTGACTCTGGCTAAACTCGATGGGAATTCCAATTCCTCCGCCGAAAAAAATAAAATCAGCATGACTAAA
This sequence comes from Drosophila willistoni, assembly GCF_018902025.1. NCBI lineage: Eukaryota > Metazoa > Arthropoda > Insecta > Diptera > Drosophilidae > Drosophila > Drosophila willistoni. The sequence continues at coordinate 8,040,383 of NW_025814056.1, forward strand.
GCAGGTTTTTATGGATTTGTTATTTGTATTTATAATTTCTTTATTTCTTTTGACTTTTTTTATGTTTTCATATTTTGTGTGTTTTGCTTTCTTTTTGTTGTGTCTTATAATTAGAATAAATATTAATCATAATAAAAATAATAATAATAATAATAGTTTAACTGGGGGAAAATAATATCACAAGATCTTTAGAGAATTGTTTGTTTTGTAAAGCTATATAAAGAGATTTTCTTCAGTCCAAGAGATTTCTCAAATTGAATTTCTTAGATCAGATTGTCATCGCGATATTGATGATGATGATGATGATGTTGTTGTTGAGGGGCACCAATTTGCCTATCAATCCAATCCAAATAGTGTGTAACTCGAGTGAAACCACCAGGAATATTTGTCTCACAACCATCGGCAGGACCAAAACTTGTGATGCCAACAACCATTTGGCTACCTTTCAATACCAATGGACCACCGGAATCTCCGGTGCAGACAGTCTCATCTTTCAGTCCCTTGGCACACATAACACCGGCCGTGACAACATCATATTCCTCAGAACATTCCATATTGGATATAACTTTCAATTCGGTATATTGCATGTTATCGGAATTGGACATCTCGACCATGGCACCCCAACCACTGGCAACCACACTCATTCCGGTGAAATGATCATGCCTATTGCGGGGTAAGGTCGCAGGCTGTATGCGTGATGTGAACACTATATCCATGGGCAATTTGACCAGAGCTATGTCATTTGCCGCCGTCTCCGGATTGAAGTGTTCGTGCACAATAAACTTATTCGAACGCATAACCAGTCCACCCAATTCCTGAGTATCCTGTACGCTCTTGGTGCCCAAATAGACGTCGTAATGGGTTACGCCCATTGTGCAATGGGCGGCAGTCAGTATCCAGCGTTTATCGAGCAGTGTTCCACCGCATAGGATGCGTTTGCGCCACAATTGTTTGCCGATTAGCATCACCTGGTATGGGAATTTTTCAATTTTTCCATATTTCGATTGTCCGATGGCGTAGCCCGATGTGCTGGGCATTATGATTCCACCCATTGCCAGGCACAGGAGTAGTGTGAAAATCATTTTGTGTGTGTGTGTGTGAGTTTTGGGAGGGGATTAGAGAGTTTCTCTCTTTTTTCTTCAATTCTTATCACTTTTCACTTGAGTTTTCCCAAAAACAAAAAAAAAACGTTTTTCAGCTTTCGTTTTCAAAATCTTCTTCTTTTTTTTAGCTTTAGCAAGTTCTGCGCGGTTCAAATGTTGGCTTGAATCTAAATATATTCTGACAGAGTCGCGATATTTTTATACCTCGCCGATATTTGCCGGCTTCTCATTCTCTCCCTCTCTTTGTTGATCACAATCTTGCTCTCGCTCTCGCTTTAAGCTAAAGCTTAAAGCTGCTCTTATTTGTGATTGTGATACAGTGGATCGAAATTAAAAAATGTATACCCAAAATATATTTATATTCAAGCACAGTCGGTAAAATTTTTAATTCAAACGGTTTCTCATATAAAAATAAATGTTTCAAACTTAATTTTGCAAGGTTTTCAACAAACAAACTTAAAGTTCAGCATCCTTTATCATATAACAATTTAAACATTATACGTTCAAGGGTTTGAGATATTTAATACTTGATTTAATGTATAAGCGTAACTCTTTGGCAAAATTCGTAATAAGTGGAGAAAACCTTTATCCCTAACCATTAATAAAAATATTTAAAAATTTACTGTCTTTGTTGCTCTATTTTTACCTCTATTTATTCATAAATATGTGTTTTGTAGTACGTAATACCGGTTTTAAAATTTTCCCAATGTTTTATAATAACGACTTTGACTTTATTGAGTACTTCGATCCTGTAGTGCATCCAGTGCCAGTGATCAGCCAGGCTTCAAGGTCACATTTCTAAGTTTTTAAAATATGTTAAGCTGTGATCAAATTGAGATATAAGTTATGAATATAACATTTTGAAATCGGTCTGAAAAAAGCAGATTAATTAAAGATTTGTGCGTTAATATTCTACGAAAAAAGAACATTATCGTTTTTGACCGTTTTTCATCCATGTTGTAACCTTCACATTGGAAAGTTGTCTTCTTATTTCCGGCACTAAGTGCACAACTAAATTCCATAATTCCTACCAATTTAATCATAGTTTTTTAAGTTTTTGTTGTTTTGCAAAAAATGGTAATAAATATCCATGTTGGAGAGGAATAATGACTGGTCGTATAAAAGTAAAATGAATCGAACCTCACTTTTCCTTCATTCAACAAAATTTTATGCATTGTCCACTGTGGTGGATAATGGTCGAGCTTTAGCGGGAGTAAAAAACCGAAATCGAGCACCAAACCAAGTTTTCTGCGCGGTAGCTGGTTATTATGACAGCAAACAAGCTATTAAAATCTTGTTTGTGCTTTACGGGACTTTATTTAGTCTAATCAATTGGGTTTTCAAGAGACAAACGAAGAGAGAGAGAGAGAGAGAGAGAGAGGGAGAGGGATCAGAGTTCATCCTAAATAAATGAAAATCCTGCAAGTCAGCATCAATTGGCGAAAGAGATTATACTATCAGGATGACTAACGGAAGTGGAATTGGGTTGACTTTGATTGCGTCTTCACCCAAAAATAACTTTTACACAAAATTTCACAGACTTTCAATCGATTCCACGAAGTATATTTTGTGCTTCGATTATGACTATGAAATTATTAGAAACAAAGAGACAGAAAGAGAGAGACAGAGGGAGAGAAGAACAGGTATGATGGGAGGGAGGGCATTAGGTTGTGATGACTCTTGGAAGGGGTTCGAGGTAGTGGTAGGTAGGAGGGGGTCTGGTCTGGTGCCGCCAACCAGCCGGAGAATTCGAGTGACAAATACTCGCCCCAACCTGGCGACTAGTTTTCAAACTGTTTCATTCACTATATGGAATTTTTATTTGATTTTTTTAGTTTGTGTTTTTTTGTTTTGTTTTTTGAAAGTGGGTTTTTGCGCATAAAGATTATTGTTTGTTTGGTTTTAGTATTCATACCCTATGACCACTATGACCCAAACTGTCCCCACATCCGGCTGTTATAATTTGAGAACCGATTACAAAGATTATATTATCCTACGAAAAGGCTATGAATGAAAGCCTATCATTTGGCAATCTGATTTATATATTAAGGAAAGCACGACTCTCTCTTAAATACATATATCACGATCTAAATTGGCATATCTAAAATCTATTGATCCATTAGAGATCGATGAAAGGAGAAGAAGAATTAAAGGACTTTTGACTTCTTAAGGTGGCAATGAGTGTTTTTGGCTTAGGGAAACATAAGTCTTATGCTTGTAAAGAGTATTTACTAGTCGGCTTTTGGGCACTATATAATCTTATTGATTTGTTTTTAGTTTCTCGATTGCACATTTTGGGACTTTGGGTTCTGTTTTTGTTTTTTTCATCTTTTTTTGCATGTAAACAAAGATTTTTGTTGTTTCATGCGAATTTAAGTCGAACTTTTGATGAATCAAAAAATCAAAAAAAAATATATATGTATGTATATATCGTTTGCTTGTTTATAAACAAATAATTAATATGTAGATTCTTTCCAGTCTGATTCAGTTTAAGTTAACGCAAATTTCGTAGTTAGCCGATGTTTTGGTTTCTTTTTTTTTCGTTCTTGTGGGGATTTTTCGTGAATGTTAAAAAGTTTTCCAGTTTTTCTGTTAGCTGCGTATTTTGATTTTGATTTTGGTTTACGGTTTTCGCTGATCAAATTAAATCAGAGTTGAAGAATGTTTTTTTAGGAGCTAATTCATCTGGCGCCAGCTTGGTATTTTGTTAATTGGAATAAAAACAATCATCGATCGATCGCATTTTATTCAATTTACTTAATTAGCAACCGAAATTGTAAAAAAACAAACATGTCGAAATGTTTGTTTTTTTGACAGAAATCAGAACCAATGGAACCTTTATGATAATGGGCTGGAGGGCGGGGAAAGGGAGACAAGCTGAGGATGCCAAGGCTGTTCAGTTTTAATTGCGGGAAGGCGTCAAAAACAAATGAATGACATGAGAGAGAGGAGGAAGGGCGAGAATATTGGAACATAAAGTGCCTATTAAAGTGATTTGGTAAACAAAAGTTGTTCAATTCTTAGGACAAAGGACTTCAAAGGACTTGGCTCTAGATGCTGATCAAGCATATATATACTAGGAATCTTTTTTAGTGACTTGAGTATACCCTTTTTTCCTATAGATATTTAACCAATTGACGTTTAGGCCAAAGTTTTAATAAATCACTGGGATTAGCAGTGATTTCCAATTATTATTGAAGATATTGGAAATAATCATATGCATATCATACATAATAATTAGTTGAGTTAGTGTATTTGAAATTCTAAACACTTGTTGAACAAAAATTATTTGCTTTCTTTGTTCAAGAAGGTGTAAATGAGAAAATATATATCTTCAAAGTCAAAATTAATTGGGCGTGAAATGGTGTGAAAATTTGTTACACCCAAAAAGAATGAAGAAAAAGAAAAAAGCTTACAAAAATTCTTTTGTGTGTGTGTGTTTTTTTTTTTTTGTTCAAAATGAAACCCTATAGTTTAAACTTTAAAGAATTTATTGCTTGCCGTTTTTGGGGCGTTGTCGAGATGTTTAGAGAGCAGTTTAGAACGAGCATCACATCAGGTTGGCTAAACTAATCTAATCAATCAATTAGCTTTTTCGGCACATCGTCAAATAAAATGCAATAAACAGTTTATAGAACTGCTTTGATCTCATAAAAACAAAAAAAAAAAAACAAATAAAATCTTAAAAATCACCATATTGAACTAATTTCCATTTTTCATTTTGGAAACCTGCAAAGATTTATTTGTTCTGTAAATGTTATGCTAATTTGATTTTTGATTTTCGGTTGTGGGGGACTTTGGAAACACCCGCAAAAAAAAAAAAAAAATAAAAAGAAACAACACACACAAAAATCTTAACTCATGCCATAAAGTTCAGCGGCTTACCCGCTAATCTGGCGCCAGACATCATGTTGTTTACCTTGTGCGAGAAAGTAGTTGACCTTGGGTATTTTTTGGTATGCTTTTTTTCTTTTTTGCCTAGAAAGTGGATCGATCATCGAGGAGATCTCCTCAAGCTACGCAGTAGATATATGCATATATGGACTAGCCGAGTGCATTAACCGCTAAATTTGTTTACTCGTTACCCCTAACGAAAAATCAAATTGAATCAAATCAAATCAAATCATATCATATCGAATCGTTCATTGACGTCACAAAACGTCGACGCAGCTTTTACAAATTAATTAAAATATTGCAAAAAAAAAACAGAAACAACAACACCAACAACACACATTTGAAACGATTTGAAATGATCAAGCATTTAATATGCAATGGCGTAGAACCAGTAGTCATTCGTTCGCCCAGTAAAAACAATCGTTTGCCCCTTTTAATGTCTCTTCACTGGGTTGACGGTGGGAGGGAGGGAGGTAGGGAGGGTAAGGTTAGGGATGCGACCAAACTAGATCCGGTTGGGTTTTTAGTTCTTCTCTAGCTTTAAAAACGTTGAATTCTAATATCAAAGAAAGAAGAAAGAAGCCAACAAACAAGTTGCTAAGAAAGAAATTTATTGCCTTTTGGAATTCCCCCAAACACACATATACAAAAACAAAAATACTGGGCCAAAAGACAATAACAAACTCCCATAGATTACTGTTGTTGTTGTCTCTCTCTCTGTGTGTGTGTGTGTGTGTGTGTGTGTGTGTGTAGCAAACAAAATTGTTCGAGTCTAGCGATTATCATTAGTTAGCTACTAAAGGAGAGGGAGAGATTAGATGATAGCCGATCGACGAACGCCGTTACTGGCGCCAATTCTTCAGACATTTAAATATCTTGGGTGGGTAGGTTGAAAAGTATTTGGTTAAGGCCATGTAACCTCATTAATTGTTATTCTTGACCAAGAAGAAAGCAGCTTCCTTTTCTCATCATTTAGCTATAATTCTCAACTACTATTAGCATTGAAAATGTATGGCAAGACTTTAGCGAAGTATCCTTTTTTTGTTTAGTGATTTTTAACTTAAACTAACAAATAATCTACTAAAATTTGTGTGATATAATAATTATGCTATATTATTATTCGGATTATTATTAGTTAAGCTGTCACACCGGGCGTATACGTTATTGTAGACTAAATGGTTGGATCTACTATGACTGTGTTAGCTAGTTCAGTCTTATTCGAAAATTATAAAAAATATATTGATATTTTACGAAATGCCACTGCATGAACTTTTTATACCTCCCTCGTGAGTTTTTGAAACTAACCTGCAGTTTCCAACATAATCTCAGCTAAATTGGTAAAAACCCATGTGAAATGTTGAAAAGAAGAGCAAAAGAAAGTCATCAAAATATCTCATCGTATCTCGTCGTCGTCGTCGTCGAAATCAAAACAAATCGTTCAAATTAATATTATAATTGACAAGTTAAATTCCTTGGTTTTTTTTTTTTTTTTGTTTTTTTGGCATAATCCGTCAAAAGTTGTCAAATAAAAATTTGCATAATCAATAAAAAAAAAGATAGGTAATGAAATGAAGCGCCCGGGTTTGGTTTCTTATTGCGGCAGTCAAGATAAGCCAGAGGGATACTACATATTGATGAAGTTGGAAAACCGCATTCAAACACATCCTAAATAAAAACTAACTATAACTTCGGAACGTGTGCGTCTTGTGCTCGTAAAGAAGCAAAGAAAAATAATAAAAAAAAAGGTTCTAAGCCAACAAAAAAAATTTATGAGACTTGTGGAATTTTTAGTGTAAGCTTTGTGTGTGTCTGGTTTTTTTTTTTTTTTTTTGGGTCGTTTATAATTTGATTCTTGAGTTTCGATGATTTTTTTTTTCGCGTCAATTTGGCGCCGCGCGAAATAATTAATTATCAATTTGCTTCTGACTGGCGACAAGCAGAGTGAGAGACATTAATATGCCATTTTCATTTCGAATACTAAAATTTGCATATAAATTAGAACATTCTAAAGTCAATGCAAAAAATCATAAACCAACTAACTAACAACACAAAACAGCAGAAAACAGAAAACCTGATTTAATATCAACTTGATGTTAAAACTCAATAAAAAAAACACAAATCATAATTGGTAAATCATCATATGGAAACGAGCTCTCTCTGACGTCACAACTGTCCCTTCCTACAGAAAAAAAAAGAAAAAGATTCGGTCCGGCATGATTCAGACAACATTTAATGTCAAATTTAATTATTATCTCATTTAATCATCAGACAGAGAATCAAAGAAAAAAAAAAATAAACGTCACGTAGCCCAAACAAATGTTTTGTTTACTAAAACAAATATTTGTCGAGACTTCGCGCCCCCCTTAGGCATGGAAATAGTTGTCGGTGTTGATATCTAAAAATATTGGCATTACATGGGGTAAGAGAGAGAAAAAGTGAAATTCTTAAGTTGTGATTCAATCGAAAGAAGATCTTCAAATCGTAATTAGCTACCTAATCTCATTTATCATATCATGTACATATAACGCATATCGGAACAGTCACTGAACTCAAACGAACACATATTGCCTGCCAATTTTTTTGGAATTCCACACACCGAAATTGCCAAATGAAATTTATGGCATTAAAACGGCAAAATAATCACATTTTTACGGTAAGTAAAATGCTTTCTGCTTTGATTTAGCAGCAATTTAATTATATATTCATCGGCAAATATGTATGTATATGTATATCTCATGTCACTGGTGTCGATCTTGTGTTCACAATTAAGATTGTAATTCATTAATTTATTGGCGTGATATGGCTATGGTATTTTCATTTCCCTTAATAAACTTAAAAACAAAACGAAAACCAGTTGAGTGACTTTTTCAAGAGGCTAAGATAATAAATCCCTTGATAACTGTAAAATGTAATTTTAATTCTTAACAAAATATTTTTAAATTTGCCGCCACACCAAACCAAAAGTACCAACGTCGAACCGAACAAATATCAACGTTATCGATATCGATAGTTGATAGTGGTCGATAGGTTGAGCCGCTGCCAATCAGTGTTGTCAAATCGTGATTTTTAATTGATTGCGGGAATTGGGTAATTTTTAAAAATCTATTTACAAGGCAGCTGTAAAGTTAAATCAGTATAATGGTTCAAAAAAACATTATGTACGACATAAAAATTACACTTATATCCTATTTTTGGAATTTTTTCAATTTTGCTCCGCTAAAAACTGCTTGTTTGGTTTGCATCAAAGTTGGCAACACTGCCGCCAATTCACCATCAGCCGCGTTTCAAAGAAGTATGGCAACTCGATAAAATTCCCAGCTCTAGCGAGCAAGCCGGTTCGCATTTTGGATCATAATAAATATAAAGTTATTGAAAATAGAAATGAAGCAAAGGGATTTGAAACGAGCTTATAACAATGTGTTGGCCCAAACCTTCTCTACTTCCCGTCGGCATCTATTTGCCGGCAATCTGTTTGGCGATATATTTGTGCTCAGGTAAGGCAATAAAAAAAATCCATTTAAAACTCTAAAATGCAACATAAAATTTTAATTACAATTATGCACAGCCTCAAGGAGTTGTACAATGAAGAACCACCCGGGCAACTGAAACTATTTCCTCAAGGCGACAAAGTTGATGTCAATTGTTTGGCATTTTACAAAGATTTTCTGATTGTGGGATCGGTGGGCCTCGTTTACGGATTGAAATGGAATGAGGAAACAGAAGTTTTGGACTCAAAACGTGCCTGGGAGGTTAAGATACCCATACAAGTGGATGCCGTTGAAGTGCCCGATGTGAATTCTTTTTGGTTATGCCAGAATACCAATTCCCTATATGCTGGCTGCGGAGACTGCACGATATATCAAATTACACTAGAAGATGGACGAATTCTACGGGATTTCTCTGGACACACGGATTACATACACTGTGTGGTGGGTAATTCTTCGAGTGGATGCATTTACACGGGATCAGAGGATGGCACAGTGCGCATTTGGAGTCACAAACAAAAGGAACAAGTCAGTCAAATAGAACCGCATAGGAAATGCGACCTAACGCGAACAGATTGTGGTAAATGGATTGGCGCTGTCGACGTAAATGACGAATGGTTATTATGCGGCGGTGGTCCATATCCATCTATTTGGCATTTACGTTCCCTAAGAAGTCCGCAGGACTTTGGATTTCCTGCTCGAGTGCATGTATGTAATTTTGTTGATGACTCCGTCCTTATTGCTGGCGAACATGATCATATTGAGTCGTATACAATAAACGGCATCCTTCAAGCCAATATTCCTGTGGAACACACCGCCTGCTATTCGGCAATTTGGCAAACAGAGCCTTTCAAATTTATGTCCGTTGCCGGATTTAGTAACAAATTGCATATACTAAAAGACTTTCGATTCCTCGATAGCAAAATTACACTCTATGGCAATGTAGAGAACGAAAAAGAGGAAATTGAGGACAATAAAATCTATTATTAAGAGCTTTATACTATAGGTTTTTATCATACTTAATTACTTTTGTTATGACAACAATCTCCATAATAAACAATGCTATTTCGGTAAGATAATAGAAATCCATCTAGTTTATCAAACGGACATGTCCTGAATTAACATTAACTTTCACCCCAAAGCGGAAGAAACCTGATTGTGTAGATTTTTAACTCACAATCTATTTCTGCTCCATTTCCCACACCAAAAGAAAAGCAGCAACTAAAACTACACTCACACACACCTTAGTGCTTGTTGTGAAAGTGATAACAAGCACTAAGGTGTAGGTGTAAGAAAAACTTAAATGAATCGTTAATTTTATGAGAACCGATTTCATATAGCGCAAGCAATGGAAGGCCCTTAGCTTTGTAATACTGTTCAGTGGTGTCAAAGTTTTTGGGACATACAGTTTTTCGTCTCTTTATTTTGATTATAAGATTTTTAAATGTTATTGCACAGATTGCTCGTTTCAGTCTATACCCTTAAGTTTGTCATTGTAGTAAGATATTGTACCGTAAGTTTTGTGAGCTTAGCCTTAGCCGTTTAATACAAAGCCCCGAATTTAAGTCCGTCAATCCAAATTAAGTAATTAAGATAAACCTCAAATTTAAATTTTAGCACCAGAATTCAATGAAAAAATTGTATTTTTTCATGGGTTTTTCGGATATTTCAACTTAACGGAGTTTTACGGTAATAATTGATTCTAACGCGTTATTTGCAACGAAGTTTATTAATTTTTGATCCTATTTTGATAAACAATATCTCATTCGACGAGCAATTGAATTAACTTTCTTTAAAAGTTTCACAAAAATAATGCTATATTATTATCAATTTACTCGTTTCACAATGCAGAAGACACCCAATTTTCTAGTTTTCGAAGGCAATTTTTTATCCCTTGCAAATCAGTCGGGATTTTAGACGCATGTGACCCACCGGAAGGAAGCTACTTGTAGGCATAACTTACTAACTACAGAAAAAAAATGTTTCAAAATCGCGTCCAATGTCCGAAAACGGCATTCCCATTTGATTATTACAAATTATGTATTCGTTTAGGCATTAAGGGAAACCTAGAATAGAAAACTGTCACACATTCTTCGGAAACAATTGCCACCCTAATCGGTGGCTGATCCAAGTCCATTTCTGGAATCCCGTCTTGTGAGTGGAGCCGAACGATGATGACCCCAAGCTGTCAGATTTGGCCAATGAATTATGGCAAACATGTGCAAAAATCTATCAAAAGTCATCATAAATATACAATTTCGAAGAGTTTGTCTAGCGAAAGTCAAGTCAAGCACACGACGAATATGATTTATTGATAACTTGGTACAGTGGAACTATCCTATGAAGTACAGAGCCGCATACGTTTAACAGCTGCAATTAAAGGCGGTTATCTTTAGGCAGTTCCCACTTAGATCCACTTTCTGATTGATCATGCTTGTTTTTCATAGTCTGAGGAGGTGGCCTGTCCTTTCGGTCTTTGTGTCTATATATAGATCGGACTACACATAGGTTATTTATGATTATTTAATTAATGTCGCTACTATTAATGGGATTGAACTAGGTGATGCACTAGTCAAGGCTGTCAAAGCTCCATCCACAAAAGCGAATTTTTATCCTTTCCGCTATTATTAGAAAGAAATTATTCTCTCAGCACGTGCTAAGCGTGTTTATTGAAATTGTAATCAATCAGATTTATAAATATTATGAAACTTTTCCACGATCATTGGATCACCTCTACTGGCAGTTGATAAGACTTATTGACATGGCGTCGATGACGAACTACGCCTCCGAGTAAGGCAAGACCAATAGTAGAACCAGCCCCTCTCAAAGACAACTAATCGAATCGAAATTCCAAGTTTTACGCGTTTACTGATCAGTCCGATCAGTCGTGGACATTTGTGTGAAATCTCACACTCGTGGCGTGAGTGGAGAACAGAAATGGGCATAGGAATCGGACTCGGAATCGGAATCGGGGACCCACGTCATGTTGTTGTCAGACTCATTGGACTGATAACTTTCCTCTAGGCAATCCCCCCCTTGATGGCACATTATTTCTGCGTTCGATGACGGTGTACCGAATGGATCAACGATTAGGCAGCTGCTCTGCTCCGATGTGGCTCTGGATTGAATTCAGCCCGCCTAACAAGTGTCCAAGGTTATTGCCGGTACACTGGCAGAAAAACCCGACTTAATCATATCTGATTTGCGAGACTAATGTCAGTATTCCAAATAAACTCAAGAGGTTTTTAAAACTCTTTGATCGCTTCGAGTATTCCCTATTAGCAGCAAAGGAAAGGCTTTATTTGGAGCTCCCATCCTCGGGTTTGAGGGCGTCCAACGACCAATTGCATCTTCTTGAGCTTGCACTTGCTCCACTTACATTTTATCGGTCAAGTTCAGTGGTAAAAATTTTATGGCATGTAATATTCATAGTAGATAAGGGGCAATCAGAAATGCAGTCTCTAAAGGAAGAGAGGCTCTGGGCCGATCTTATGCATTTTATTACATTGAAAACGTATTTATAGTATTGCTTAGAGAATTGATAGCAGAATTGTGAGAGAAGAGTGCCAGAGGAGAGGAGGGACGCTCGTGTTTTGAAAAGAAGCAACAAAAATGCCATAAATCATTCGAACATACACACGAAATAGGTATATAATGTATATATATATATATATATATATATATATATATATATATAGTAAGTGATTCTGATTGTGAGATTTTCGATTCGTTCGCGCTTGGTATAAAAGCCTGGAATATCGGGGCGGAACAATTCAATTCAATTTCAGTGAGTTGTGTGTGAAGTGCTGCCCAAAATTCAGACAAGCCCACAAAATGAGAGTCCTAGCAGAGGTAAAGGCAGTTGCCCATTGGCCCACGGACTTCCTTTTGAATGAGTTGTAATGTTTCTGTAATATTTCATAGAATCACATCCATTTGCTGGATCCCTCGGAGCTGCTGCGACCAGAGCCAACCTTCGCCGACAAGAATCCTTCAGCCTTCCGCGATTATAGTGTGGATACCAGTAATCCTCTGAAGGAGCGAGTGCGTCAAACATATCGCCAGATGCATTTGAATCAAACGGTTGACTTTGTAAAGGGTAAGAGCTCCAGAAGAGCGTCTTGAATAGACCTGGTCTGACTCTCTCTTCATTTTCAAGGACGTCGTGATCACTGGCTCAAATTTAACACCATCAAAATGACTATACGCCAGGCTTTGGAGAAGTTGAACGACCTGGTGGATGAATCGGATCCCGATTTGGATTTGCCCAATATCATCCACGCCTTTCAGGCAGCTGAACGCGCCCGCGCCGAATTCCCCGAACACGATTGGCTCCACTTGACCGCCCTGATTCACGACCTGGGAAAGATCATGGCCTTCTACGATGAGCCACAATGGGCAGTGGTGGGTGACACCTTTGCCGTCGGCTGTCGATGGGGCGACAGTATTGTATACCGCGAAGAGAGCTTCGAGGGCAATCCTGATGGCGATGATCCGAGATACAACACGGAGTACGGCATCTACCAGCCCAACTGTGGATTGGATAACATCCTCATGTCCTGGGGACACGACGAATACATGTACAATGTCCTCAAGCACAACAAGACCAAGTTACCCGATGTGGCCTGCAATATTATACGATTCCACTCCTTCTATCCCTGGCACAACGGCGGCGACTACAAACACCTGCAAGCCCCCAAGGACGAGGAGACCAAGAAGTGGGTCTTGATATTCAAGTAAGCACAATTCAAATTGATCATTATGCAAATCGGGTGGGAATATTCATGTTCCTTTCGTCTTCTCTCCTTCTAGTCGCTACGATCTCTACACAAAGAGCGAGGTGGTGCCCGATATTGATGCCCTGTGGCCATATTATCAATCACTCATTGACAAATATTTGCCTGGCATTATCGAGTTCTAAACTCTAAGCATAGCAATATATGTATATGCCAAACTACATATATTTGTATATCTATATAATCTACTTACATATGTCTTTATAAGCCCTTATATATTACCATTTATATGACCTTTTAAATCCCTTACTAACTTTCACCTTTTTAATCACATACATGTTTTATATTTTAAGATTAAAAACTGAAAAATACAAAAATTATTACATTAATGACATTATAGTAAGAGTCACTATTTGCTTATCTCTGTATTGTCTATTCACTTATGGAAAAGAAAAGTCATTCGACTAAGTCATTTATTAGTTCCTTTCTACCTGTTACAAAAATTAGGCGATTTTAATATAGGTGTACCAATGATAGGAGAAGTTTAAAGATATAGTTATACAAAGATTATAGTAATATGACAGATATTTGTTGAAGAAATTGTATAATTATATTAAAACTACATACTTCTTACACAGTATTAGAATACCTATAGAATGTTTAGGAAAATTACCCCCTTTCACGTTTCCTAATATTTAGTGACAGTTTTCTTTTGTAATTTCTCTGTGAGACTTAACATAATTTGTATTATTTTATACATGAATAATAGAGTCGTGTACTTAGAGAATTGTATTACAATTGGTTCAACCCCGTTGACCCTCTCATCGACTAGGGCGTCGCTTAGTTCATTGACGGCAAATTACAATATTGATCTAATATCTACACTAATGAAAATAGGGTATATTAATCTCGTTAGGAATTTGCAATGCAGCTCCAATACAAAGAACACATTCGTTAAAGCAAAAATGTTGAAATTTTGCATGTAATCGTTTTTGGTGCTTGTTCCAGTCAGTGCCGGACTAAGTCAGCGCAGGACTGTAGCAAGCCAAACAGCACCAAAAATACATTTTCGGCGTCATAATGTAAATTAGAACTTCACAAAGTTAGAACATGAATGTAGATTGATTAAAAACGATTCGCAAAGATAATGGTTTTTTTAAGTTTTAAAACAAAAATGTTACGTTAAACTAGCTTTTTCGACTGACTGTATTTCGTTAAGTTCTAACCGATTTTAAAAAGACATATATAAAAAAAATCGAAATTTTGTTGTCTAAATGGCATTAAACAATTGAAAAAAATCATCACAATATCTCAAATTACAACATTTTGCAATATTTGACAAAAATATGTTGTTCTCGAAATTTAAATACAGATTAAAAGGCATTATTTCAAATTGGAAACAAAGACTGAAACTTTCAAATGGTCCAAAAATTGACTAAATTGTAGCTTTATAAAATTAAGTTTCTTTTGAAATACTTTCCTCTTTTTGAAGACATAACTTAATAAATGATTGATTCCCATTCAAAAATTAAATTAAAAGCATTCAAACGAAATATCACTTTTGAAAATGGATTAAAGTTTGGCAAAATTCCATATTCGCAAAGTTGGCTGTTTTTTAGAATTTTTCAGAGCTTTGTAAATACACTTTTTGTCAAATTACCTTTTTAATACAGAACTGTATTTTCTTTATCATTTGTATTTTCTGATTAAAAAATCTTTTAACAGCGCTTTCAGTCGTTAGGGCCGTCATCCTGCTATATGGCTAATCCGTCACTGATCGCAGTTTGCATTAACCAAATTTTTGTGAACTGGTTTCTGTTTTACAGGTGTTTGGTTTGTGATTGACAGATCAATTATATGAAAAATTCATCAAAATAGCAAAGTGGGTAACCAATTCACTTCGACTCTATGTTTTTGGAAAGTAAAATAATATTTCTCTCTTCTAAGATGTTTAACCTAAAAGGAAAAGGGACTTACAAGTAATACATGTGTTTGATTTCTCCCAAAAGGATTTTTGTCGATCCCCCTTCATAAATATTGCAGGTGTTTGACTCACCCATGGACACTTTTGGCAAATGGCTAATGAAGGTGAAACTATGATTTGCGTTTGTAATTAAAGATTATGTCTTGCATTATGAGATTTAATTTATTTTCTGTTTAGGGAAATTCATCGTATTGTTCGTTTAAGCAACCATTACGATTAATTGATAGCAATTGGAATTTATCACTTCCCACATTGTTTTGGAAGTGGCAATCCCCAAACGATAGAGATCCATTTGGGCTCTGAACAAAATCAATTAACATATTGATAAAGTTTTGGGATATGGTTTTCTCATCTGAACGCAATTGAGCCTCTCGTGCAACATTCTCAAAGATCAGGAAATAGTCATCGCCATGGACAGTGCCTGCAAGGGGAGAGAGAGAGGGAATTACTGATTGGATAACATTTTCTAGCCGAGTAACCTACCAAAGTGAATGTCACTACGTTGAGACAGAATTTGGCCAATGCCCTTTTCGGCTGGATTGTCGTAGACATAGGCATAAACAGGACTTTGGCTGGACTTGCGATGAAGATCGACAGCTGTTTGTGTCTGATTCTTAAATAACACATCGGTAAACATTTGCTGCAATGGCAAATATGTATCCAGGCTGAATTTCTGATTGCCAAGATATTTGTCTCTTAGGGTCCAGGAATATTGATCCATGTGCTCGATTGTCTCTATGGTGTCGCGATAGAACAACAGATAGGGTGCCCAGTCGAACCAGCGATCATTCAGCTCGTCCAACAGTTGCCGCCCGAATGGGGGTCTCTTTTCGATTAGCAGGGCAGCATTGTAGCCACCATCTTCCGTCACATAGGAGACCATCCAAGGTACATGAGCATATTTGCCACTCTTAATGATCTCAGTGGGCGACTCGGTAAGGAAGGCTCCATCTATATCAGGCTCGACGACGGGACCAAAAGGAGTAAATGGCACATAGTTGAATATGAGAAAATGCCTTACTGCACTCACAATCTGCTGAGCATCTTTCGTTTTCAGACATTCCTTTAGGTTCAGTGATGTCAGGGAAGTGCCACAGCCCAAATATCGTCCCAGTTCGAAGGCACGTCCACGGCTGCCTTTTAGGATCACCCAAGGGTCCAGAGCGGTGCCACTAAAGGACATGGCCACCTTGGCCACTTGCTGGAAATCCTCCCTCAGCATTTGCAAATGAACCGCGGCTCCTCCAGCCGAATGACCCAGCACTAATACATTTTCTGGCTCGCCACCAAAATGAACTATGTTCTGCTTAATCCATTTGAGAGCCAAGTGTTGATCCTTCAGTCCATAATTGCCTGACAAATCCTTGTCCTCTGCACTTATGAAACCTAACGGGCCAAGGCGATAGCTGATCTTAACCAAAATAACTTGGCCAGAGCGCATTACATGGTCATGACCGTTTTGGTCAGCTCCACCAAACATAAAGGCTCCGCCATGTATGTGGGCAACAACGGGAAACGTATTCCGACTGGCGTTCTTTGGCTTGTAGATACTAACCTTAAGGCAATCTTCATCGCCAACCAGCTTGTCATCGCCTGCAGTGAATTGATTCCATTGCATGCATAGATTTGGCGGCTGAGTTGCATCAAATGGTTCCGCCCGATCCTTCCATTGCCCCCCAAAGGGTTGAGGTGGCTCAAAACGTAAATTGCCAACAGGTGGCTCGGCATACGGTATGGATTCAAAGCTCAAATAAAAACCATTATCGCGTCCCTGAACTTTACCATATTCAGGCAAATCCACAATTATGGAATCATCCGAAGTAGTTGCTTGATGCCAAAGGCATACCAAAAGGACTCCAATCAGCGATCTCGAATAGTTATTGCACATGTTGTGGCTCGCTCTAATCCCACCGGCCGACTGAGCTGCTCTGTGGCATTTATAGCTGGTTTTGTGCCCCAGCCTTATCATTAGCTCAGTGCCCGCATAAGCAACCTTTGCTGTCTTCTTTAGAAATAAATATACATACATACAAATGTACCTACATATATATTTGCTCTTTGCATGGTAAAGTGTGAAATACATATCTTATATCACCGTGAGAAAAGGAAAATAAGACTTCCCGCTGTATAATTTTAAAACAGCTTTTGCTTGATAACAATATCATTCATAGTAAAAAAAAAAAAGAAAACTCAGACCCCCAATATCTAGATAATCATTTAACCCCTCTCTCTATCTCATTGGAGTATTTGGCTCCCATTTACTGCACGCCATATGTACGCATTCTATATACCATACATATATGTACGTATTCCAAACTGGTCGGATGGGACGGTACGACTATAAAAAGTAACTCAAATTGAGAGCAATGACTTGCAATTGTCAACACATTTTATATTTAATACGCTATTTCGTGCAATCGCGAGAAAGTGCAACCAGATAAACGTTTTTTTTTTTTTAACAATAATTTAAATAATTATATAATAATAATTATATAATTGATACAAATCAAACAATTAATGTAATGAAAGGTATACACATACTCTTAAATGTTAAATCTATCGATTGGTTAAATTTCCAAATGATATAATATTAACTCTAAATCAAAACTAGAAATAATCTTATAATCCTCAACTCTTTGTTTTGATTACGATTAGTTGAAATCAGGATATTTGACAATTCAACAAACAAGTTTAATCTCTTTGGGAAGGGAATTACAAAGTCGGTAGACCCGATCAGTCCGGGTTTTTAGTTCACAACTGTCAATCGAAAAATATTTCTTTAGAAATAATATTGAATCAGTTATTAATTTCGCTTTATATTTATTGTATTGATTGAGTATATATTCTTAATAAGAGTAAATAAGTACATCTGTTGCTGATTAGATGTGAAAGGTTTCTAAATAGTAGATATAGTATACACCTGTATCTGATATTATTATAGGCTTGGATGAGTATAGATGTGGATCGGCATATATATGTAGATTAATATACGTATTTAGCTTTGCTTAGAGTTTAGAACTCGATAATGCCAGGCAAATATTTGTCAATGAGTGATTGATAATATGGCCACAGGGCATCAATATCGGGCACCACCTCGCTCTTTGTGTAGAGATCGTAGCGACTAGAAGGAGAGAAGACGAAAGGAACATGAATATTCCCACCCGATTTGCATAATGATCAATTTGAATTGTGCTTACTTGAATATCAAGACCCACTTCTTGGTCTCCTCGTCCTTGGGGGCTTGCAGGTGTTTGTAGTCGCCGCCGTTGTGCCAGGGATAGAAGGAGTGGAATCGTATAATATTGCAGGCCACATCGGGTAACTTGGTCTTGTTGTGCTTGAGGACATTGTACATGTATTCGTCGTGTCCCCAGGACATGAGGATGTTATCCAATCCACAGTTGGGCTGGTAGATGCCGTACTCCGTGTTGTATCTCGGATCATCGCCATCAGGATTGCCCTCGAAGCTCTCTTCGCGGTATACAATACTGTCGCCCCATCGACAGCCGACGGCAAAGGTGTCACCCACCACTGCCCATTGTGGCTCATCGTAGAAGGCCATGATCTTTCCCAGGTCGTGAATCAGGGCGGTCAAGTGGAGCCAATCGTGTTCGGGGAATTCGGCGCGGGCGCGTTCAGCTGCCTGAAAGGCGTGGATGATATTGGGCAAATCCAAATCGGGATCCGATTCATCCACCAGGTCGTTCAACTTCTCCAAAGCCTGGCGTATAGTCATTTTGATGGTGTTAAATTTGAGCCAGTGATCACGACGTCCTTGAAAATGAAGAGAGAGTCAGACCAGGTCGATTCAAGACGCTCTTCTGGAGCTCTTACCCTTTACAAAGTCAACCGTTTGATTCAAATGCATCTGGCGATATGTTTGACGCACTCGCTCCTTCAGAGGATTACTGGTATCCACACTATAATCGCGGAAGGCTGAAGGATTCTTGTCGGCGAAGGTTGGCTCTGGTCGCAGCAGCTCCGAGGGATCCAGCAAATGGATGTGATTCTATGAAATATTACAGAAACATTACAACTCATTCAAAAGGAAGTCCGTGGGCCAATGGGCAACTGCCTTTACCTCTGCTAGCACTCTCATTTTGTGGGCTTGTCTGAATTTTGGGCAGCACTTCACACACAACTCACTGAAATTGAATTGAATTGTTTCGCCCCGATATTCCAGGCTTTTATACCAAGCGCGAACGAATCGAAAATCTCACAATCAGAATCACTTACTATATATATACATATATATACTTTTTATACTCATTTCGTGTGTATGTTCGAATGATTTATGGCATTTTTGTTGCTTCTTTTCAAAACACGAGCGTCCCTCCTCTCCTCTGGCACTCTTCTCTCACAATTCTGCTATCAATTCTCTAAGCAATACTATAAATACGTTTTCAATGTAATAAAATGCATAAGATCGGCCCAGAGCCTCTCTTCCTTTAGAGACTGCATTTCTGATTGCCCCTTATCTACTATGAATATTACATGCCATAAAATTTTTACTACTGAACTTGACCGATAAAATGTAAGTGGAGCAAGTGCAAGCTCAAGAAGATGCAATTGGTCGTTGGACGCCCTCAAACCCGAGGATGGGAGCTCCAAATAAAGCCTTTCCTTTGCTGCTAATAGGGAATACTCGAAGCGATCAAAGAGTTTTAAAAACCTCTTGAGTTTATTTGGAATACTGACATTAGTCTCGCAAATCAGATATGATTAAGTCGGGTTTTTCTGCCAGTGTACCGGCAATAACCTTGGACACTTGTTAGGCGGGCTGAATTCAATCCAGAGCCACATCGGAGCAGAGCAGCTGCCTAATCGTTGATCCATTCGGTACACCGTCATCGAACGCAGAAATAATGTGCCATCAAGGGGGGGATTGCCTAGAGGAAAGTTATCAGTCCAATGAGTCTGACAACAACATGACGTGGGTCCCCGATTCCGATTCCGAGTCCGATTCCTATGCCCATTTCTGTTCTCCACTCACGCCACGAGTGTGAGATTTCACACAAATGTCCACGACTGATCGGACTGATCAGTAAACGCGTAAAACTTGGAATTTCGATTCGATTAGTTGTCTTTGAGAGGGGCTGGTTCTACTATTGGTCTTGCCTTACTCGGAGGCGTAGTTCGTCATCGACGCCATGTCAATAAGTCTTATCAACTGCCAGTAGAGGTGATCCAATGATCGTGGAAAAGTTTCATAATATTTATAAATCTGATTGATTACAATTTCAATAAACACGCTTAGCACGTGCTGAGAGAATAATTTCTTTCTAATAATAGCGGAAAGGATAAAAATTCGCTTTTGTGGATGGAGCTTTGACAGCCTTGACTAGTGCATCACCTAGTTCAATCCCATTAATAGTAGCGACATTAATTAAATAATCATAAATAACCTATGTGTAGTCCGATCTATATATAGACACAAAGACCGAAAGGACAGGCCACCTCCTCAGACTATGAAAAACAAGCATGATCAATCAGAAAGTGGATCTAAGTGGGAACTGCCTAAAGATAACCGCCTTTAATTGCAGCTGTTAAACGTATGCGGCTCTGTACTTCATAGGATAGTTCCACTGTACCAAGTTATCAATAAATCATATTCGTCGTGTGCTTGACTTGACTTTCGCTAGACAAACTCTTCGAAATTGTATATTTATGATGACTTTTGATAGATTTTTGCACATGTTTGCCATAATTCATTGGCCAAATCTGACAGCTTGGGGTCATCATCGTTGGGCTCCACTCACAAGACGGGATTCCAGAAATGGACTTGGATCAGCCACCGATTAGGGTGGCAATTGTAACCAACTTTTTTGTCAGCCGGTTTGGACAATGTTTGTTAATGTTGGGAAATAATTATGTGAAAGTTACACAATTTAACGATTTTGGTGAAACTGAAACGAAATTAGGTGTTTAATTGATTTCCGAGTATTTAATTGGTATTCGAAAACCAAGGCTAGCCTGACAATTTTTCTTCGATAGTGCCTAAAAGTATGCCACATCTTTAATACAATTTTAGGCAATGTATTGCAATATAATTTTGATGACCTTTTAAATATATTAAAAAAATTGGAATTTAACTTTTGAATAGAAAATTTCATTTACCGCAAACTAAAAAACATAATCTTCATTTGCTGTATTCAAAATATAAACTGATTTTATTTACCATAGTGTTAAAGTATGAAATCTTAGAATCTAGTAGGCGACAATTTTTCTTAAGAAATTCTAATGACCCTCGTATCCGGGGGTAAATTAGTTTATATTTCATGCTCAGCGTTGGCTACTTAATAACGTGTGTGTGGACGCTTTTTGTTTTGGTTTTAAACAAACTTGAAAAGTTTTTTCTTCATGTCCCAATTTGGTTTTTGTTTATCTGAATTGGTGAAGACAATTCTCTGACAATTTTCTGAGCTATTGTCATAACATTTAATATTTGTCAGCATAATATACCCTTTAATGACTATGACGAATTGGAGCAAAATCGGATAACTATATAGCTGTCAATAGCTCAAATTCTCCGCATTGCTCTAGCCTAAAATTGTTGCCCGTTCTTTCGTCAACATTAGATTTATTATACATAACGTTTTCCAATTTGTCGGCTTTAGGTAAGAGAAGAGTAACAAGAAAACTTTCAAGGGTATAGAAACTTCGGCACGGCCGAAGTTAGCCCTCTGGTTTTTTTCTATTTTTTTGTAATTCATGAGTCTTAAGAAAAACATTTTGAGGACTATGAAGCAGGTAAATGCTTGATTATTTAAGTTTTTAATTGAGATTGTTGGATAATATACCAGATTTTATGGGAATAAATTTAGTATACAATGGAGACAACGATTTTGAAGTATTTGTTTGTATTTATAATTGATTTGTCGTATTAAATCACAGACTGATATAAAAAATGTCTAATCCCTTATTCTAAGGGAGGTGATTGTTTATGCCTAATATATTTTTAAAACTTTAAATAGAAATGCACAATGACATATGTAAGTCTTTTTTTCTCAGTGCTCTCGGTTTGGCCCAAAGTTAGAATAACTGGAAGCAATTATGTGTAGTCCGCTCGACACAACTCGAGGTCATTTCCCCATCTTTTTCTTCACACAGACAACAAATAGCTTTGTCCAAAAATACAAACAACAACAACAACAAAAAAAAAAAACACTCAAAATTTTTCCATTGGATTTGTTGGTTTTCGTTTTTTTTGGGGAATCTTCATCATTAGCTGAATCAGCATATTGCTTATATTATTGTTTATGGATCTAATGTTTTTGCCTTAGTGTTATTAATATAATTGAAATTGCATTTTGATTCGTCTTGATATCAGAGAGCCTCGGGGGAAATACACAAAGTAAGTAGTTGCCAACACGAGGGCCCCCAAAGTGAATAATGCGAATATGCAACTGCATATGGTTAATGGAAACTACATATTCAATTACTTACTTACTTTTCTCTATTTGTAAATGAAAAGCAGATCGAGATGATAAATAATCTTGTTGCTTTCATCGCCCTCAAATTGTACACCCTTCTGGTTTTGGTTTACATCGAGGCAAAGATCTATCTGTCTACACTCTCTACCTGGTTTAAGTGTTTTGTTTATCATCATCATCTTCGTCATCGTCATCGTCATCATCACCATCATCGTCGTCGTCGTCATTATCAAAGTCGTAATAGCTCCGCTTAACGCACAAAAAACCACACACAAATAGAAAGAAACAGAAATTAGTCATTCAAGAAAAAGAAAAAATTCCGCACATTACGTCATTGTGCTGACTAGCAGATACTCTTACCCATATTGAACGACAAAATAACAATTCTCCCCACCTTCAATAAAATATAAAAAATATTTTTATAGTCGTTTCTCCTATCTTACCCATAGAGAAGTAAGAACATTGTGTAACACACTCGTTTTCAAATTGTTTGTGTGAGTGCATAAACTGTAACCTTTTTGTTGTTGTTGTTTTTGTCTTGTGACCCAACAGAAAATACAGGGTATTCAATTCAACTTCTGCCTGGGCTTTGGTGAAGGGGGGGGGGAGGGTGTCGGCTCTTGGTTAACCGTTTCAAAATTTGCTTCAATTTGAGTCACTTCGCTGTTGTCGCTGTCGATTGGCGGTTGTCGGTTTGTCGCTTTGTCGGCTCTCTCCACTTGATTTAAGTTTCAATTTAATGACTGAAGAGGGGAGGGTGACAGTGCGGGTATAGGGAAAAATTGATATAAGTTTCAACGTGCCACTGGCCCTAACCGCAGTTGTCTGACCGCATTTGGCGGATAAGGAAGTCGGCTTAGAATAGGAAAGTGTTTCAAACTTATTTTCAAAACAAACAAAAAATAAAAACTAAATAAAAATGTGGAAATTTTGTGTTGTTTTTGTTATTGTGATTTGCTTCAGTGGTAAGAATATTTAATATTTAATACAATACACAAAATGCAAACAGAACGGTTAACAAATTAGTTTGTGTGTTAAGTATAATGTTAAACAAATATTTCAACAAATGCAACTGATTGTTTGATAATAAAGACTGAAATGTAAACAACAAGTTGATTAAGTACGAAGAGTATCTTGATTAAAAAAAATTAAACAACAATAAGAAATCACTACTAGCCAGACAAGTGAAGTGTTTATGGCCCTCTCTGCATTTGGTCATATCGTGGTCTATATAGTTATGTCTTAATATTTATACAATTTATAGACCCACTTACAAACAGGTCACCTGATAGTCAGTCTCTGTCTCTCTGACAGTTTACCTGTTTGACAATCAGATATTCTTGATTGTTCATCATCATCACCATCATCATCATGATCATGATCGTCAGACAATCATCAAAGTCATGTCCAACGCGCATGATACTTAGACCCAGAATACAAAAGATTCATTTCCATTTCTATTTTGCCCAAGGAATAATGATCAAGACAAACAGAATGAAACTTCTCCCATTCATTAGAAATCCATTTATCAAATTACAATAAACAAATCAAAATGTTCCTTATACAGTTTGGTGATAATTTTCTTAAGTATGTATAAATTAAATTTAAACAACTTGTTAATTATATAGCTTTATACTGGTATAACTATCAGAATGATATATAGAAACGTATGTGTTGTGTACTTTTTGCATATCATTCTCTAATCTAAATAATTTTCATTTCAAATACAAGTATTTAACATTTTTAGAGGTCAATTTTCTTTCCATATAATATCATTAACCCCAGATGGCTTAAATCTCAGGTGATAGAAGCTTCTCAAATGAAATCCTTGGTCCAAATTATCATCAGATCGAGCTCACAAATTGGTTTCAGTCAGAAATAGATTTTTTTTTTTTTGGATTACATAAGTCGCAGTAGCATATAGATTAAATTGCCAAACCAGGCCTGAAATATTTGTACAATTTTCCATAATTTGGGCCAACAAAATGCTTAAAAAATTAGTCAATAATTTACTTAAATGCGTATGTAATTTGGGCATGCCGTTGAATAACTTGCTAATTATTAATAATTTAAATTTCAGCCAGCTCTGTGCTAATTGTCATTTGGCACAGCAAAAATGAAAATGAAAAAAAAAAAGAAAAAACAAAAATATATAATTTTATTAATGGCTCGGTTAGGCCATAAATTGATGAGAAAATTCAATTTGAGTTAACACCTGACTTAGATTAGAGAGAGGGGGAATGCAACGGAATGCAAGGGGCAAATCCGGGGGGTTATTGACTATTTAAATAAACTACAGGTTATTGAAATGGAAAATTTTACTATACGACAGACAGTTGGTACAGTTAAATTGATTATTTGTTATAAAAGAAACTAAACTGAAAACAATAAACCAGATAACGACCTGGCAATACCCTTTAGTACTTATATATGGAATGCTACAATAAGCAGATCAATTCAAAGGTTAAATATTAGCAAACTCACTCGAATTGTTTCCCAGTCAAGTGAACTTTACTAGGAATGTCATGACCGTTGTCTACGGTCAGACAAAGAGTATCAATACAATCAACATTAAACGAGGCGCCGCTGCCCTGAATGTGAACTTTACACAGATAATTGTTGTTAAACTAATCAATGCTAATTAAATGAGCAATTTCGTCTAGTTGAGTGTGGGAGTTGGCGACGAGTGAAGACCAGGGGGCAGGGCTAGAGACATGTTTCACCTGATTCAATTGATTGAAATGTAAACAACATAAATTCGAATATTAAACAATACTTTCGTATATTAATAGCAGCCGACAAAAATAGCCAAACATTTGAGAGACAGAGCGCGATAGAGAGATAGTGAGATAGAGGGTGGAAGGCCCAACCCAATAATGCCACAAAGTGTCACCGACAGACATATCCATTATCATGCGATTGCCCAATCAATTAACACTTTTGCCTACCTCTCTTTTTCAACTCATTTGCTTCTTGTATAGTTTCTCTGACGTTGTCGCAAGATTTCGGCTATGGCGGAAAACATGGACCCGAACATTGGAGTGAAGATTTTAAGCGTTGCAATGGCAAACATCAAAGTCCCATCAATATTGATTTGGTAAATGTCGTCGAGAGGGAATTCTCACCGTTGGAGTTTACCAATTTCGATGCCAAACCGACGGGCATACAAGTGAGCAATAATGGACACACAGTTCTGGTGAGAATGACATTCGCCGAGGGTGATGAGCCGCGAGTCTTTGGTGGACCTCTGGCAGACCGTTCGCCTCGAGCAGGCTACCAGTTTGAGCAATTTCACTTCCATTGGGGCGAGAATGATACGATTGGCAGCGAGGACCGTATCAATAACCATGCCTATCCCGCCGAATTGCATGTTGTGCTAAGAAATCTAGAGTATAGAGACTTTGCCAGTGCCCTGGGCCAGGATCACGGTATTGCTGTGTTGGCATTCTTCTTTCAGGTAAGCCTAATGGCCCAATTCTCACAAGAGTCACGTCTCTTGAGTACGTATTTCCATTGCAGATTCAAGGCGCAGATAATCCAAATTATAATGAGTTCGTTCAACTGCTGTCCACCATAGAACGCAAAGATATGTCGGCCAACTATACAAGACCAGTGCGACTACAGGACTTCCTATCATACGACTTGATGAACTATTATAGCTATATAGGATCATTGACCACACCACCGTGCAGTGAGGAAGTTACTTGGATTGATTTCGAAACCCCAATTGATATATCTGAATATCAGGTGAGCTTTTTCCCATGACTTTAATGGCTAACAACCAAACTTATAATCGTTGGTCTTTTCTCGTTTTTTAGCTAAATGGTTTCCGTCAGTTAACCGCCCATGATGAGCACTTGAAAAACAATTTCCGTCCCATTCAACCGTTAAACGATCGAACTATATATAAGCATAAACTGAGTGCACCGCCCACAGACAAAATGGGTTCAATTCCCTTTGTAAATGTCGACAATTTCGCTGGTAGGATAAGTGCTAGCTCCGCCTATTTCTACCTCCTTTCAACTTGCCTTTGCCTTTGCCTTCGCCTTGGCCTTGCCTCAGCTGGTTTTTCAATATATGTTTTTTGAGTGCCTTTTAATTAGAGCAGAGAGGAAATGTATGGCGTTTGTTTTTCGGTTTTTTAATTATATTGATGTATGCCGTGTCTGTGTCTGTGTCTGTGTCCGTGTGCGTGTGTCCTTTGACATGCCTTAAATGGCTAAAATGCAAACAAACGAACACGTGAGTGAGCCGCCCATCGAAACGAAATTCATTCATAATTAATATCCGGCACATGTTGTCGAAACACAGCTCTTCGTTTTTGCCTATTGTACACCGAATATAGACATACGATATCGCATATATCCCCGATATATATGTACCTACCTCTGCAATAGACATTGACTATATAGCTACTTATGTCAACATTTACATTCGACCTTCGCTGTTTAAAAATGTTATTGCACATTGTGATTTTAATAAAAAAAGAAAATAAAAAAAATACAAAAAAAAAACAGCTCGCTCGTTAAGCGAAGCATTAGATTTTATTCAAAAATTTAGTGTAATTTGTTAAATATTTAATAAATTAAAACTCAAAGAAAACTATTTTCGAAATTTCAATAATTGTGATTCATCGAAAGGTTGCCCTTCCGAATTAGTAAAAAAAGAGCGTCTTGTTTGCTGTGTCCATGGAAAAAATTTCATATTCTCGGAAGGTCTGAGACCGAAGAAAAAAGCTGTTAACTCATTTCCATTGTAGTTTACCGAGGCGTATATCAAAATGACCTCCAAAGATGTGTCAAACGGACCACATAATTGTTTCTAGTTGTTCTAATGGCCTCAATCCAAGGCGGTTGGCCAACAACAATTCGGCTATGACGCACTTTCTATGCTCTGCAACAAAGCAACTCGAAATCAACAATTTCAGATAGTTAGTCAGAAAAACAAATAGTAAGTAATCCTAAGTACTCTATGACGTATCTGATGGTTAAAGCCAAGTTTTTTCTATTGGCTATTTTATTTGAATATAACAGATATTGAGCGGAAACTTTTTTGAATACATAAAATGTCTGCTAATAAATGGCAACGTGGCGTATACGTGATTTGAATGTAAAATTTCACAAAATTAAATGACAATTAAAGAGTTTGCTACTCTTCTTTTATGTTGGAAGTGGTAATTTTTATAACTAAATTTTGGAAATTCAATGGGCCTCATATTAATATATGGTTCAATTTAATTTTAAGGATAATTATTGAACTAAATCCAGAAAAATTACTACCAAAATTGAATGATTTAGGTCAATGATATTAGTATTTAAGTGAAAACTTCATAGTAAATATATTTATCGATTCTTCATATATTTTTAAATAAAACAAAAAAAAAATAGGTTATAGATAATAATATTTCACTCACCAATTTTCGAATTTATTCCATCTCTTTAAGATGTTGTTATCAAACAGTTCTTGTATTTAATCAATATTTTTATACATTGAATTTAGATATATGTACCTATATAAGTTTAAAATTAAATTAATGATTATTCACTATAAACTTAAAACAAACCACATCATAATATTAGGCTACCTATCTGGATTTTAGGCAAATTTAAAACTAATATCTACTCGATGTTTACTGTTTGTTTACTTGTTTACTTTAATGATCATTAATGCAGTTTTTCCAATAGTTGATATACTTTATTTAGTTAGGGTAATGCATAAATCTAAAACTCGAAAAAATTAAGCTGAAAAACACTTAGGTACACCTGCTTTAAGTGTGGTAAAAGGTAGACTTCTCTCAGTACAAGTCACTAATTACTTTCTGCAAGGGGGGGAAGGGGCATTGTGTGGGGGAAAGGGTGGACTACTACGAGTCGAGTAAGTGCTTTTTTTTTGTGTGTGCTTTGAAATGCGTAAATGTCGTGTTCGTGTATGTATGAATTTACTGTTGTCAAAAGACTTTTAATTTTTAACCCAGACAGCAAATGCGGTTGAACTTTTTTATTTATTTTTCGGTTTGTTTTTTGTTTTGTTTTTTGTTGCCGCCCCCTCACAACTCATTTTCTCGCATTCTGTCTTCTTTTTTTTTACTCATCTTCAGTGAGAAAATAAATATTAGTAAAACTCAGAAATGAACCCAGTATCAGCAAAAAAAGAAACAAAAATCTCACACAAATAATAATGCACATTTACTGAAAGCAACGACTTTCAGAATACCCATTACCAAAATGGTCAAACGATTATAAATACACATTATGTTAAATGTTAGAGTCTTAATGATGTTTAAGATAGATCGACTTGAATTGAATTTATTTATGGAGTAGTCTTCATCTACGATCCCTATATACCCCATTGAAGACTTTTAATTAATGGACACTAAGAGATTGAGCAGCCACATTAACCTTTCTACTAAATATGTATATAGACATATTTATGTATATACGACTGTCTGATTATTTAGAGAGTTACCGTTTCCATCAAAGCTAATATTTTTCATCCCCAAAAACCATCATCATCATCACGAAGTTTCCATAGCCTTTACCCTATATATTCAGCATCAATAATCAGTGGAATTAGACAACTTGTTGGCATTAAAGCTCTATATGCATGGACTATGGGGGGACACGGTGGTGTGGGGGGGGGGGGGGGGGGGACTAGGCAGAAATTTGTTTTTAATTAAAGTGCAACTGCTGAACTGAACTGCGGCAAGCTTTAGTCAATTTATTCTTACTTGATGATTGAGCTATATACACAAACGGGAAAGAAGAGAGTGAAAAGGTGAACCGGTATATATTTGGGTTTGTGGGATTCCATGATTGTCGTTTTGAATTGCAATTGAAAATGCCATAGCCTCACAGAGCCTAGTCAATCGAATCGTATCAGATTTATATCTAAGTATGTATCTGTGTAGGTATATTCAATTAAATGAAATCTATTTCAAATAAATGTATTTCTTCTTTCTAAGGCTTACGGCATCTGTTTGTGGAATAACAAAACTGAAATTGAAACGGTAATGAATTATTGGCGAGACACAATTATTCTCCCCTTTATTTATGCTTTTGTGGTTACCCCTTCTTGAGTTCACAGGAATTTCTAAGCAACAGCAATTAATGAATTAACTTTTACCTTTGCCACTTCTTACATAAACATTAGCATAATGAGCTATTGATGGTAAGTAAATTATTTACATAGCAACCGAGAAGCCAAATATAGTATATGGATACATTTCAATATCTGTCAATTTGGATTTAGGCAACGAGTAATTCAATGATTATAAAGAGTTTGGGCTGTGTTTTTTTGTTTTAAATATGTGTTATCGAAGGTGATGATGCAAACAAAACCGCCAAATCATCTATAGTCAGAAGAGCAACAACAACGACTAAATTGCGGCTCGTTACGGCACGTGCAGGTAACCACGGCCACGCGTATCACGTACCATGCCAGAGTCAGGAATCTATAATATGCCGAAGGCAGTTGCAAATGGATTAACAACCAGGCAAAATAGTTTAACTTTAATTAAACATCAACAAACGTTAAACGGAAGTGAAAGAGGCAGACACACACACACACACATAGGGAATATGGGCAGCCAATGATTTGATTTTTCCATATAGTTTGGCTTACCAAATCACAACAAGTGCAAACCACGACAACAAACCCAACTGCCAAGTTCAAGAGCCATTCTATTCGTTTGTGTTTGGTAACGACTTCGAAATACCCATTAAAAGAATTTAAAAGTTTGTCATCACTAAGAGAAACGTCGACAACCCATTAGGGATATTTATGCTAATACGAGCTTTTTTTCCTCTTCATGCATTGAATTTGTCCTTTTACAAAATTAATATAGTTCTTCAATACAAAATTCGATGCATCTAGCTATGTAGGATTTAGTTGTACATTATCAACCTAACTATATTTTACAAGCACTGGCAACTAAGGCCTTCGGCTTAGACGAAAACTACATCCATACACTAGCCTGGGATTCGAACCCGGATCCTCGTTGTTCAGTTGACTAAATGAATGGGCCACTTAGACAACTCATCTACCGAGGACTGCTACTTCTTAAATTTGTTTCCTGTTTTTATACTATTTAATTTCTATTTCAACGTTAGAAAATCAAAAGAGGGTTTTGGGAAATTGTTAGATACATTCTCATAAATATAGAATTCCAAACACTGCAATAAAAACCAAATATTTTGTGATTTTATATTAATAAATACTTTGAAAACTTTGTAACTTCAAAGAGTCATAAGAAAGCAAATATTTGTTATGACTTTGTTATTGATATTAACTATATTAAACATTAAAAAAAAAACATTTTCAAGTGTAAGAGTGAATATTCTTACATGGTTCTAAGTTCACAAGCGTTTTGCAAGAAATTACTTTTGATTCAAATATATATAAAGGATAAGGAATCTCCCTTCCTTTTTTTTTTTTGATGAACATGACTTGTTTTGTATTTTAAGCTCTTTATTTTAACAGCGTATTACTCAATAAATTGAAATAACATATTTTTTGTATTTATGAATAAAATGCATTCTTCTGTATTTAAATTTTTTGGTTTGCCTTTCGATTGATGCCACTTTGTTAAACGTGTAAATCGATGAATTGGTGTAATTTAAAAAACTGTTAAAGGGTACGAAAAGTATGCTATGAAAAGGTGAAACACACACACACACATACACGCACAAAAATATGCACATGCATTTGGGACACGGACTAACACAGTGACAGATTTGTCATTTTGAGAGCGGCGTAGAGAGAGAGAGGTATTCTCTCTGATTTTTGTCATAATAATAGTGAATGATGCATGCACATATACGAGTGGTAAATGTGTGAGTGTGTGTGTGTTTGTGTGTCTGTGTGTGTGGGTGAATGCGAAGAAGGAAGTAAACGAGATGGAATGGTTCGGATGCTTCGGCCTAGGCATATCTCTGCCATAACCACAGCCACAGCCATTGCCCTGCTCCTCCCTTCGTGCTGTTCCTCCCTACTTCTCCTTCGTGTCTATTTCTACTACTAGGACTAGACGCTACCGACGACGAGCAAGAACTTTCATTCATTGATAAAAATGCCAGCTGCTGCTGTAATGCGGCTCAGTCGTGCGCCAACTCTTCCATCAGTCAGGTCCCAGCCTCAATTTTCAGTCTCAGTTCGAGACTCTCAGGTCTTATTCGAAATTCGTCTGCAATTTTAGGAATTTCGTATAGTTGCCACGGGACAATTTACTTTTTGTTTGGTTTTTTTCACAAAATTCTAGTGGAAAATATATTCGTGCTGAAATCGAAATAGACAAAAAAGTGCCAAAAAATATCAGTAAATCAAAATAAAACACACAAAAATCACATCTTTGAAAACAAACATAGCTATTTTGTGGCAAAACTTTTTAACATATAGTCGACTTGGCGCCACTTTACGAAACTTTTCTAATGACAAATTGAAAGGCAAACTCGGAAAAGTGGAAAACGAAAAAAAAAAAAAGCAAATCCAAGCGAAAAACTGTGCAAAAACTTTAAATCTAAATCCAAAGTGGCCAATTCACTTGAATAGCAAAATAGAACGAATTAGGAAAACAACAATTGAAACTAAGTTAAGAGCAGAGTAAACCAATAAACACAAAAAAAAATAAAAATAAATAAATTTTACACAAATATTTACTATCATTCAGGTATGAATTAACTAATGCCTATCGTTGTACATTTTGTATAAATTAATATAAATAGACTCTCAATTGACTCTCAAATTGTTGTTCAATTTATTTTCTTCCTTGCAGAAACTTATTCATTTGGAAGTTTTTCTTGTGTCCCTTTGTTGAATTTAATTTCCTTTGACAGAAACAATTTGATGTTATGAATTTTATTGAGGTTGACTGGCTCCATGTGTAACCCAACTCCATTGACATTCATGCAATTTGTAATTCCCCTACCCAAATAAGGGCAAAAAGGTTGGCCAAAGGAATTCACTCTCGAGCATACTGATTCCATTTATCAGCAAGGTCCATTCAATTAATGTCTAATGAAGCTTCATTAAGTTTGAAAAGAATCTATCTAAACCACAATCTATTCTATCCTGATGCTATAATAATAATTTAAAACATTTTGTATTTATTGTTCTGTAAGTGAAGAGTATCTCAAAGTCGGCATGCAATCTGTAAGTTTTTTTTGCAAAGATAACAGAAAACATTGATTTTGATTGATGATTGAAAAACTATTCAGTTGCCATAACAAAATCTAAGTAGATACATCTGTATATGTATGTATGTATCAGAAAGTATACAGATGCGAAAAAGAAGAGTCAATTAAATCATGATAGAAAATTCTCATACATATCAAATGAATCTACCCTTTTTCTTAACAAACTTCTAGTGAATTATAAATGTATGGAATTTTTATACAAGTTTTTCATGACAAATAGTTTGATCAAGACAGGAAAAGGTCTCTTTTAAGAAAAACTGCACAGATGTTAATCCTACATACATATGTACATACATATATACCATGGTCAATTAATTTCGAAATAAATTTGGACGAAATTTATTCGTCTTTAGTAATATGCTGAAGAAATTTAATACTATTGTCTGTGTTGGTGATTTGCAAAAACAAATGAAGCAAAATATAATTTTGTGTTAAATTTCTGTAAATTATAAATGTATGGAATTTTTATAAAAGTTTTTCATAACAAATAGTTTGATCAATACAGGAAAAAGTCTCTTTTATGAAAAACTGCACATATGTTAATCCTACATACATATGTACATATACATATACCATGGTCAATTAATTTCGAAATAAATTTGGACGAAATTTATTCGTCTTTAGTAAAGAAAGAAATTAAATACTATTGTCTGTGTTTGTGATTTGCAAAAACAAATGAAGCAAAATTCTGCAACCTTAAAACCCTTCTGTGAGAGTTTTTCTATTGAATTTGCTAACCCATTAACTAAACGGCATAAACTATGAACTTAAATGTGTTTTAACAAGGTAAACTAAAGTGAGAGAGAAGAGGGTAGATTGCAAAGTTGTTTTTTGCCCAGCGGCCCCTTTGCCCTTTCTCCTGGCTTGTTAGTCCTGGCCCTATTTTCTGCCTTGACACACGTTCCGCCTTTTGTTTGCCCTGAGACAAGTGAGTGGCTTCTGCTGCCTGCTGAGTCCTGTGCTTTGTGGCATTTATCAAGTAAACAAGTTTGCGTTTTTTTTTCTCTCATTCTTTCTTGTATTTCCGTTGTACTGGAGGCATGCATGTTCTTACAAGGATTTGGCCGAGACTTGCATACATGTTAGCTGTTAGATGCAAAGTGGACAGGTTGCATGCTGATGATGATGATGCTACTGATGCTGCTGCTGCTGGTGGTGGCTCTCCGTAAACGGCTTGGCTCAAGTGGGTAGAGGATGCAGGTTGTCCTGATGCCAAGTGCCACTTGGAAAAGGACACAGAGAAGGCATCATAGAAAAATGTAGTCTATCTTAAAGTTGTGTCTTAAATCCATTTTACAAATTTCTACAAGTACTTGACACGGCCTAATGCGGTTCAGTTTTCATTTTCAACAGCTGTATAGAGCACAGCTATTGCTGCCCCTCGATTCCTGCCACATCCTCCATCTCATTATTATCATCATCATCGTCAGCATCGTCATTATAATCATCAGTTCTCAATTCCAGCATTTAGTGCCTCTCTAAGTGCCTGTTGATGACTATGCTTGCTGCTGCTGCTGATGCTGATGATGATGATGATGATGATGATGATGATGATGATGATGTTCAGGATGGGGGCTGCTGGCCCAGCCTTGAGCCTAGCTGTAAAACATTGCATTTAGACAAACTTACCGAATAGATAACAGTTGAGGGGCAGTGAGGTGATGGTGTTGCTTGCAAATAGGTTTAGTTGCAGTTGAAATGAAACGTTGGCGCGAGATAGCATAAATCAATATACCTCTAGGGGAAGGGCGTTAAATGCGGCCAGAAGTAAGGCTCTCGGTTGGGTAAAATATCCATAAAAAAAAAACCAATGTCTAGGTATAGATATGTACATATATATATATATATAGCTACATACATATGTACATGGAAGACTGAACGCGACGCAACATGGAAATGGCAAAGGCAAAAATCTGTTCTGCTTGTGTTTTTATTAGCGAAAATTCAATTTAGGGAAAAATGGAAAAATGCAAATACAAAGTTCACTTCAAATTTGCTGCGTACGAGGGTAACTGGAAAAGCGGCTGCTAAATCTCATAAAGAAAATGCAAACCAATAAAATTCTACAAGAGTTTTAGAGGTTTACTAACTTTTCTCTTTTTGGCTCCCAAATGTATGCTATATATTTTTAATTTCATTACATATCTTGTAATCCAATATGCTGCTAGAATTCAAGCTTCCATTACAATTAAAAAACTGTCAGAAATGCAACAAGAGTCTTGATTCAAGACTCATGGATGTGAAATGATGCAAATTTGCTCTCTAAAGTATGCAATTGAATTCGTAAATATTCAAATTGCATTATCCTAGATCCAAAACCTTCTTTCTTTCTTCTCTGCAGTCTATGTCATACTTGGAGAGTAAATTTTTAGCAATTTATATCTTTAGATCCGTTAGACTCATTAATCCAAATGAAACTTTCATAACCCACCTCGTATACACATTACACATCTGTTGTATTGTTTTTGTAATGCTTTCAACTGCATGGCGATGGCAAACAAAAAGCCTGTCATTAATCATTTCAAGCAGAAATCACCCATTTGTCAGGATGTTGTCTAAGCGAAGTCTTTAAGTTGAAATAATGAAAAGCACTTACGGCCGCTTGAGGGAAATTAAGAAAAACTGATGGCCAAAAAGTTCTTAACAATCTATCAGATACCTAGTCTAGTCCCACTCTGCACTCATTCGCGATCCAATGCATTTAATATACCCACCACTTCGGGCTGGTCTGAGTGAAGGGTATGGAAGAAGAGCCAACTTTATTTAATAAAACTGTTAGCAGCTGCAACTGAAAAGTGAAAAGCCGTACGGACTGCAGGAGAATTGAAAATCTAATTTGAATAAATTATTTTTGCATGCTTTTAGGCGCTTAGCCCATTTCCTTTAGCAACACCACCAAATACAAAAAACGATTCAATTCATTTCATTTTTATTTAATTGTTTGCCTTTTTCCACTAGCAAAGAAATCAAGGGTTTGCAATTAAAACATTTCCCGTTCATATTTGTAATTAAAATTTCTGTGGATTGCAACTAAAAAGGCATTTCCATTTGCGATTTCTTAACAAGCGGAAAAGGCGGAAAAACCCACAAAATGAATATGTGGTTGGCAAATGACTCACATAATGCAAAATGTACAAAAATATGTACATACATATATTTAGCTAACAACTGATGCATCATCTAATTTGGATGCTCCTTTTGGCAACACTTCAATGGCCATTATATCGAATCAAGGGAAATCGAATAAATTGCCCTTAACTCGGCCAGGCGAATAAAAATGTTTGAAAGGTCTCAATTTCATAGGAAACGTAACAATAGTTTTCCGCCCATAGCAATTCCTTCGAAAATACGTACATACACACATACATATGCACATAGCATAAACAACAAAAAGCCTTTCCATCGCAACGCTTAACTTTTCAACAATTCCAGTTCATTAGCTATATGAGAATTTATTGGGGAATCAATATAATTCCATTGAAAATTACATTTTAAGGCTTACTAACAAATCTAAATTAAATTTGGATAGCACGTGACGTGAAAAGTGCAACAAAAATCAAGCAATATAAATATGTAATAAATAACTAAGTTATTTTTTGGCAGAATGGAATATTAAATACCATTTTCTTCGATTAGCTATTCGCTTGTTTAACAAATTTCAAAATGCCATCATAAAATCAAAATTGTTAAATTAACGATCTGAACTCTGTTTAGAAATACAAATACAAATACTTACATGGATAGGTATATATACTTAATAATTCAGTAACAGATGCGGGCAAACAAGGACCAAAGTGTAAAAGGAATTTTATGTTTCTGATTGCATACTTTAGTGGGCATATTTTCCCTATTTCACATTCCTAGATTCGTCTTTGATGCCGCACTCAATGAAAGGGCTATAGAAACGATACTAATTTTTATCTTTAATTCAAAAAGACCAAAAAAAATACACATTTATAAAATTGGCCAGCTAGATTTAATTCGTTAAAGCTTAGTTACAGTTCCAGTAAGCAGAGTAACCATTAAAAGTTAATACTTTTGTGCTTGAATCATAACAAAAGAGAATACCTTCAGGGATATTAGAAAGCTTAAAAACCACTTGAGTCGGGATCTATTAAATATAAAATTTGTTTGAAATTTGTGTAAAAAAGAAAAATAGAAAGCAAGTGAGAAATGCCAACTTTATTTTGTATTTCGAGCAGGTAGAATGACGATGGGGGCAACAATGAGCAATCAACAGGCAACAGTATCCTGCCTCCCGGCGAGCTGACATTCAAAACGTTGAAGCGTAGAGAGTGTAAGCCGCTTTTTGTTACACACAAAAACATGCTCACACACACACTCACACACTCAAAGAGACGAGTCTTACATCTTTTCATGTGGTGCTTGTTACCGATCGTTTGCCAGAGCCGATGTATCTATATATGTACATATGCATACATTTACGACTGATTAATTGGCATAAGAGTACAAATTGCTATTGACATTGCCAACCCATTAGAAGTTTCCGCAAAATTTATGTTATTTTTGCCGATTGAACAAAAGGGAGACAAGTTCACACAGTTGTCAGTTTCTGTTTGTTGTTGGTGTGAGTGTGTGCGTGTGTGTGTGAAACCGATGACATTTTCAATTGGCCAATTAGGGCCAATTAAATGCTGGTAAAAGAGCAACACAAAAAAGGAGAACAACAAGAACTTCTCAAATGCCGGAACTGTTTTGTGGCATTAAAATAAAATATAAAAAAAAAAAAAACCAGCCACAAAAAGAAAAAAGTAAATAAATAAAGTAAGAAAGTTGCTTTGGACCTTCTTACTGCATACACGCACTGAGAGGCTTGATGGTGGTCCAAAGTTTAAGGGGGTGTTGCAGGATGTCAAATGGAACTGGCCTGGAAAATGCGGGCGCAAAAGTTTTGAGTTCTCCCCTCCTTTTTACCACAGTTGTCAAGTGCTGGGATAAGTGAGAGAGGAAATGCACTTTTGCGGCCCAAAGATCCTATCCACAAACTTTGCTCACGTGGCCAGGCTGACTGTCTCTCACTCTCACTCTCTCCCTCTCTCTCTCTCTCTTCCTCGGTCTCGGTTTCTATACTTATTTAATAAGCAATTATATGGCCTTAATTAAATGTTGAAAGATTTACATAATCATCACTGGCATCTGTGAATACATCGATAACCGTGTCCAGAGCTCCACTCTAAATAGATTTGATTTTCTTGGCAACGTTAATTGAATTTTCGGGTTACAATCGAATGTTACATTAAACAAATGCATAAGTAATTTACTAAGTAAGAGAGAGAGATGGATACAGAACAGCAAATACTGCTCAAGATTAGCATTTTCCTCATTTAGTATGTTAAGAACACATTCAATAAATCGCAAAGTGTGATGCAAATCATATTGAGCATTCAATCAATATTTAACCATATCTTAATCATCAACATCAGAACTAGATTCAAGGGTAACAACTATAATGAAGAGCTCATTGATTTCGATAATGCTTAATTTAAAATATTGATAAATGCAATGCCAGAAAAATGTCATTTGTCAGTTTCATAAAAATAATGAATTAAAATAGATTTGACTTCCGAGTTCTGAGCCATAAATATACGTAATATTTCAAGGAGTCTCCCACTATAAATCAAATCAAATTTGAACTTGAATGCACTAACTAAAAATTGGATATTCTAGTTCTTTTCTCCTTTCATTTGATTTATCAATACATCAATTGTTATGCCATAGAGCTAATTGCAATTAGATTTCATGGGATCCAAAGAAAGTTGAAGATGAAAAAAATCTAACTTACTTTCTGGGAATTTTTTATGCCATTTATTTTATTGGTCATAATTTTATCATATGGCAAAGTCATGCTAACGACTTTAAAGCAACATAAAAATCTGTTTTAAATTTATATAACAAAATAATTAAATTGTGCTTAACAAAATTTAATACAAGGCTGTGACTTGCTGTTTAATTAATTGGTATTTGCTACATTTATTTTTGCTTTGTTTGCATGGACATTTTAATTGATGGAATGATTATTGACAAATGTCCCGCATGAATAAGTCAATACAACACACAAATAAAGAACAAAAAAAATGTTATGAATTTCGATATTAAATAAATAGATTGACAATGTGTAACTTAGATTTAATATCCTGGCGAATCGCTTGAAGGTTTTCCCTTCAACTTTTTGCCATATTTTGTTTTCTTTTTGATTTGGTTTTGGACAAGGTTATTAGTTTCACGCAGAGTTCTTCTAGTTTTTTTTTATTTTTGTGTAATAGACAACCCGCAGATAATGAGATTAAGTTTGAGTTGAAGTTTATGCAGTAGTTGAAAAGCTATTTGTCTGACAATGAGTTTAATCAAATCAAAGTAAGCAGTGATTAAAGTTAATCGTAACTATTTTGCGTTGCCATTGCAGCACAGCACAGCACAGACTAATCGAAATAAAACGCTGGTAAATCGAAAAAATGCTGACCAACTATGGCGGCAATGACTCCGCCTTTAACTGTTTGTTCGCCTGCTTCTGCTTGGGATAACCGTAATTGAGATCCACGGTAAAGGTAAATACGCGGAACGGCAAGCGAAGCCAAGCCAAGCCAAGTCAAGTCAAGTCAAGTCACGGTCCGGTTCAGGTCCACCTTAAGTAAACGCAACGCGGCCAGGCACGTTTAAAGCAAAAGTCAACAAAAATATCGTAAAAATAAAAAAATCTCAGTAAATCAAAACATCCCAATGGATATGGACATGGCGCTGGACATGAATGACGCAGCCACCACCACCAGCCTGTGGATAACCAGTGCTGCACTTTCCCTATCCGAAATATTAGTGAATACCACAAGTCATGTTGTCACCACGTCACCAGCATCAACATCAACTGTGGAAACCACTGCTGTGGCTGCCGTAACAGCAACGGGGAAAGTTGTCCACGATGATGAGAAGCATCATCATCATCATCATCATCACCATCAGGATGAGGTGAACGACAACAATGTAACAACAGTCTTAAGGTAAGTGGGTAAGGGGGTATTATGTTAATCAGCTGATTCAGTTATGCAAAAACTGCCAAGAGAATGGAAAATGGAGAATGAAGTGTGAAGTAGACACTCAAATAAAGGATACAATAAGAGTTGAACAATAGATTTTCATTACTGATGATCCCACGATTGGGACAAACTACAGAGATGCAATACGAAAATATCTTCCCTACAACAAAGAACTAGTTTAAATTATTCAAATGATTATTGCAGGTGCCTTAAAAATTTGCATCATATTAGCTAGGGAACTGGAGGAAGTGCTATTCCTCTACAACATTGTGTTTACACGTTTTTGTTTTTGTTCTCAATTTGGCCCCAATAAGTAGGCAATAGAAAATACAACTCTACATATGTACATACAGATTATGCCCTTTCTATTTATGTATATTTATTTAATTTCAGCTCTTATCCCGGCTATATACACTATCGCGACAAATACGATCTAAGCTATATAGCCAAAGTAAATCCATTTTGGCTACAATTCGAACCACCACGGTCGAGTACCTTCTATATTATGGCAGCCCTCTATTGCCTGATATCGGTTGTGGGTTGCATTGGAAACGCATTTGTCATATTTATGTTCTCGAATCGAAAATCGTTGCGTACACCAGCCAATATATTGGTTATGAATCTGGCCATATGTGACTTTTTAATGCTGGTTAAATGTCCCATTGCCATCTATAATAATATCAAAGAGGGTCCTGCTTTAGGCGATATCGGTAGGTGAACGTAACGTATATTATATGCTAAGCTTGAACATCTATAGCAAAAATTTTGTTTGTACTCTCATTGACAGCTTGCCGGATCTATGGGTTTGTGGGTGGATTGAGTGGCACATGTGCCATAGGCACCTTGACAGCCATTGCCCTGGATCGTTATAATGTTGTGGTGCATCCGTTGCAGCCATTGAGACGATGTTCGAGGCTACGCTCGTACCTGGTTATAGTAATGATCTGGTGTTATAGTTTTCTATTCGCCATTATGCCCGCCCTCGATGTAGGATTGTCGGTATACGTGCCCGAAGGATATCTGACCACATGCAGTTTTGATTATTTGAATAAGGAAACACCAGCCCGCATTTTCATGGCCCTGTTCTTCGTGGCAGCCTATTGTGTGCCCCTCACTTGTATTATGTTCTCATATTTCTATATCCTAAAGGTGGTGTTCACAGCAAATCGAATACAATCGAATAAGGATAAGGCCAAGACGGAACAGAAATTAACATTCATAGTGGCGGCAATAATTGGTTTATGGTTTCTCGCTTGGTCTCCCTATGCCGTGGTCGCCATGATGGGTGTCTTCGGATTGGAGCAGCATATCACGCCATTGGGTTCGATGATACCAGCTCTATTTTGCAAAACGGCAGCCTGTGTGGATCCATATCTTTATGCAGCCACACATCCCAGATTTCGTGTGGAAGTCAGAATGTTGATCTATGGACGTGGGGTGTTACGTCGAGTGTCGACAACCCGCTCTTCGTATATCACACGATCGAGATCATCGTTTACCCGACGTTTGCGTACGGGTAGCGAGTTAGATATGCGTACAGAGCCCTATATAATGAACAATAATCTTATGATGGTCCCAGAGGAAACCGAAGAGAATGAGGAAATCGTTGTTGTCGCTGAGATCAATAATCCATCCAGATGCGTTTCCATGCATGAGCATACGAGTAAGTTCTAAAAACGAAAACTCCAAACGAATTCTGGTGAGGTGTGGTAAATAATGATGATAGTCTGTTTCAATGGTTTTTAGTCTAACTCAGTTTTCATTTCAACATGTTCCTTTCAAATTTTGCATATCTAAACTAAAAGGATTTCAAATTTCTCTAAAGTAGGAAGGTGAATGATGATATTTAATCTCAATTTAAAGAGATTTAAGCTAGATGGAGCTAAAAAAAAAAAACTACAAAATAGTAATTAAGGAATGATTCATTTTCTTTAAATACTATTTAAAAGAAAACAAACAATACAAAAAACAAACTCGACCATGAAATAAGAAAAGGTCTAATTACGAAAAAGGGGGAAAAAAATAAATACGAAAAAAAAGAACACGAAACGAAACGTTGAAGAAATACTTGGCCTATTGTAGTCAGTCAATTGTCATGGAAATC
The DNA here is from genome assembly GCF_018902025.1 of Drosophila willistoni. Lineage (NCBI taxonomy): Eukaryota > Metazoa > Arthropoda > Insecta > Diptera > Drosophilidae > Drosophila > Drosophila willistoni. The sequence goes on from NW_025814056.1 coordinate 8,082,361, forward strand.
CATCTACAGCTGCAATTTCTTCTTCAAAGCCATGACAACGTCAACCTACATGCTTACATATAGTAGATACTTGTAGATGAATAACAACAAGACCATAAAGTGATAGGAAACATATATAATGAGCTTACGAAATATTACAATAGTTTATGGCGCGAGGGCTGGTCGATAAGTCTGGCATTGGTGATGGGGGAAGAGAGTGCGAGCCAACTTAATGTTTGTCCACTTTGTCAGTCAAGGTCAGCTACTTATCACAGAGCCCTCAGCTCTCTTTAATCATATACAACATACTTATATAAGTCAACATAGACATAAAGGGGGCAAGTTAAGCGTAAAGGCAGGTGGTTTTAGCCAATTATGTGTTAGAGGCAACAATTGGTACAAAACGTAAATTGCATAAGTAGTTATTGAATGGTTAGAATTTGTGTAGGAGGGCAGGCAAAATGAAATAATCCCATCACAAAGTACATTAATATCCCCTCCTAAAGTCGCATCCTTTCAAAAAGGAGTTCAGATAATTGCGATTGGGATTTCCGCCATGAGTGTGTATTGAATGAAAATGAAAGTCAAAGTCATCACCAAACAAAAATACAATTAGTCTTAAGTGTAAAACCAATTTCAATTTGGTAAACGAATAAGCTTTTAAATGTACTCTGTATATATTACACTAAGTGATTCAGCTTAAGCCCTAAGTATAAGTAAATTAAAACAACGCTCGATGTCTAAAATACCTTGCAGGCATTACGAATTGCTCTAAACAAACTTGATTACTTATATTTATTAGTTTGAGTTAAAAGACGAATTTAAAACAACAACAAAAAATAGTAACACAAATTTGTGAACAATATTTTTGGTCAATACCTTTTTTGTTGATATCCAAAGGTTAATTAAATACTTATGTATTATATGTGGCAATTTAGTTATTTTTATCAGAGTAGAAAAATAAAGTATATAAATGTTAGCAGTTCTAAATTTTGATAGAACAATGATATAGTAAGCTTCGTATATATACAAACATTTAACAAATAAAAGAGCATTAATTGAGAAACCAAAATGCGACATTCAAAAAGTCGTAAGCGAGTACTTGTACCTACTTATACATACATATAATATATGTTAATCTATCAAAACGAATTTATACATATATTCTATAGTTTTACCTAGATGTATTTGTATATATATAATATATATATATACCCTCTGAACAAAACAATGCTAAAAATGGGCATTTTAATTACTACCTAACAATTCCTCTGTGTGTTTGTCAATGTCTTTGTGTATATGTGTATGACTGTTTTTGTATGTGTGTGTGTGTGTCTGTGTGTGTGAACAATGAGCCTTTTTGCTTCTATTTAGTTGTTGTAATTGTTCCTTGAAAACAAAAAGGTCTAGTAGAAAAATACCAACCTAAACTAATTAAAATATATATAAAAAATGCACTTTGACAGCCATTGTTTGTATGTATTTAGCTTAATATGTGTGTATATGTATCTAAGCGTGTGAGAGAAGAAAGTGAACAAGAAGGGCAGGCCGAGAAATAGTTTCATTTATATAAGTTTTTAATTGAAAAAAATATATATATACTAAAATAAATGTCTGAAAAAAAAACTAAAAATAAAAGCATTTTAAAAATTTGCATATTGCATTTCGACCAACAAAAGCTTCATATACTCGAAAAAAAAACTTTGTTTTTTCCAGCGAAAAGTTTGCTAAAAATGAATACAATTTCAGAATGAATTTGATATTTCAAATTTGAACATAAATAAAACGAATTAAAATGTAAAGTAAAATATTGTGATCAATTGAGATCTAAAAATCCAATTGCGATCAAAACTGGTATCAAAAAGTTGGTCTAGGAATGTGAATTATACATAGAATGGAATTTTTTGTACTAAAGGTAAGCTAAAAACAATTTCAACAGGTGCAACAAAGGCTAAGACCAAGCCAAAATAAAAACTTTCTACCGGCCACATGTCGTATACTTAATTTTACCCCTCATACAAACATAAGTAATTTGTAGCAATTCCCCCTATTCGAACAGCTGAGAGCTTTTATCCCAGTATTTTGTTATTACACGAGCACACACACACACACACACATACATACAGGGACAGAGCCAGAGAGAGTAGAAGAGAGGCAGCAACACACACACAAACACACACAGAAGGAAGAAAAGAAATTCATAACACAAAAATTTTTAGTAGTCGGCTTTTACAGCAACATCGTGGCCCGCAGCAGCAACCAAAAAGAATTCAACGAAACATATACAAATTGTTCAAATAAAATTAAGCAAAAAGTATCTCAAGCATATTTAAGTGAAGTTCAATTAATTAAAACTATTCAAACTAGGTGCAAAATTAAAGTTAAAACAACCGAAAAAGGCAACAGAATGTAAGTGTGTAGCAGCAACATCTCTCAGCATCCAGCATCCAGCATCAGCCTGATAATTGATAACATTATTCCATAGTCCATAGTTGAAATGTTAAGCAAAGTTCAGTTTGTACCACTGAATAAAAGTGTTGGCTTTTTCTGTTTTTGTTATAAGGCAATCGCTTAGCCGGCTTTTAAGGCCTTCTTCTTATTCTACTATCGCTTCTTCGTCTCTTGCGTCTGCTGCAAGCAATTTACAGCAATTTACACAGACATGACCTGGGGGGGCCGATTGATTGCATGTGTATCTGTGTATATGTGGGCGAGTCTCACTGTTGTACAGTGGGTCACGTGTCACAGAATCAATAACATGAGTTCATTAATATTTTCTTTTGTTAAGACTAGATTAGTAAACCATTCAAAACTCAAAACTGCATTCCTTGTAACTACATATATTAATCTGATTAAGTTGAAGAATAATTATTAAGAATAGACATTAGGTTAACATTTGAATTAGAACAGAAAGTTGACCATATCAATATAATAGATGGTGAAGTAGTCATCCAATCGAATTGAGGATATTTTTTAAAGACATAACAACAAGGGAAAAAAAGAGTTTAGAATTCGGTTTAAAAGTGTTTTTATACGAAGTGTACTAAAAAATTAATATATTTCAAATAAATCAATTGGAAATTTATACCCAAAAATGTTATTTTAATTTAGCTACGAATTAGTGAAACGTTCGACTTTTATCAATAGTTGGAAATTGAAGACAGTAATAACACTAAAAAGTGTTTATTTTTGCCCATAGTGCACTGTTTATGCTTCTAAATGTGTGTGTGTGTGTGTGTGTGTGTGTGTGAGTTGGGGGCGTGGGGGTCGAAGTGTGTGCGTGTCTATGGGTGTCTGTGATTGCTGCCGGCCAAAATAAATATTGACTAAACAAACTTCATATAGGCAAATGTTATTGCCTCCGATTTATCATCTTTAAATGCAAACTGATACATACAAATATATATATCCAAATATTTAGGTATTTATGTGAATTGCATGTAACTGTGTTCTATACACTCAAGCAAAAAAGCAAACATTTTGAATACGTTTAACTCATAAAATCAAATGTTAATTGTTATATTTAAATGATTAATTAAAGTGCAGTTTCCAATATTTAAAACCGTATTAGAAACTCGAGTAAACGGTATTTTTTTAGACCATTCTAGAATTATTAACGCTAAAACTAGTTGAGAATTACAACTAAAGGAAGCAAAGGCACAGCTTAAAAGCACAAGAGTTCAATTCATTTAGATATTTGTTATTATTTTCTCACAGTGCACAGAAGTAAGTTGCGTGCCTGTCATTCTCTTATCACTTTGCTAATATGCAGTTTGTCTTAACTTGTGAGCGGGTGGATGGATGTAGGGGGAGGAGGGGTATACTTGAAAATGTTTTCCGTGATAAACACTTTTATGGCTTACAGCAACAACAGCAATAAACCCTCTCGTAGACAAAGTGTCTGGCACACTCCAGGCAACAACAGCAACAACAATTGACAGCGACACAAATGAGCAAGCAAACGCAACTCTCACCTACACTTGCATGTTAGATGGGGCCATTTCTGTCCTTTTCTTGCAGCCATCATACACCACACACTCACACACTCATACTCCTTGCCAAATAACTCATACGACGCTTTGCCTAGGCGACAATGCTCAACTCAAGTGATGACGGGTCTTACTGTCAACTCCCCCCCCAAACCGGCCCCCCTCTTTTACCCATTCACTCATCGGCCCTCTCACAATTCATAAGTCCTGGCTTCTGTCATTGTTGCTTTGTCTTTTATAGCTCGAGGTGTTTTTTTTTCGTTCGTTCGTTCGTTTGTTCGTCCGTTTGTTTGTTTGTTGCTCTGAATCTCAGCTAGTGAATTTATGAATGAGACCAAACTGTGAGTAGACGTGGGTTCGGCAGTACGTTTGTGTTTGTGTGCCACTCACGATGTCGTATAATATTTAAGCTGTCTAAATCAGTTTCAAATTAATGACTAAAGTCAGATAAGGATAATTGCTTTGCAACAAAAGCGTGTAAGTACATACTGGCTACTGCAACATTTCATAATGGATAAGATCAAGGGGAAACATTAAAGTAGAACGATCGGAATCGGTTTTAACATGACTTCAATCGGCATAATGAAAAATGAAATCTTTCTTTTTTCTAATTTTTAAAACAATTGAAGTTCTCAAAATTATTTTTCCGCCTTTTGTCGTTTCTAACAAACAAAGCTCCACAAGGCCAAAAGCAATTATTCTGCCAATTTTGGAACCAACTCAACTAGACAATAGCATTACACTACAATAGAAAGGAGAAAGACAGAACAACGAAAAATAAAAAAAAAAACGAAAACTCTTATCGTTATTAGTTTATGAAACAGTTTGTATGCTTATACAGCATTCTCTAGGAGCAAAAATTTTGATTATGATTTTTCAGCCTTCTCTCGTCTCTTTTATTTTCCTCTGACAAAATGCTGGGCTTATTGCTGCGGTTGCCTACAGAGGCGGGGTTTTTTTTTTCCTTTTTTTGCATATTTGCAGGTTGCTTGTGGAATACGGGGGTGGGTTTGGGGGGCTTAACTCTTTTTTAATCATTGGAACTTTGCAAGTTTGGCATGTGATGAAACATCTAAACCATCACTTGCAGCAACAGCAGTAGCATTATCCGCATCAACCGCAATATTGAATATACACTTTACCCAAATAAGTGGCATATTTATTTTTATATGAAAATTAATTAAGCAAATAATAATGTACATATATATTTAAAGCAAACTTAGTCACAAATCGATTTGTCTCTCAAAAGATGAAACTCTGTTTCAGGCTCTTACATAGTTAGAGCTGAGACAGCCTTAAACTGTCATGACTCTAAAAGTTATTTGATGTTCTTATATAATAGGTAAAGTAGTAAGTTTTAAAGTAGTCTTATATGGTATGCAATATTCTCTCTAATCGAAAACTAGTATACCCCATTTGATTTTCTGGTTTTTTGTTATAGAGTGTTTTGACTGATTGACATGTTGGCAGCGATTCCAATGAGACTGACTTACCTGAACGCTATTTCTAGTGGCATTTTTGATCAAAATCATTATTCGGTGTGTGTTGGTGTGCAATATTACGTATACGTAATGGTGAATTCTCATTATCGAAATTTGTGCAATCATTTTTTGTCTGCAATAATATTAATTTCATGCTTTTTCCGCTATGCTGTTATATGTATAGAGGTATTCATTCTTTCACTGATTTTTTGATGCCTACCTTTCGTTTGGCTCTATCAATTTCCTCCTTCTCCCACCATAATGACGTCAATTGTAGCATAGTGTAGAATGTTGAGTACTTTTTGTGTGTATTGTTTGTGTTTTCATTACGCGCTGTGGCGCAATGGCAACAGCAAAGGCAACACCAACAACAAGAACAACAAGAACAACACCAATATCAAATGAAAACAAATCGAAATAGTTTTTCTTCTTCATTCGGCAGCAGCTGCACATTTTAAGCGGCGGCAGCATTAATTAAATCAAGGCAGAAGCGCACAGCCACGGCCGGGCATTGCCACAGGTCCAACAGCAGCAACAACAGCAACAACAGCAGCAGCAGCATCAGCGGCAGCACTCGAAGTTCGATTTTTATATATAGTACCATATTTTTTGCTCTCATTGTTGCCCCATTTCCATTGGCCCACCCCACCAAGTACATGGGCGTAGTTAGGCCAACAATTATAGACAGAGATTAATTCTGATTGAGAATCCAAGCAACGATCACAAAATACTCTATCCCAATTTTGATTTTGGGCGACATAATTCAATATTTTTGTATTCTATTGTTAGTTTAGAGTTAGAGCTTCCGAAAACTGTGAAAAGTTGTGAAAGTTTTTGGCTCCAAAATTGTAACTTATTCGGCGATCTTACAATTAGTCTCGAAAGGATTACTCTACACGGACTACGACCATGCCTGAGCATACACGCTACTAATGACCCTCGTCGTGGTACAATTCAGTATCTTTTTCCCGTCACTTTTATTTTTTTTTTTGGCAGTTGAAGGAAAAACATTTGCTGGGAATGCATGTCGCACGACGATTCTGTTCTGTTCTGTTCTCTTCTGTTCAGTTTGTGGCTCTGTTCTCATCAGGCCGATGCATGAATTTATAATTGCATCATTCTTGGACATACACACCCAACCACTCACACACCAGCACGGACACGCACACACACACACACACACACAAGTGTTGCTGGCATCTATCCGCAACGCAGACTTTCATTCATTTGCATTGTAATTGGCATCCAAAAAGGTATTTCTGACCTAAATGGTTTTTCTTTCCTTTTTTTAAAAGAATTTTTTTTTTCTTTTTACCTATAAATAAACACGCGCAAATTTCTCGTATTTATTTATATAACTTTGGCGAATGCCAAAAAAACAATCATACAATCAAAATACAAGTAAACGAAAGGCATTTTAACCAATATTCCATTGAAATAATATTTATGGAGAAAATTTTTAATGATAGGATCTAATTATCTTTATTTACTTGCCAAGTTTTGGTAGTTTTTGATGTTAACACCTTTTGGAAATACATAAGGCTGGTTAGAAAATCAAAAAGGAAAAACAAAAAGTTATATTTCCAGAATAGAATAAGTAAGCAGCAATTTGAGAAAAGGATTCGTAAAGATTCTTAAAAGACCTAAACGATTGTAATGACTGTTTTTTATCATTATCTAATTTGTGTGTATGTTGTTTCTCAGTCCTTTAGAGGATTTTCTTTAAAAGGTTTCCCAAATAAACTAGAAATTACACATTTTAGTTGGTATTTCTGTGGCTTTCGTCACGTTAATATTCTGAAGTATTTTAAAACAGTTTAACTTTTAAATAAATTTTGTTACATCAACAATTAAATGTTTAAGGATCTGTAAAAGATCCTTATTGTTATTATAAAACTACATATACTAAATATTGAAAGTTTAAATAAGGAATTTTATAATATTGTGTGTAAATTTAAATTAAATCAGTAGCAAAAAAAAAAAGTAGTTATGATACCGGCGGTTTCTTCGTCTATATTTCAAATGTATGTGTTGAGCATTCCTGGCAGATCTATTCTTTAAAATTTGTAGACTAATTCTTCATTTCATTTAAATAGGGGAAAATGGAACGATCCTAGGCTATCCTTTTGAAAATTCTTACTTTAATTTTATACTTTATTGAAATTGAGAAAAATGGACCAATCCAGAATCCTTTTGAAAATCTTTACACTAATTCTACATTTTATTCAAATAGCAAGAATTCTTGTTTAACATTTTTTTTCTTTCTCATTGCTGTATCTGTAAGTGACGCAAAAAGTAATTGTAAATTTTGTTCTTTTTCTGTATTTCAAGTGAAAGTTGTTTGTCAAAATGTTGGTTAGTAGCAAGGAGTAAGAAAGTCTCTGCAGAATCATACATCAGCATTAAGCACAAGCAGCAGCAGCAGCGTCATCATCATCAATCATCATATCAGCATCATACCCATTGAAGTAGTCATCTCCGTCATCGTCATCAGCATCGTTATCAAAATCATAATTATCAACGGAATGCTGTTGGACATAACTTGGCTACCGACTGCCTGCGGCTCTTTGGCTCCAGCTTTGATACCACCAGCACATATTGTCATCCTTTGGTATTTCTGGGAGAATTATGCTCGCTATGTGGATAGACGATTCTGCACATGCTCCTGCTGGGACACTGTATTCAAGGGACCCTACGAATCGGGTGTGGCCTCGTATAAGCATATGTATTTCAATGCCACTCCCAATAGCTTCAAAATGTGGATGCTAACGGTGTTTGCAGTGATAGCGCTCTATGAGTGCATCAAGAGATTGATGGCGTTGATACTCCAGCAGCGTATAAGATATTCCATGCTGTTGCTCTTCCTGTTGTCCATATTCTCGCACTATTATGCCTGGTGGGCGTATATCAACTATTACAACGATGACTACTATACTCAATGGAATCATCAGCTCTTCTTTACAGTAAGTTAAACAACCAACAAATGCTTGAACAAAACAAAAACAAAAAAAAAAATAAGAATTAAAAGGACATCATCATATGAGTGAGAGCCACTCATAATTTATTGGCAAAGTTCGAGATGATGCCGGGGCGCTTAAGAAACTTAAACAATAAATCGCTGCTCTTCAGTAAGGAACTTTCTTTCCAACCATCCATCCATCCATTCACTTGGCTCTCACACACACACACACACACACACACACCCAGACACCCACAGCTAAAGCAAGTGTTAGTACTTCACCAGAAGAAGTGAGATGGGAAATATAGCCATAAGTTTTCAAGAGCAGAATTTAATCGAAATGGAAAGCAGCATACAACAAAAAAAAAAAAGAAAATAAAAATAAATTCAAAAAGTTGAAACTACGTTAATGAGCCAACTTATTTGCAATTTGCGAATAAGTAGGTAGTAGGTGCATTCTTGTTGTAGACAGGTGGGCTATGACCCAAGTAAGGTTGACTTCCTTCTGATAGAAAAAAAGGAAAAGCGGCTAGAATTAATTGGTATGAAATTTCATTGCAGATAACCGAATTGATCTCAACGGTGTTAGTTATGCATCTAGCATCGACAACAAATGTGGTTACACCAAAGAAAGTCTTTTGCATAGTCGGCATCGCCCTGCTGCATATATTGGCCAGCAGTTTTGATCAGTTCTTCATGAATGTGGTGCGCGGCGAGGGCTATGCCCATCAGATAGTACGTGATATTGGATTCATGGTGCCCGACCTGCTGCAATTGCTTGTCCCAGTGTGGCTGTTGCGCCAGACCCGGCGGGAAGGCTACTCGACGCGTCCCTTCCATCGAGATCGAAAACTGCATCGCGATATTGTGGCCATGTTGTGCCTGGTATCGTTGCTCTTTGTCCTGTGTACCGTTTTGTGAGAGCGACTCATGCTGGATGCCTACGAAGAGGCGAATGGCAGAAAACTGGAACCCGTTCAGGATGCGGCAGTGCGACTCTTGAATCGATATCGTATGCTGGCCGCCAGTGGCAATGTGCACAACTAGAAGCAATACACCACGCGAATGGTATGTGATGATGTGAGATGAGAGAGAAATTATCGACATGGACAATATGCTAGTGAGTGTGTGTATTTTTTTTTTTTTTGTTTTTTTTTGAGGGGGCCATCCATTGAGGTGCCCATTCCTGTAGTATTTTTGAGTATTTTCCTTTTACCATTTAACATTTGTGATAGTTACTTGTCATTTTTTGTTTTGTTTTAAACTATTGCTTATACCGGTTTTTGTTTCGTCATGAAAGAAAATCATATCCAATAAGCATTATAACATACATATAGAGAACACATACATATACATACATATAGAGATATATAACAAAACTAATCAAACGATTGAGAAGAAGGTGAAGAAGAAAACCACTGTTATCTTCCATTTAGAAACGTTGAACAATAGGTATTATAGTGAGACATATCCCCCACACATACATATTATAGTATATACATACATACATACATACATACATTTAGTACATACAATACATACACACACATATATACATATATATATATACATATGTATACATAGTTGAATATGTAGGAATATTTAGAACAGCGATGAGATGCTCGAAAATCCTTAGGATTCACATTTAGATACAACGAAATATGGAAAACAAACATACATACGTAAAACTTTTTTGTTTTTGTTGGAATATACATACATCTACATATATATATATATATATATATATATACCCACCCTAAGTGTTATAGGATTTAGACTGTTAATCTGATAATAAAATCAAATATTCCAATTAATTGTAGTGAAAGTGAGTGAATACAGTCAAGAATCAACCGTTAGACAACAAAAACAACAACAATATATCCTGTAGTAATCAAAATTAGTGTTAAACAATATTGTTATACATATGAAAAATCACTTTATACACAAAAGAAACCAAATAAACATATGCAAAATCTATACATACATACATTAAATGCATATATATATATTAGTATATATACATATATATGTATATGGTATAGTATATATGGAATAGCCTATAACTTATATACACCTATATCTATATTTTATATTGTATTAAATAAACCGTAAGAGACTGAACTTCATAATAGTTTTTCCTTTTCAACTAGAA